>NC_046320.1:63772848-64405067 GCF_009819535.1 Lacerta agilis
TTAAAACACACAAGGGGGCAACTGAAAGAAATGTTTCACGGCAAGTGAAGTGATGAGAACTAGAGACTAATAAGAACTGATGCAGCGATGTGGACATATCTTGGACATGTTACGCAACGGGGGGGGGAGAAACCTGATCTTAAGAAATTGTATTAAAATAAATTAATTTAGCATGGCTTGTAACAATTTGGAAAAATTGATTTTTTAAAAAAAGAACGGCGGAAGGAACAAAAATTAAAAACACAGATTAAGACGCAACTAGCCAAGCTACAGCTCTTGCTGCCATTATCTGGTTCATGAGAACTTTCCTTCCTCAGTCCCTCCCACGACATCTGCGGAGATACATGGAGAGGAACCAGCAGTCTATCATAAGCGGAGGGCTAAGAATCAGTCACTTAGGCTGTGCCACATCATGACAAAAGGGAGCTCTGTACGTGTCTGGCATCCGCGCTGTCTTTGCCACCTAGGAAAACCTACAAGCCTGGTGAAAAAAAAGTCCTGCAAATATCAGCCGCACGTCAGCAGGCAGTGGTGACATCCTGATGTCTCATTTCCGCGTGTTCTGAGCACCAGTATATTACAGTACTTATCGAGCCAAAATGTGGAGGGGAGAATTATCTGCCGCACAATTTATTAGAGTTGATGGAGTGTAGGCAGATTTCTCAATAGCCTTTAAAACATTGTGATGCTCCACAGTATATTTTTAATGGAAACAAATGCATGTAATCTGCTCCGGCTTTTCGCCGAGCCGTCCGCCAAAGACAACGGGCCGTAAATCAATTTCATCTCATCCCCCCACCCCTCTCTCTCTCTTTGCAACAGGACAGCTTTAAAGGGACAATGTCAAAGTTGGGAGGGAAGAGGAATTTTAACTCTAAGAGGGTTAGACGCAGGGAGCAACTGGCGGCATACGGATGGAGGAAAGAAAGCAAACCGCATTTGCACAAGGGCATTAAATTGAGAGCTAAATCTCAGTTAGGAAGGTCAGACACAGAACAATGGGGGGGGGCAATTCACACCTCACAAGGTAGGGGATAAAAGGAGTTGCATAGAAACCACCTAGTCCATGCATGCCGGAAATAATTGGAACTACGTCTCCAGGAGAGCTGGGCAATATCTGGTTTTCAGTGTGGTGTAGTGGTTAAGAGCAGCAGACTCGTAATCTGGGGAACCGGATTCGCGTCTCCGCTCCTCCACATGCAGCTGCTGGGTGACCTTGGGCTAGTCACACTTCTCTGAAGTCTCTCAGCCCCACTCACCTCACAGAGTGTTTGTTGTGGGGGAGGAAGGGGAAGGAGAATGTTAGCCGCTTTGAGACTCCTTCGGGTAGTGATAAAGCGGGATATCAAATCCAAAACTCTTCTCTTCTACTCTTCTTCTTGATACTGTGTATTACCAGCTAAACATCGTGATATACTGATATATCACAATGTCTGAAATAAGGATGGAACTATGTAGAGGCATTGCCTAGCTTCACAGTTCCCCCCCACACACACACATTGTGATTTTTGCATAGCACACACACACACACACACACACACACCATGATTCGCAATATACGCCAGGTCAAAAATTATGAAACCAATATCTTGATATGGGCTGTAAACCAGTTTGGGGTGATATATCACCCAGCCTTAACACACACCATGATTCGTGATATATTGCCAGGTCAAAATCACATACTGTTGGAATTCACAATGCGTTGTTAAAGCTATCATACAACAAAACTTCCTCCTCCCAAAACCAGCGTTCTCCCAAAGAGGTAAGCAACGGGAAAATACAATGCAAAGTTTGGAGAAACATTTGGATTGACGCAACATTGTCTAACCTCCCCGCAAACAAATCAGGATAAATAGTCCTCGAACAGGTCAACTGGAAACAACCTTAGAATCTCTCGCCGCTTTCCTCCCACGGAAGATTGATGGGAGCATTTTTTGTTAAGCACACCATGCAATGAAATGTCAAAAAAAGAAAGAAAAGGAAAACCCACAGTTGAGCCAAAAATTGGCCCAGCAGTACTAAGGGCAGTTCACCCTTCTAAGGCAGAGAATTAAAAAGCAGGCCGTACCCATCTCTCAGGCACTTGCAACCTAATCTCACATGCCACACTCTACATAGGGGAAAAGTTTACATACATTTCCTGACACAGCTAATACTTTCTCTTACAGCATGGCTAAGCCGACAAAGATCATTACTCTTAAAAAAAACTCAGCAACAATTTATATCATAAAATCAAGGCTTTAAGAGTTTTACTGAAAATCGTCTCCCGTGCTCACTCCTTCAGCCATGGATAAAAACACAGCTGGCTGAAAAACGGAAATCTCAAACATGTTCTGTACCTCAGGGCTTACAAAACACACACCCCTATATACAGTGGAATCCTAGGCATGATTCTGTGTCTACCCAAAATCAAGCCCCGTTCAATTTAATGGGACAGAATAGTTAAACGCAGTTCTGTAACATTTTTTTAAAAGGTTTACTTACAACCATAAAAGGGCCATGTAACAAATATAGAGTTACCTTTCAGATCAATAAACAGTGCAATTCTATGAATGTTTATCCAGAAGTTTTGCTGGGCTCGAATTGGGAGGGTGTGTTGAGGGTTGCAGTCAAAGCCATGCCTCGTGTGTTTTTTTAAAAATGATTTTGCAACTTCGTAAAAAGGTAACATTGCAATGAAGGGATAGCATTGGGGAAAGAAGCAGATAGGCCTTTTGCAAAATCTGCAAATGCTCCCTCCCCAAGCCCTCTCCCCCGCCCCCCCGCCAGTTCGAGCCAACTTGTGCCCCATGGTAGCCATCTCAAAAACAGTAACAGCGGATGCCATCGCAACAGGTATGCGGAGCTGGGACCTCTCCGGTCCCATCATCGTCTGAGTGCTGTGCTTTCATTCTTCCAGGCTAGAATTTGCTTCAAGGACAAAGCCCCTTCCATGCCATAAAATGAAATCTAATTCAAGCACAGCTAGTCACAAATAACATTAAATATGACCTACCTGAAACGATGAGCCTTGGTAGATGCATACACCTGAAAGACCAGAAAGAAAATTGTGTTAGACAGACATAAAAACCATTAGGAAATGGGAGGGGGGGGGAGAGAAGCACCTTTAACAGTCCCTACAAGGGATGCGGGTGATGCTGCGGGTTAAACCACAGAGCCTAGGGCTTGCCGATCAGAAGGTCGGCGGTTCGAATCCCCGCGACGGGGTGAGCTCCCATTGCTCAGTCCCTGCTCCTGCCAACCTAGCAATTCAAAAGCATGAAGTGCAAGTAGATAAATAGGTACCACTCCGGCGGAAAGGTAAACAGTGTTTCCATGTGCTGCTCTGGTTTCATGAGAAGCGGCTTAGTCATGCTGGCCACATGACCCGGAAGCTGTACGCCAGCTCCCTCAGCTACTAAAGCGAGATGAGCAACGCAACCCCAGAGTCGTCCACAACTGGACCTAATGGTCAGGGGTCCCTTTACCTTTATCGGCCACTTGCAACCAGGTGAAGATGCCCAGGTGCCATGATGACGCCTGACATCTCTACCATCTGGAGGTGCATGCCTGGGGATCATTGGGTCTTGATTGTTTTCACACACTAGTGCCACATCCATTATTATATGTATATCTGTTATATTTTATCTGCGCAATCAGAATGAATTTCAGGAACCAATTTTTTTTTTCTTTTCTTGGCAGCCTGAGCAGGAGCAGTGAACTTTATACAGCCGTACCTTGGTTTTCGAACAGCTTAGTTCTCGAACGTTTTGGCTCCCGAACGCCGCAATCCCGGAAGTGAGTGTTCCGGTTTGCGAACGTTCTTTGGAATTTGAACATCAGGTGCGGCTTCTGATTGGCTGCGGGAGGTTCCTGCAGCCAATTGGAAGCCGCGCCTTGGTTTCTGAACATTCTGGAAGTCCAATTTCTAACACTGCTCATACGCACCTCTGCTATCCATCCAAGCAAGCAGGGTGCACCAACATCCAAGAACACAAATCAGTCAGTGGGAAATGCTCAAGGAGGGTGCAAAGCATGGCCGGTGAGGGCATGGCGTGGCAAAAGAAGGCGTGGCTGGGAAGGGGGTGTGGCTGGAGAATTCCGAGGTCCAGAGGTTGCCCATACAAGCAGTGAAATAAGTTCAGAGAAGATTCAGCCACATTCTCCATTTGGTGGAGACCTGCCTTTCTTGCAACTCCTCTGAGAAGATCACGAGTTGAAGGGCTGGGGAGGGATGATCCCTGACAAATCTACGGCTCCAACTCGCAGTTGCCTTGGGATGGCAGAGCTGAAAAATAGCACAATTCTAGTGCCAAGGGGCACTAGAATGCAACACCCCTTGCCTGGCCTCCAAGGAAGAACATCATAGCCAGAGGGTGGGAGGCCCCTCCACCTATCTATCAGACAGAGAAGTGCTTTCTTTCCTCTGCCCTCCCTATTCCTTTTTCCTTTTGTGTGGTTTCAATTGGGTTCTGAGCTTGCAAGCAGGGACTGTTTTACACAGTATTATTATTTTTTCCTTTACATATAAGGTGCTATTTTTAAAAGAGGAAAATAAATGTGAGGAAATGAAAATATACATATATACATATATGTGTTTGTGTGTGTGTGTGTGTGTGTGTGTGTATATATATATATATATACACTGTATATATATAGTATATCACTATAACAGTTAACAGTTACCAATTACATTTATTGTTTTAACCTACTGTATTTTGTATAAATGAGCTCCAGATTTCATTATACTTGTCCATGCAAAGTCTGAACTTTTAATATCTTCCTAGCCCTTTGAAAACCTTGGGTGCTTTGTAAGTGAGAAAGAAGCACAGCAGAAATGAGTTGACCCTTTAACAGCCTGTCTTCCGCCAACTTCAAACCTGGAAGAGTGCTTGTTGCTGTTGAAAGGAGCCTAGGAAACCACAGATGTTCCTAAAATAAGTTATCATCCGTTCTAAAATGTATCTCAGCAGCTGCAGGGCATGAAATGGAACACTGCAACGAACTATGCACGGCACCTTGGTATGAATACACAGAACATGCTAGAAAGGATGCAGCTGGCCCAAACGCTAGAATTTTAGCTTCTGGAGATATTAGGGGTTTGGGGCAGGACCTGAACTCAGATCCAAGGGAACACATCACAAGGATTTTAGAAATTCACGCAGAAAAAAATTAACAGGGTATCATAGGGGCAAAGCAGAGCCAGTGACAGATTGCGCCGGCCAAAATAGAGGCAGAGGGTTAAAATAAGTACAGTATTTGTGCTATTAACATCACATCTAGTTTGACCCTCACTTAGGAGGGACCAGAAAATAGAAGCTGGCCTGGTAAATAGGAGAGTTGGAGCATATGCAACACGAGGTCTGTGCACGTCCCTCTTAATCCGATTCAGGGCACAATCCAGTGCTCTGGAGTGCCCCATCCAAGCTGGGACAAATAAGGACCAATTGATCCTGATCGATTGAGAGTCCTAGCAGTCTTTGATTAGGGTTGAACCCCTAACTAATCACAGAGGTTGCACAAGTATTGGAATTCCACCTTGGCCCACAAGAGAAAACTAGACGACCCTTCCCCATTCTTGAAAAAAGGGCATTTTTTGTTTTGGCAGAGGTCTCATGGGAGACAGGTGCGGTTTCGTTGGCAAAAGACTACATTTCCCATCATCCACTGAAATTCTGAAGAGAGGGAACGGGGGGAGGGGAGCCAGAGAAGGAGGTGGGGCTATAAATGGCCATGCTGAAGCATGAGCAGAGGTCTGTCAATGGGAACAATGACACTTCTGCTGAAGCCACGTGACCCCATTTGACAGTGCCATCTGGGTGGACCCAATCCAGCACTGTCTCAACCTGTTCTGGTCAAACTCTGGGTCAAACTGATTCGGCTTGGGGTCCAGGATTTGGCATGAACCAGTAAGGTAAAAGGTAAAGGACCCCTGAATGGTTAAGTCCAGTCAAAGGTGACTGTGGGGTTGCGGCGCTCATCTCGCTTTCAGGCTGAGGGAGCCAGCGTTTGTCCACAGACAGCTTTCCGGGTCATGTGGCCGGCATGACTAAACTGCTCCTGGCGTGACGGAACACTATGATGGAAACCAGAGCTCATGGAAACGCTGTTTAACTTCCCTCCGGAGCGGTACCTATTTATCTACTTGCACTGGTGTGCTTTCAAACTGCTAGGTTGGCAGGAGCTGGGACGGAGCAACGGGAGCTCACCCCGTCACTGGGATTCGAACCGCTGACCTTCTGATCAGCAAGCCCAAGAGGCTCAGTGGTTTAGAGCACAGTGCCACCCACATCCCCATAAACTAGTGCATAACCCTGGCACACTATCCACAGAGGGTTGAAAGGGGCACTGGAGGTCCTCTGGTCTAACCTCCTGCTCAAGATAGGATCTGCAACTCAGATTGCGACTACAGCATCCTTGGGAGATGGCAGCTGAGTCCCTGCTTCAACTCCTCTGACAAAGAGAGCCCAGCGCAGCATGGAAATGTTGCAATCTGAAAAACATTTCCTGGGCAAGCATTTCACTGTATCTTAAACAAAAATGTAGCAAGGATTAAATCACACCCTCCTGAGCTGGCAAGCTCTTGCTCAGAATAAGTCACAGCTGACACTCATGCAAAAATCACAGGGTTGCTGCTGCTGTTGCTTTATTCATCTGCTACAATTTTTTTTAACGCACCTTCTACAAATGAGACTTACAGGGAGGACTATGAATTATTGCAAAAAAAGGACTAAGAAGGAGTTTATTTAGGATTTGGATGTTATAGCAATAACTATTAAAATAAAATGCAAAATCAGAAAGAAAGTTAGAAAACCATTAGTCGAGGTTGACAGCTTTGATAGCCTTTGATAGCCAAAGGTTTGTTATATTGTATAACGTGGGGTGTTATGTTTGGAAAACATGTGCAAAAACCAATAAAAATTATTTAAGAGAGAGAGAGAGAGAGAGAGAGAGAGAGAGAGAGAGACTTACAGGGAGGACATCCTTTGCCAACCTGGCACCTTCCAAGTATTTTGGACTACAACTTCCATGAGCCCCAGCTGCTAGTTTGGACTGATGGGAGTTGTAGTCCAATGCACCAGGTTGAGAAGGCCTGGGTAGGAAATAAAGCCTCTTGGATTTTTAGGAGAGTAAAGCAATGCTTTTTATGGAAATCACAACGCACCACACACGCCTTCTTTCTTTATTTCTTTCTTTCTTTCTTTCTTTCTTTCTTTCTTTCTTTCAAAAGTGCCTAAAGGGAATTGCAAAAACATCAAGCCAGACACTGGCCATTTGTTTGGTGAAAAGCGATGCCTCTCTTGTCTTCGAGGCGCAAGTGGCTCTGCTGCAGGATGCAATCGCTCGGGGTTCTGAAGGACACAAGGATTTGGTTCAATGCCGCCTGGGGACGTGGAGACAAAGGAAGGGTTTATGGGCAGCGCTGCAGTTGGTCTCCCCAAGGAGGCAGCAACAGTCACTTCTGCACGGCACCTGCCAGACCGTTAATAAAAGTGTCAAGGCCGGGGCCTTCGCAGGAAGCTGATTGCCTGCTTCCAACGCTATGAAATCCAATGCGGGAGGGCAGTTTTGAAAAGGAGGAGATGGCCCTACAAGAACAAGGCATTAAATGCCCACAGAACCAAAGATCACCAGGGGCCTCTGATTATCCCAATGAAGCCCAGTTTCCCACAGTTTATCCCTGCCAAAATGGCCCAATCCACAGAATCACAGACTTGGAAGGGACCCCCAACGGTCATCTAGTCCAACCCACTGCAATGCAGGAATCTAAATTAAAGCATCCATGATGGGTGGCCATACAAACCTGGGCAGGCTCATGTTTTATTTTCCGCTAACAAGCCACCCCACGTTATGTTAACTCCGCTGCCCTAATTGCAAAATAGGTTGTTGTTGCTGTTGTCAACAGCATCCATAACTCATCCTTCCTCCAAGGAGTTCAAGACGGCGTACACATAGCTGCTCTCCCGTTTTATCTTCACAACCATCTGACAAGGTAGGCTGGAACAAGAGAGTCCCAGAGTGGTTTAACCCGGAAGAGTCAATCCCTCTTCGCAGGGGTGGCTGGAGAACTGTGGCTCTGGGAGGAGAATCTGGGGCCTGCTAACAACTCTCGGCGATCTTAACAGCTCCCAGAAATATTTGGGGAAAGCCATGGCTGCTTAGAACGGCCTCACAACACTTCAAATGTGGGATTTCAACTGTTGGCAACTCCCCACCCCCCAAAAATGTGTCTGGTGCAGCCAGCCAGACACAAAGACCATGTGGATGGAGGGGAAGAGAAAATTTAATTTAGAGAGCCGCCTACTCTTTTGCCTCAGATTGTGAGCAGAGAGCCAGGAGTTCATTATTCCAAACTAATCCATCACAGCAAATGCCCACTTCGGATAGCAGTAGGACCGAGGAAACCTGCCCTGTGGACAGTCTTTAATCACCCTTATTGCAGGACAAAATAGTTGCCGTTTGTTGAAGGGTAACTAATAGGGACATAGGAAACTGCCTTATCCCGAGTCGGATCGTGGCTGCAGTTGAGTTCAGTGTTGTCTACACTGGTGGGCAGGGCCTCAGCCTGAAAGGTTTCAGTCCGGAGGCTCTTCCCGGCCTTCTCTGCCAGGGACTGACCCTTGGATCTTCTGCATGCAAAACATAAACACACACTCTGCCCCTGGAATATAGCACCTCCCTAAGGAAGTCTGCTCACACTGAGTCAGACCACTGGTCCATCTAGTTCCATTCTGTTCACACTGGCTGGCAGCAGCACTCCAGTTTTAGACAGGAGACATTCCCAGCATAATAATAATAATAATAATACCCCACCCATCTGGCTGGGTTTCCCCAGCCACTCTGGGTGGCTTCCAACAAAATATTCATCATCCATCATCATCATCATGAAACATTAAAAAGGGCTGCCTTCAGATGTCTTCTAAAAGTCAGGTAGTTGTTTATTTCCTTGACATCTGGTGGGTGGGCGTTCCACAGGGCGGGCACCACCACCGAGAAGGCCCTCTGCTTGGTTCCCTGTAATCTCGCTTCTCGCAGTGAGGGAACCGCCAGAAGGCCCTCGGAGCTGGATCTCAGTGTCCGGGCTGAACAATGGGGGTGGAGACGTTCCTTCAGGTATACAGGACCGAGGCCGTTTAGGGCTTTAAAGGCCAGCACCAACACTTTGAATTGTGCTTGGAAATGTAGTGGGAGCCAATGTGGGTCTTTCAGGACCGGTGTTATATGGTCTCGGAGGCCACTCCCAGTCACCAGTCTAGCTGCCAAGGATTTAGAAGTGCCAAGGACTGCACCTGGGGCTTTCTGTGTGTAAAGCATGTGCTCAATTACTGATCTATGTCACAGAATCATAGAGCTGGAAGGGACCACGAGGGTCATCTAGTCCAACCCCCTGCAATGTAGGAATCTTTTGCCCAATGTGGAGCTTGAACCCACAACCCCGGGATTAAGTGTCTTGTGTTCAATAGACGGAGCTATCCCTCATCCTGCATGCACCCTACCTCCAGGGTCGGCTCCAGGTATTATTTTATTTTATTTATTAAATTTGCATCCAAAGGTATCTGGCCTGTTCACAGCATAAAAACACAAAGCACGAAACAAAAATAGAGAACGAACAAACCTAAAAGGGCATCGGACGTCAATCAGTCAAAGGCCTAGTTGAAGAGGAACATTTTCACCTGGCACCTAAAGATATGTAATGAAGGCGCCAGGCAAGCTTCCCTGGGGAGAGTGTTCCATAAATGGGGAGCCACCACAAAAAAGGCCAGTTCTCATGTTGCCACCCTCCAGACCTCTCGTGAAAGAGGCACACAAAGAAGGGCATCAGAGGATGATAGCTGAGTCTAGGTCAGCTTCTAAGGGGAAAGGTGATCCTTGCATTGCAATCCTGAGCCATATAGGTCAAAACTAGCACTTTGAATTGGGCCCAGAAAACTAACTGGCAGCGAGTGCAGTCTAGCCAGGATCAGTGCAACTGGTGGATGAAGGGTCCCTTGTGTCAGATCCTGCTGCATCAACTTTTATTATTTTACTCCTGCTTGCTTCCCCCCCCCACTTGTTTTATCTTGATTTGATTCCTGCCCCTTTACATTTATATCCCACTTTTCTTCCACCATGCAGATGGTCTCCCATCCAGACACTGGCCAGACCCAGACCTGCTTAGCTTCCGCAAAGTGGGTCGTCGCATATGCCCCTCTGCCTTCAGAACGTAACCTGGGACCACCCTGAGATTTTGCTAAACTGAAGGGCAGCATATAGATAGTTAAAAAGGACCCATCTTAAGTAGGAAAGCAAAAAACAGTCAATTCAGATTACAATTAACCTTAAGTGGGGTGGAATTCGTTTGTCTGCACAAACATTTGTTTTCCGGGCATCTGATGTGTGTTCAAACCACATCTGCCACACTGCCTATTTTCACCGTCGAGAGATATTTATGATGTAACATTTATAGAGGGGATTCCAAGTATTCTGGGTCTCTCCCAGCCCTGCTTGGAGATGCCAGGGATTGAACCTGGGAACCAGGCAGAGAGCCTTCTCAGTAGTGGCACCCTCCCTGTGGCACGCCCTCCCATCAGATGCCAAGGAAATAAACAACTGACTTTTAGAAGACACCTGAAGGCAGCCCTGTTTAGGTCTGGTGACTTCCGTTTCAGTGTATCTGAAGAAGTGTGCATGCACACGAAAGCTCATACCAAGAACAAAAATACCAAGAACAAACTTAGTTGGTCTCTAAGGTGCTACTGGAAGGAATTTTCTGTTTAGGGAAGTTTTTAGTGTTTGATGTTTTATCGTGTTTTTAATATTCTGTTGGGAGCCACCCAGAGGGGATGGGGAAACCCAACCACATTTTGGGGGGGGGGGTTTATAAGTAATAAATTATTGTTTTTATTTTTCTGCATGCAGAGCAGATGTTCTCTGCCGCTGAGAAACAGCCCTTCCCTTTAAGCTTCACATTCGTGAGCTCTATTCAGATGACTGCTCCTTATAATATTGCACACACAGAAGTAGGAATCCTGTCTACTGGTTCTGCTCTCCATCTGTTCAGACAAACCCACGGAAAGAGCCTATGCACAGCTTGTACATACAGCTTGTCTGCGTGCACAATGTCTGAACACACAATCGGGAGGAAAGCCTGCAAAAAAAACCCATCCACATACTTTGCTGGGTTCAAAGGTTTGGCTGAACAGAGGCGAGATCTGGGCAGTAATAGCAGGCAAGAACTCTGCTCCCCAGCCATACTGTCCATGGAACGGTCAGCAAAAGAATAGGAATGCACAGAGCTTTTGATGGATATTGAGCTAAAGCAACATATCCCATCAGGCCACCCTTGCCTGGAGTTGGGTCTGCAGCGCCCATGGAGCTGGCTGGTGTATCACTGCACAGCATACGAGCATAAGCTTGCCAGCTCTGATCAAAGCCTTTTTGAGCCCTTTTAAACTCTGTAGTTAAGGGACGCAGGTGGCGCTGCAGGTTGAACCACAGAGCCTAGGGCTTGTCAATCAGAAGGTCGGTGGTTCGAATCCCCACAACGGGGTGAGCTCTCGTTGCTCAGTCCCAGCTCCTGCTAACTTAGCAGTTTGAAAGCACGTCAAAGTGCAAGTAGATAAATAGGTACCACTCCGGCGGGAAGGTAAACGGCGTTTCCGTGCGCAGCTCTGGTTCGCCAGAAGCGGCTTAGTCATGCTGCCCACATGACACGGAAGCTGTACGCCGGCTCCCTCAGCCAATAAAGCGAGATGAGCGCCGCAACCCCAGAGTCGTCCACGACTGGACCTAATGATCAGGGGTCCCTTTACCTTTACCTTTAGTTATGTGAACACCAGTGGTTTAAAACCCAGTGAGGTTGTTTCCTTCCCAATGCATTTCAAGTTGCCATTGCACATTGTTGCACACACCAGAGAGGGGGAGGGGATGCCTTCACCTGTTGCACATTACCTGTTTGGCTTCCTCCACCCCCCTGCATTGACACTCTGTTTGTGAAGGTTTAATCTGAGCACGATGCGCAGCGGCTCTCTCAAATGAACACGCCTCTGCTTAACAGCAAAGTGGGAGTAGCTTTGGTTAAAGCTGGTTTGGCGGGAAATGCATCAAACAGCAGCATTCCTCAAGAAACTACAGGATAGCTCTTCACTGTGGATAAGGTTGTGTGAGCTCACTAGAGCCAGAGTAAACGGAAATGTGTACCCACACTGCATTTCCCCCCAAAACAGCTTCTAGGAGCTCACAACATGGTGTGAAAGTGGCAGCCTTGTCCTTTCATTGATCCTCATATAGACTGCCACTGTAGAGAGAGGTTCGGTTTTTTAAAAAAAAGTTTTTGGTTTTCAGCATTAGTAGCTAAAAGACTGGTTCTCCATGAACCTTTTTTAAATAGATCTATCCTCTATGAGCTAAAAACCCTGCAAGTTAGTGAGAATCATCAGACTCTGTGGAAACGTGTTCCACAAGTTAATTATAAGTTGCACAGTGGCTCCCTTCATCTCTGAGCTCCAGCCAATCACTTTGTCTGAAGAGCCTGAATTCTGGTGAAAGTGAGCAAGCGAAAGAAGGGAGCATCGATTTACAAAGTTCTACTGGGGGCTCTCACTTGGATGAAAACTAAGCAGGCATAAGACCCCGAAATTGTTCAGCTTTTTTTAAGACTCTCTCAAATGTACACACCTCTGCCAAAAGTAAGTTTCTGGGCTTTTAAAAACATTTTATAGCATTTTTATTAGTAGTATTATTTTAATCGCCCTACTTGCCATACGTCCGGGTTTTCCTGGACATTTTGCCGACTCAGCAAAAATCATAGGAAGCTTCCATGTACCAAGTTGTACAGTGGTACCTTGGTTCTCAAACTTAATCCGTTCCGGAAGTCCATTCCAAAACCAAATCGTTCCAAAACCAAGGCGTGCTTTCCCATAGAAAGTAATGCAAAACGGAGTAATCTGTTCCGGACTTTTAAAAACAACCCCTAAAACAGAAATTTAACATGGATTTTACTATCTAACGAGAGCACTGATCCATAAAATGAAAGCAGTAAACAAAGTACAGTACTGCAGTCACAAAACCAATCCATCGGTAGCTGAACTGGGTTCCGCACTGTCACAAAAACAAGGAGCCACAAGAACGCAAAATAAACAGCAAAAAGAGTCAGACCTTAGCGTCACGGGCGTCGCGAGGGGGGATGGGGGCAGTCCACCCCGTGTTCCAGGGGAAGGGGGGGTGACACTTGGGCCAGCCCCGCCCCACCCCGCCGGCGGGCCCCGAGCAAGCCATGGAGCGAAGCCGCACCGACCCACGGCCAGTCCAGGGTCTGCTGCCGGCGCCGCTATGGGGCTGCCCTGCACGGACAGGGAAGCCCCAGGATCCGGCGCTCCCTCGGCGGGTTGCCGCTGGAGCAGCAGCGCCGGCGGGATGGACAGACTGTCCTGACGCATGCGTCGTGACGTCATGGCGCATGCGTCAGGACGCCCCGCCTCCAGTTGTTTGAGTACCAAGACGTTTGAGAACCAAGGTATCACTGTACTGTCCACACTGACTGGCAGCAGCTCTCCAGGATTTCAAGCATTCCCCCCCCCACCTGGAGATTGAACCTGGGACCTTCTGCTTGCAAGGCGGATGCTATACCTCCGAGCTACAACCCTCTCCCTGGTACTTTGATGGCTGGTCCATGCTCGCATCATCTCTGACTGTGGCATCAAGCAAGGACTTTGTGAGCGGGGCCATCTCATAACAGGGGCTGGGTGGCGCGGTGCACCAGGGCGCCAGGCCCCCCAGGGGCGCCCCCGCGAGCCCGCTGGCATACCAGGCGCCCCCTCCCCAACCCTGCAAGCTTAGCCGGCTGCCCTCCGGAGCCCCAGCTGGGGCGCTGGGAAGGGCGCGCAAAGCCCCGCACCGCTCCAGCGCACGCCCCTCATCCCCCGCTCGCCCACCTCCCTCCCGCGCTGGCCACCCCTCGGGGGATCAGGGGCGTGGCGCTGGAGCGGCGCGGGGCTTTGCGCGCCCTTCCCAGCGCTCCAGCTGGGGCTCCGGAGGGCGGCCGGCTTGCAGCGCCATGCCCCTCATCTTCCGCTCGCCCACCCCCCTCCCGAGGGGTGGCCAGCACGGGAGGGAAGTGGGCAGAGAGGCAGCCCACCGGGGGCACCGAGGGATCGTCGTGCCAGGGCGGCCGATCCCTTTAAGACGGCCCTGTTTGTGAGCTACCCCAGGACTAATCGCCACAGACCAAAGGCCTGCATCCCATAAAGTCAATTCCAAGACGCAGCGGAGGCAGCTCACAGTTCAGCAGAGAATCGCCAAGTTCAGAGGAATCAAAGAACTAGAGATAATCGGGTGAAGTAAAGAGAAACCAAGCACGTGCCCAGGTCAAGTGGGCATCTGCTTGGCAGCAAAGCCCGAAGCTGGGATCAGAAATGTGGCTGTTATGGGT
Organism: Lacerta agilis; assembly: GCF_009819535.1. Taxonomy (NCBI): domain Eukaryota; kingdom Metazoa; phylum Chordata; class Lepidosauria; order Squamata; family Lacertidae; genus Lacerta; species Lacerta agilis. Next base: position 63,787,238 of record NC_046320.1, read on the forward strand.
GAAACGACTCTTGGAGTAAAGGGGGGGGGGAACTTGAGCATGAGAGCAGGTAAGAGAGTTTTTATGCACAATTAAACTCTCCAGGCCTTATGTCATCCAGCCACTTTTTCCACTCCAAGATGGCAATAAATCTTGCTGTTCCCTGCATGCGCTCCAGGAAGAGGCGGGGTCGGTGGGTAGTCCATGCCGAAGCAATGTCAGCCGTAATGTTCACCGCGCACTGCCTTGATGGATTGTTTTCCAAACAAACAAGGCGTCCCAAAATTGATATTGGCATGCCTAATGCAGGCAGCAAGACCTCCCGACACACGGGCCGGTTTTTGCACACCATCGAGTGCAGAGCTGGTGTTAAAATAGTGAAAGGACTAGTTAAATAGGGAGTCACCTTTTCACTTCACATTTCTGGTTTCTAACAAACATGTAGCAAAAATAAATAAATTCTTAAGCGTAACAGCAACTGCCAGGGGTGAAGATGTCTCAGCTCTGGGAGCTTTCAAGACAAGCGCCTTTGAGAGCTTCTCTTGCTTCTGCATGTGTGAATGCTGTTACTGCCGGGCAGAAAGCATAAAGAGGAGCCGGTTTTAAACAGCCAATTGTAGGTTACACATCTATTAAAGCTGCACCGCTTCCATAGCTTTATGTACAAACGCAGCCTGGATACACTCAGTTGGCTAGAGCGTGGTGCCGACAATGCCAAGGTTGCAGGTTTGATCCCCATTTGGGACATCTGCATATTCCTGCATTGCAGGGGGTTGGATTAGATGACCCTTGGGTCCCTTCCCACTCTAAGATTCTGTGATTCTACAATTCTATGATTCTATCTCTTGGGAAGGGCCGTATCCCAGTGGAGCAGCATCCCAGCGTACACAAGAGGTCTCGGGTTCAACCCCTGGCATCTCCAAGTAAGACTCCTGCCTGAAACCCTGGTGAGCTCCTGCCCGTCATTGCCAACGATACTGATCTCGATGGTCCGACTCAGGGTAAAGGAGCTTCCTAGGTTCATTTTGCTGGCTCATGACATATTCTGGCATGATTGAAGAGCAGTTTGGAAATCAGGTGGCATGGGAGACATTCTGTTTTTCAAGGTGTGCCACCTAAGGGCAGAACTTCAGGAGGGGGAACTGAGTGTTGAAGTAAGTAGTTCAAAGATTTTCAGAGCACGCTGTTGGACCCTGTGTTTTAAGAAAAACAAAAAACCGAACAACCACGCATTTGGCAAGTTTGCTGCCATGGTCTTTACATTGCCTGTGCAAAAATGATAAGGGAGGGTGCCTAGGCTTGATCCAATTGATTAAATGCTCTTTGCAGACAATAGACAGTTCCTTAAGGGAGACTGGGGTGCAATTTCTGGTGGCTGCTGGGCTAAGCAGACCTCGAAGGGGTGTGACTGAGTGGTGGATCCCCTGCGCTGCATGCAAAAAGTCTCCGGTTCACTGTCCCTAGTGACTACAGCTAGAATCATAGAATTGTAAAGTTGGAAGGGACCCCCTGAGGGTCATCTAGCCCAGCCCCCGGCTGTGCAGAAATCTCAACTAGATCATGCATAACAGACGCCATCCAACCTCTGCTTTAAAACCTGCAAGGAAAGAGAGTCCAGCACTTCTCATGAGAGTTGAACAGCTCTCATCTCTAGGGAGCCTGTCATAAAACAATCCTGAAGCAGACAGAACGGTGGTCTGACTCAGGATAAACCAGCTCCATTGGTATGACGGAGCCACCAATCTGTGGCAGAAGACCTGTTCTGCGCACAGAAGGGACCGGGTTCAATTCCCGCCATTTCCAGATAGGGCTGGAATAAGAATTCCTGCCTGAAATCCCGGAGAGCTGCTGCAAGTCAGTGTAGACAATACCAGGCTAGATGAACTGGTGATAAGGCAGCTTCCTAAGCGCTTTAGTCTGATCCTACGTTGCACTTCTTGCGCTTTTAAGCCAAGAGTTGCAGGCTCTGGGCATCTTAACACAGAGACCAGCAGCATTTCTTGGTCTTGAGAGAGTCCCCATAGCATTCTTTCTCAAGAGGATCACAGAGGTTCTCAAGTGGTGGTGGTCGGGCTTGTTGCTTTAAAAAAAAATTAAACTTAAAAAAGCAAGAAGGTGCCAGATTGAAGCCAGCCCACCCCCCAGACCCCATAAATCAATCCCCAGCCCAACTTCAGCAGGGAAACCTCGCCGCAGAATCTCATTAAGCGGCCCAACTTCTCTCTGTAAAGCGAAATCAATGAAGCCCAGAGCTGAAGCTTTTACTCACCTTCAGCCTGATGGGGCAAAACGGCGAAGGCAGCCAAGACGAGCAGGAGACGCATCCACCCCGCCAGGAAATCCATAGTTAAGCAGAGGTTATATTTTAAAAGGAAAAAACTGCGGTTTGTTTTTTTTTCTTAAACCCGAAAGGACCTTCCCTCTCTTTCTCTCAGCAGGAGCTTCGTTCGTGCTGCATCCGAAGGCAGCTTTGCAAATAATTTTTTTTAAAAAAAGGCTTTTTCTATCCCAGGAGCAAAACTACCAGCAGGTACACACACACACACACCGCTTTTGGTTCCAGGGGAAAGAAGAGTCCCCTGGTTTTTTGGGGTTCGTGGAGATGTCAGGTGGCGCCCCAGCCTTGCGCTCCAGTCTTGGTGGACAGGAGGAGGGTCTCTCCGCGCTCTGGCGACCCCAGCGCGTATTTACAGTGCGGGCGAGCCGTAGGGCAGAGAGCAGCCGTAAATCATCCGGCGGTGGGTCACCTTTGCGCCCAGGGACGGATCGGGGGAAGGAACAGGACGAGAATCGCCGCCGCCGCCGCGCGTCTCTTCGGAGAGCTGCCGCCCAGGCGGGGCGCCCTCTCCAAGTTGTCCCCCTGCCCGGCAAAGTTCCCCCCGGCGGAGCGGTTGGTCGACAAACACCCGAGGCGAGGAGACCTCTCGCCCCTCTCCTCGCCCTCTTAATTCCTGCTTTCTCTCTCTCCGAGTAGTCCCTCCCTCCTTTTCAAAGTCCACTTTGGGGCGCCGCCGCCGCGCCACCCACAAAGGCGCCTCGGATCTTGCGGATCCTCCGCCTGGCGCGCCACGCGCCCTGGATCGGGCACAGCGCCAAAGCCCCGGAGCCTTCTTCCACTCCTCGCCCTCCTGATCTTTTTTGTGTGTGGGGGGGAGGGGGCTCCTCGAGGAAACTTTGCAGGTCCCCTCCAGAATCAGATCTCCTCTCACGCCGCTTCTCCTGCGAAGGCAGCAAGAGGAGGCTGCCTGGCTGGTTGGTGAGAGGGGGAGAGAAAGAGGGGCGTTTCTCCAGAAAGAAAACAGCAGGCTTCTTTTTTTTTTTTTAAAGCGGGGCTTTCCCTCCCCTCCCTCCGCCTCGCCGCGCGTGTGAGATGGTAGAATTTCTCCCTCTTTTAGCGTAGCAGATCCGCGCAAAAATAGGGAATTTTTAAAACGCTCCCCCTGCAATACGTCCTGGGAGCAGAGAGGATAATTTCAGTCTGCAGGTGATTTGCAAAGAGATACCACAGGCACACATGCAGGCAGGCAGCCGCAAAGACTCTCCAAGGCGCCTGTAGTAGAAATCCACTCTCCATAGGAGGGAGAGGGTCAAGATCCCTCCTCCTCTTCCTCTCTCCTGGCTTTCTTTCTTTCTTTGAGGTTCTCCTCCACCTCCCTCTCCCATGCAGTGCGAAAATGGACCCAGGGAAAAGGGGCTGTGGTGATATTGCTGGCAAAGATTCCTGAGAAAGTCACGTGGGAAAGAAAGAGTGGGGGGGGGAGAGAGAAAGAGAGCAACCTGATCCTCTTATTCATGCTGCAGAAGTTTATGTTCCTATATGCTTGTCTGCTTTTGTCTTGAGATCGGGTGGAAATTGGCCAGAGAGAGGGGGGGGAAGGAAGAGGGCAAGCCGCATCTGTTCATGGGGGGCACACCCACCCCTGCGCCACCCAGGACGAGCTGCTGCTGCCGCTGCTGCTGCTGCTGCCATGGTTTTAAAAAGTTAGCATTGCAGGATTTCTTTCCAGTTCTGCCCGCCTGGCGAAGTGGCACCACCCAGGCTGAAATCACCCCATCAACATTTCTGCATTGCAGAGGGTGGGGCTAGATGACCCTCGGGGTCCCTTCAGTTCAATGATTCTGTGCCCTTCATTCATCCCCCTACCCCCCCCCCACACACCTTAGTGAATTTGCATTACAACCATTCCTGCTTTCCTTGCACCCACTCACAGCTATCTAAGAGGAAGAAAAGCTCACTTGGTCCACATTGCCCTGTGGCCAGAGATGGAGATGCTGTCCTGGCCCCCTGATGATCTTGGTGATAGCCAAGCAATGTGTAACACCACAGCCCTTGTGATCTGTCCCCCCCAGAACAGCCCCACTGCCATTTCCTCTCTCCATCCAGTGAAACTGACAAGGTCAAAGGAAGATTTTTCTTCGCGGCCGTCCATTCATCCACCTGGTCTCTGGTGAAAGCAGTCAAGTCCCTGGTCCTGTCCTTCGGTGGAGGGATTTCATTTCCCCCCACAAATGGTTGTGCGTAGCAAAACCTGAGCTACAAGGGCGACACAACAGGCAGGACATCAGGGAAACTGGCAAGGCTGTCTTGCATACTTGGACGCAGCTCTATGGAAGAGGGATGAGTACAAAGATGTTGTTGTTTGTGTCCATCTGTTCCAGGACACAATGGAAGAGTATGCAATGGCAGGTGGAAGGACAGTCTCAAACGAAGATGTGCTCTCCCAAGTCCACATTCCCAGCATGTTCGCACTCCTGTCTCAGTGACATCTACACTGGCTTGGTCAGGTCCACAGAATGGAAGGTGGCAGGATCCCCAAGGACGCTTCTGGCACCAGGCTTGTTGGCACACCAATTCTGTGTCGCAAAGATGTCTGCAAACATGACATGAAGGCTGGCAGCATCAACCCCACCACATGGGAATCGCTTGCAGATGACCACAGCGCCTGGAGACAGGGAGTCAGGTTGAGTATCCAATGCAGTGGCCACAGAAGGAATGATCGCTGGGAGGAGCGCAGAGAGAAGAAAGGCCACGGTGCATCTGCAGAAGCACAACCGGAAGCCTTCATCTGCCCCAGCTGCAACAAAACATGTCTCTCCTGTATCAGTCTCTACAGCCACAGCAGGAGCAGCTTGACTTCTAGCTCTACGAGCCCCCTGTTCTCTCGTGTGGGTACCAGTGCAGATTGTCCATGAGCACAGGTGGGTTTTGCGTAGAGTGACTGGTGCAGCCGGAGCCACCAAAACTGCTGTAGAACAGAGCACGAGAGGCGCACTGCAGGGTGTGCCAAATTTTAGCGCCTAAAGTCCACCAATGCTTATAGGAGGGATGGCGACTCTCTGATCCGCTCGAGGGATCCCACTGCAGTCAGTGCCTTCGCTCCATAGGACGCACAGACATCTTCCCTTCCTTTTTAGGAGGGGAAAAGTGTGTCTTATGGAGCGAAAAATATGGTAATAGGGGAGACGGAGGGGCTTTGCTTGGAGCAACACCATTACTGCAAGAGAGGCACTTTTCACAGTCTCTCTCTGTGAGTATTGAATAAAAGACTTGGTAAGAACTCTTCTTGTTTATCTAATTCTTGGCTGCCCATCGTCGGAGGGATAGGATTCCCTGAAGCCTGACAGCTGCCTACTCAGAAAATACAGGGACATGTCTTGTTTTGTCTGAAGAACACAAGAGCAGCTTCTTGAACCAGGCCAGTGGTCCATCTAGTTCATCATCCTGTTCTCGCAGTGACCAACCAGGTGCCTGTGAGAAACCTCCAAACAGGACCTGGGTGCCAGTGAAAGATGACCCATTATAACGAATGACCCCAAGCTCATTAGGCAGCCCCCATTTACTTGCAACCAGTTCATGTGAGATGGATGCACTGGCCGTCAGCTTCCTCCTTAGTGACCGTGTTGCCCTAGTAGCAGGGAGGAGAATGGGAAAAGAATGAGAATTATTTGGCTCTGCCTGCCATGGGCTTTGGCACCGCATCCTGTTGGCCTCTCTGCCGTTCCTCCTGCCACCACTGCCAAGTGCAACAACAGATCCCAGCAACTGTTCTTCGGAGGCGTGCTGACTCACAATGAGCCCAGGCATAATGGCTTGTAAGCCATCAAAAGTCCCCCATGAATTCCTCTAGTTCTCTTTTGAAGTCACTCAAGTGGGCGGCCATCCCCACATCTGGGGGGAGCGAGTTCCATAGTTTTAATTATGCATCAGGTAGAGAAGTTCTTCCTCTTGTCTGTCTTGAATCCTCCAACATTCAGCTTCATTGGAGGACCCCCAGGGACCTACTGTTAGGAGAGAGGGAGAAAAAGGTCTCCTGGGCCACTTAACATGAGAAGAAGAAGAGCCTTGCTGGATCAGGCCAATGGCCCATATTCTTGAGAGCCAGTGTGGTGTAGTGGTTAAGAGTGGTAGACTCGTAATCTGGTGAACCAGGTTCGTGCCTCCACTCCTCCACATGCAGCTGCTGGGTGACCTTGGGCTAGTCACACTTCTCTGAAGTCTCTCAGCCCCACTCACCTCACAGAGTGTTTGTTGTGGGGGAGGAAGGGAAAGGAGAATGTGAGCCGCTTTGAGACTCCTTCGGGTAGTGAAAAGCGGGGTATCAAATCCAAACTCTTCTTCTTCTTCTTCTATAGTCCAGCATCCTGTCCTCACAGTGGCTGGCCAGATGCCTTTGGGGAAACCAGCAAACGAGATCTGAGCACAAGAGCATTCTCCCTTTCTGCGGATTCCAGCAACTGGTACTCAGAAGCATTGCTGCCTCCAGCTGTGGAAGCAGAGCAGACCCACCATGACTTGTGGCCATCAATAGCCCTCTCCTCCATGAATTGGTCCAGACCCTCTTCTAAACCCATCCAGGTTGGTGGTCCTCACTGGGAACAGTTTTAACTCTGTGTTGCGTGAAGAAGCACTTTCTGTTACCTGTCCTGACTCCTCCAGCGTCCATTGGACGTTCCAGAGTTACAATAAATTTCTCCACCGTACTTTCTCCGACGTGCACGTAATCTTATAAACCTCTTATCATGTCCCCTGTCATAAAGTCCCTGGAAGGACCCATACCTGGGATCCCACCCACTCACAAAAGCACACCATCCCATAAACGAGAGCCTTAAGCAAAATGTGGTCCTAGCGATTCACGGCTATGAATTCGCACGGGGTTTCCTCGTTTGGGGTTGGGGCCCCCCAGGTGCTATGGTAACAGAAGTAATAATTAACTGTGCCCTGCTCGGTTCGTTAGCATTAAAGCTTCCAGGGGTGGCCTTCCCGCTTTGATCTCGCCTTCGCTGCTGCTGCTCCTACCCTGCCCCCCAATGCCAGGGAGCGGAATATGTAGGGGCAGAGCTGGCTTGGAGACCTGCCTCTCTTTTGGGGAAGAGGATTTTGCCGTCTCAAGTTTTAATCAACAAATTAATTATTTTCCCTCTTGGCGCTGTGGGGCTTTAATAAAAAGCCGTTTCTCTTGTATAGAGGCTTACACTTTTGATATTAAGAATATGGTCATTAGCTCTCCAGGGAGAGCCGAGAAGTGAATTTTTTTGTTCCTTTTAAAAATGCATCTAAGCGCTAACGTCAGGGAGAGAGAATAGCGTTGGCCTGGCATAATGGTCTCCTGGAGGGGCATACATGCCGCTTAATGGAAAATAAATGTCAGGGCAGAAGCAGGGCATCTATTATCAAGGCAGGAGGTGCTGATCCTATGCCAGGCTTAGATTTTCCAAAGCCTTACTTTCATTTATATCAAGCAAATGACTGGCAGAGTGTTGCTTGCTTTTATTCGGATTCCAGCGCTGGGAGAAAGAATGGTACCCAACTCTCCCAAGCTGTTCCACTTCAGAGCATACAGAACAACTCCCCCTCAGCCAATCCTCAGCAGCTGACTCCTCCTCGGCCAATCCTCTGTGCCCAGCTCAAATCCTTTCGCTCTGATTGGCTGCCATCAGCACAAAGGGTGAGAAGACATCGTTTCAGAGTCTCAAAAGCTCCCATTTCATGCTGATGGGGACCCTTCCGGGACCTTGCCGCAGAAGGAGTAATGGGACTTTGGACTACTACACCTTTGCTTAAAGCATTATTTTCATCATTTCAGCAAACAGACACCCTGGGAAACCGGGGTTCAGATCTCCACTCATCCATGAGGTTGTGGACTCTCCTTCCCTGGAGGTTTTTAAGCAGAGGTTGGATGGCCATCTGCCATGGATGCTTTAGTGGAGATTCCTGCATTGCAGGGGGTTAGACTAGATGACCCTCAGGGTCCCTTCCAACTCTACAATTCTATAAAGCCCACTTTGGGCCTGTCATTCTCTCTCAGCCTAAACTACCTTACAGGGGGGATAAAATGGAGAGGGGGTGGACTGTGTATGCCACCTTGAGCTCTTGGGAGAAAGCATGGAATAAAAATGTAAGAACAGGAGCACACCGGGTATAGGATAAATGGGACTATGTAGACAACTTCAGTCAGTATAAGACCAATTCTTATGCTTCCCAAGTATAACTTCCCAAGACGCTTTCTTTAACATCTCTCAGTCAAGGGCTGCAAGCTCATATGTATGCAGTACTAGTCCCAAAACCATGCCAATACTTTGAAGTATTAAAATAGTTCTCTAGCAATTATTATTATTATTATTATTATTATTATTATTATTATTATTAAGTTAAGGATGGCCTGGAAAAGTGTGGAGGGGGAGGAAGATTAGCCAGCAGGGGAGGATAAGTATCCTTCCTTTCAATGGTCCATTTAGGTCAAGGTGTGGAGCATTCGCAGCCTGAGGGCCACATTCCCTTCTGTGCAGGCGTCTGGGGGCCACACGCAGATGGTGAGTAGGCTCAGAGGCAAAAGTGGACAGAGCCACAAATGTGAATCCTAACTCTGTCCAGTAGGCTAGCTCCAACCCACGCCTCTCTACCCTCCTTTCCGGCAAGCAAGAGGTGTTATTAAGAGTTCAAAGGCACATTTCAGACAGGCAAAAACATTTGAGGAGGTTGAAAAGGACAGTGAGGTGCGTGATCATAGAATCAGAGTTGGAAGGGACCCTGAGGCTCATCTAGTCCAACCCTGACCATACAGGGATTGAACCCACAACCTTGGCATTATCAGCACCACACTCTAACCAACTGAGCTATCCAGGCTGAGCTTAAGGAGAACGTTGAGCAGCAGGTAGAGCAGGTATCTTGAACCTTTGCAGACTCACTTTTAACCCATTTGGAAACGCCTTTCTTAATCTTCTACCAGGTATGCATGGAGGTAGCCCTTCTGTTGCAACCCACCTTGGATCAAGTGAGGACCCACTAGCAGGATCCGACCTACCAGTTGAAGACCAGTGAGGGAAAGGGTCCTCTAAGGGCTGCATTTTGTCCACAGGCAAGAAGTTCCACACTCTTGATTGAGATCAACTGTACATATCCATGTTTCCTTGAATCAGGATTCCCGAGTGGCCTTCTTGGGTGCTTTATTTTGGAGTGGTGTGTGTGTGTGAATTCCACCCCTGCTTATTGTGGCACATCTCTCAAGAGCATCACAAAGAAGGATGCAGCATGGATCCCCATTGCAAATGACAATTTGCATGATGAGTTGCAGTGCTTTAAATGAGCCATTATTCATTAGCAACCAGCAGGAGATATTCAAGGCATGAAGGCAAGCGCCGAGGCAAGTTAGCACAGTAATAAAGAGCAGGACCCATTTTTAAAACATTAAAGTTAATTAATGCTATGCGCACTAGTTTAGAACACGTAGGAACAATTACAGTCAAAAGAGGTGTGTGGGGGGGCGTGATTTTCCTCCTGTTCAGAAACTCATGGAAATGTTGGGATAATTAAAAGTGGTTCACTATAAGAGGACATATTTTCTTATGCTTTGCACTTCCGCCTGTAAAATCAACACAGGCCCCCCACCCACACCCTGGTCAAACGCTGAATGATAGCCCATTGACCTGAATTTTTTTTATTTTATTTTTTGCAGGGAGATCAGACCATGTTGGGGATTTAACAAGCACTCGTTCCTATTTGTTTGCAGGTTCAGGGGGTGTTAAATGATGTTGCATCAAGGCAAGAGTCTTCCCACACTTTACGGTGCCTCACTTTCGTTACAGCAAAAGATCTGGTCTTTGGGAGGAAGCAGGTTTGCTGCGCAAGACATCCCAAGCAGCTACTGTATATTCTGGCGTATAAGACTACTTTTTAAATCCAGGAAAATCTTCTCAAAAGTCGGGGGTCGTCTTATACGCCGGGTGGAGAATCTGCGGTCGAGTATATCTCAAACTCTATATCATATATTTCGCTCCATAAGACACACTTTTTTCCACCTGAAAAGTAAGGGGAAATATCTGTGTGTCTTATGGAGCGAATGGTGGTCCCTGGAGCCGAATTGCCCAGGGGCCAAAAGAGGATCGTGCTTTTTATTTTACAAAGAGAAAAGGGGGTGTTGAAAGGACCCCGCTCAGCAGCTGATCAGCAAGAGATCGGGAGAGAGATAAGAGTCCCGGCTCCCTTTCAGCCCCACCCTCCTTTGTTGAATATGCTGCAGAAGGAGGTGTTTGTTTCCCCAGCTACATGTGACTGGCTGATTAGATTATCTGTCTGGAAACTGTAGAAAAGGCTCCCTTTCCTTTAGAAGCTGCAGAAATGTGAGTTGAACCCCATAAAAACAGAGCTTTTCCTCTTTGGTTTTCCCCCTTTGCAAAAAAGCTGCAAAACTTTTAGCTGATCCTCAAAAAAACAGGGCTTTTAGAGGAGGAAAACCAGAAAAATATTTTTTTCTCTTTTTTCCTCCTCTAAAAACGAGGTGCGCCCTATGCAGTGAAAAAACGGTATTTTAACTGTATTTTTAATTTTAAATACGCCAGAAAATATGGTATAATTGCAAAACTTAGATCTGCCAATATGTGACTTGAATCGCCCACAAAAATAGCGAGAGTCTGGAAGTCCCCTTGTTGAGTTCAATGGGACTTCCCTGCAAGTAAGTGACCATACTAGGAGTGCAGACTCAGTCTCATGTTTGGTTGCTTGATCAAGGGGTCTAGCAGAAGATCAAAATGAACTGAAAGCAATAAGAAAAATCCTCTCATTATCCAGGGGCTCCTTTTTCTTACTTCTGCTTTAGTCTCAAAATAAGAGGCTGTGTAAATAACATGGGAGTTGCACCCACTGAAGCTAATGGAGGCGACGGGTTCTGTTAGTTGGGTACAAACCACAGGCAATAACACAGAGTTTTGAAATTCATTGACCTGTCTTTATAATCAATAATTTTATATGTAGTGGACATTCACACTGGTAAAGGATTTATGGGAAATGATATACAACGAATTAAAGAAAATGTTTAAAAATACCTTTGTTAAAATACCAGAAGCATTTTTGTTAGGTATAATAATAGGTGAAGAGATACCAAGAAAGGATAAAAGACTTTTTATTTATGCAACGATGGCAGCGAGAATGTTACTAGCCCAGCGATGGAAGGAAAGAGAAGTACCAACAAAAGAAGAATGGCAGTTGAAACGGATGGAGTATGCAGAGATGGTGAAACTGACGGAGAATATCAGAAACCAAGAAGATCAAGACTGGCACAAATTCTTAATTTCTTTTAAAGACCACTGTAAACAGTTAAAATCATTGGCAGGGATGTAATGACACTTGTAATGTGGAATTAACAATAGTAACTATGGGTATAGGACACGAGTGGCACTGTGGTGTAAACCACAGAGCCTAGGGCTTGCTGATCGGAAGGTCGGCGGTTCAAATCCCTGCGATGGGGTGAGCTCCCGTTGCTCGGTCCCTGCTCCTGCCCACCTAGCAGTTCAAAAGTATGTCAAAGTGCAAGTAGATAAATAGGTACCGCTCCAGTGGGAAGGTAAATGGCGTTTCCGTGCGCTGCTCTGGTTCGACAGAAGCGGCTTAGTCATGCTGACCACATGACCCGGAAACTGTACACCAGCTCCCTCGGCCAGTAAAGCGAGATGAGCGCCACAACCCCAGAGTCATCCGTGACTGGACTTAACGGTCAGGGGTATCTTTACCTTTTTAACTACAGATATATAACAGATGGATAATGGTAAGAGATGCAGAAAATCTAATCTTAAATATGGAACCCATGGAGGGAGGGAAGGAGGTCCAAAGAACCTTTTACTTACATGTTTGAAATGGTTAAAGTTAAAATGTATAAAATTGTGTAAAACCAATAAAAAATATTATATATATAAAAAAGAATTTCTGATTCAGAATACCAGTCTAGAATCAATAAACTCCAAAATAAATGGTTGCATCCATTATATATATTGGCCTTGTTGTTGTTGTTGTATAAATCGCTCCCCTGCTCTAGCCATTTGAAATCTGCTTTTGACTTCCATTTCTACCCCTGCAAGTTTCCATCCCTTCCCCGCCAACACGTTCTCTCCATCTTCCCACCTGTCTCGATTGTCTTTCTCCTTGCTTCATATCTTTCTCCCAGCAGGTCCTCCTCACAAACTTCTTCTCTCTCTCTCTTTATTATTTTTTTTTGGCAATTGCTGATGCTTCGACAGCTGTAAAGTGACAAGACACAAGGTCCATCTGCTCGCCTAGGAGCTGAAGACAAATGTACCTGGTATCTCTTGCCGGCTTCACGCTGCTATGGAGACAGCAAGAGTTTCTTTTCTCAGCGCCGCTAACAAAATATAGAAAGCGGCAAGGCGCAGATAAGGGCCTTGACCTGCTCAGCTATACATTGCAAACAAAAAAACAAATGAGACGCTTGTGGGTTCGATGAAATGAAACTTGCCTGTTAACAACGGAGGCAAGTAGAGAGCAGAAATAGATGCAAGTGTGGGTTAAGCTCTTGCCTGGCTCCTGTTCATCCCATATGGCAGGCATGTCCAACAGGTAGATCACGATCTACTGGTAAATTGTGGGGTGTTCCTGGTAGATCTCTGGCCCCTCAGTGATCTACTCTCCCCCCCCAAAAAAAGCTCAATAACTGGCTTCCCCAAAAAAGCTCAAGAATGTTGGCTTCCTAAAGAAACTCTACAACTTTGGCTTCCCTAAGAAAGCTCAAGAACTTTGCCTTTCCTAAAAAAAGCTCAGCAGCTTTTACTTCCTAGTAAAAAAGTGGGCCATCAGATGAAGTTCCACTATCGGACTGGGGATTCAGGACCCTCAACTGTGTTTTATATAATCAACTTTTTGTTCTGTGTATATCGCAATGCTCATTCAGTTCCATTCATCCATATATTCAGTTCCATTCATTCATTTGCTCCCTAAACAAAAAAAAGATCAACTACCTTAGCTTCCCAAAAAAATTCAACCACTTTGATCCATCCAACGACAATGGGTAGATCACTGCCAGTTTTTTTTTACACTGTGAGTAGATAACAGTCTATTGGGAGTTGGACGTCCCTGCCATATGGGCTTAGCACCAGCACCAGCTTCTGAGATGCACTCAGGGGGTCCCTTCCCAGGGTATGCGCTCCTCCTTCTGCTTGCCCCCCATCGTTCAGCCCAGACATTGAGGTCCAGCTCCAAGGGCCTTCTGGTGGGTCCTTCATTGCGAGAGGTGAGGTTACAGGGAACCAGGCAGAGGGCCTTCTCGGTAGTGGCACCCGCCCTGTGGATCACCCTCCCGTCAGATGTCGAGGAGATAAACAATTATACAGCTTTCTATAGCACCTGAAGACAGCGCTATATTGGGAAGTTTTTAATATAGACATTCAGTTGTGGTGTTTATGGAGCAACCCAGTCAGATGGGTGCGGTATAAGAAATAAATTTTCAACATCACCATCATCTCTCTGGGCTGAACCTGCACAACCATTTTAGGGTTATATTTCTCTCATTTTAAGTTCAGCCCTCCACATTCCCATTTCAGTTTGCATTTTTTTTTAAGTCCTCTGGAAAACTTACCAACAATTTACTGCAACTTCATCCCAATACACACATTTTTGTGTGCAATTTTGCCAAATTTTAGAAAGCAGTGCATTTTTCTATATTATTTCTATATTATTATTTCTATATTATATTATTTCTATATTATTATTTATTTCCAGTGCATTTTTCTATATTATTTCTCATGAGTCTATGCATGCACACTTTAGCGCATACATTTCTGTACACATTGCTCGGCAGGATAACTGCAAAATTCGGAGAAGTGTTTGGTTTTGCCTGCAAACCGAATCGAATCTCTCCCCCTATCCCTAGTGCAGAACTGTGGTTTCAGCTTCCCTAAGAGCCGCTTGCTGCATTAGTTTCCCCAATGCGTATCTTTGAACAAAAAGTCCTTGTCGGCCACAGGGAAGAATGGCCAGCGCATGTCTCTCCAATGACAAACGTGTCGTTTAAGACTCACCTGACAAGGCCCTCAATGGCAAAGACGTTCGGCTTTAATAGCAACAGGTTGCTAAACCGGAAGGCAAACAGCAGCTCCTTTAGAAATTTAGCAAAACCCTCTTTTGTTTGGGTGTTTTCCTTGGCACAGGACAGTAATTCAAGATCAGCTTTGTGTCCGCCGTGGCCACAAGCGCCAATTGTGCCTGCCCTAATTCATGGGTTTCGGAAGGAGAGCAAAACAAACCAGCGGCAGAAAATGGCACCCCCGGCTTTCCATTGTTTTTTGCAGATTCTTGCCCTGGCAGCATCTAATCACAGGTTTGGCCATTATTAATGCCTGTGTGTTTCTTATATAGTTCCAATGCATGTTATCAGGAAGCATGACAGATTAGCAGCGCATTTAATTACAAGACAGACAGAAAGGTTTTCAGTTGGGATTAACTTGTACAAGTGATCACTGTTTACGAGTCAGTGCCATGATGTGGTTTCCTTTCTGGGTTTCCGTTATCAAAAGTGTTGTTTTCGCATTCCTCACTTCACCAGCCTGTGGGAAGTCCTGGTATGAGATGCAGGGACATATCCTCCAACATTTCTCTGATGAAAATAGGGACAGGCAAACTAATGCCAGTGTGCTGGAAGAAGCAAAGATCACCAGTGTCGAAGCGATGATTCTTCAACATCAACTTCGTTGGACTGGTCGTGTTGTGCGGATGCCTGATTCTCGTCTTCCAAAGCAACTACTCTATTCCAAACTTAAAAATGGAAGGCGTAATGCTGGTGGTCAACAAGAGAGGTTTAAAGACTGTCTCAGGGCAAATCTTTAAAACATGTCGTATAAACACCAACAATTGGGAAACACTGGCCTGCGAGCGCTCCAGTTGGAGAACAGCCTTTACCAAAGGTGTCATGGGCTTTGAAGACACTCAAACTTAGGATGAAAAGGAGAAACATGCTAAGAGGAAGGCATGCTTGGCAAACCCTTGCCATGATCAACTCCCGCCCGGAAACCAATGTCCCCACTGTGGAAGGACGTGTGGATCCAGAATTGGCCTCCACAGTCACTTAGGGACTCATTGTTAAAACCGTGTTCATGGAAGACAATCTTACTTGGCAACGAGTGATCGCCAAAGAAGAATACTAACATTTATTATTTGTATCCCATCCATCTGACTGGGTTTCCCCAGCCACTCTGGACAGCTTCCAACATAAAGAAAAACATAATCAAACATTAAACATTAAAAACTGCCTTTAGCAGAGGGTACTACAGTTCCCATCAGCTGCAGCAATTGCATCCAATTGTTGGGGGGATGGGAGTTGTAGTCCGACAACACCTGGAGGGCACCAGGTTGACTGCTCCTGCTTTAGGACATTAAAAAGCTTCCCTATACAGGCGTGCCTTCAGATGTCTTCTAGAGGTTGTGTAGTTACTTATCTCCTTGGCTTGGGGGTCACATAACTCCATAAAGGCGCTCATCTCGTGTTACTGGCCGAGGGAGCCAGCATACAGCTTCCGGGTGATGTGGCCAGCATGACTAAGCCGCTTCTGGCAAACCAGAGCAGCGCACGGAAACGCCGTTTACCTTCCCGCCAGAGTGGTACCTATTTATCTACTTGCACTTTGACGTGCTTTCAAACTGCTAGGTTGGCAGGAGCTGGGACCGAGCAACGGGAGCTCACCCTGTCACGGGGATTCGAACCGCCGACCTTCTGATCAGCAAGCTCTTGGCTCTGTGGTTTAACCCACAGCGCCACCCGCGTCTCACATAACTCCATACCCTTCAACATTTATCCAATGAAAATAGGGACCTCCTACCATCCTCTCCAACATTTCTCTGATGAAAATAGGGACATCCTATTAATAATAATAATAATAATAATAATAATAATAATAATAATAATACCCTGGGTTTCCCCAGCCACTCTGGGCAGCTTCCAACATATATAAAAGCAAAATAACCATTAAACATAAAACAAAAAACCTTCCCTATACAGGGCTATCTTCTAGAGGTGGTATAGTTGGCTCCTTGCATAATTTCATCCCCTCCAACATTTCTCCGGTGAAAGGATGAACGTCCTAAGGAAAAGCAGGACATTCCGCAATCAAATTAGAAACCGGGATGTCTTCTGTAAATCCAGCACTGTCCCTGGAATATAGGGACACGTGGAGGGTCTGCACCGATGGCTGGACAAATTAAGATAAGGCGATCCATAGCAACTAGTCATGATGGTTATATGTCATTCCCACGGTTGGAGACCATATGCCTTGGAGCACCAGTTGTTGGAAATCATGAGCGGGGAGGAAGCAGTTGTGCTCACGTTCTGTTTGCGGGTTTTCCAGTGTCATTTTGTTGGCCCCTGTAAGTACACAATTCCGGATTATGTGGGCCTTTGGCCTGATCCAGCTACCTAGTCAGGACTTCCCGTTTGCAAAATATATGCTCTGCCTAGCAGTGGGGAAGAAAACGATTCATTGTAGACATACCGGATTTGCACTTTCGGAATCAACCTGCAAACTGAAACACAGGAATCCACTGCTCTCTGAATTTTGCAATATAGTGCTTCAACCGAAATACACGTACAGAAATGAAAGTAGGAGGCAAGTCGGAACCTTGGTTGGCAGTCTTTGTTCCAATGCAGTGTGTAATAAACTGGTGCCCTTGGCCATAACCTTCAATAATGCAGTCAAATGATCTAAACATTTGCATGCCACATCTGCTGTACGGTGATTTCTAAATCTTCTGAAATGGGCAACCTTTCTCGTGAGTAATTACTTGAAAGCACTTCCATTACAAGGTTATTAGTATGGATTTGACGTGTCGGGGAATGAAATTTAACGGTGACAGTGCAGAAGGGCTTCAATGGGCACTCCAGCCACACACACACACACACCCATTTCAACATATCACATTTGGCTGATAAGATGAGCCAGCATATGCTGAACATCTCCAGAGTCCTGATGCCGCAAATTCAGACTGTGGCTTATCGAAAACTGAAGCACAACAGGCAGAGGCTCAGTCTGGTTGCAATCAAACGTGGTTTATTGTAGCATCATCGTTCTGCCACTGGGTGCAGAGAAAAAGTGACACAGAAGTGTTTGGAAGATAGCTTTGTCACTGTAGCTTTCCAGCAACATGCAAGACCTAACATTCTTAGTATATTGTCAATATTATTTAATCAGCTGCCATGATTTACACCAAACCTTGTTTTTCCTCTCAGATACACATAGGGTAGCTAGACCTCTAGGACTGACCTGAAATCTCCAGTTACAGGTAGGTAGGCGTGTTGGACTGCCATAGCCAAAACAAAATAAAAAATTTCCTTCCAGTAACACCTTAGAGACCAACTAAGTTTGTTCTTGGTATGAGCTTTTGTGTGCATGCACAGTATCTGAAAAAGTGTGCATGCACACAAAAGCTCATACCAAGAACAAACTTAGTTGGTCTCTAAGGTGCACTGCTCTGGTTCACCAGAAGCGGCTTAGACATGCTGATCACATGACCTGGAAGCTGTACACCGGCTCCCTCGGCCAGTAATGCGAGATGAGCGCCACAACCCCAGAGTCGGACACGGCTGGACCTAATGGTCAGGGGTCCCTTTACCTTTTAAGGTGCTAGTGGAAGGAATTTTTTATTTTTTATTTTGTTCTAAAATCTCCAGGTTTTCCTGGCCTTCTTCCAAGTGGTATGTGGACAAGCTGAATCTCCAGGTGGGCTGGAGTGCCGTATTAGTATCAGTATACTGCTCTATACCTGAAGATCTCAGGGCGGTTCACATTATATCTGTGAAGACTGTGCAAATTATAGCATAGACTTTCTGTGAGGTCTGCTCCTGTCTGCCTCCCTCTCCCAATTAACCTCCGTTTCCAGGGCTCACCATCATGACATCACCAGGTGCCACACCTAGATATCAGGTAAGGACCCTGAAATCTCAGGATCTGGGATGCCTCTGACCTGGCAACCCATGCTTCAGAAGACTTTCAAATCTTTATATGATCTAAAAGAGGAAATGTGCTCCCACAGCAGGGGGGACTTCTCCTGCAGAAAAGTTGTACATCTCTCATAAACAAGAAAAGGGACAATACATTACAGCATTCCCCAACCTGGTGCCTTCCAAAGATTTTAGGACACAATTCCAGCCCCAGCCAAAATGGCCGTTCTGGCTGTGGCTGGTGGGATTTTTAGTCCAAACTTCTAGAGGGCAACAGGTTGGCCAAGGCAGATACGCTGTATTGGGTTTGTGGCAGGATGGAGGATATGCTGCAACATTTTGTCGCAGGGCTTGCTCGTAGGGTCTTTATGTGGCAATGTTGCTTTCAGTAAACTGGAGCCAGCCCTGAAGACATGGATTACAGCTCTCTTGGACTACCCGGATCAATAAACTATCAGCAGCAAACAATGTAAGATCAACACATAAAAACCGCTAGTTATTTATTTTTTAAATGTCAAACAGGTAGGCTATAACTTTCAATGAGGCAGAACTCCTAGTCCCACAAAAATGGCTTTGTTCAGCACTTTGGGAAGAGCTGGTCAAAGGCAATCATTCCCCTTTTGTCTTTCGTACAATTCTTTCCCCGCATTGCTATCAGCCATTAATTAATCTGTGAAGTTTCCCTTACTCAGTATTTTTTTTAAAACTTAATTATTTTGGCAAAGGAATCTTCAAAAGAAAAATCCATTCTCTCTTGAGATCTACAAGCTGTATATAAGCCTGTCAAAATTTGGGTGCAATCTACCCCTTCCTAACACACACACACACACACACACAGCTTGAGCTGAAAGAGTGGAGAGAGGGGGAAGAGAAGGCACAGAGAGAAGGGAGGGCAGTGATATGCAATACTTCAAGCTCCACCCACTTTTGTCTCTGGCCCCACCCACCAGTCTGGCATGCAGCTCCGTATCATCTGACCTGTGGGCAATCTGCATCCTCATACTATAAGCCCCAGAGGACACATCAATCTGGAAACTAGAAAGGAAGTTTATTGTCTCTTTTAAAAGAGAACAGAACAACCCTAAGAAAGTCGTGACTCCATCCCGGTCCAGAGCCACCAAGTGGTCAAATTGTATAATGACACTATCCATGCAGCCCCTTTCTCCTATAGTAGTGAATTTCTCCTTTGGGGGGAAATAAGACAGGCGACTTGTGAACCCTATTGTATCTCAGTTTGCTTATTTCCTCTTCCCTCCCAATCCATTTTCCTTTTGTGCCATGTCTTCTTTTTTAGATTGTGAGGACAGGGGCTGTGTGGTTTAATTGTAGCGATCTGTAAGGTACTCTGGGAACAGGGTAAAAAACATATATTTAATGACTGTTTTGCTGGTGGGATTCTCAAGGCAAAAAGAGAGAGCACCCTGACTGTTATAAGCTTGAGAAGAAAATAAAATATAGTTATTTTAGGGCTGCCATACATCTGAATTATTATTATTATTATTGGAGTTTTCGCAAAAAAAGCTCAACAACTTTAGCAACCCTAGTACAGACAATAGGTTGTTCTCTTGCAGAATCTGAGCGAATGTTACGAATGAATGTTCATGCTTAACCTCGTGGACGTTGCAAGAAGCAGCTGTTATGGGGAATCAATCCCAATTGTTTGGAGGCAAGAAAACGAAGCCATATATATACGGAGCATGCCAGCATCGGATAGTATTTCCTTTATGAATTTGGGGTATGGAATGTATGGCATGCTGAGAGAGTTTTCTTAGAATGCCTTCCTCTTCTCTTTTCAATGGCGGCTTTAGAGCCTCGACCTGACCCACCAAGATTGGACGTTTTGAAGGGAGCAGCAGCCAATTTAGGACTTTAGCTATTAAGTCAGAGTAAGGTGGCCACGTGGCCTCCTTTTCAGAAGACAGTCCTCTGTTTGGAAGCCCTCTGCTAGGCAGTCCTCTCTCCAGTCCAAGTCCTTGTGTGGTTGGCAAGTCCAATTTAAATATAAATAACCTTAGAAAGGAGAGAAGGAGAGAAGGAAGGGCCTCAAATTTTTTATTACATTCGTATACCACCCTATGGGACGTGGGTGGTGCGGTGGGTTAAACCACAGAGCCTAGGGCTTGCTGATCAGAAGGTCGGCGGTTCAAATCCCCGCAACGGGGTGAGCTCCCATTGCTCGGTCCCAGCTCCTGCCCACCTAGCAGTTTGAAAGCATGTCAAAATGCAAGTAGATAAATAGGTACCGCTCCAGTGGGAAGGTAAACGGCATTTCCATGTGCTGTTCTGGTTCACCAGAAGCGACTTAGTCATGCTGGCCACATGACCCAGAAGCTGTATGCTGGCTCCCTTGGCCAGTAATGCGAGATGAGCGCTGCAATCCCAGAGTCGGACACGACTGGGCCTAATGTTCAGGGGTCCCTTTACCTTTATACCACCCTATGCCCATAGATCTCAGGGCACTTCACCACATAAAATTACAATACATATAAAAAAACACAAAATACACAATAAAAATAAGAACAAAAACAAACCAATAATTCCTTCTTCTGCAACACATTCAAACTGGCAACGGATGTAAATCAGACAAAGGCCTGCTTAAAGAGGAACGTTTTTACATGGCACCTATAGGTGTATAATGAAGGTGCCAGGCAAGCCTGCCTGGGGAGAGCATACCACAAGCGGGGAGCCACCACAGAAAAGGCCCTGTTCTCCTCTTGCCACCCTCTGGACCTTTCATGGAGAAGGCACACAAAGAAGGGCCTCGGAGGATGCTCTCAGGGTCTGGATGGGTTCATATGGAGAGAGGCGGTCCTTGGGTATTGCGGTCCTCCGCCGCTGCCCACCAACACTGGCTGGCAGCAGTTCTCCAGGGTTTCAGGCAGGGGACCCAACGGTCTCTCCCTGCCTGGCTTGGAGATGCTGGAGAGTCAACCTGGGACCTCCTGCACGAGATCAAATGCTCCGCTGCCGAGATACGGCCCTGCCAAACAGCAGACAGAGGCAGGCACACTGGTCACAGTCTTCCATACAACAGTGTGACATACTGTGTTTCAAATGGAATTAGAGCCAGTATGTCTAAATCTGCATCGGTATGTGTGCATTAGCATTTAGAAATCCTATGCACACCTGTGTCTCCTTTCGCCATCTCTTTTGAGGAAGCATTCCACTGGATAGTTGGTTAGAGCGTGCTGCTGATAACACCAAGGTTGTAAGTTCGCTACCCATATGGGACAGCTGCATATTGCAGGGGGTTGGACTAGATGATCCTTAGGGTCCCTTCCAACTCTATGATTCTATGATTCCAATTATTATTATTATTATTTTTTGAGATGTGTAAATGGGAGGGTATGAGAGCCAGAGTAAGCGGCAATTTTTACACAGCCGGTGACTGGTTTGGCCTAAGGAAGTCCCCTGCATTAATAACACTGCTTATCATTTGAAAAGAAGCTAGGCTTGATTGGTATTCTAAAAATCCAGGCAAAACATATAAATTATGTCACTGAGTTAGGGAAGGGAAGCGAAAAGATGTCCCATTTTTTAAAAAATGGTTTCTGCGTGTTGCTTTATGGAATGAGAAGCAACAATGTATTCCTCTTATTTCCTGATACTTCTCAGTATTGCTCTCCCACCCTCCCCGACCATAAGTTTAGTTAGAATGCCATGCTTTGTATGAACTCCGGGTGTCTCCAGACTGTCACTGTTTTGCAGGGAGGAATTTAAACGCACGCTGCAAATGTAAGTTTGCACGATTAAAATAAATCAAATCATCTGTCACTCTACTGCAACAAATCCATTTCCCCGCCCCCGCGGGGGGGCCAGGTTTTTTTTTTATGCAGTTGGGAAAGTGATGGGAAAATGTACTGGAAAGTGTGGTGTGAATGAATGGCTTAATGGAAAGCAAATCAGGATGAATGGTCATTGTTGTATAATGGCCTTGCAAACAAATGGCAATGAATGCTCCATAAAGACGAGACATAATCTAGCAAACAAGTGTAAGCTGTGTGCGAGCTAATCAAGATGAATGCTGAATAAACAGGGTGCCTGGAGGAGTCCTTAAGCTATATTAAAAATCATTCCGAAAGCTATGGCAGTCTCATCCTCCTGAGATTATTTCCTCCCCAAGACCTGTTTTGCCCCGTTAAAAATAAAAACGCCCTTCTGCATCTGCTATGCAAGATTTCACTCTTTGACGGGTAGCTAGGAACTTGGAACAAGTGTTTGCAGTTTTAGAAGGCGCATGACCTTAGCTGTTGCAATCCGATTCTCTCCTTTTTAAAAGCAGTATTAATAGATTGGAAGACCCAACTATGGTGCAGCTTTGACAGGCACAGATTTAGAGACTGCTAAACATTTGACAAACGGGGAGCAGGGGAGAGACTTTCCTCTCCAGCGAGCAAATCCTTCTACTCGGAACCAACGCCTGAACAGGTCAGCCCAACTCCTAACATGCCGCTTTGCAGACTCTGCGCCTCCCCGTCGCTACAGCCATGTGGCCTTCTCATTTCCCCCCAGGGAAATCTCCGCTAGCAACCCTTTTCCATGTGCGGACTCTGGTGGAGCGACTTCAGAAGACGGGATCAGATAAGCGCCAGGCATTATATTGCAGTCGGCTGCTCTTTGATGTGATTCGGGTTTGTATCTGGCCGTCCACTGCACCCTTTCCCTCTCCACAAGTTTTTGCATTAAAGTTGAGTTTGTTATCTGAGCATAGCGAGAGCCTTCTGGATCCGGTTGTGACCCATCTAGCCCTGCATCCTGTTATCACAGTGGCCAGTGCCACCCAGATGCCCTGGAGAAACCTGCAAGCAGGACCTGAGCCCAAGAGCCCTCTCTCCTCCTGCGGTTTGAAGCACCTGGTAGTCAGAAACACTGCTTTCTCAGAAACATTAATAATAATGATCACTGCAGATGGTGGCAGCAGTCACGAAATCAGAAGACGCCTGCTTCTTGGGAGAAAAGCAATGACAAACCTAGACAGCATCTTAAAAAGCAAAGACATCACCTTGCCGACAAAAGTCCGTATAGTTAAAGCTATGGTTTTCCCAGTAGTAATGTACGGAAGTGAGAGCTGGACCATAAAGAAGGCTGATCGCCGTAGAATTGATGCTTTTGAATTATGGTGCTGGAGGAGACTCTTGAGAGTCCCGTGGACTGCAAGAAGATCAAACCTATCCATTCTCAAAGAAATCAGCCCTGAGTACTCACTAGAAGGACAGATCCTGAAGTTGAGGCTCCAGTACTTTGGCCACCTCATGAGAAGAGAAGAATCCCTAGAAAAGACCCTGATGTTGGGAAAGATGGAGGGCACAAGGAGAAGGGGACGACAGAGGATGAGATGGTTGGACAGTGTTCTTGAAGCTACTAACATGAGTTTGGCCAAACTGCGAGAGGCAGTGAAGGATAGGCGTGCCTGGCGTACTCTGGTCCATGGGGTCACGAAGAGTCGGACACGACTGAACGACTGAACAACAACAACAACAAAAAATAATAATAATAATAATAATAATAATAATAATAATATATTCTTATTATTATTATCTGGTGGTTCCCTCATTGCGAGAGGTGAGGTTACAGGGAACCAGACAGAGGGCCTTTTTGGTGGTGGCACCCACCCTGTGGAAAACCCTTCCATCAGATGTCAAGGAAATAAGCAGCTATCCTATTTTTAAGAGACATCTGAAGGCAGCCCTGTTTAGGGACGTTTTTAATATCTAACGCTGTATTGTTTTAACATTCGTTTGGAAGCCTCCCAGAGTGGCTGGGGAAGCTCAGCCAGATGGCTGGGGTACAAATAATAAATTATTATTATTATTATTATTATTATTATTATTATTATTATTATTATTAATACCCCGCCCATCTGGCTGGGTTTCCCCAGCCACTCTGGGCAGCTTCCAACAAAAGATTAAAAATACACTAAAATGTCACACATCAAAAACTTCCCTAAACAGGGCTGCCTTCAGATGTCTTCTAAACGCCAGGTAGTTGTTTATCTCTTTGACATCTGGTGGGAGGGCGTTCCACAGGGCAGGTGCCACCACCGGGAAGGCCCTCCTTTTACTTCGCTTCTCGCAGCGAGGGAACCGCCAGAAGGCCCTCGGCGCTGGACCTTAGTGTCCGGGCAGAACGATGGAGGTGGAGACGCTCCTTCAGGTATACTGGGCTGAGGCCGTTTAGGGCTTTAAAGGTCAGCACCAACACTTTGAACTGTGCTCGGAAATGTAGGTCTTTCAAGACCGGTGTTATGTGGTCTCGGTGGCTGCTCCCAGTCACCAGTCTAGCTGCTGCATTATGGATTAGCTGTAGTTTCTGAGTCACCTTCAAAGGTAGCCCCATATAGAGCGCATTGCAGTAGTCCAAGCGAGAGACAACTAGAGCATGCACCACTCTGGCAAGACAGTCTGTGGGCAGGTAGGCTTGCTTCCTCCTCGCTAGTAGCCATCAATAGAGTTTTCAACCACAAACTTGTCCAATTCACTATTGAATCAGCCCAAGTGACTTGTGCATATTTTTTCCTGGGGCCTCCTTTTTATGATACTTTTCAGGCAATATGCCAATGTTTTTCTTTCACATAATCCTGTTTGCTTATTAAAAAATAATAACTATACACCGCTGTATCCTTAAAACTATATCACAGCACTTTACAGCAATATAAAAAGTAAAAGCGAACTATGAAACCTTAAGAAGTTAAATAGGAGTTAAAGAGCAAAAGGGAATTAAAAACAGGCCTCAGCAGACCATTGTGAAAGGATATACTCTTAATTCTCTGCGTAGGCCTGGAGGAATAGCAGGCATTTAAAAGCTGGCATGGAAGGTTCCCGCTGAATCTCTAGTAGCAGGGAGTTCCACAGGACTGAGTCAATGACGCTTATGACTTGACTCCTCGTTGTTGTCAAAGGAGTCTACCCAGCTCAGGGAGAACATTGCACTTGGATGTGAACGAGGTGTCATGAAACGAATGCCACAGATGGAAAATTCACATTCCCACAGACTCAGTATGTTTCAACAGAGTTGGGTCAGGCATTTAAGGTGATGTGTTTCAAGGTGATCAGAGTGACATCTGTCCAGGTGTCAACCAGGCCCACCAAAAAAACCAAATGAGACAAGAGATTGTGAGCTGCATAACAAGCGCAATATAAATGACTAACAAACACTAATGGAAACAAAATTTAAAAATTCCTTCCAGTAGCACCTTAGAGACCAACTAAGTTTGTTATTGGTATGAGCTTTCGTGTGCATGCACACTTCTTCAGGTATCTGAAGAAGTGTGCATGCACACAAACTTAGCTGGTCTCTAAGGTGCTACTGGAATGAATTTTATTTTGTTTCAACTACAGCAGACCAACACAGCTACCTACCTAACTAAAACACTAATGGATTTTACTAACAGCTACACTTGGACTGCGCTCTCACTTAAATATCTCTCTGTAATAGCTATTCATCATCAGGCTTACACAATTGTTTTGCACAATTTAGCTCAAATTTATGCTGCAAGCCAGCTGGAACATCAGAGCACTGCAGGTAACAGCCTCGGCTCGCTGTGAATGTCATCTGTTCGTTTTCCTGAGTGACAGATGGATTCAGCTTCAGAGAGACAACATCTCATACAATACACAGAAGTCCGATGGGAAACCTTGGCTCAGGAATCAGCCAGACAAATCCAGGTGAACCAAAGCTCAAGGTTTGAGTAAACCGCATACATTGAACCCTGGAAATCACAGCTGAGATGTTTAGTCGACTCAACAGTTACCCAAGTAACTATCTTCAAATATCTCAAGGGCTGTCATATGGAAGATGGAACGAGCTTGCTCTCTCCTGCTCTGGAGGGTAAGAATCAAACCAATGGCTTCAAATTACAAGAGATTCTGACTACAAGAGCTTTCTGACAGCAAGAGCTGTTTGACAGTGGAACGGTATCCCTTGGGAGGTGGTGGACTCTTCTTCCTTGGAGGCTTTTAAGCCGAGGGTATATATATAGTTTTTATTGCATTTTTAACCCACCCTCCAAGAAACTTAGGGCAGCATGAATGGTCCTCCCTGCTACCATTTATTTGTTAGAATAACCCTGCAAGGTAGTTACAGGTAGGTAGCCGTGTTGGTCTGCCATAGTCAAAACAAAATTAAAATTAAAAAATTCCTTCCAGTAGCACCTTAGAGACCAACTAAGTTTGTTCTTGGTATGAGCTTTCGTGTGCATGCACACTTCTTCAGATACACTGAAACAGAAGTCACCAGACCCTTATATATAGTGTGAGTGGGGATTACTCAGAAGGGGTATTACTCAGAATTACTGCAAGGTAAGTTAGGCTGAAGAATTGATGCTTTTGAATTATGGTGCTGGAGGACTCTTGAGAGTCCCATGGACTGCAAAAAGATCAAACCTATCCATCCTTAAAGAAATCAGCCCTGAGTGCTCACTGGAAGGACAGATCCTGAAGTTGAGGCTCCAGTACTTTGGCCACCTCATGAGACGAGAAGACTCCCTGGAAAAGACCCTGATGTTGGGAAAGATGGAGGGCACAAGGAGAAGGGGACAACAGAGGATGAGATGGTTGGACAGTATTCTTGAAGCGACTGGCATAAGTTTGGCCAAACTGCGGGAGGCAGTGAAAGATAGGCGTGCCTGGCGTGCTCTGGTCCATGGGGTCACGAAGAGTCAGACACGACTGAACGACTGAACAACAACAAGGTTAGGCTGAACATTACTAAGTCAGCATCTGGAGCCTTGAGGACTAGAAATTTGAATAATTACAAAGGAAATCTGACGCGAGGGCTGGATTCCGCAGCCAGGATCAAATGATCCACTGTAAAAATGTAGATGTCCTGGAAATACTGTTCACACTCAACGGCTGCTTTCCTCGGCAGAAGCACCTCCATCCATAGCCACCGGATTGGCTTTAATTATTTTGATAGCTGCTAATAAATCACTGTTGTCATCCTCGCTTTCATAGCAGCAGTGAATTCTGTCTGCTTAAAGACCCATGAGAGGAAAGTGTTTGCGCTGTGTGGGGAATGAGCACCCTCTGGTGGCAACAGTGTTTTATACCTGTATTTCACACCAAAGTAAAGGAAGTCATTCCTGGACCAATAATGCAATTGCACAGGGATTGTTTTTCAGTAGGAAATTATATTCGGACACCCAGATCTAGCAAGAAAGCTGTGGCTGTTCAGATTGTGCCAGCGTGCTTTTCCGGTTCACCTCGAACGAGTACACCGCAGTCAAAATGGAGAATGTCGGACTCAAGACTTGGAATGGTTAAATTTGTTGCTCGTTGGTGGGGGAAGCAGTTGACCAAACAAAAAAGTGACTAACAACTAGTGTGATCCTGTGTTGACCCAGCAGCTTTGAGAAAAAAGCAAAGTCTACGGTAGGGATAATTAAGAATGAGATCATGAGGTCGCACCACCGTTTTATGATCGTCGGGCACCTTCATGGATGGCGCTTTGCCAATCGTAAAGGTTGCATCAAAGCACCTTTGGGAAGCTGGACCTGCAGCTGTGGGAAGCAGAGGACAGTGGCATAGCATGGATTGCCGGTGCCCGGGGCAAGCAAACCGCCAACACTGCCGGAGTGTCCCCCCGGAGCCAAATGGGACCCAGGGGAGCCCAGTCAGTTGCCATGTCCCTTGGTGGGCAAATGCCCCTGGCGCCTGCAGAGAGGAGCACCGGGCCATGCTAGGCTCACCTCTTGCTCGCTTTCCTCCATCTGCACTTGCTCACGCTTAACTAGGGGGACGCCTTCAATAGGATGCACAACATGGCTGCTGAGGCAGCTGGCATGGGGGGTGTCCCAAGGACCAGCTGGCTGTTTGTGCAGAGCAGGCAGTCCTTTCCCCCTCTTTAGGAAAAGAGAGTGGCACATTCCACCTGGCCTGTCTTCTGCACCCTAAGCTAGCCAGCGGCCTGCAGGGGACACAGCTGTCTCACCGCCAGCATTGATGTCAGATTCAGCCGATGTCAGATTCGGCACACGGAATGGAGGCTGCCATCTTGTTTGTTGCCTCAGGCAGCAGAATGCCATGAGCCGGCCCTGCTATCCCGGCAGCAGCTTTCTGAACCTGTTGTGTTGGTTGAAAGAGGTAGGGGCGCTCAGTCTTCTGCCCTGAACAGTCACAGAGCGGCCCACATTTCCCTGGGCACTTGGCCGCCTATCTCTAGGGCCACAGAGTTCCATTGCTTCTGGCAAGCAGCACTCCTTGTTAGAAAACATTCTTCCAACCCAGTGTGGAAGAGCAGTTAATGTTGCACTGCTCAACAAACTGGAGCTGCTTCCATAGCAAAGACTACACAATGGGTTGCATCCAATTGCAGAACCAGACCCTTCAAGGGTCCCTGTTTTCCAGGGACAGTCCCAGATTTACAGAAGCCGCCCTGGTTTCTGATTTGATCCCTGAATGTCCTGTTCTTCCTTAGGACGTCCCTATTTTCATTGGAGAAATGTTGGAGGGTATGGACTTATGTGACCCCCAAGCCAAGGAGATACAACCTTTAGAATACAAATGCAGTTTTTCAATGTTTAATATTTCATTATGTTTTTAATATATGTTGGAAACTGCCCAGAGTGGCTGGAGCAACACAATCAGATGAGTGGGTTATACATATGATTATTGTTATTATTACTGTTATGGACTAGGAGAAGTGTTGGAGGTTATGCAGAACCCGTGCGCGATCTCCTTTTGACAAAAGTAACATTGACAGCAATAGCTTTTCATCTCGAAATTGCCGTCAATGTAGGAATCACTCTTTCTTTATAGAATGCCATGTTAACATTTAAAATTAACAAAAAAAAAAAAAAGATCGTTCCAATTTTTACCCCAGATTCAGCCCAGCTGACAAAAAACAAACCCAAGCCTTTCATCCCTGCTGTTCTGAGTGGCATTGTCTACTCATCCATCACAGCCAGGAAATGTAGCAGACTGATCATAGCTTATCCTGTTGTGATTATTGACTGATATAGAAAATAGGGGTGGTTGGCCTTTGCTGCCCCAAAATATCACCGATGACTCTGGAGAAACGTATTGTTGATGCTGCTGTTTAAAAGCAAATGCCAAAGTTTGTTCGCCATAATCTGAGGCCAGAAACAAGATGAATTACGCAGGTGAGATCAAGCTGGAAAGCTCTTCACGAGGGTGCAGAAACTGCAAGCATCTCTCAGGCCAAGCTCACCTGGATCAGTGTGTGCTAAAAACTTTGTTTAGGCAAGGCTGCCCAGACATGTCATTTTAACATGTAACTACTGGCTTTTACTAATTTTGGGGTGTGTGGGGAAAGGTCAGTTTTTTAAAAAAACATCTGATTTTATTGATGTTTTTAGTGTATCTCTCATTTTATGTAAACTACATAGCGGTTTGGTCAATTAAACTGTATATAGGTGTAAAGGTACCACTGACTGTTAGGTCCAGTCGCGGACAACTCTGGGGTTGCGGCGCTCATCTTGCTTTACTGGCCGAGGGAGCTGCCGTTTGTCCGCAGACAGCTTCTGGGTCATGTGGCCAGCATGACTAAGCCACTTCTGGTGAACCACAGGAGCGCACGGAAACGGCGTTTACCTTCCCGCCAGAGCGGTACCTATTTATCTACTTGCACTTTGACGTGCTTTCGAACTGCTAGGTGGGCAGGAGCAGGGACCGAACAACGGGAGCTCAACCCGTCGCGGGGATTCGAACCGCCGACCTTCCGATCGGCAAGCCCTGGGCTCTGTAGTTTAGACCACAGCACCACCCGCATCCTGTTAAAATATATAACTTTTTTTGTAAGCAGTTAATATGTACCTTGTCTCTGTTACTTTGATTGGTTGCTGCAATTTTCTTTGTTTCAAAGATGGCATGCTTCTAATAAAAAGGGAATTAAAAGTTCTTCTTCTAAAAGTCTAGGCAACTAATTGCGAGGCAGTGGGGCTGAGCTATAAACTCTTTCCAAGAGATTCTCACCACATTGTCCTCTTGCCCCTAGAGACTTCCAACATTTTTTTAGACATTTCTTTGACTAGTCAAGGTGTTTTTAAACTGGCTGCAAGCATAGACGTAGCCAGGATTTATGTTATGGGGGTAGGAGTTATGTTAAGGAGGTGGGGCAGAACCGAGTTATAACTGACACAGTCAGTTAATTAAGTACAGTGGTACCTTGGTTCTCAAACTTAATCCGTTCCGGAAGTCCGTTCCAAAACCAAAGCGTTCCAAAACCAAGGCGCGCTTTCCCATAGAAAGTAATGCAAAACGGATTAATCTGTTCCAGACTTTTAAAAACAACCCCTAAAACAGCAACTTAACATGAATTTTACTATCTAACGAGACCACTGATCCATAAAATGAAAGCAATAAACAATGTACTGCAGTCACACAATCAATCAATCAGTAGCTGAACTCAGTTCCACACAGTCACAAAAACAAAAATGCAAAATAAGTAGCAAAAAGAGGCAGACCTCAGCGTAACACTCAAAACGGAAAACGTTTGGCTTCTGAAAAAAGTTCGCAAACCGGAACTTGGGTTCCAAGTTGTTTGAGTACCAAGGCATTTGAGAACCAAGGTGCCACTGTATTTTTATTTACAGTACTTGATTTGGGGGAGGGTAGCTGCCCCCCTGCCCAGCCCCACCCTGGCTATGCTCATGGCTGCAAATTCATGCTTCATTCTGTATTGTTCTGGCTCGTTTTTATCTGCTCCGCTACTTTAATATTACGCATTTTTATCATTGATTTTTTTAATTGTGCTCTTATTGCTAACCAACCCAAGTACCAAGCATGTGAACCAACTATAGGACTCATGCCCTGCTTTTGGGCTTTCATAGATATCAGGTTGGCAACTGCGAGGACAGGAGGCCAGACCTGATAAGCCTTTGGTGTGAGCCAGCAGATCTTCATATGCTCCTCTGCTTCGTGACAGCACGAGATTATTATTATTTTTACCTCTGGGACCAGTTCTTCTAAGGATTTAAGAGAACCTGACATGTCAAAGTAGAGGAACCAAGATTGAGAAACTGGTTTGTCCAATGACACTCAATTTGTGGACCTGGGATGGGATCTGAATTCAGGTCTCTAAGTGCCTTCAAGATCATGCTGGATCTTGGCAGCTCGCAATGTCCTAGGAATTCATGCAGGATGAGGGCATTTAGACACACACTTGTGTGAAATCTGTCATGGTAACTTGTCAATAAGTTAATAAACAAAAAGACAGACCAACCGATGAGGGCACTACAGAAGAATCTAGTGCTTTTTTGTTTTTTAAAAAACCATGTTTTTGGAATGATGCAATCAATTCTTATGTTGATTACACAAATGACTGGCATAACAAGCAAGAGAGATTTTGCATTCCTTGGCTTGGGGGGTCACATAACTCCATTGCCTCCAGCATGTCTCCAATGAAAATAGGGATGTCCTAAGGAAGCTGGGATGCGTGTGGCGCTGTGGTCTAAACCACAAAGCCTGGGGCTTGTCAAAGTGCAAGTAGATAAATAGGGGGAAGGTAAATGGTGTTTCCGTGTGCTGCTCTGCTTCGCCAGAAGCACCTTAGTCATGCTGGCCACATGACCCAGAAGCTGTACGCCGGCTCCATCGGTGAATAAAGCAAGATGAGCACCGCAACCCCAGAGTCGTCTGTGGCTGGACCTAATGGTCAGGGGTCCCTTTACCTTTACCTTTAAGGAAGCAGGACATTCAGTGATCAAATCAGAAACCAGAATGGATTCTGTAAATCTCCTTTGAAGACACACACACACAAACACACACACACACACAAACACACACTGAACAATGACTGTTCATTTATAGTCAAAGGCAATAGGGCAGTACAACTAT
Organism: Lacerta agilis; assembly: GCF_009819535.1. Lineage (NCBI taxonomy): Eukaryota > Metazoa > Chordata > Lepidosauria > Squamata > Lacertidae > Lacerta > Lacerta agilis. Next base: position 63,819,219 of record NC_046320.1, read on the forward strand.
TCATATGAACTGAGGTGCTAATATGCAAGTCGTTTTCATAAAACAATTAGCTCCCCAAATATTGGGTTGGACTCTCAACAAAAACTTTTAAAATACATCTTATTGCCAATTCCTTATGCCCTGACGGGAGAACAGTTGGGAGGTCTTGCACTGCCGCAAGGCCCCTGTACACAGATTAGGACGCAGTCACAGATTTGCTTCTGTAAAAGGGTTTTGTAAAGAGAGAAGGATAAAGACATGTGCGCAACACTCATGCTAGCTGGATTTTTGCATTTCTTCTTCTTTGTCATCATCACTGTCATCGTCTTTCACCTTCTCTTCCACTTTTTCTTTCACAATTCTTTTGGGGAGAAAGCGCTCAACTTTTAAATCCAGGCTTTCGCTTGTTGAACTGCAAATGCTCAAGTGTGTCACAAACGGGCCTAGAAAAAAAGAAAAGGGGGAGGAAAAAATCCAGCTTATCACTTTGGTGCTCTTGCTGACAAGCCAAGCGGCATGCGCTGCGAGATCTAGAACATTGATCACACTGTCCTCAAGTTATTAAAAGTGTTTTAATAGTGTTGTAGAAAATAGTACAGGGTCAGGTCTAGCCAAAAGTAAAGCTCTTTTAAAGCTCTCAAATTTCAGCGTGAGGGATTTAGGAATGTACTAAACTTGCCTATGGAAAATGGACGTCATGTATCTGTTCTCAGCTTTGGCCGAGAAATGTAGCTTTGACTTAAATGCTGTAATGAAATGTGTAAAAATATAAAGATTTGCTGCCGTCACTGGTAGATTGAGCTCTTTCACTTCCACATCTGGCGACAGGAGAAGACCCTGCTTCCATACTGGGATTGTGAATGTGACAATTTGCATTACTTCTGTAAACACGGTTATTTACAGTATCTAGTGGCAAACCTTGGCTTTCAATTCCATTGTTGAGCTGGTGTTGTGGAGCAGTTTAAAGAGTGTCAGCTGGAAAGTCCCACAATTTCAAAGCTTAGCTGAAGAGAAAAAGGGGAAGCAGCGACAGCTGGAGACACAATTTCGATGGTGCACTGAAAATGGATTAAAAACATTTGTGTTGGGGCGAGGTGTTCTGTAGTCTGAAAAGGAGTAACTCGCTCAAATTGTCCATCTGCAACAGGGGCAGTGAACCTGTGAGGCAGAGCAAATATGAGAACCAGATTGGGCCCACAAAAGCCTTTCGAAGTGGCATTCCAGCCCACAACTTCCTTCCCATAGCAGGTTAGGACAGCCTCTTCCACACTCCCCGTGCAAATTAATGGAGAGATTGTGCTTACCATTAACTTGCATGGGGAGGTGCACCCGCAAGAACAGTGGGGTGGGGATTATACCCCCCCCCCAAAAAGCCCTGTTACACCAAGGATCTCTGACTGATGGGAGTGGATAGGCTTCTCTCTCCCCCCCACCAGCCATTTTCAGGGCTGCAATCTCTTGCATCTCTCCCCCCCCCACACACACACCTCCCGCCAGATCTTGAAATTCAGGCACACATTGAATGTAGCCCACAGGATGAAAAAGGTTAGCTACCCCCGAGCTGCAATATATTGGGGGGGGGGGGAGAAATTCTCAAGGACCTTTTAACGTTATTGCTGTTGGATATTCTCTCTCTGTGTGTGAGAATCATTTGTTCCAGAAACAGAGAGGAACAGAGAAGAAATTGCAAGAAGCAGCAGAAGGCTGAGATTGTTTTGTCTACGCAAGGACTTTTTCTGTGGGGACTGTTCTTTGGACGTGCGCAGCGTGACAGGAAGTACTGATATAACAACAGTTCTGTGTAACTTGTTGCGAGTCTCTTGCTTGCGGCGAGAGAAGCAGAGAGAGTGTCTTGGACTCTCGTTGGACTCTAAGCATGCCTTGGCCATGGCAGGGGTGAATGTCTGTATATATTTGCTACCAATATGCTTGAATGCCTGTCAAGTAAACCTCTACACTTGACTGAATCTTTATGGCACCCATGAGTGTTTATTGCCCACTGTGTGGACCTTCAACCCCGAAGACGCTTCCAAGGAGGGAACTGCGCTGAGATACAACTCTGCTGAGTATGGATACTGGCACACACATGCAGCGAAAGTGATGCCGGACCCAATCCTTCTAAATCATCTATCAGAGGTTGATGGATTGATCCAACACTTGCAAATATCGCTGAGATGATGTGCTCTGAGGAGTACTCTTTACTGCCATGTCAATGTTTATTATGTGACTTCTACTCAAGGAGGTGTAAAGCTTGACAGAGACAGAGAACAGAATGACTGCCAGACCCTGCCCGGGTTATCTTCATTCTTAGTGCCTATCCTGTATTAGCTGGAGAAGGGCAAAGGAACAGCAGGCAGAAATCTCCAGGATAATGGATAGAGGCCCTGTAAAATGTAACACCCAACCGTGGGTTTTGTTTACATGAATGAGCCTGGAGCTTGCACCCTCCTTCTCCTCTCCATGCACGGCAGGAGGAGACATGATTGTTCGTATTTTAGAATAAACTGTTTGTTGTCGTGTCTGAACTCGGCAAAAATAATGGTTTGTTCAAACCACAGTTTCTTAACAGGCCATGATATCAAACCATCCTCCCTTGATGCACTATGGTTTGAACAAACCACCATTTGCCAAGTTCAGACGAACAAAAAAATACTAATTGTGGCTTCTTCTAAAACACGAACAGATGCTTTAAATTTCTTTCCTTTGCATGCAAGGGGGAGGTGGGAGACCAGGCTCAAGCGGATACCTGGACAGATCAATGCCCCATGGTTGGTTGCTCCCTCTGAACTGGGTCAAAGGCTACGCTGGCTGAAATTTTTAGAGATGCTACTGGGTCCCAGGACCACCCACCTTTCTCAAATGAGGCCAATGAGAAGGTATTTGCTAAGGCGGCAAGTGGAGGTTGCCGTTCTAGCTTTTACAGCAGTGGTGAGGGTGCAAGGGCTGAATGACAACCATCCAATTAGCATTTATATAGTGTTTCTCATTTCACGCAGTACAGTGACTTTAAAGTCCCATATTGCAGGTGTGTGCAAGGGCACCTTCTAAATTCATAGCCAAGCTGAGCTGGGGATTCCAGCCTTAAGTGTATCTCTTTAACTGCCAACACCATCTCTTTTTAAAAGGACTTCCCTAAGGCAAAACCAAACTGCTTAAATCATAGAAGAGTTGGAAGGGACTGTGAGGATCACTGCAGGAATATGCAGGAATATGCAGCTGTCCCATACAGGGATCGGATATATATCAGCAGTTGCAAATTTAGGGACATATCCCACCTTAAACTTTTCAGATAATAATAATTATTATTAAAAAAGAGAGAGAGACCACTATCAATTTGCACTGGGATTTTTCAAAGCCATTCCATAGGAATCTGCAAAAAGGTGGTGCTTGGGTGTTTCAAAAGCTGCCAGGATTAGGCTGGAGCCAGGAAGACATCAAACACCATTCCAAGAGGATGAGAAAATAGCTTCCAAAAGCTTCCCTCTGAAAGGAAAGAAGCAGGCTTACTACTCCTAATGATATCCTTTAAGTACATCCCTCTTGACACAGCGCTGCAAGCTGCCTCTTAAGTGTTCCTTATTGCTGGGCTTGTCTGTCTGTGTGGCATTTAAAAAAAATAAAGTCATTTCCCCTCCTCGGTGGTGGAAAGGTGCTCCCTTTATTCATCTGTGTAATATAATTAGCTTTTAGTGTCAATTAAGGGACTAAAAGAGAAGAGCAGCTTACCATAGCTCAAAGGTTTGTATTTACAAACGTCTTTAATAACCGCATCCAGATTGGCAACTATCTGATCATTAGGCATATCCAGCTGAAAGAAGTTAATGCAAAATTAATGAAGCAGAAAACATTAAACGCTCATGGATTAATAAAAACTGCAGCGGCTGGGGTAAATATTTAATCAGAGTTCTGGGCTTTTGTTTTTTAATAAAAGGGGGGGGGAACATTTTCCTCTCTATTAAAGATGCAAAGTGCCATAAATGCCATTAGCGTCATTAGCTTAAAGATATTCTGCTATGGGGAAAAAAAAGATATATTTGTACTCCAACTCAACCGCTGTAAATATATAGGTGTATATACCCACTGCGAGAATCCCTGCTTGGGCTGCCTGCTATGGGATTGACTCTCAATATGTAAGTCCTCAGATAAAATCAAATCTGTAAGGTTTAATATGCAACAAGCAGCCTGGGAGCCCAGGGCAAACATCATCTCCTTGGGGGTAAAGGGGAGGAGAGGAAGGCAAACTAGTCAGACAGAAGCTGTGGTCTGAAGTAAATCAATCTATCAGTCTTAGTTAAAATACGGATTGGGAGAAAATTACATACTGCGTCAAGATCGGCCACGGATTGTAAAATTCTCATCTGCGAGCCAAGCTGTTTGTGAACATTCCATAGCATCTCACCAACAAAGGGCCGAGGACTGACTTCGAGCATCAGCTGTGGCGAAACCACCGGCCCTCCAGGTTTTGATGAGCTACATCTCCCATCAGCCCCAGCAAGCATGTAGCCAATGGCCTGGGATGACTAGGGTTGTAGTTCCGCAACTTCTGGAGGGCCAAAGGTCCCCCCACACTTATCCTACACAAATAGTGGGGCAGTATTGCTCAGGAAGAGGGTGAGGCTGGCAGTCTGAATTGGGCCTGGGAGACTTTGCAGGGCGGTTTGCAACATGGAAAACACAAAAACCCACAGCACACTTAGCAAACGCAATCAATACCTCTCTCCCGCACAAAGACACTTGAAAAGGCCACAGGTTGTAAGGCTAATTTAGTACAGAAGACTTTCCCAATGTAGAGCAGGGCTTCCCAAATTTGGGTCTCCAAAGCTGGTTTTTTTGGGGACTACAGCTCCCATCATCCCTAGCCAGCAGGAGCAGTGGTCAGGGATGATGGGAACTGTAGTCAAAAAAACAGCTGGAGACCCAGGTTTGGGAAACCCTGATGCAGAGGAAGAGTGAGGGGAGACCAAGAACGTTAAGAAGAGCTCTGCTGGATTGGGCCAAAGGCCTACCTAGTCCAGCATCCCATTCACACAGTGGCCTGTGGGAAACCCGAAAGCAGGGCCTGAGTGCAACATCCCTCTTTCCACTGGGGATTCCCAGCAACGGGTATTCATAGCCTCTGACAGCAGAGTGCCTTTAGGGATTCAATGGGAGGTACTTCATCCTAGCCCAGCCACTAAATAAATATTTCTACAAAAAAATATATGCTTTCTGGTAGGCACACAGGAGAGTTCCCCTGTGCCTTAGGCCACTGAGAAGCAGCAAATAGGAAGAACAGCTCTCTCTCTTCCCTCGCTTCAGACTCACGTACCTGACCACACTGACAATCTCGTCTCGGAAACTCTGAAGACTTTCCCATATACAATCATACCTTGGGTTACATACGCTTCAGGTTGCGCGTTTTCAGGTTGCACACCGCGCTGAACCCAGAAGTACCGGGACGGGTTACTTCCGGGTTTTGATGCTCGCGCATGCGCAGAAGCGCTAATTCACACTTTGCACATGGGCAGAAGCGCCAAATTGCGACCCGCGCGTGCGCAGACGTGGTGCTGCGGGTTGCGAACGTGCCTCCCGTACGGATCACGTTCGCAACCCGAGTGTCCACTGTAGTTCCAACTATATTTCTGGCATTCACCAGATCCACAGGTAGCCAAGCAGATCTGAACACAAAATAGTTTTTTTAAAAATACAGGACGTATTTTAGAAACGCAAGCAGCTGACTCTTGTCTTCATGTGAGTGGAAGTGCCTCTTCTAAGCTGATGTGCCACAAAGCACCGGTACACCGTCAAACCAAGTACGTGTCTTGCTCCAGAATTGCTTTTTATTCATGTGTAGCTTTATTAAATTAAAAGGCATACGATTAAAGTCACTAAGATTTCTTTAACTACGTGACAATCTGATTTTTAGAACACATGGTTTTCTGCCAGGTATTACAACTAGGCAGTTGTTGAATGTCACCGCGACATTGCATTTCAATGCCGTTTCGTACAGTGTGTTTTTCAGAGGCAAATCCACTCAGATAACTGCCAAGGTCGCCACCCCTCGCTGCCCAGGGAACCACCCCATAATCTGAGAAATACTGACCTATTCAGTATACAGTTTGCTACCCACCCCTGGCTTTTAGGATAGAGCAGGTTATTAATGTATTTTATTAAGCAGCTGCTCCTTGCCAACGTAATGTAAATCTTGCTTTCTGGTGTATTCAGAAAGGAAACCTCTTACGTCAGCACAGGGTAATGACTTGCAGACTTTCCCCCCTGACTGTCCTGTGGGATGACCCATTTTGAAGTGTTCCTGAAATGCAACAGAGCAAACGAAGAACGAAAGCTGTGTACCTGTGCGTACTTTCGGTAAATGATTAACAACGGCTCGAATTCCGACGGACAGGTTGCCAAAATCCCTTGCGAAACTTACCATTCCGATGGGAGTGCGGATGAGGTTACCGTTCTCTACTTCGTATTCGTGGCACACTTTAAAGAACTCGAGCATCTGGATAATGTCGTAACTGAGAGAACCTGGATCAAAGTGGGGAAAGAGGTGGAGGGAGGTGTCAAGACATATGCTGCAGGACAAACAGAGTTGTGTGTCAACAGGCGTTCTTTGGTAGAAGAGTTTGGATTTGATATCCCGCTTTATCACTACCCAAAGGAGTCTCAAAGCGGCTCACATTCTCCTTTCCCTTCCTCCCCCACAACAAACACTCTGTGAGGTGAGTGGGGCTGAGAGACTTCAAAGAAGTGTGACTAGCCCAAGGTCACCCAGCAGCTGCATGTGGAGGAGTGGAGACACGAACCTGGTTCCCCAGATTACGAGTCTACCGCTCTTAACCACTACACCACACTGGCTCTCACTGGTGAGACCGAGAAGCTCGTGTGTGCAGAGTATCATTCCCTGATGCTAAAAGAATGTGAGGAATCCTGTCTGCATGGCAAAGCCTTGCTATGGCCAACATTTGCAAGTTGAGCAGGTTCCCAACCTAGGTAACGGGGTGGGGGTGGGGGGACTGGCGTCCACGTTTGCAATCTGCAAAATCTTGCAATGCAGCCCAACAGCTGACCTCCACTTCTTCTCGCCTGATCCCTAGACAACAAGGGTTCCACTGAGGAAGGGAGGTATCCTGCACCCTTGATCCCTTTTACAACCACTCCTTGCTTTGCAGGATTCTCTCAGCACCCTTACGCTACAGCAGCTAATCACCATTAAGGCTTAGGGTTGCATTCAACTAAATCACAGAGCAACTTCCACACAAGTGCAGTGGAAATTCCCCCTGTTCCCGCCACGTTCCCTGTGTTAAGCCTTTTGCAGGAAGAGTCCCGTGACTCCTCAAAGGCTTAACAAATGGAGGCCGGGAACTTTAGGGCTTCCAGATCTTGCTGAACTACAACTCCCATGGTTAGGGGTTGTGGGAGTTGCAGTTCTGGAGGGCCACAAATTCCCTGCCCCTGGCCTGGCTCCTGGGCAACAACTGCATATTTGATTGTTGTTGCTGTTACAATTTGTATAATGCCCTTTATCAAAATATTCCAGGGCAGTGTACCTTAAAAACACATTGCAGAACATCAATGATAAGAACATGATAAGATCATAATAAAAAGCATGCTGACAGACAGTCTAATAAATCGGCCTATCGATGTGGCTCGTGGAACTTCATCAGGTGTGTCTGCAGCTGATTTCACGCCTGCTTTAAGGGGTGCGTTGAATGTTGAAAATGCTTCCTACAGAAAACCCCCCCGACATAATTACTTCCTGGAAAGGATGAGATCAAGGAGGGCTGCACTCACGCAAGTGTCTACAGTGTTGTAGCCTTACATTCTTAAGGAGACACAGCATGCTCACTAAAATTTTGACCCTCACCATTTCTGGTCCTTGGGAACCTTTGCTTCAGCATCCCCCTTAGAGGAGTAATCTTGGATGACATCGTAGGCACGCCAACATAAAAATCTGCCTTGATTTCACCATCCAAAATCTGGCGGGGAAGAAGAAAAGATTATTACGATTTGTGCTTATGTCCCTTTTAGAAATTAAGTCTAGCAGAAGTCGACGATCAAAAAATGAACACCCAATTTGCCCCCTTACTTCCTTGCTAGGCCTAAGAAGAGAGAAGAGATGAGCCAGTGGCCCTCCAGGGGACTTCAACTTCCACCAGCCCCGGCCAGCATGCGCAAGAGTCAGGGATGATGGGAGCTGTAGTCTAGCAACGTGGGATGGGCCACGAGCTTCTCATCCCTGCACAAAGGTAACAAGGATGAAAATGTGGTAGCTATGTTTGTCCTAATGCTGAAGCAAGGCTGGTACCTGCATCCTCTTTAAAACAGGATAGTGATAGCACCAGGTCGTGCACAACAGCCCCTTCCCATGCAAGTTCTGCTGTTTCTCAGATGGACCTACGATTCCCTTCCTTGTTTTTTGCTGTTCCTACCTGTCAGAGACTGCCCGGCTCCTCGCGAGGAGAGGGAGAGAGGAGGCACTACTCAGGAGGAGAGCCGGGGCAAGGGTTTTCCTTGGGTGAGAGGTTCTCCTCTCGAGGAAGAGATGGGCAGGAGGACTACTCGAGAGGAGGGGCTGGTTGGAGGTCCTGCTCGAGAGGAGCACTGGGAGAGCAGCTCTTCGCGAGAGGGGGGCTCTCTACGTTACAGGGAACCCCAGCAGCTTCTGTCGACAGACTCCTCCTCCTCTTCTAGCCTTTTGCCTGAGCTCTCTCCAAAGGAGGGGGATCTGCGAAGGCTTGGAGACTCTGGGCAAAGACCCAGCACCGCCAGCCAGAGGGGATCAGAGGAAGAAATGCCGCTTCCGGCGCCAGCACAGCATCGGGGGGTCAGGGGGCAACACAGACATTGTTTTAGGGTGCTGAGACTTTGGTGTTGGGCAGCAAACAGGAGAAGGGCACTTCCGGATTCTGCAGGTGACTGAGTGGTCATGTTTTGAACTAGCTCCACGCTGTAAATAGTTATGCACAATAAATAGTTTTAGCTACTGAAGGCTCTGTCGTTACTCATGAGCAACACTTGGGAAAATCCTGACGCTACTTGTATATCAATGTCCTTCGTGAGACGGTCTCCCAGTGGGGATTCACTTACCCCTCCAATGCAAAGCAATGGTGCAAATATATCGCTTAAAAGTTCAAAGCTTAGCATCAAGGCCAGAAGTCATAACATTCAGAAGGTGACGATAACTTTTTCAACGGCTACAAACGGCAGCAAGACCGTATTTCTTATACATAAAGTAGTAAGGGTTTGGTCTACTTAATCAGACACGCCACAAACCCGTGTTGGAGACAAATATTTAATGATTTGTCAAGATGGCAATCTAACGTATAAGCTTCAATAATACTCAGACAATGCTAGCGCAAAAAGAAGGGCATTTTTTTTTTTTTTGAAAGCAGGGGGGCTGCTTTTTCTTTGCTTCTGCATAAATGACCACGATGTTCATGATCATTCTGCAGCTGAGGCAAATATTTACTTTGTGCACTCTCAGTTCTAGGACAAAAAAAGGGGGGGGTGAAGTGGAACAGCCTCTATTTTCTCTGTCTCACAGACACAATGTGTGGCTTGTAGGGAATATTACAGTACATTCCCACTACAACCAGGGACAGCATTTGCTGAAATCCAGAGACAGCAAGTTTTCCCATGTGCAAATTTCAGCACAATTGGCTAAATAATTTTCAAGACATAACAATAACGTAGCATGTCAAGGTTCTGCTCTGGGGTGAACCAAAGAAGCTGAAGCAATCTGTATATGTAAATACTTTTAAATTCAGTTTTTTTGGTTCACAGGAGGCATCCTCATTCTAGAAAAATACCCAACCAAGAAATCAAAAAGCTTAATCATTTGTTCTACACTCTGAAACAAAGAGATGCAACTGTTCAGCTGAGAACACACTTTAATAATAATAGTAGTAGTAGTAGTAGTAGTAATAATAATAATAATAATAATAATTTTATTATTTATTTATACTCCGCCCGCCGGCCTGGGGTTTCCCCAGCCACTTTGGGTGGCTTCCAGAATATATAAAAACATGGCAAACAAACGTGAAGCATTAACAACTTCCTAATACAGGGCTCGAAGCGACTAGCATGAGTTTGGCCAAACTGCGGGAGGCAGTGGAGAATAGGGGTGCCTGGCGTGCTCTGGTCCATGGGGTCACGAAGAGTCGGACACGAGTGAACAACAACAATACAGGGCTTCTAAAAGATGTCTTCTAAAAGTTGTATAGTTATTATTATTATTTAGAAGACTTCTGAAGGCAGCCCTGTTTAGGGAAGCTTTATAATGTTTGATGGATTATTGTATTTTAGTATTTTGTTGGAAGCCGCCCAGAGTGGCTGGGGAAGCCCAGCCAGATGGGCGGGGTATAAATAAATTATTATTATTATTATTATTATTATTATTATTATTATTATTATTTCCTTGAGATCTGCTGGGAGGGCGTTCCACAGGGTGGGTGCCATTGCTGAGTATATCCTCTGCCTGGTTCCCTTTAGGATATACAACAAGTTCATTAAATTTGTGAGGTCCATGCCTTTACACAAAATACCATAAAACATTATTGAAAAGATAAACAATAAAATTATTAAAACAAGTTAAAACTCCTGGTTCCCTTTAACTTCACTCCTCAGAATGTGGGAACCACCGAAAGGCCCTCGGGAGGTGGACCTCGGTGTCTGGGCAAATCTTGGGTAACCCTTCCTGACACACATGAATCAATTTGAGCCAGTAATTAGAAAATTACAAACATATCTTCATTTCAGTTGGCAGAATCCCTTAAAAGAAACATACGCACATAAACACAAAACCCAGAAGAGGTACTTTTTAACGGAATTTATAAAAAGTCTTTAAAATTCTGTTCTGCAACAACTTTAGGAGACCCTTGATGCCAACATATCTCTGCACTTATAAGGAATCTGAAAATATACTTTAGATTCTAATTTTCTGAAGTCGTGGGATCCTGTTTGCCTTCCTAGTACCTGCAGAATTTCAGCAGCCTTGAGTGGCACCACAAACAATGACAAGGGTAGCTATACTGGGGGGAAATGTGATCCCCAAAAAAGGAGCAGGAAGTAACATGATACATGTATCTCAGTAGGTTCTGGCAGTGGACTCTTTTGAAGGGCTACAACCAGGCTGTTTGTAATAATAATAATAATAATAATAATAATAATAATAATAATAATAATAATAATTTATTATTTCTACCCTGCCCATCTGAATGGGTTTCCCCAGTGCTAGTATTCTCCCGCAAGACAAGATACAAATGATCAAAAGTGAGAAAGATTAAAAGAACTGATTTCAGATTACATAGATGCTTTCTACTTTTCTTTAGGTCTTCTCACAGTACTTAATTAAAGTCATTTGTTAATTACCGGCTTGATTAATTCAGTCCCTCCTGCAAATGCAGCTCCATTTTCTCTTGCTAGAGCAGCTTGCTCTGCATTCTGTAAGGAAATGAAAGTTCAGAATGAAGACAATAGGAGCACTAGATATTTTCCCATACAGCTGGTGTTTCTCCACGGTTTTCTTAGGCAGGTGAAGGTGCTGTTAGGTAGGAAATGCAGACCCCGCCCTCTGGCCAAGTTATAGGTGTGTTTTGACTGGGTGACCCCAATAGATGTTAGGATATTGGTACAGACCGAGCTGCAAAAGCAGCAGCGAGGCTGGTATGACTTGTGTTTTTCCCATGAGAAAGACGGCTGTTTTGTCTGCTTTCTCAACCATGTGATGTTACTGTATATCTTTACTTTCACTTTCAGTTCTGGCTCAAGAGAGATGCTAGATGCATTATGCACAGCTCTGACTTACTGAGCAGGCAAGCAGAGACATGCTCTGCATCTTATCTACAATAAAATAGTTTAACCTTAATGGCTTGTGTGTGTTGTTCTTCACGCTGGGGAACAATCGCATATCAATGTGCCACTGGACTCGAGTAGCCAGGAGTGCACCCGGGCTTCGTCCCTACCTGGGGGGGTCAGTCTCACAACTTGCCCCAGCGGGACGTTTGCTAACAATGAGTGCACCAGAAGTTGGATGGGCACGGCCATGATCTCTTGAGGTATCAGCTAACCAGTTAGAAATCTTGAGCATTCATTAATGCTTTAAAAAGTGCCTTGGATGGCCAGACAAAGGTCAAGTTAATTGAGCATATTTTGCAGGAATCACAGCACCTAACAGAACCAGGATAATCCGCTGGCTATTTGAGAGGGTCCACCAGCAGACTGCGGTTTTCCTTCTGCCCATCCTCACTTTATAGGGCTTTTGTAAGGGGTTACGGATGTGAAGTACTTGGAACATTCTCTGATATCACTTCACCCATTCCAATATCAAGCTCTGGCTCAAGTGTTCTCAGGAACATCATAATCTAGAACGCACTGTACCAAACACACACCACGGAGAATAAAATATACATTCAGAAAACCTTCTGGATATATCCAAAACGGTGGGGTATCTGCTAGATTCTGCAAGAGTGGCATCAATGCCACTGCCTCAAAACACTTGCCTGACTAACCTATACAACCTCAAGGAGGCATTGCAGAAACATGCTGTAACTCACCGCTGTGAATACTACGACCTTATGGATGTCATCTGTGAAACAGTGAGGCAGACGAACTGTACCAACGAATGGTTCCAGAGGTTTCTGAAAGGTGGCAAAGCAAACACGCAAAATTGAAAAGATTCACATTATTGAATTCAGCAAAATAAATTTACTTAGTTGACAAAGGCAAGTTGGTCCAAAATTTGGATATGTGCTCTGTATTCCTTTTCACGTGCAGAAACCACATTAAGATTTTTAAAAACTATTTAAAATATACACAAAATACACGATAGTCAAGGTCCAAATAACTGCTCAACTAGCTTCTATGAGCCGAAGAAAGCTTTGGAATAGAGATTCTTTAACAAAAGCTGCCCTCTCCCACTGTGTAATATGGCAATTCTGAAAACTGATGGGAATTTCAAAATTACTTTGTAAAATAGCATGTGGAGGTAGGGAAGGGCAAGCTGTTCAAAGTAAGAAGCAAATCCTACTAGGCACATAGCAAACCCTTGTTGGCTCCAGCCTCTGAAAATATCCCTATAACCCTCTTCAAAGATCATCACCACAAGCCAAGCATTCTGCGGTGTGTTGCAGAAAATATCCCGGATGACTAGAGGCTTCCACCTTGCCTTTGTTTCTGCTTCCAATAGCATTTTTGCATCGATAATTGCATGACACAAATTTAGACAAAGATTCTCCCCAGCGGAATGAAGGCACGCAGCAGAGAGGGGCAGAACTCACAATTCAGTGCTAGCTTATAAAATACAAGTGAAGGCATTTCCAGCTGAACGTTCTGGGAGCCCTTCTTCAGGCATCATGTCTGAATGAACAATTTCGAAAAATTGCACTGAATGTTGTTGTTTTTTTTAACTAACTTTCAAAGTCCCAGAAATAATTTCAGTTATAAAGGAAATACTAATACTTGCAAACTATGAGCCTTTTCCAGCATACCTTCTTCTCCATTGCCATGTCCAGGGTCATATCAATGTGTACGTGCTGCTTGGGGGAAGTGAAGTCCAGCTGCTGATACTGCTTCAGCATCTCTAAAGCCACTTCTGCCTCATAAACTGGCCTTTGATAGCACCACGTCAAATAAACATCGTCCTTTGGCTCACTTGGCAAGGGAAATGTGTAAGGGTCCTTTCTTTTCTTGGGCTCTGATTCTGCTGCCTTCTTTTTGGGGTCCCTTCTGGGTTTTTTGTCTTTTCTTTAAGGAAATGGGAGTGATAAATAAAACAGCACAGCTTAATACTCCTGCTATAAAAAACACATTTTTCTGATGGCTAAAGTTGGAACTAAAACAGGAGAGCTGCCTCAATCCGTGGCAAAACAGAGGAAAACATTTCAAGGTGCTGCAGGAGGCTGCTTTGTTTTAGAAAACTGCCTGCCAGGTTTTGAACTCACTGCTTTTCCTCCCCCTTGGATACTTTATTTTTAAACTTTCCCCAAGATAATAGGTTCTCTTTCTTCATTTACAGCCGGAAATAAAACCAATTGTCTAGCACTAATCTTCAGCTAGCAGATTGGGACCCACAAATGTGTCACACCATTGTCTTATTTTGTTGAGAAGAAAATCTACCAGCATATCCTGCCTTGCTCTGCAATGTAATAAGGACCCTAACAAACAAAGCAACAATTAAAAGAACAGATATTAAAACAATTTTAAAAAATTAAATTACAAGTATGGGGAGATCTTGGGGACTGGGCCCTGCCCCAGCTGAACTCAGCTACCAGTGACATGCTTTCCTGAACCTATTCAATGTTGCTATTTATACTTTGATTTCAAGTGTTTTTTTATTAGTAAGTTTAAAAGAAATAAAAGTTATTTACTTACTTTGCAGCATAGTGTCTATTGGAAATCAGCAAACTGGCAAAACTGGGAAGCACTGCAGAATGCTGAACAATTCTGGGGAAAATACGGCTAGGGCATTGAGCTGAAACTATTTAAAGACAGGGGGGAAAGAAACCATGCTAATGAGCGCCAGGAATCAGCAAAGCTGCAAAAGAAGTTATGTGACAGAACTGGCCTTTGCATTTAGTGATTCAAGGATATGTGAATTCTTACCCTCCTTGCACCGTAAGGTCCCACTGCAGGTTATAACAATATCATTACACAATTATAACAACAAGTAAAACAGTTCCAAACAAAAGCAGTATAGCTTAAATGTGACACCAAAAGGCCTATGTAAGGTCCAAGACTGAGCACACTTGGGCTGTGTATGTATTTCTCTCCACCACTAGTTTGGGAAGGAGTGCACACACATTAGTCAGAATTCATATTTATACTGCATCTATTCGGTCATTTCTTGCTATATGCTGCATTTTGATGAGCTCTGAAGTAAATTAAGAAAAAGAACAACCTAACTGCATTTTAAGATGGTAATAGTTACACAGCCTTACTTGGAAGTAAAATTTGTTGAAATCAATGGTATATCCTTCCAACTAGAGAGATTTCTGGTACAGTTCTCACTTATTTCTCCGGTCTTCACCACTTCAGACTGCAGATGGGTGCTCACATATCTGAATGTTCATCCATTAAAACATGCCTCCACACAGAAAACGAAATGTCATGTTTGAGGCTAAGTTAGAACACATTCTTCCCTACCCTTCTTTCTGAAAGGAGCTTTTTGTGTAGAGGAGCATTCAGTTTGCTGCCAGAAATGATAAAGTCAATAAGTTTATTATTTCATTGAGAGTTATGTTAGACTCTTTAGAGAGAATAACTGTTTTTACTCCAGTCATCAAAATCCATTTGGCTGCTTAGTTAGAATGAATTGGTCCATCAGTAAGCAAAAATGTGAGTAACTCTAAGGCTAGGGAGCTCAACACAACTACCTGAGGGGTGGTTGCACTGAGTACACCTATTAGGACTATGGTATAATGCCACCATAGGGTTCTCAAGAACAAACTACAGTACATTAATAGTACATTCCATTAATTTAGGGAAGAGAAACCAAAATCTGGCTCTGGAAGAAGAAAAATCTCAGCAAAACAAAGAGCGTCACATTACGTATTTTTATGTTGTGAACCACCTTGTGATCTCCGGATGAGCGTCAGTATGCAAATTTAATAAATGAAATGAAAATTCCATTACTATACTGATTCTCACACACGTCTTTCCCTACAAGCCTTTCATAAACGTTTGCACTTGAAAGCAGGGTGGCGAACCTTTCTTTCATTTCACCATTTTCTCTTATCTTAAACCACTTCGAGTTTGTTTGTTTGTCAATCAAGTGGTGTATAAATCTGATCGAGTAAAAGAAATGTATTCAATTTTTAATGATTTTCAATTTTATACATTTCAATAACGTTGCAATCATTTTAACATTTCAAAACTTGACTTCCTTCCCCCTCTTTCTGCAGTTCCTTAAATTTATTTTTACTATTTTCTGCATATCCAAATTAACTTAATTTTCTCATTTATTCATCTGCTTTAAATATATACTCTGATAAAACTGCAGGTTGTTTCAATAATCCTGCCCATGTTCTTATCTACAGGTAGGTAGCCGTGTTGGTCTGCCATAGTCAAAACAAAATAAAATAAAAAAATCCTTCCAGTAGCACCTTAGAGACCAACTAAGTTTGTTCTTGGTATGAGCTTTCGTGTGCATGCACACGAAAGCTCATACCAAGAACAAACTTAGTTGGTCTCTAAGGTGCTACTGGAAGGATTTTTTTTATTTTATAATGTTCTTATCCGTTTACAGTTTATTTGTAAATAAATGCAATCCAAGCCCTTATTGCTGGAAATAATTGCTTCTCTGCCGTCCCTTCTGGCATCGCTTGCAATGCAATCCTATATAGGTCTACTTAGAAGTAAGTCCCATTTGAGTTCTCTGCAGTTTGCTTACAACTGTAGGAGGAGAGGACCCTGCTAACTACGGCGCCTTCTGTCTTAAAACCTCGCAAAAGGGAGACCGAGCACACACACAAAAATCACCCCCAAAACCCCCAAAACAAAGCACGTTTTTCAGGACCGGGAAAGCGAGGACGCCTCTCTCACCTAAAACCTGCATGCACCGACCTCAATGGGAGCCGGCTCTCGGGAAAAGAGACCCTCAGCCCTAAAATATCTCGAGGAGGGGCTGGGGGGAGGACAGAAAGCAGCCGCCCCACTTCTCATCTCTCACCTGTCCTCCAGCAGCATCTCATCACGGGCGCCGCCATCTTGCCGGGGGGGGGAGCAAGGGAGGAAGCCGAAGGGTGCAACGGCAAACCGTCCCCGGCTGCCCCGCGGAGCCGGGCAAGGAAGGTTCCGCCCCTGAGGAGAAGGGATTAAAGTTCCTCTTCTTATTCAAAACTTTTATATCCCCGCTTTTCTCCCCAAGTGGAGATTCAAGGTGGCTTACAAACATGCAAAGACACCCATTACAATAGACATATAGAGATATAAAGGAGCTTAGTTCAAAGCAATACCCAGAATGCACCAGGGCACAGAGCAATAATAATAGTAATAATGCACCGAACAGTTGATGGTGAGGCCCTGTGTTCATTTATCTGCATCACTTGGGAAGACAGGCGGACTAATTCCAGTGTGCTGGAAGAAGCAAAATCACCAGTGTCGAAGCAATGATTCTTCAACATCAACTTCTTTGGACTGGTCATGTTGTGCGGATACCCGATTATCGTCTTCCAATGCAACTACTCTATTCCAAACTTTAAAATGGAAAGCGTAATGCTGGTGGTCAGTAACAGAGGTTTAAATACTCTCTCAAGGCAAATCTAAAAAAAAATGTAGTATAAACACCGACAACTGGGAAACACTGGCCTGCAAGTGCTCCAGTTGGAGAACAGCTTTTAACAAAGGTGTCATGGACTTTGAAGACGCTCGAACTCAGGACAAAAGGGAGAAACGTGCCAAGAAGAAGGCACGCTTGGCAAATCCACACCGTGATCAACTCCCACCTATGTCCCCACTGTGGAAGGACATGTGGATCCAGAAATGGCCTCCACAGTCACTTATGGACTCATTGTTAAAACCGTGTTTATGAAAAACAGTCTTACTCGGCTACAGGTGATCACCAAAGAAGAAGAAGAAGAAGCACCATTAAAGCTGGTCTTGACTTTTCTGGAGGAAATTGACAAGGTGAGGGGGTGGGGAGAGACAGCAATGCAACATCGTCTAGTCTCCTCAGTCGGTAAAGCGTGTAGCTCTTAAATGTAGGTTTGAGCACCACTTGGGGCAAAAGATTCCTGCATTGCAGGTGACTGAACTAGATGACCCTCATGGTCCCTTCCAACTCTACGGTTCAATGATTCCTCGGAAATACCATCAGAATGGATGCTCCGTTAACAGGTATGGCCCACCTTTGAGGCAAGGTGAGGAGGTTGCCTTAGGTGGCAGGATTCCCTCGGGCAGCAGATCGCAATGTCCATCTTTCTTTCTTTCCCCTTCACCTTGTTCCTGATTGTAGACGTTCACATCTTTTCAGCGGTGGAAACTAATTTACAATCCCATCAATTTTTTTCAATTACATTTTTTAAATTAGTGCTAAAATGCTTTCCTGGCTATAATAATTATTTTTAACCATTATTTAAATATTAGTGAAATATTGCTGAAATGAAAGAATGTTATAGCACTATAACTCTTTAATGCTAATTAAGAAGAAAAAAACAGTAACACTGCAACATGTTCTTTTTCCAAATTAAACACTTCCAATCTACGCTTATGGCCCATTAAAAAATAAATAGCAAAGTACTGTACTGCTTAAACCAAAGTGATCTGTGTAATGCTGCAATACTAAAACCAGTCTTACTGGTGGCCATCATTCTAGATTCAGGTAGGTAGCCGTGTTGGTCTGACGCAGGCACACGAAAGCTTATACCAAGAACAAACTTAGTTGGTCTCTAAGGTGCTACTGGACAATTTTTTAATATATTTGGTCGCCACCATGTTAGAGATGTGGTTTCACCCAATTAAACACTTTCGATCTACGCTTCCGGTCCACAAGAAGTGTTTTGGTTTTTGACATTTCATGAGTAATTATGGGCAATCACACTTAAATGAGTAAGTACTTAGAGAGGTGTGTAGGTGGGTAGATCCAACTATCATCTATCTATCATGGCTTGGGAGTTGTTGGGATAGCTCAGTCTGTAGAGCACAAGACTCTTAATCTCAGGGTTGTGGATTCAAGCCCCACACTGGGGGCATTGCAGGGGGTTGAGCTAGATGACCCTCGTGGTCCCTTCCAACTCTACGATTCTGTGATTCAGGTGAATCAGACGACCACTTTCCCACCCACAACAAATATGCTGCAACTGCTGTTACAGAAATAATAATATGATGGTGGTGGTGTTTAATTATATCTCACCTTTTCCCATCACAGGCAGCTTACAACTCAAGGCAGCTTACAACTAAAACAGAAACAGCTACAAACATAAGGGGGAAAGCAATCCTTTAAAAAAAAACAATTAAACATTAATAGATTAAACTTTTAAAAATTCATCTCTTTATCCTAATTTTAATCCAAAGGGGGAAATATTAAAACAAGTATTAAAATATTTTTCTGCCTGTTGCCCAAAAGGTCCTTCAAGGCAGTTAACAATGTTAAAAAGAAAACTATTAAGAACAGCAAACTTGAAGTGGTCCAACATCTAAGGATCCTCGGGGACTCCAGAAGTTTTGATAACAGATACACCATCTCTGACACTACAATAGCATGGAGTCCCTCGTGCTGTTGGGAGCTTTTTGTACAGGAATCTTTTCAATTCATCCCCCATGTTGTCAGAAGTGTTCAAATGAACAGTCCAAACCTTGTTGGTCCCACAGTCAGCGACACTCGAGGGGCAACATTTAGGGAAAGCCCCGATAGTGTGGGAGGTCAATTGCAATTCCACTTGTATCTTACAGTGGAAGACGGTTTCAGCTCCAGGTTTTGGAGAACTCTTAGGCAAGACACCCTCCATGGTCCCCCACCTTGGTGCGTCTACCTCCACATTGCGGCAGATACAACCAGCTCATACCAATGCTCCCCTCCACTGGAAAGTAGACCCAAAGCAGAGGTCCAGCTACGCTGTTCCTTGGTGCTGGCCCTGGCAGAAGAGAAATGTTTGTTATTTATCAGGAGCCACCTGTCTAGAAGCAGCCCTGTGTACACACCTTGGCCTTAAAGCACATTCAAAGCATGTTTCCCCCCTCAAATAATTCTGGGCACTATAGCTTGTTAAGGGTTGCTGAGTTTTGTAACTCCGCAAGAGGGAAACAACAGTGCCAGGTCACTCCTCCTGAAATGAAAAGGAGGTGAATCATCAAGCTTGCAATTTCACAAGGGATTCTTGACCTTTTGAGTTTAGTTCAACCTCCGCATTACTCCTTCGGAGTCTCAGAGGTTGGCAAGGATTCAGGGTGTTTCATCCCAAGACTGCGGTTTTTATAATCCGCCTGTGCTCTTATTACAGGAACAGAGGCCGCATGGCTGGGATAAATCAAAGCTTTTAGTTCACCTGCTGAGTAAAACACTAGGGACTTGCTTTAAGCATTCATTATTCTGTTTCCTTTTTAATTAGCTCGACTTTGGTCTCGGGTCAAGTGAGTTTAAATGGGATCATGTACTCCAGATTTAACTACTTGTGTTTTCTTAATACTACAATAATTGCATGTGGGAACAAAACGGGACAACCATGGAGAAGGGACGGTTATCTGATCTGGAACAGGCCATTTGTGTGAATGTGTATCTAGTCCAGGGTTGTGAACCTGGCACCCATGGGAGATGTGGCACCTATTAAGTCTTGCACTGGTACCCTTGGGCAGGTACCCTCAGACTCTGAGCTTTCAGATAAAAATATAAAGTAAGTCTCTAGCCCTCTTACGAAGAAAGTTATAGGGCAAAATGTGCAGGTATCTTCTGAGTGAATTCTGTGAAATGAGCGTGAGTGTTGTGTGGCCACGTTATATATTTTCCTGGGGCTGAGGAATGTTCCCTGTTGCTATTAGACAGCAAGTGTGTGTGTGTGTGTGTGTGTGTGTGTGTGTGTGTGTGTAAAATCAATATTGTGTATAATCTCCACCATCAGAACAAGCAGGACATAGCTGACTTCCCATAGTAACCATTATGTTCTCAGGGGTGGCTATCTCTAATTTTGTGTTACGCCACACTCCACATGGAAGCCATTTTGTTATGCCGTGCCCTACATAGCATACCCTCCAAGGGATGCGGGTGGCGCTGTGGTCTAAACCACTGAGCCTCTTGGGCTTGCAGATCAGAAGGTCAGTGGTTCGAATCCCCACAATGGGGTGAGCTCCAGTTCCTTTGTCCCAGCTCCTGCCAACCTAGCAGTTCGAAAGCAAGTAGATAAATAGGTACTGCTGCGGCAGGAAGGTAAATGGCATTTCCGTGTGCTCTGGTTTCTGTCATGGTGTCCGGTTGCACCAGATAATTGCTGGCCGGAAAGCTGTCTGTGGACAAACGCCGGCTCCCTTGGCCTGAAAGCAAGATGAGTGCCACAACCCTATAGTCGCCTTTGACTGGAATTACGGTAACTGTCCAGGTGTCTTTTACCTCCCCACCCAGCATACCCTCCAACACACTGAGGCGAAAAATCGGGACGCTGCCTTCCAGGGTGTGAGTCACATGATCCGGGGGAGATTGCAGCCCCCGAAATACACACTTTTTCATGGCAGCTGCCCAAAAACACATGTTCTGGGGCACTGTGTGAGATTGCAGCCCCGAAAAAGGGATTTTGGAGGGGCAAGACCATGGCGCCCCAAATGGCCGCCATGCTGTTGTCTGAAAAATTGGATGTCCTGGTTTTATCAGGACAGTTGAATTGTATGCCATAGTAGTTATTGTGTGACTGGTGTCTCCAGTACCCTCTCAAAATTTGAAATGTGCCCACTGGTCCAAAAAGATTTATGACCGCTGATATACTCCGTCTCTTTTTCCTCCCCCTCTTTCACACTCTTCAGGTGTGTACTTTAATGCTGGGGGGGGGGTGGTGATGAAGGCAGCAAAGAGCTATAACCTGAGATATAAAAGTGTGATACGGAAATTTAGAGGCCACGAGCAAGAAAGGTCAGGGTAAAACCATGCATAAAATCAGAGAGAAGGCTGTAAGAGCAGATCCAAAGTCGCTTACTTGGAAGAAGGCGGGTCTGTATCAAGTGTTGGTGGGGGCGAGGAGAGTTGGTTGTATAGATCCACTCGAGTTTCATCTGGATTCCACCGTTAATTATCTGTCTGCATGATGACACCGAGCGAAAAAGCAAACCAAAACCACAGCCCAGTGTGAGTCACTTCCTCCTTCCATCATTCCCAAAACACCATCTGAATAACAGCTGCTCATACCTCGTAGGTTATAATTATTTGAAGCGTTCCACTGATACCAAAAGGCAACTCATCAGATTGTAGTTTTGCCTGAATAACTTCATCTGTCCCAGCTCCAGATAAGATCTAAGAGGACTTGTGGAGAAGCTAGTAAAATGCTGGTTAGACCATGTTACTGTTCAGTGGATTTGCAGCTGGTTGACTGATCAATCCCCCCCCCCCCAAGTGCTCACTGAAATCCCCACATTTTGTTTAAATTACCTGTATACAAATGTTTTTCACCCTTCATCAGAGTTAACCGGCATTTCTTTCTCCTATAAACTCACAGCATTTTCAACAATCAAGGACACTTTCGCCTCGGTCACAAGAGAGTATGTTTTAAATATGTTTTCGTTGTTTTATCACTTGCTGTTTTGCCGGCCTAGGGCTCCTTTGGGAGGAAAGTCGAGATGTAGATTTAATTCGTAAAGGGAAAGTTTGACACACGCACATTAAGAAAATTGTCAGTGGGTATGCATCAACAAAAGCATAGTGTCCAGATCAAGTGAAGTAATAGTGCCACTCTATTCTGTTTTGGTCAGACCACACACGGAGTTCTGTGTCCAGTTCTAGGCGCCACAATTTAAGAAGGATATTGACAAGCTAGAACGTATGCAGAGGAGGGCAACCAAGATGATCAAGGGTCTGGGAACCAAGCCTTATGAGGAACGGTTGAGGGAACTGGGCATGTTTAGCCTGGAAAAGAGGAGACTGAGAGGAGATAGCTATCTTCAAATATCTCAAGGGCTACCATATGGAAGATCGAGCAAGCTTGTTTTCTCCTGCTCTGGCGGGTAGGACTCAAACCAATGGCTTTAAGTTACGAGAAAGGAGATTCTGACCAAACATCAGGAAGAACCTGCTGGCAGTAAGTGCTGTTTCACAGTGGAATGGTCTCCCTTGGGAGGTTGTGGCCTCTCCTTCCTTGGAGGTTGATGTTGGGTGGCCATCTGTCATGCAGACTCCTGCCTTGCAGTGGGTTGGACTAGATGACCCTTGGGGTCCCTTCCAACTCTACAATTCTATGCCTTTTGTCTGTGAAATATTCTTAAACCTCATAATAAAATAACAAACAGGGTTTTTGTAAATAAATAGGGGTTCTTATTTGCTCATCCTAGAAGCCTCTGAACCATGACAGAGGTGTGCCTGGTTATATACAGAAATAATAAATATTGGGAGACGGAAACAGAAACCTGATGGAATGGAGATAATCAGTGATAGTTATCTAAGGATGTAGATTGTAAAGGAGAGAGAGGATGTAACTCTGTATGTGAGAGGGCATACAAACAGAACACACACACACACACTAGAGATGCAGCCTACACCACAGACTCATCAGAAGGGTTTAGTAATTCTGCACCCTATTAGTAGTTTAATACTGGAAACATTATTCTAAATTCTGCAGATGTTTACTTATGACAGCAATGTAATGAAAGCCAAAATGCTGAAGATCTAGGGTCTACAGATTGGTACATGTTGTTCACTGTGGCAAAAACAAAACATAACTTAACTGTGCTTTAGTATTATGACAGGAATGTTTGCAAAAATAAAAAAGCCTTCGTTTGCATGCATAATTTCCCGCTAAGTCTGTAACAGAAGGGTCATGGCAACAGAATGTTTTTCCAGAGAAAAACATTACTGGAAGTGGAGGCACATAGGAACAAAAAGTGGGATTAGAAGCTGACCTTGAATCTGCCATTAAAAAAATGAAAATTTGCACTTTCTATTCAGAATGGCTACTGTGTCAATGGTAGGAACAATTATGGGGTTCGGAAAGAGCAAGTGAATGGGAAACCTACAAAAGGAGGGATATTCCTAAACAGATCATCTTGGATTCCACTGTTTATTAGCTGTCTGCATGATGATACTAAGGGGAAAAGCCTCGAAGCCTTTATTTATATGATATTCACAGAAAAAGTAAATCACACTTTTATAATCCATTGTCCCGAAAAACTTTTATTTCACCTTCTCCACAAGATCCGTAACCAGAGAGATTCTGAGCCCCCAATAATTCCACCATGGTTTGAAGATGAGATTGTTAAGGAAGGTTGGAGAAATCGAGCATTTCAGAGATGGCTCGGGATTGGTGCATATTAATTTCATCAAGTAATTGTGCTTTTATTGGGCCCACAGTATGAGAGACAGAGGAGGGATGTAAAAACACACACCCCTAGATTTCAAGAACCTTCTGGTCTGAGTTTCAAAAGTTTGTATTATCTCAACTACTGCTTTTTGATAAAGGCTTACAGAGACCTTGGCATTCTCATTAGTGACGGGAAAGGAGCCTTGTCGCCTAAACAACAGTGAGAGAGCTTAACATGTTTTGGTAAACTAACCCCGGAAGTGCGTTAAAGGTCCTTGATACAGCAAGTTCCCAGTTGCTCATTTCCCCACCTCCCAGATGCACGATGATAATTCATAGTCCATGCTTTATGAACAGTAAAATTGACGGAAAGTTTTGATAGAAAGGTCCAGCCTCCTACTTTTTTCCTCTTTTTTTGGAGGTGCTAGGCATTGAGTGTTTTTTTGAGGGGAAGGCTCTGGAGTGAAAGGGAGAGCACTCTGACACACAGCTTTAGAGTGGACCTCTGCCTGGAAACCGCAGGCCAAAAGGTAAGTGTGGATGAGCCTACTGCTTGGAAATGCCCTTTTGGGATAGCTCGGTTGGTAGAATATGAGACTCTCAATCTCGGGGTTTGGGCAAAAAATCCCTGCATTGCATTGACCGGATGACCCTCGTGGTTCCTTCCAACTCTGCAATTCTGTGATTTCCTTCCCTGCTCTTACCTGCCTTGCTTTCCCTGCGCTAAGGATTTCATGTCATTTCCATTAAGCTTTTTATATCCATAAATGGAGTAATGAATTTATGTTACATTCAGGAGTCAGGGTGTGTGTGTTATATGCAAACTTATGAGTGTAAAGCTTTGCTCCTTTTTCCTCTGGGTTGCTACTAAGCAAAAGCGAATTTGACTGGAATCCAATGAACACTGGTGCATTGGCCAAGATTTGGCATGGTGCGGACCAGTGTTGATTGGATCTCCAGATTAACACCACTGAATTATGCTAATGTCAGAATGGTCCTTCCAAAGCACTAATGTGTTTGTGTGGTCCACTATGCTGTGAACACGTCCATTTCTAATGCAAGTATAGAAAATAAAATACTGTAGTTCTTCCTCTGCTGCAAAATAGTGAACATTTGAATGTGCATGCAAAAATGTAACATACCATAGGTATCAGTCAAACCAGTGATTTAAGGGTTGGGACCTGCCAGGCCGTGAGAATTTGTTTGGGGCGGGGCGGGGGGTGTTTTAAAGAAGCTATCTTACCTTTGAATGAATTGCTCGCAACCAGTCTCTGAACATAATTTGGGCTTCCAGTTCACAAAGGCAATACCTTAAAGCAGTGTTCCCCAACCTTGGGCCTCCAGCTGTTTTTGGACTACAGCTCCCATCATCCCTAGCTAGCAAGGCCAGCGGTCAGGGATGATGGGAGTTGTAGGCCAAAAACAGCTGGAGGCCCAAGGTTGGGGAACACTGCCTTAAAGGAAACCTGATACTTATGCTTAAGGCCAGATCACATAACATACACATTGCTTACCTCGCTCGCTGACCTGCAGCTAAATGTGTGAGCTGCCTCCATTGGAAAAACTGTATGCGTGGCAGAGATATTTTTATGGGCTAAAGGAGCAGATGCTCAGGGCGGCAGATTGAACGGGGTGGCAACAACTGCTCCTAGTAATTGTGCCGATTAGGAACTTGTGCAGTGTGAGTGCAACTGGGGGGGGGGGGGGACTTGCTTGCCCCATAGCCTCAGCCTTGGGTTCAAACAGAAATCAAACATCTCTCTTTACTTTCTCCGTTCCCAGCTTGCTGCTTTGCTTCTAGCTCGCATAACTCCAAACGCAGAGCCCTTTCCTTTGATTCCTTAGCAGCCCATCACCTCACCAGGAAGCTAGCTTGGCTATCCCAAAAAAATTAAAAGGAAGCCAAGGCATACAGCCTAACACCCTGCCCCCCCCCCCACATAGCAGTCTTTTTGTGTTCTTATATTGTAAACCACATTGTGCTCCTTGGAGGGAGGGCAGTATAGAAATCCAACAAGCGAAACAAACGAAACTCCTGGAAAAGGCGGGGAGGGAAATAACAGAGCTGCGTTCTGGCAACGTCTTCCGCGGTGGTCACACCCGCGCGTGTGGAAGCGCCCTTGAGTGGGGGGGGTACGCGCGTGTCGCGGGCGAAAAGCCTCGAATCTGGGTCGCGTGCGCGCGCGCGAGAGAGAGAGAGGGGCTCGTCGGGACGCCTTAGCCGAAGAAGAAAGAGGCGGGAAGAAGCGGCGGCGGCGGCTGCGGCTGGGTCCGTCCCTCCTCCTCGCCGTGTCATCCAGGCCCCTCCTCCGTTATTAATCCCTCTTATTGAAGGGGGGAGGGTGGAAAGAAGAGGCGGCCCGGGACTGCCCGCTTCCCCACACGCAGTCAATACCGTCCTGTCAGCGGCGGCGCTGCCGCCTGCCCGCGCTTTCCTTCTTTCCCCCCACAGACACGCGCGCACGTCTGTATTCCTCTAGGAGAGACACCCGGGGGCGCCTCTCTCTCTCCCCGTCCTCGTCCGCCTCAGCGCCAGGCCCGCGACTCCTCCGCGCTCGGCTCGGCCCGGCCCGGCCGCCGCCTCCTGCATGTCTTTGCTGCCCTCAGCCCCGCCGCCTGAGCAGCCGCCTCAGCCCCCTCGACAGACGCCCAGGCTGCTGGATGCAGGTGAGCAGCCCGAGGGAGGGGGAGAGACAGGGCCGCGCGCGTCCGTCCCGCCCACAGACAGACAGACCCACCGCCCGGCTCGGCTGGGTGACGGGTGGGGGGAACTGAGGCGGCGGCGGCGACCGAGAGGCCTTGTTTGTTTCCGAGGCGGCCTGTGGTGGAAATGGCCGCTTCTTCCCGGCGGCCTCGGCACGGTGGAGGTGAGGAGCCGCCAGCCGCGCGAGAGGCCCCGTCGCCCCCTCAGGCGACCCCCCCCCGTCCCTCCTGACGTGCGGGGGGTTGGGGTGTTGGTTGTTGTGTCTTCTGGCCGTGTGGCGGAGACGGTCGGGGCGCGTACGTGTGGAAGTGGAAGCGGGGAGACGGAGCAGCGTGTGAACGGGCGGCGCGCCTGCGCGCGGGTCGGACCCTGGCCGGAGTCAGTGGCGCAGGAACCCACGGGACTTAGCTCCCGAGTGGGCTCTTTGTTTGTTTGTTTGTTTGTTTGTGTATGTATGTATGTTCATAGGGCTGCTGCTGCCGGGTTGTGGTCACGACATGGTGGCGAAAGGCTGCCGGGTTGTGTCCGTGGCGGTTGCACGGAGAGTGACGGGAGCGTCGTGCTTCGAGGCGGAGGGCTGGCGAGCGTGGCCGACCCAGGCAGCTGTGCTTTTAAGTGCGTGTTTGTGTGCACTTAAATATGCTTCCTTGGATAGGAGCGGTCGCAGGTTCCTACGAGACGGCTGCATATATTCCTGCATTGCGGGGGGTTGGGCTGGATGATCCTCAGGGTACCCTTCCAACTCTTACAATTCCATGTGTTGTAACCGCTTGCTGCATTTTAACGCGGCAGTTTTGGTTCTTGATCTCTCCTCGCTCACAGGCACTCCTGAAACCATTAACTGCGCCTGAAATTGCAGGGCACTGAGCACACACACACCAAACCCCGACTTGGAAGCTTCTTGCTTCCAATACTATAAACTTATGAATGTAAGGGTTTAGCTCATGTCTGTCCTTGGGTGACTTCACTGTTGTAAGCCTTCTCCGGCTGGAGAGGAAGGATAGAAACACTTCAAAATAAATATGTGGCTCAGTCAGTAGAACATGAGACTTTTAATCTCAGGGTTGTGGGTCCCTTCCCCACTTTGGGCAAAAGATTCCTGCATTGCAGGATGACTCTTGGTCCCTTCCAGCTCTTCAGTTCTAAATATGTTGGTGATATTCTGAGGATAACTGTTAGATTGGGGTTTGCGGTGTTTGGGGATTGCGATGTGATTTTATATTGGAGTGGGCCTGCTAGGACAATTTTCCATGTAACATGGCAATGAATTACAGCACTGTTTGCACAACAGAATTATAGGCTGAATGCAGCTTTCTGGTGTGTATTTTCAATTCTTGTCTGTCACATAATTTTCATCTTTAGGTGACCACTTTAAAAAACCCTTAATATGTGACGGGGCCCAAATAAATATGTTGTATGTGTTCTAGATTGAAATACAACCTGATCCAGTGTAGGGTTAATTATTAGGGTGTTGGAGCTGGACCAAGGAGAGCTGGGTTTGAGTCACTTCATAACCATAAAGCTTCCTGCCAGTTGCACTTCACTTAGTGTTGTTGTAAAATGGGATAATAACATCTCCCTCTGCCTGCATACCAACCTGAGATCCTTGGAGGAATGGTGGAAATGTGAGATATAAATAGCTGGTGTCCATTATGTTTTCTATTAGGATGTAATATTGTGTTGTGAGATGCTCTGGAATAAGAAAATCGGGGGGGGGGGGGATTTGACAACTGTGCTCTTTAAGAAGTGTGTGTGTTCAGAGGGCAATTTATATGGACTGTTCTGGCCAATTTACTGTATATGGACTGTTCCCTAACAGCAAGAACACTGAATTTACACATCAAGTCTGGGTTCAATCCTACACCCATTTACCTGGTGTAATCCCACTGAACCCCAGTGGGATTTACAGTACTTCTGATTAGACTTGGATAGGATTGCACTGTAAAATGGTGTGAGTAAGGAGGGGCTGTATGCACATATCTTGGGGCATGTCCTGATGTATGTACTTGGTGTGTTGAAACTTCTGTGGTTTGTTCCCCGCCTTTGCAAGGTTAGTGTTTCTGCTGTCTTGAAAAGAATGTTTTAAAAACTCCCCACATTCATTAAACTGAATAAACATACACACAGGGCTTAAAAAATATAGACATGTAGAAGGCATGGCCCCTGAATGAACATTTGGTTTGCTGATGCATATGTCTGTCTAGAGCACTGCAAAGGAGAGGGGAAACCAGGCTCATTCTACAGGAGAGAAAACCCCGGCTGCTTCTTTTCAGTCTGCATGCACTCTTTAAAGGGAGAACTTTCAAAATGTAATAGTCACTCTAAATGTTAATACTGTATTTGATTTGCAGCTTCCTTACTGTTTCAGAGCAGTTGCTCTCTTCCACTTTTCTTTGGATCATGTACAAGTAGTAATTCTGTCCAATCAAGGTGTCACATTTCACATGTTGTATTAGAGCAAGGAGAAAATGTTTCACAATATTTTCAAGATCAGAGTGAGGTGGAAAACTACACTAATCCCCCTCTTCCCCAATATACTATTTGGACTAGTAGGACTCAGGCAAAGGATCTGAAGTTGCAGTCCCCATGTGGACTAGTGCTGTCAGGCATGCTGAATCTGGGTATGTAACAAATGAAAAAGCCACCACTGATAGGCCTTATCTAGCATACTTGGCAATGTAGTTGTATTTTAATTCTAGATTAATCCTTCAGTTTTTATAAATGGATCCTTGTAGTCTCGGGAGTTTTGATTTTACTGTCTGTACTTTAAGACAGGTTTATTTTAACATTTTATTAATTTATGTCCTGTTAGACTATTATAATAATTTATTAAATTTCTATACCATCCTTCATCCAAAGATCACAAGACAGTTCACAATCTAAAAATTCAAAAATACCTACCATAATAACAAACAAAAACAACAATACCCCATATGCTTCAGATAAAAGCCTTAGGGTAGCATATTGCAAAATCAACAGTTATTGCATCTGTGTGATATGTGTGTTTGCACACTTACCTGTTGCGTCATGCACAATAGGTACTGATAGCTTATTATGTAAAATTACCTAGCATATTTGACAGGTACAGACAAATACATAGCGTGTGAAAAGCATGACAAAACCAATATATGCTTTTTAAGTGTTCACTAGTGTATTCTGACTGTCCATAAAATACTGGAAACAGCTTTAAGGCAAACAGTGATTTCAGAAGAAGTTGGAAATGAAATTTAGAATGAAGCTCCAATGGGAAGAGATAAATCTTTTGTTTATGGTGTTCTGCAAGGTGTAATGAACACTGAAGTTGCGAAAATTAATAAGTTTCCAATGTTGAGTGGAAAGATTTGTTTCAGCATGGCAAAATTGTGAGTTTGAGTGCCTTCCGTTGATTACATAGCTATCTTTATGCTTCTGAATAGACCCATGGATTTCAGTAAATAGTATGGTTGCTAAACATACTTTGTAAAAAGTTTGTCTGAGTGGGATCAGGTTTAGTATGTGGTAGACAAACTTTCATGTAAGTGGACTGAATTCCCTTTGTTTATCTGATTTTCTCTAGAGCTAATTATTGGAAGAAGCATTGGATTGGCCTTGTCTTTAAAGTGAGGAAAAACACCAACAGAAAAACACTCAAAACTAGCCGTGAGCTTAGAATTTAATATTGTTGCTCTGACTCTTGTTCCACTACAAACTTGGTGGGTTTGCTGTTTTCCATAACCATGGTGAATTAATCTGTGCAAACAAGAATTAATGAAACAGACACTGCTAAATGTACAGAATATCCTGGAAAAAATAACTTTATCTGAAGAATCTGTATCCTATTTAAACATATTACCAAGCCTTGTCACTTCAGTCAGCATTGTGCCTAGTTCCTGACTAATAGGAAGTGAAGCTGATTAAAGAATGGATACTGCTTGATCTGATTCCACCATTTGCTCCACTTCTACCCTGCCCACCAGGTGTAAATAAGTTACAGCATGTCAATCTTTTTACTGAAATAAGACTTTACACGTGGAACTATTTAAAAAAAAATGCAGGCAGCTTGACCTAATATTCCTGTGCTAGCATTTATTTTGGCAACCCTCTACATTGATTAGGCACATTAACTACAGGCAAGCGAAAATCAACTCTGACAATGATAATGGTGTCCTTTGTGTATTCAGTGTTTGCTGATCTCAAGTGAGTGGGTCTCCGGCATAGTGAGCATATTCATGTGCAACAGGTGCTTCTGAGGAACCTATCCTTTTTCACAGAACAGGCATTACTCACATTCAGGCTGTACACCAGCTGCAGACTGGCATCTAGCATATTCAGGTAACTTTGTTTGAAATGCACTATGGATATATAAAAACATGCAAAAAAATAGCTCCTTATTTGAATATGTTGGATTTCTTTAAAAAACCTCTGGTGCTCAGCCTTCCAACTCCTATTTTCAAGAAATTTCACTATCATCATTTGTTCATCGATATTAGCTTGTCCTAGCTCTGGGATGGCCAACACTCTGACATCCAGATGTTGTTGAACTCCCAACTGTCATCAGCCTTAGCTGGTATAGTCAAAGGTCAGGGATTATGGGAACTGTAGTCCGGCAGTATTTAGAGGGTGCTACATTGGCTACCCTTGCTCTAGCTAGGCAAGGATGCATGAACAGGATGTTCAGCAGTTGCACCTTCATAGTCTAATAGCATTTTTGCTTCTCTTAAGGAAGAAAATAGAGTTTGAATGTATTGTGTAGACGTCATAGCATCAGGAAAAATAAGGGTTCACAGTATTTTTCTGATGAGTGACAAAGTTGTCTGGATAAATTCATCCACATCTTACTCATAGGCCAGACAGAAACTTCTGTGCCTTTTATGTATAGACTGATGTATAGATTTTTCCTTCACTGTTGCCACGATAGGGAAAAAATAATACAATCTTCCTAGCAAATAGCTTATTGGCAAAGAAACTTTCTTAGATGTCGTGTCAACCGCCTTGTATTCTTAAGGCTTTTTTGGATCCCTGAGTGTCTGAATTCATAAACTTGGTATGAACTTTTAGGTTGCACTTACCAGGGTAGCCACAATCCTGTGATTCCACTATTATTTCATGGTGATTAAACAAATGATGTCTTTTAATGACATACTGGTTGGATATTGAAATAAAATGGGAGAACAGGATATTGGAAGTACTATGCTGGATTCTATTTACCTGCAGCTGGTTATGCAGTGATATTTGTGGGTATGGTCTATGGATAAGATTAAGTAAAGGTAAGGTTTATAATGGTCTTATTTAATATATTGCAGTGGCTTGAATTTTTAATCTCTCACTGCATGGCTTGATTTCCCAATACACCCTTTCCTCAGTTTCCCCCCCCCCCCAAGAGAGCTGTATTCCAAGAATTGTTTTGTTTGCCTTTTCTGTGTTGTACAAGGTTAAAACCTTTAAGCGAAGCTAGTACATGTTCAGTAGTAACCTCATTTGGAAGCAAAGCTTCAGTTCCTTCTTACGTCTGATCAAGTTCAGTGGCATGCAGAGTACTTCACCAGAGGAAGTGATTGATCGGGCTATAATTCAGATAAACATAAAGCCCCACAAGCCAAGCCTGGTTGTGAATAGCATTTCGCAGTTAGTGTTCTTCCTTGACAAATAATGTAATGCAAAATAAGAAAGCCAAACTTTCACCAGTCCAACAGATGATATGAGCTATGCTTTACTAGTGGAATAACATGCACACCCCCCCCCAATTGATACTCATGCAAAAGTGTTTAATAGCACAGTCTTACTATAAAAATGGAAATCTCATCACTGCCCATTTAACATAGCATAATTATGCAGCAATATTAAGCTACTGAAAAGGAAAACATCTGCTTTTGGCACTTTAGTAGATTCATAAGTTTGAGGGCTAATTAGAAATGATGCTTCTAAGATGTGAGAGGGCTTTGAAGGCTGTCATGGGTGTTACATTTTGTTAACTTCTTCCAGTGTAAATGTATTAGTCGATTTTCTTAGGGATTGGGAGCTCATAAGTTGTGGTGTATCCATAATAGAATACACTAGGTTTCCAGTTCTTTATTCTAACCACCAGTTTGCAAATGTTTCCCAAAAAGAACTGAACAGAGGGTTTGCTTTGTAAAAAACGTAACATCTGTGCTGTTTAGAATTAATACTTCTGGGGAAAGCAGTTGTTGCATTTTTAGGTTTTGTAATTTTGCAGGCAAAACTATTCAATGTCAGGCCATTTGTAAGTACCAAGTTTTTGGTAAAGAAAGTGAGAACAATTGAATAAAAAATGTCAAAACTACAAACACCATCCATAGAGTTAGTGGGTCATTGCTGTGTACTACTGAGGAATAAGAAATACCCTCTCTAGTACATTCAAATGGGATTTCTGTTAGACTGCTTTTCGACTGCTGACACTTTTGACTGGTAGTTCGTGTGTCTTCATGCTTAATGCTTCAAAGCTAGGACTTGGTTATTGTAGTGATGTTTGGTTGAACTAAGTTCAATGTTTTTAATAAAACTTGGAATGATCCGATGGACTTTTTTTAAAAAGTGTGTAAGCATATAAAATATATTATCAGCCTTTTGGCTAAGAAATCATTCTCTGTTAAGATAAAGTCGTACAGATATTATTATGTATTAATCAGCATAGCAACTTATTAGAGTTAGTTTCCTTTATGTTTACCACTATAAATATTTCTCAGCATTCATAGATATTTGCTGTAATGCAAGATAGCTGATGAAGTTATTAATCCCTTAGACTAGAACCACTGTGTTTGTTTGTTTGTTTGTTTGTTAGATTTGTATGCTGCCCTTTATCCAGAGATCTCAGGGCGGTTCACAGCATAAAAATACCAAAAAAACCAAACACTAAATACTGTACATGATAAAAAACAAAGCAAACCTCTAATTCACCCGCCAAAAAAACCCACACCACACTTAAAAGAACATAGAATATTAATCAGCCAGAGGCCTGGTTGAAGAAGAACATTTTTGCCTGGTGCCTAAAGGTGAAGGTGTCAGGTAAGCTTCCTTGGGGGGAGAGCATTCCACAAGAAGGGAGCCACTGCAGAAAAGACCCATTCTTGTTATGACCATTCTCCAGATCACAGCCTCTGGGTTGGTTCACAAGGGGTCCTTTCATTGCAAAAACTTGTTTCCCTGGGCAATTAACACCATTCAGGAGGAATTTAATGGCTTCAAGTTTGTGTGCATGCACACGAAAGCTCATACAAAGAACAAACAGTTGGTCTCTAAGGTGCTACTGAAAAGAATTTTCTATTTTGTTTCAAGTTTGTTGATATCAATGGAAGAAAATCAGGAACATGCCTAACACCCCATTGAAAACAATGGGGACAAAATGCTCAATATCTTTTTTGTGAATTCATATGTTAAATGCAGAGCTCTTTGTGTTCTCAGGTAGCTTCTGAAAGCTTCATTAAGTATACTTGTGCAGTGCTTCTCTCAGTGTAGCTGAGATGTTCAGCAGCTTGTAGATCGAGACAGCAGTTCCATGTAAATAGTTTGTAAAGCAAGTTAAAACCTGTTAATAGGCTGGCTTACTGGATCTGATCCAAGTTCTCTAGTGGATTTATGACTGTGTGGTATGAATTATTACACACTTGTGTGAGAATTTCTATCTCATGATGATACTGCCTCAAGTGCCTTTGCAACTGCTTTACAGTTGAATAAAGTTTAGCTTGTTTCTCTGCCTATACATAGTTTTATTTAAAAAAGGAAGCCAAACCTCTTGCTGTGCAGACTTTCACTAGTGCATATTAGTGAATAAAGACTTGCTTGCATGTACAATGCTTTATTTCTTGGAGCAAGTACTTGTGTTTCAAGGCTGCCTTCATTCCATAGAAATCTGAGTAAACAAAAAACAAATGGAAGAGCTGCTCAGTCTCTTCAGCTGTGTGGATTCAGTGTCTCACATTTACTTTTAAGTTAGATGAGAAAATAGAACTGTAAATTGAAGCTGTAAAATAAAGGGATCTGATAAACAAGCAAGCAAATTGTTTGGCACTTTAATGTGAGGGGTTGTAACCCTGCACATGTTTTATTAAAGCAAAACTGGTAGATATATTTGAAGGTCAAATTTCATAACATATTAAAATGATTGTCCAAGCTGCATTTTCGCAATCTTTGCTGTGTCCTGCTATAATTGAAGTGTGCAGCTTGTTTGTATCTCAATGTTGCACAACTATGTGTCTTGGAATTGAATTTACAGAAGTATTTGTGTCTTTGAAACTGAAGACATCAGGTGATGCAACCTGTTGTTGACTAAGGTCTTGATTTATAGACCAGCTGGTTGACATGTATGTGACCTCTTTCCTTACAACTCTTGATCAGACTTCTCAACTAATAGTGGGTTTGCAGTCATTCCAAATGGATTTGGAGGCCCCTCTGAATTTCATTTTGATAAACCAACCCCTGACAGACCTTTCAGAGCCTATAAATAGGGATGACCTGGGAGGGGGGAGTTGGTGTTCCCAGAGAAAAATGCATGTTTGAGTGTCTCTTTGTCCCCCCTCCAACCAAAAGACATTGGAGGCATCTAAATGGCTACAATACAGAACTCTGCATGTTTGATTAATTGAAGCCTGATTAATGTTGTTATCAAGAATAGGCAAATTATGGTAAAGCATTATTGGTAATTCTTTTATTTGAAGTTGTTGCAGCTAACCCTCAGTTCAGGGGTCTGAGTTGGCCTGCTAAGTAATATTTTCTCTTCCCCCTACCACCACTCCAGGATTCTACCTACTTAAAATGACACAGTGCTGGAATGGGCAGAGCCCAGTAGCCTCATATTGCCCCCCTCCCCAATCATCAGACTGACCATTCAATAGGAGGCTGTATGCCTGTGTGTGTCCACACGTGCAGTGTGAGATGCCCACAACAATTTTGGGCTGTACCCACTGCTGGCATGCAGTTCCCAGAGATTTGGCCAAGGGCAAAAGTGGCCCTCTGGCCAAAAAAGTTAGCCACCCCTGCTTTAGATGATGATGGAGGTACAGAATTATCAGTTCCCACTATTGGAAATGTGACCTGACAAGTTCTTGTCTTTTTTTCTTTTTTTTGGAACGCTGGGATTTTACTTTTCTTGTTGTTTGGTCTATTTGTATATGCAAAGTGTGGCTAATTCTGGAAATTCAGTAATCGGCACAAGATGCATTCCCCACCCAGTAGAATATTCCACTTTGTGTGAGACTTCTTTTGCATCCTTTTGTTGTGGAAACGTAACAAATTTGCCCTTTTGAAGGGCAAAATAAGACTAGAATGGAGTGCTGGTAAGACCTGGGGCCAGATCTCAGCTGATACACCTTATCCTCGCCTCAGGTTTTGGCTAGCACACATTTTAAATAGATAAGCTGCGCAAATTAAGGCTCTGATATCACACGTTATTTTCCCCAAGTATTAAGCGTACCCCTGTACTCTGCCAGCTTGAGTCTATTTGAGGAAAACAGTATACCAAGAGTTGCTAAATATATTCCAGTATTGTTTGTGGTTCTCCTCTGGGCAAGTATATAGCCATTTTCAAAGTTCGTCTTTGAGTAAAAATTGCCTCCAGGTGATCAGTCAGGGAAATTTTGTAAATTGCTTTCTTTCTTTCTTTCTTTCTTTCTTTCTTTCTTTCTTTCTTTCTTTCCACATAACTTGCATAGCATGTGAGACACACCAGGTTAATAACTTATTTGCAAGATTTATATACAGCAATAGTTGTGGTGACTGCAGGCGGGGTGGGGGGTTGAAGGAAGAGAGCAATTACTGGCAAACTTGAGCCCTGTACTGATGTTTCTATTTATTTGTGGTATGCTGGCTTTTTTATTTGTGTTAGAAGAACTCTCAGAAACATACGGTAATCTTGGTATTTTTTATAATAAAAACAACTAACCTTTTTGTAGTAAGGGTCATATTTACCCTTGACCAACCCTTTGTGGGTGCCGGTGCTGGGTATGGCCACCTTACCACCTCACAAGGTACATGCAGACACACACCCACACCCCTTGGCTGATCCATGCAGATTAGTTGAGGTGGTGGAGGAGTTATTACCCCCTCCCAGTTTATCAAATGATCAATCGGATCATTGGGAAAGGGTTGATTTGTATCTCTGTTCAGGTGCTGGGAGAAGCTTAAATGTCTCTACCTGCTCCAGTGTTGCATCTACTCTTTAATTTATTTTTGCTGCCACCAGAATCAGGGAGGTCTTAGGGAGGCTGGGGGGAAATACTGGGGATAGGGCCAGATGTGCAGCTTTGGTTTAACATGTTAAAAGAACAGCTGATGTGAAACTTCACAGAATGCGATAGAATGAAAGTTGTTTACAGTAAGGCAAATTTTTAAAAAGAAATTAGATATTCTAAAAGGGCACTGGACAGATCTTCAGGTGAGTGTATTTATTTAACCTGTAAAACAAAGCTTTTTAAAATGAAGTTAGAGCCCATAAATTAAACTAGGTGCTCCAGATTACATGACAGAAACAACATTCTTAATTGTGCCCATGTTCCAACTTTCCAGCTGCTCCATCTTAAGGTTTATTTTGTCGGTATTGAGTCATGTCTGGTGGTTAAGGGGCTTGTGCACAATAATAACGTCTACAATAGTTTCTAGCCCTTATTTCCTGGAAAATCGCATGTAACCCTGACCAAATTATCTACAGAGTCATGTGCTTTCCCAAGGATTATTTTTGCGTTATTTGTAATACTTGTTGTAAATTGTTCAAGGCACATTTTGTAGAAGACATACAGGGGGACCTACATCAAAGGATTGTGTGGGGGGGGGAGGAGGGAATTGCAGTGTCCACCACAGTATATGTAACCATATGACTGGCATAAAATCACATTGTGTTTACCTGGCATGCTGTTCATACGTTTGACTAATGTTTTAACATAGACTAGCCATCGTAGCCAGGGGTCGGATGGTGGGTTCGCTTGTCACATCCACTGCCCTGCTGACTTCTGCCAACCAAGGGGGAAAGGAGCAAATTTTTCTACCTATTTTGTTGTACCAACTCCAGGTTGGCACAGCATAGGGGTTGAAAAGTAGGCTGCTTTGGTGGTACCATTCCACAGTGTCAATAACCTTTGAAATGGAGGGGCAGGCAGGATATTGCATGTGCACTAGAGGAACGGCCAGCTGAAATTTCTCAGAATAATCATGCCCAAATGGGGCAGCTTCACATAAGATTTTTCCTACATGCTTTTTTTTTTAACTTCTCTTTAGGAAAATTGTATGTATACTGTATAAAACTGCAACGGGTTACATGCAAATATGGATTAATCTATACAGTAGCTCTTCTATTCAGTGTGAGGAATGGAAAGAAAGAAGATGGGAACCGTTCTCAAAGTGTGTGTCCGTCATGGAGTGGGTGGAGAAAGCTTAGTGACAGGTGGAAGAATGATATGTAGATTGTCGTGGAGTATAATCCCTATTAGCCTTGCTTGCTGGGGCTAATGAGATTTGGAGTCCAGTAACATCTGAAGGGTCATAGATTTTCCATCCCTCCATCCATAAAATATTATGTATTTTATGCTTGAGTTGTGTGTGAATCATAGGTTCTCCTGACTTGCTAACTAAGCCCTAGTGGTTTCCTACTTGCTGGCTTTTGCATTCTGCATCTCTAAGCACACATACATAGTAAGTGTGTTCATAGAAACTGAAGCATTTTAATTACCTGTAGGAATTTTTAGGAGTCAGGTGTAAAAGCATAAATAATTAAATGTATAGTATATATTCAAGCCTGTCATCTGCACCAGTTTGCAAAATATGGGGTGTATGCTAGCAAGGACACGATGTATCAGCAGAACCTGTAGGCATCAACATAATCTACTTCATGTGATCTGTGTACTATATTAGGACTTGAACAAACAGAAACTTAATGCATTACTTTTTATGCCATGAGTATTAATATCTATACCAAGAAAAACATGCATAATATAGAAGTTCTGCCTAGTGCCAGCTTCGTAAGCATATTGCAATGGGGGGGAAAAACCATTCACTCAGCCATTCCCAGGTGAAATGCCAGCAACACACATGAACTGTGACAATTGTCATGCTGAAAGCTGTTGCCCCACCTCTTGCAAGATGAATGTGGAGCAACTGTAGCACAAAACCAATTACCAGAGTGCCAAAAACCCAGAACCTGTTATTATTATTTCTTTCATAGGGAAGTAGTCTTCTGAAAGCAAAATATCTTGAATGGAAGTTTGCAGTAGTCTAAACCAGTGGGTCCCAAACTTTCCCCTCATGTGCCACTTGAAAATCGCTGAGGGTCTTGGTGGACTATTTAAGGGTCATTCCACGCCAAATTTTGGACCAAAAACTCTTTTAAAATTAATTTGAGGTTATCTCATAGGTATGTACACACACAAAAATTTTGAACAAAATCTGAGAAGTGAGAGCACGATTGAGTATTAAAATCAGGTGATTTGGTGTGGAATTACCCTTAATTATTTTTCTGTTCGTTGTAGCAATTCTGATTCCATAGTGTTCAAGTTGTAATACAGCAGGCAACCACTTTGCGTGTGACCGATGGACACATGACCACTGTCACATGCTTTTGGCCGGAGAAGGTGGCAGGGTGAGGGTAGAATGGGCTTATGTACGACTGCTGGTGTGTGCTGGTGTGCCCAGAACACAGCCCCCATCATAGCTGTCAACTTTCCCTTTTTTGTGGGAAATTCCCCTAATTCCCGCAAAAAAGGGAAGGTTCACAGCTATGGCCCCCATGCAAACTGGGGCTTGCCTGTAGAATAAAATTCAATATAAGAAATAAAGGAAACAATAAAAAGGCAATGTGAATATGTAATGTGATGGGTATGCCATCTCCTGACTTCAATCACATCCACAGAAACATCATTTCCCACCTGATTGAGGTTTGGGGGCCAGAGTTTAGGAACCCTAAGTATAAACTTACTAGTTACTTGAAGATATTGTTGTTGTTCAGTCATTCAGTCGTGTCCGACTGTTCGTGACCCCATGGACCAGAGCACGCCAGGCACGCCTATCCTTCACTGCCTCTCGCAGTTTGGCCCAACTCATGTTAGCAGCACCAAACCACATTTTTCATACAGTATTGAGACAACAGGAGACAATCCCAGTTTTCTGATGTATCATGCACAAATTCCTGAAACCCTTGTTTGTCATGTTCACATCCTGCCTTTCTAGGTGTATGCATTAACATTTTAATTTGTGAAGAAGACCTTTTTATACAATTTCTGCAGTTGGCACTGAGAAAAACACCTTGTAAATGTCTCTTAGGCTTCAGACAAATGCTCATTGAGATGTTTACCTATATTTTGGTGTATAATCTTTAATTTAGTAGCAAACACTGTGCCTTTTTATAAGGCAAAGAAGGAAACGGAAATCGTGTCTCACTTAAGGTGGAAGTTTTTAGATGGCAAATTTCTGAGTTGCATTTACAACTTTGACAGCATATCTCTACAAATTCTCAAACACTCTGAGATCTTATGTGAACAGTTGGGCAAAATATTTTTTATGTTTATTATCTAAGTGATTTAACAAGATGCTGACCTTTATTAAATAAACCTAGAGTTCAAATAACAACAGTCAACCAGCTAAACATAAAATCCAATATTCAGTCAGATGAAAGAGGAAAATAACATCCTAAATCTGCCCTCTGTGGCAGTTTGGCAGTCTGCAATAGCCAGTGTTTTGTCTCAGCTATATTTTGTTATACAGTGGTAGCTCGAGTTAAGAACTTAATTCGTTCTGGAGGTCCGTTCTTAACCTGAAACTGTTCTTAACCTGAAGCACCACTTTAGCTAATGGGACCTCCCGCTGCCGCTGCACCACCAGAGCACGATTTCTGTTCTTATCCTGAAGCAAAGTTCTTAACCTGAAGCATTATTTCTGGGTTAGCGGAGTCTGTAACCTGAAGCGTCTGTAACCTGAGGTACTACTGTAATTTATATGGCTCCTTAACACAGATTTTAGAGGCAACACCTGCCCTGAGGTCTTGCTTAGCCACTGCTATTTTCTCAGCTGCTAGACATTTCTGTAGCTGCCCCAGGACAAGGGGCATGGGTGTCAGTACAGTGGTGTATAAATTATGCATTCCTTTATTCTGCAAGTATCCCACAGTTGCAGAAATAAGTTTGTAAAGTGGAAGTGGTTGTGTGAATTGGCCCTTGATCACTCTTCTTTATAAGTGTTTGTATGGTAGATTCAAAAAGGATGTTTGGGGATACCATCGTGTAAATCATTTGGCAGTGTGTACAGAGAAAAAAGTTGGCTTCCTCTTTAGAGGCAGGAAACTCCCCCCTCCAGATAATCAAAGCTGCTGACCAGTGTCCAGATAGGAACAGCACAGCTGCTTATAGCGTTCATCTGGCAAGCCATCAGTCATCTACCACGAATATCTTTGCATAGCAATCTAGCTGGCTCTCCAGGATAAATAAGCCTTGAAAGCAAAAACATCATCCACC
The DNA here is from genome assembly GCF_009819535.1 of Lacerta agilis. Classification (NCBI taxonomy): domain Eukaryota; kingdom Metazoa; phylum Chordata; class Lepidosauria; order Squamata; family Lacertidae; genus Lacerta; species Lacerta agilis. Next base: position 63,860,237 of record NC_046320.1, read on the forward strand.
TTTTTTGGTCAGTTTTCTGAAAATGTATTTAGAGAATCTGACAGTGTTTACATTGCTTAAAATAAACCTTTTAAACATTAAAAGCCTACAGTTAAGATTTAGAGGCTAAACTTTAGTGGTGAACTACCAGGCTAGCTGAACTTCACCTGGGATCTTTCCTTTGTCCTGCTTCATTGATGTTTTTGAGAACAGCCTGCAGCTGCTGATTGTGTGAGGAACTGGAGGCATATCTTCTGTTTGGAATGTTCACAGGACATTGCCTCTTTTTTGTTTTGTATACTTATCTCTGAGCAGAGCTTGTGTTAGGACTAGAGGCTGCTGCACGGCCTTTTTGCAATGAGTCCTGCAGCTTTTCTGCTTTGTAGCTTTTCTGTTTTCCTTTCCTCTGCACAGCTCTGAAAACTAACACTTGGTTTCAGTGGGAATGCACTTAAAATCTGGTTGTGATTCTGTGAATTCAAAATATTACAAACATCCTTTGAGTTGTTCCTAAGAAAAAGAAATGTCTAATCCAGGGGTCAGCAAACTTTTTCAGCAGGGGGTCAGTCCACTGTTGCTCAGACCTTGTGGGGGGCCGGACTATATGGGGGGGGAAACAATTTTTGCCTGCCCACAAAGAGACCTGAAGATGCTTCGCTTTACCTGTCCCAGTTGTCACCCCAATAGCTGCAGTTGGGCTTCTCCAGCCAGCCAGGCGCCGTGGTGGGGTAGCAGGCTGTGTTGGCCGGCAAAGACAGAAGCAGCAGCCTCGGCGGAGGAGCCATGGACGGAGATAGGGGAACAGGGCATCACCAGAGCTTTTACCCACCACTGCCTGCTTCCCGAGAGGCACTGCGGAGAAGACAGAGCCGCCCACCAACACACAAGCGGCAGCCACAGCCACTGCAACTACCCACTTGAACGGCATGGGAGGAATGAAGGAAGGAGGGAGGCAGGCAGGCAGCGACAAAGAAAGCGCGCAGGGAAGCAGTGCGGAAAAGGGGCGTGGAGAACGAAGGAAGGGTGGACTGAGGGAGAGGACGGAGGAGCACGAGGAAAACGCAGCAGCAGCTGGCAGCCAGCGTCACATGCCCCCTTCACAGCACCGCCCTGCTGTGTGAGGGAGAGGGAAAGAACATGCATGCTGGCAATCCACACAGTGATTCCCGTACCGTCTTCGGGCCGGATCTAGAAGGCAATTGGGCCTAATCCGGCCTGCTGGTCTGATTAATCTGGCCCCTGTGGCAGTTTATTTCCTGGGGTAAAATCCTAAAAAACAGTTCAACAACAACTTCAATCCTAAAAAAAGGTCAACAACTTTGGTTGGCCCTCATGGCCCTTCACTTCTTCAAATCTGGCCCTCTTTATGTAGAAGGAGGAGAAAGAAAAAGGAAAGAAGGGAGAGAAAGAAAGAAAGAAAGAAAGAGAAAATGAAAAAGAGAGGGGAATGAAAGAAGAGAGAGGATTGGAGAAGGCACTGCCCCTCACCTTCCTCATCCAGGGTCTCTCCAGCTCCATTGGGTGAAAGGAAGCCAGCATGCCCTGGGGAGGCGGTGAGCGAGGCCGGGCCAGGGGCGACCAGGCAGAGTAAAAGCCCATCTTGGGGTGGGGAAGGGCCAGGCGAGGTGAGGGCTGGGGGGCAATGTTAGGGCTCTGCCTTGCCTCAACTCTCAAGTCTCTTATTTGGATGTGAGATCTGCAGCTACTAACTTCAGGGGCCACAGGCTGGCCTGCCCCTGTCCAGTCTGTATGAATGAGTAGTAGTATAGGGACTCGGTGGAGATTGTTTGTTTTTAAAACCCTTGTCACTTTTTCTGAGAGTATTGTGCAGAGACTTACAGCTCAAAGCAGCCACGTTAATATGCGTAAAACATTGTGATAATCAGTCCCAGATGGGGCTCCTGTCTCTTTGAATAATTCCGTGAAAGGAGTATTTCAGCATCTGTAGCTTTTCCTCTCTTTGTGTGGCAGCACTATGCTGCCCTTTCAAAATCCTTTTCTCAAACACTTTTAAGGGTACAGGAGTCCCTTCCACAATGGATGAGTTTAGAACGATAACAGCTATTTTAAGAAAATGGTTGCTTCTTCTAAGTATAATTGTGTTTCAGGCTGGAATGCAATTCTTTTGGCAACTTGTATTTCCAAGGATGCCTTTGCAAATTTGTAGCCTGGAGATTTGTTTTGTCTCCATTAAACACAAATGCCAACTCTTGAGATACATACATGGGATGGAAGGTCTTTTCAACATGTTTCTGCCAAACTGGATCGCTGTACATTCAGTTCTTCAAACCTTTTTGTGGACATATGGTAACTGACATGTACTCTGAACTAGGACTAAGAGCATTATTCACTGGAAGAAAGCAGCGTACATCGAGTTTCAATGAAATAATCCATGAATCCTTTGCTAATTGGGAAAAAAATTAAATTGTTTTTAAAGAATACACCATCTTTTGCAGCAGTCTGTCAGGGTGAAATGGAAACTTTCCATTAAAATTTCCACTAGCAGGTCTGGTTCTAAATTTCTCTCTCTGATTTACAGCTATTAGGTCTAGGGCAGTAATCATGATATTTGCATGGGAACGAGTCCCACTGAAATTAGAGCTACTTCAAAAGAAACATACTTGGTAACATGTAGCTTGCAGAACATAGATTTACCGGTATTTTATTCAGGGTGGAAGGTGGAGATATTCAAAGGGCTGTTGTTGACTCCCATCTATCCTTAAAGAACCAGCAGTTTTTAAGGGCAGGAAGGGTGACTTGGGGCTTGCCTGGAGATTTGTACACTGCAGGGACTAGCTAGCTACAAGTTCATTTCAAGTCAGTTAGTTACAATAGAGCTTTGGAACTATCAGGGTGGATTTGATTTAAATCACAGTTTTCTACATAAAGACTAATTCTTGCTGGTATAACTTTAATATGCAAGTAGATGAAGATTTTTAGAATAACAACTTTTCATATTCGTTTTTTTTATCCCCAGTTCAATAGGTTAATCATTCATATTTGGACAACTTTTCTGTTGTACTTAGGAAGGAGAAAAATAATCATTACCTTAATAATAATTTAAATAGATTTATTAGATCCATTCCACTCCAAACAATCAGAAAAATATTGTTTCTATTCTATTCACTGAACTTCTTGAAACTTAACACTGAAGGGGTTGATTCTGTATTCATAGGTTTGTAGAACAATAGGATTAAGGTCTTTTTCTCAACTCTGTTCATGTTATAACATTTTTGCTGTCAAGAAGAGGCATGTGATCTCTGCTGAGTCAAATTCAGTTTTGAGAACTGCAAAAGTAAACCAAGCATCTGTGATAATATCTTGTAGGCAGAGAAACTGCCCAATAATCATACAAAAACCTCTGGAAGAGCATAAATGACATTGTGAATGGATTAATGGAATTTACCGGTATTTACCAAAAAAATCAAACATATACAGCCTTACTCTACATAATTAAAAAAACTAATCTTTATTTCATGATTGAATAGCCTTTGGATGTTAATATATTTTCCCCAAAAAGCATTTTATTTTTAAAAAAATCCGATTTAAATTTAAAAAATCTGATGTTTGTATTTTTTAAAAAAAATCATTGATTTTTATCCACCCTGGGAGCTATTGAGTTCTCTTCGTCTTTCCCATCAGATCATGGATGGGCAACCTGTGGCTCTGCGCCTAAATACATGTGTATGGATAGAGTGGGGGGGGGGAGTCAGAACAGGTGAAATGAGGGAGGAGGGGGCGAAAGCCTTCTGCAGGTAATCGGTGCATCTCTGGCGAGAGTGAACTCTCCCTGCCCTAGCAGCCTGTTGGGTGGTGGTGAAGAGGAAGACTGGGAAAGTGAGAGGTGGCAGAGAGGGAAAAGCCACTTTGGGGTCTGGCCTGCCCACTGCCAGCATCTGGCCTTGCATAGATTCTCCCCCAAGGGAATGTGGACCTCAACCCTTTCTCCTGACTGGTTAGAATTCAAAGCCAGGACTGATAAAGTGGGAGGTCTGGATGACCAGGGACAGCTTTCTTTGAAGGTGGAATAGAAGGAAGACTTACAGCCACTGAATACCTTGGTCTGGGATGGGAGAGGATCCCTCTTCTGCTCCATAGTGTAGCCTGCTGGCTATTATGAAATGAAGTTGAAGACCCTGGATCTCAAAATTCCTAAACACAAGTTGCTCAGACTCTTTTATCTCATAGTCCACAGTGTAAATCATCATCATCATCACCCCCCAAATTGTGCTATTCTTCACTAACTTGAATTCAGGAAGTGAGAACTTTTCTGTCCACAAGATTTAGGGTCAGTACTCCAAAGGAAAGCATAGTTCACTAACTTTTTATAATCGTTAGGCTAAGAAACAATTAATTGTGTGATATATTCCAAGGTTTGAATGTTTTAAGTTAATCAATATCACTTTTGTTAACAGCACACTTTGACTAGGGGAAAAGAATACCTAGTTACAAGTTTTCCAGAATTTTTTTGTTTTTAGTTCATGAAGAGAAATTGGGAATCATCATTAAATTGCTGCAAAAATAGTATCTCTCTTGGGATATTATGCTGAGGCCAGAAAAATAATTTTATCAATCATAAAAGATTGAATTGTGAGCTTTTTGGGAGAGACATTCATCACTTTAATTCATGTCGCTCATCTTGGGTTTTCTTGTTTGTGTGCTTAGTCCAATTCTTCTCCAGCATTTACTTAAAGGCCAAACTAGACATGACAGTTGCAGGCGCTGTGGTCTAAACCACTGAGCCTCTTGGGCTTGCTGATCAGAAAGTTGGCAGTTCGGGATGAGCTCTCATTGTTCTTTCCCAGCCAACCTAGCAGTCTGAAAGCACACCAGTGCAAGTGGATAAATAGGTGCCGCTGTGGTGGGAAGGTAAACGGCGTTTCCTTGCGTTCTGACACATGTCACGGTGTCCCGCTGCACCAAAAGCAGTTTGGTCATGCTTGCCACATCACCCAGAAAGCTGTCTGTGGGGAAATACCGGCTCCCTCAGCCTGAAAAGCGAGATAAGCGGTGCACCCCATAGTCGCCTTTGACTGGACTTAACCATGCAGGGGTCTTTTAGCTTTACTACCTCGTGTAGTTAAAACATTTAACTGCCGTAATGATGGCAGAGTCCCAGTGTGGGGTGTTGAACATTCCCTGTGCTTGCCGTTTAAGTCTTTGTCCAGCTGTTGTGATTTCTAGTATCTGAGCTCAGATCAGCTGAAAGTGCTTAAAGAGAGAGAGAAATTTGAAGCAGCAAACTGACTGGATGGAGGATTCTGTGCTTCTCATGTATGTGCCCCGTTTTCTTCTCCCAGTTCTGCCCTGCATACATAACAGGAATAGTTCTGTTTAAACATGCAGAGTGTCTGCCATCCTGTCTAGTTCGTTCCTCACTGGGAGGGATGCTTGTAGCAGACAAGGCTTCTGTCTTACATGTTATACTCTAGGGTTCCGCCTCAGTGTTGTGGGCCATTTAATGATAAGAAAAATTTTGGTAGCACATTGTGGTAATCATATGGTTTCTCTTTCAGACTAATAGGGATGCCAAAGGAAAAATATGACCCTCCAGATCCTCGCAGAATTTACACCATCATGTCAGCAGAGGAGGTAGCCAATGGGAAGAAGTCCCATTGGGCAGAATTGGAAATCTCGGGTGAGTTATGAAATGATTTGCCTGTCAGGTGGGAGGTGGAGGTTGTTCTATCTGGCTTTAGGCCAGGTATTTATCCACCTGCCTGATAAAACTTGTGAATGGATCAGCAGGTCCTCAGAGGCAAGTTCATAAGTGTGTGAAAATCTTGCCTTCAAGATACCTGGTTTCAGTTTGCCTGCAGTCTGAGCACTTGAAACCATTATTAAGATGCAAGTGGGCATCCCCTATGAAATGCCTTAGAAAAGGCACTGTAAGAATTAGAGATATGAATCTGGGGTGACTGAACAGAGATGTATGTGTGTTTCTATTGTTCTGCCCCCTCTCAAATCTGAAATTGTAGGGGGGGACACCATCTAATGTTCATTTCAGAAAAAACATGTTTTCCATTTATCACTTACTTCCAAAAGTGGCTTCAATGTGGTTTCATGTACAATTTTCTACAACAAGTTCAAGCAACTTGAAAGTTGCATGGCTCCATTAAAAAATAATCATTAATTAATATGAATTCAGAAGGGATTGGGTTAGACCCTTGTTGGTTGTCGTTGATAGTTGGGGATGAAGGTGAGGGGTGTTAATGGGGAATAATAGAACTCAACCCATTAAAGTCATCTGATATTGTCAGATTAATGTAATATTTGTGCACTCTTTCCATTTTAGATAGTCTGCATCTGATTTTCTCTTCCTTCGTTTTTATGCTGTTTCTGTTATGAGAATCTTGTATTATATTATGTATTTTTATTATAATTGCATTTATGTAACTCTTGATTTCTATAATGTATAGATATTAAGTTATGTATTATGTCGTGTTGTAAAGTACCCAATGGGTTTTTTTGATGAACAGCAGCATATAAATGTAGTTAGTTAATTAATTAATTAATAATTAAAATACGTGACTACAGAGTTGTTTCCTTCCTGCTTCCAAATTGGAGGGAAGCCCTCTTTCTTCCCCCTCCCCTTAGCAAAAAAAACCTTTCAGCTGCCTTTCTCACCCTCCCCCCGCAAAAAAAAGCTACAATGGTATATTTGTCAAAAAGTCATAGCAGATATCCTGAGTTTTATTATGTTTTGTGGTGGGCGTGAGATGATAAATCAGCACATTTTTCTTGCAAAACTATCAGTATACTTGTAGAAACAGCTGCCTGAATGCTTAACATTCTCCACATGCTCTTCATTTTAGGCAGAGTGCGGAGCTTAAGTACGTCTCTTTGGTCACTAACACACTTGACTGCTCTCCACCTCAATGACAACTATCTGACTCGCATTCCACCTGATATTGCCAAGCTTCATAATCTGGTTTACTTGGATCTCTCATCCAACAAACTCAGAAGTTTACCAGCAGAACTAGGAAACATGGTATCTCTCAGGTGAGGAGTTTCACTGCCTCTTACAAAATAATTACAGAAAGGTTTTAGGCTGCAACTTTAGTTTTGGTCCAACTGTTAAATTGATGTTGCAGTTTAACTTGGCTGTTGATGTACACAGTTTCTGTACTCGAGGTTTCAGAACCTATTTTGACTCTACCTTCTTTTTGAACCATTTTGTGTGGCACTACGTGGTATGATACTCAAGTTCTGGTGGCTCATATTGTGCCTTGCCCACATGATGCCAATGATGATGGATTGGGGTGAGGAAATGGGCGATGCTAGGATGACAGTGTTACATTTTACTACACATTACAGGGGGAGAGAAGAGAATGCAGCAGCAGCAGCAGAACCCTCAGATTTCTCCTAACGTAGTTATGTCATTAGGATACCTTTCATAATGACGCCAATCTTCGCCTCCATATTTGCTCACAAACTTGATAATATTAATGGTTCATTGTATAGAGAAGGTCTTCCTTTGGGATTTTATGGCAAAATGATTAACTTGCTGTTACTATGCAAAAAAGGAGATGGAGTTTTCCCTGAAAAGCAATGGACAGTAACTACCAATCCTTGTACGTCATGTTCTGCTTTTTTTGGTCCTTATCCAAGGATGAGTGATAAGCTTGGGTGGGGATTTAGCATTTTTTCAGGGGTTGTTGACGTCCTTCCAACTTCTGATTTATCCTTTCAGTGTGAAAACAAATCAGAGTTGTAAGTTGGGTCATCCCCCACACACAACAGCCTTCTCCAACTCAGTGCCCCCCAGAAGTTGTGAACATCAACTTCTCTCAGAGGTGATGGTTGGGGGCTATAATTCAAAGCCTCTGGAGGGCACCTGGCTGGGCGGGCTGTTCCAGAACACCAAACTGCGGACACTTAACCACTGTAGAGCTAATTTATTTGTGGCCAATAATGTGTGTATTAATGCACATGTATTTCCCCTTCGGCAATGGAGCCACTCAAAGGAATATCAAAACAAAAGTTGGCATTTTGCAAGATAAACAGAACATACAATATGTGAATTCTTTTAAAGTTGACCCTGCTAATGTGTTTCTTCTGTCTTTAGGGAATTGCTTTTAAACAACAATTTGTTACGAGTTTTGCCTTATGAACTTGGACGGCTCTTCCAGCTACAAACACTAGGTTTGAAAGGTAACTGAAATATTAAACCATACATGTCCGTGATTCCTTGTTCTCTCTCCTTTCTTTCCTTTATCAATTCCTTGATCTGTCTTCTCACCAAAGAAACCTGTAGGGCTGAAGTGTAGGTAATGGGTGCAAAGTGTAGGTAATGGGTTTCTTAGCCTACTATTTTGTTTGTTATCTATTTATTCATGAATAAGCTTTAGGAGAAGTCCTGAATTGTCCTTTGGGGTTTTTCCTGTGCCCTTTGTCTTGCTGTCCTCCTGCTGTATCCAGACCAGGCGAAGCCCTTGGAATCATAGAATCATAGACTTGTAGAGTCTCTACTAAAACATCCATAGCAGATGGCCATCCAGTCTCTGTTTAAAAATCTCAACTGAAGGAGATTTACCACCTCCCGACAGAGCCTGTTCCACTTTCAAACAGCTTTTACTCTCAGAAGGCTCTTCCTAATGTTTAATCGGAATCTCCTTTCTTGTAACTTGAAACCTGACGCTCTGACCACTCTTTCACTCCTCTGGAATTCAAATACTGCTTTTGGACATCCCTTTCAAATTTACCGTCCTCCCCTCTGACAGAATGAGAAGTTGGGCTCCAACCAATGTTAAATGTCTCACTTTTATTCTAGGCAATCCTTTATCACAAGATATTCTCAGCCTGTACCAGGACTCAGATGGAACACGGAAGTTACTGAACTACATGCTTGACAATCTAGCGGGTAAGAAGTGTTTGCCTTCACTTTGATAGCAGCAAAAGGCTCGTCTTATATGACAGATGGCATTTGTGTAGAGGGGGAGTTTTCATATTGCAGGCACTCCTAGATGGGTGCAGTGGGTGTGCTATGCATTCCCAACATAGTGTGTCCCTTTCATTACACAATGCTAATTGGGTGGATTGCCTTTGCCTATTATGACAAAATTGCCACAATTGCAGTATACTTTACTGTAACAAAACATGATGGGCATTTGGTTATGTGGGATAAAGTAAAGGCATGCACTTGATAACATTAGGATAGAAGCTAAACCCCTGTTCCCTTCGCCCGTTGATCCCAACCATTCAAAATCAAGCCTGATCCTACTCCTGCCTGTCTTGGGTCTTGTTTCTCGGTTACACTGCAAGGCGGTGTAATATTGGGAACTGGCTCTATCTGTCTAACTTTATACCTAACCACCTGCCCAATGATGTTGAGTGCCAGCTTACCAAGAGTCTTGAGTTCAAAGGTCCACGTAGTAGCTATTGCCAGATCAGGGATTCATCTCTTACTTGGTGAGGGTTTGTGGTCGTTCAACCTTATGGGCAAAATAATAAACTATTCATACATTTCCCCCCAGCACTTTTGAAGCAATTTTGGGTGGCAACTATGCCACTAGGGTATATGTTACACAGGCTTTAGTTGATCCAATAAAGTGATCACACCAAAATATGGCTGTTCCTTTGGCTTCTTTGTGCATGTTTGAGTGAGTGAGAGAGAAGGTGAATGAAGTCAGGCATAATTGTTCCCAAATAAAATTGGTACTACCATTGGAAATCTCAGTGAGGATAAAAGTGAAAAGAAAACTAAAAGCTACTTTAAAGACAAAGCAGTGTTGTTGAGGGCCCACCTGTATCTAAAGGCACGAGAAACCTGCACCATCTAAACATTTTCTCTACTCATATCCTACTTTCAGCTTACAGTTAAATGATTTCTTTTCTGAACTTCTGTACTACAATATGGAGTGTGACTATTGCAAGTTCTTGAGAGATACTGGGCTTTCTAGCGCTCGTTAATGTTTACTTTCTTAATATTTCAGTTCATCCAGAGCAGCTGCCTCCAAGGCCATGGATTACATTGAAAGAGCGAGACCAAATTCTGCCCTCCGGTAATTATGTGGCTTTCTCTTCTTCCTGTAAATTAAAGATAAGCATGTGGAAGCAAGGAGATATATTTTTGTACAGCTGCACTCCTCATTTGTCAAGTTTTATTCATCCTTGATGATGATTGAAGAAACCTCATAGCCCACAAAAGAGAGTTCTCCGCCTGCTTTATTTGTGTAACCAAGCTGCTGCCTGGGACAGAAACAGGAAGTTCCTTGAGGGTCTGAAGGCGGCAGTAGGCAAGGAGAGCTCAAAGTTACTGGGACCCCAGAAAGACCCCAGCTTTGTGCTGCTGCAGTAAGGTGAAGCCAAGGGGCAGGGGTTGAACTGTCTGCAATAGTATCAGATGGCTGGTAACGTGATACAAATCCACATATTTATCAGTCCTTTTTTAACTACTCAAAATCTGCTCCCAGAAAGGGTCCTTGGAACATTTTTCTCCATTGCCATCATAAGGCCACATGCAGAAGTAAGACTTGCAATCTCTTTATCCAGTTAAGAGAATGAGGAAGATGTGCTCCTTCCCCCTTGAGCTAACCAGCTGGTTACCAAATCCTGCTTCAAGAGGCCTCATTAGAGTTTGCTGTGGGTAGCCAGTACCAACATAAGCCTTAATCTCAGTAGAGAAGCTATGGGGCAGGAGCATGTGACTACCACTGTTAAGAGATTGGCAAATGGACTGGTGCTGAAGTTACTGTCAGTGTAACTGAGCAATAACTGCTTCCACTTAAGAGAGAGGACCAATTTGTATGTTACGAATCTGTTCAAACTTGTTCTGCACTTGCTATCAGTGAAATATCAGAGCAGGGTTCACTTGGAAGAATATGTGGCTACTTTGTGAGGAGTGCTGAGAAAGTGAAAAGTCCTTTTAACAGAAATATCAGTGTGGTCATCCTCTGATGTTGTACTGCTCCTATGAGCCGTTAAAGGTGAAAGGACCAATTCATAATGTATGAATCTGTCTGTTGAATCTAAGTTTTCACCTGATGTTCTTAGCTACTTGAATAATTTAATTAGCAACGAGCTGCAGCTTTATTTCATTTAAGAAAAACCTAATAGCCTTTTATGTTATCTGTTCTGGCTGAAGTAATGTGCAAAAATATGTAAACCTGAAAAGTATACTAGATCATCTCTGCAATGTACTGTATAAGTTTATGCAGATAGTTCCACCTATGCAAAGCAGTTAACCACGTAGTTAAAATAGAGGTTAATGAACTCTGGCTTCTTAAACTGTACTTGGCATCTGAAAGAAGTTTTTGTTCTTAATGTTACGATTTAATTACAGTCTTTATGTTGGCCACACAACAACTTAGTTCTCTGGGTGGCTCACAAAAATAAAATACAACATTGAAAATACAAATAAAAGAATTGCAATATAAAAATTAGAGGAATTCTGGAAGCTTTTGCAAAACTGGCCTTTTAAGTCAGAGATATCTGCTTAATTCCGCTGAAACTCCTTGTTCTAAGGGGTGATAACTTCTGTGAAAAGTGTGTGGTACCTCAATGTTCTCATCACCAAATATTTTCTTTCTCTCCTTCCAGCTTCTTTTACAGTCATGTGTTATAATGTGTTGTGTGATAAATATGCCACCCGACAGCTCTATGGCTACTGCCCATCATGGGCATTAAATTGGGAATACAGAAAAAAGGGAATCATGGAAGAAATTGTGAACTGGGATGCAGATATCATTAGTCTTCAGGTAATGATAACAGAATATAGCCCTTTGATTTTCATCAGGAAATAGTAGGAATATGGTTTCCTTATTCTCTTCTTAAAATGTTGATAGAAAGTCAAGATGACTTGTGAATGTGACTGCCCAGTCATGCCCATGCCACTGTAACCCTCTCTGAAACAGGCAAAAATGAGGCAGCCTACATTTCTCAGCACAGTTTTCTTCAATGTTAACAATCATAGAATCCTAGAGTTGGAAAGGACCTAATCCCCTGCAATGCAGGAATCCTGCCCACAGCCATCTCTGGATGGATTCAAACCACCAGCCTTCTGGTTAACAGCCAGACACACTAACCCACTGTGTGATGTTCCTTTTCAGGAAGTAGAAACTGAGCAATACTTCACCCTCTTTCTGCCAGCACTAAAAGAGCGTGGATATGATGGGTTTTTTTCTCCAAAGTCACGTGCCAAAATCATGTCTGAGCAGGAGCGAAAGCATGTGGATGGTTGTGCAGTATTCTTCAAAACGGAAAAGTAAGAGACTTTCGCTGATTTGACTTTGTTGTTTCATGCCCGTACCTCAGATGTGTTTGATAGTGTACAAAGCAGCGCCTGTTGTTGCTTTAATGTGGACATGAAATTGACCTTTGTATTTAAAAAATGAGAGGGAGAAGTTTTATATCCTGGCTTTCTAGTAGTCTTTTTTTCTTTTCCCCTCTACCTTTGTGCATTTTTATATCTGCTGACTGAGTTCTTGAGTATGTTTTACATGTTTCAGGTTCACATTGGTGCAGAAGCACACGGTAGAATTCAACCAAGTGGCTATGGCGAACTCCGAAGGATCAGAAGCTATGCTGAATCGAGTGATGACAAAGGACAACATTGGCGTTGCTGTCGTGTTAGAGGTGCATAAGGAACTATTTGGGACAGGTGGGTGTCAGGCATTTTCAACATGAAGGGGGAGAGGCTTCATAAGGCGCACTAGTTTTTAAACAAGTGAAACTTTCCTGTATAGAAATAATGCCACTTTATAGTACAAATTAAGTGGAGACAGAACAGTACCAGCTCAGTGGACTGCTTTGCTGAAGCAACTTCTGAAACAGATCCGTTCATCCCTATGAACAAAAATGCTATCTTAAATTGAGTATGACCATTGGTCTATCCAGTGTTTTTCTGGCTGCTATGACTTGTGGTAGTGCTCAGTCAGGGGTCTTTCCCATCAGTGATCCTTTCTACAGGATATGTTAGAGCTTGAACCTGGTACAGGCGGCCCTCCACTTGCGCAAGGGCTACGTTCCGGCCCCCTGCATGCATAAGTGAAATCGCTTAAAGTGGGGAGCACCTTCTCAACACCCCTTAAACATCCTCTCTGCCAACTCTCTCTTCAATCCATACTGCTGCTGCTGCGCTACTCCACTCCACACATCAGCTGTTAGGCAGGGAGGCGGAGCAGCGTAAACAAAGCCCTGCTGTGCCTCTGGTCTCTTCAGGGCTCCTTCCCGGATTTCCTCTTCAAACTCCGGGGAGGGTCTCCTTGCAAGCCACAAGGACTCTCCAGCTCTCGCACGCCATTTCCGGATTTGAATTGAATTATTTAATTATTTGCCGACGCCATGCGTAAGTGTGGGGGGCGGGGGAGATCGCCTGCATTTTCTGCATGCAGTGTGTGAGTTTGTCCATGCAGTTGTGGCCTTTGCCACTCCAAAGTACATAGCTCATGTTAGAGCGGTCACTCACTTAGGAAAAATGTGTTCCTTCTTTCTTCAGTCTGACTTCTTTTTTCATAGCATTTTGTTTTTCCTAACACGATTCTCTCTGGAGGTATGCCGCGTGACTGGGATCAAAGTCACAGTACTATTTGGTCTGAATTGGCAAAATCATGTGCATAGTGTACCCTCAACTGCCTTAATTTCTATCATAATTTCTATCAGGCCACCACTGTCATGGTATTTGAGACAAATGTAGATACGCTGGCCATGGGGAGGTGATCGATTGTTCACATAAACCCTCCCAGGCCACAAGTCCATCAGTATCTGCATAGTGAAGAACATTTCCTTTGCATGTAATTTAATGCCTTTCTGTTTATTTCTGTATCATGGAAGGAATTGAATTAACTTAGAATTCTGGAAATTATTCATTGCCTTTAGGTATGAAGCCTCTCCATACCGTGGACAACCAGCTGCTTATTATAGCAAATGCCCACATGCATTGGGACCCTGAATATTCAGATGTAAAACTCGTCCAGACAATGATGTTTGTCTCGGAACTGAAAAGTATCCTTGAGAAAGCCTCTAGCCGGCCTGGAAGCCCAATAACAGATAAGAATTCCATCCCTCTGGTGCTGTGTGCAGATCTTAACTCACTGCCGGATTCAGGTATTTAGAAATAGCAGTTATGCTTTTACTTCAAAGTTAAGACTTATCTTTTTTTATTAAAAATGTATTTATTAAAAGGTTTTATTGGGTAACAGTAGTACATACAGAGTCTCTGTTTTCAAGTCATAGAATCCTTCAAGCAAGTCGGTCACATTTAGAGTGTGACATCACTGTTACAGGCAATATGGAGTTGAGGGGGGAAAGAGGGCAGGAAAAGGGGGGACAGGAAAATTCCATTCTTTTATATAGTATATGAGTAAAGCTTCTAACATGAGTTTGGCCAAACTGCGGGAGGCAGTGAAGGATAGGCGTGCCTGGCGTGCTCTGGTCCATCGGGTCACGAAGAGTCGGACACGACTGAACGACTGAACAACAAAAGCTTCTGTGTTAGCATTAGTTTATTTTTATTTTTGTTGGCGGTACAAGAGACCAGAGGGCCCAAGGCATGGTTGGTTGCAGTCGGTGGGCTGCAAGTGTGTTGTGTTTGCGTGTTGTGACAGGAGTGTTACTGGATCAGATTAACTATATTGATTTGTATATGCTGTCAGGGGTGGGGGGAGGGACATGGTATTGAAAGTTAATACTATCTTGTATCATCTTTCCACCAACGTTACACCTAGTGGAAAATGACCTTTTTCAATGTCTTGTGTCTCAAGGGGAAATTTTAATGTGAATTGCTGAATTGTTGTCTTGTATTCTAAAATGAGGAGAGGATGTAATAGGGTAGATTTGGGGGGTGGTAAGGTGAACAAGTGCAAACCCTCTGTTAAACCAGTGTTGTTTGCCCAGGGAAACTGCTATTTATAACCAGATGAATGATAAATTACAGGAACCACCATCACATTTAGTACCTAAATAATCACTTCCCTTCTAATTACAAATGTTGTCAGCCTTAACCAACTACTGGTGGTATTTCTCTAACAGCTAAATAGCTTATTTCTTATTTTAAGCAGGTGGTTATATAGCTACTTGAGTGATAATTCTTCCCTCCTGGTCATGAAAACATTTGCAGCGTTAATAATTCCCTGGCCGCTGATGGTGTACATATTGCTCCAGAACTGAGTTCATGTTAAGCTACAGGCAAACAGGTGGCACAATTCAGCATTAGCATCCGGCAGCAACAGATTGGCTGTTTTGTTTTGCAAACAGGTGTTGTGGAATACTTAAGCAACGGAATAGTAGCCGACAACCATAAAGATTTCAAGGAGCTGCGTTACAATGAGTGTCTCATGAACTTCAGTGGCAACGGGAAGAACGGGGCTCCTGAAGGAAGAATCACACACGGCTTCCAGCTGAAGAGCGCTTACGAAAACAACTTGATGCCTTATACCAATTACACCTTTGATTTCAAAGTAAGTAGAGCTGTGGCAGAAGCAATTAGGAATATATCAGCTGGGTACTGGAATGGCTGATGATTATATTTACTGTGAATTAAACCAAACACATTTAAACCTATGGGTAGTTGCAACTCAGACCGTGATTCTGTTTCAAATGCATTGAAGTGCACAGATGAATGGCCACTGTTGCAATCTGCCTGCCACAATCCCTGTGGTCGTTGCAGGATCGCCCTGCTTCATGCCATTTCTATATGAATAACAACAATAATTTTAATTAATTAATTTATACCCCACCCATCTGGCTGGGTTTCCCCGGCCACTCTGGGTGGCTTTCAACTGAATATTAAAAACAATACAGCATCAAACTTCCCTAACCACCTTCAGTTGTCTTTTAAAAGCAAAATAGTTGCTTATTGCCTTGACATCTGCTGGGAGGGCGTGAAGTGGAAGAAGTGGAAGCAGGATTTAGGTTCTGACCCCTGGCTCAGATTCTTCTGTGCATGAAAGGCAGGCTGGTGCTTCTTAGCGTCGACTGGCAACATGACCTGGGGAGCCCAGTCCTGACTGCAGTTTCCAAGGTGTGCCCACTGCTTGTTTTCCTTTAGGCATCTCCTCCTGCTTTTATTAACATGTTGCAACCACCTTTGCTGTTTATAGGGTTGGTGGAGCTGCAGCAAGTTCCAGGTCCCCCCTAGCCAGCTTCTAAGCAACCTGGATGTGGCCTTGCATTTCTCCCCGGGCTTCAGTCGAGGCGCTCCCAGCATCTCTTACTACCTAGCAGTGCAACAGGTGGTGCACAGATTGTATTAGAACAAAAGCAGGCAGCATAGAAGGTTCTTGGTGGCTTGATTTGTTCATAGGATCCCGTTTTGAATTGCCTTTTTCTCCTTCCCTTCCGCAGGGTGTGATTGACTACATTTTTTATTCCAACACTCACATGAACGTGCTTGGTGTCCTGGGGCCTTTGGACCCTCAGTGGCTGGTTGAGAACAACATCACCGGGTGCCCCCACCCTCACATCCCTTCAGACCACTTCTCACTGTTGACGCAGCTGGAGCTCCATCCTCTGTTCCTGCCTCCTGTCAATGGCATCCACTTGGCCAGCAGGCGGTAGTGGGGGCCCTGCCCCTTTTGAGGGCTGGGACCCATTTGTTTGTTTATGGACCTGTACAGTTGTAAATCAAAGTATGTAGGAGTGAAGTATGGCCGACCTTTTAAAAGCTGCTGCTTCAAGCTCCTCTCATTATATGTGTTGATGATACAATTTTGCACATATTATTTTTTTTGGTGCATATTGGTACCATTTGGCACTAGGGCTGGAACCAAAGTTTTTGTTTGTTCCCTTTTTCCAGGTTTTTGCTTTTAAGGTATGCATATATATATATATAAATATAAAAAACCCACACATTTTAAGCTGGCGGGCTCTTGTTTGTTTCATTGGGAAGCTGCCTTTGTAAAAGGACGTCAGACAGCAGGGTTTGCATATGCTTTCTTTCACATCTTAGCAAAATGAGCCATACCTCTCTTCCCCCAGCCCACTCTCATTTTTTTTTTAAAAAAAAAAGCATCCTGAAATAGAGTAGGTCTATTTGATGTTTCGGTCCTGTTGGGAAAAGTTTGGTAACTGGAGATAGCACTTGCCGTTGTAAATTATTTGCAGCACAGACTGCTCTCTTATCTCTACTGAAATGTTAAGTTAATTTAGAAAGCCAAAGGTGGTGCAAGATGCAAGACTTCCTGCCACAGAAAAAAAATTGTGCTGTTGCAGTGGAGAATTTGCCAGGGAGCATCTAATTGCATATACCTGGGTCCACATGTTTGTGGTAATCTTCATTTCTGATCATTAGGAGTTCGCATCCTGTCCAAGCCCATGAAAGTAAATGGGGCTTGTGTGCAACCTATAGATCTCTGACCCAGTGAGCTCTGTGCATTGCTGTAGAAGGGACAAGTCTAGCTGATGATGGAGAAGCTCCAGGAGCCATCATAAAGCCCAACTGCTGGCTTGTAGCTGTGGATTCTTACCAGAAGAGAACCATCTCCCTTGCAAAAAAAATTATGAAGGATGCCAGCATAATGGATGGGATCAGTTTGACAGTAACCAGCAGAGCAACACTGGCAATTCAACAGACCGCTGTGGGGAACAGACACTGCATTAACTGGAGGAGAATTTGGAATTGTCAGCAATTTCCGGGAGGCAGATGCGGGGTTCTCCATTAAAAATCTGCAGCTAGGATTCTTGGGTTTGATTTTCACAAAGTGAAAATGCGTTTCAACGCAACCCACTGGTCCCTTTTTTTGTTGTACCTTTTCCATCGCCCTCCCCTTCCCCCAGGAAACCTTTAGGATTATTCAGCTGAGAACAGCAGGTGAGGAAATGCCTCCGAAAGCCATCTTGCACTGCCTCCTCTGTGCTTGAGAGCTGGCTTTCCTGGGTGCCCTTTTCCCACATGAAGGTGAGAAAGTGTTGGCCATCATCAGTCCTCAGATTCATCTTCTTCCTGACCTAGTCGCCAAATAGTCATCCTGTGCTTTTAATTGCCCTCATTTGGTTTTGTTTTCTATCAAGGTTTCTTTTTACGCTGCTGGTTCATTCCCAACAGTTAATTGCTCCCTTTAAGATGTACTTGGAAACTTTTCTTCTGCTTTCCTTCCCCCACCTTCTTCCTGGTGGCCATTTATTTAAAAAAGAAAAAAAAGCTTTTTGCCTTGAAAGAGCAGAAAAAACCATACATGCCATCTCTTTAGAAAGCCGTGGCTGCAGTTTGCTCAGAGGAGCTGTCAAGCAGCCTCTGTTCATTTCGGTAGAGCTTGTGCAAGGTTTCATGCATACAGCCTGTTAGAATGAACGGCCGTTGCTTCAGCAAAGCCTCTTGAGCGGATTGAGCCCGACTCTGCATTTCAAACAGCAAAAAGTCCAGTCGACAAGGAAAGGTTGTGTCTGTGTTCCTTTAAGTTTTTCTATATTCTGCTTCTTTGCTGCTATATACGATTCCTTGAGCTTATATTTTAAACTTTTCATGCACTTTACTGTTTCTAGTCTCAAAATGTGATATTTTTAATAAATGAGATTTTTTTCCATTATGTGAATGAAAATTTTTAAAGAGCTTATATCGGTCTCATTCATACACTTAAAAAGGAAGAAGAAGAATAAAAAAGCGAAACAGCTGAATCGGTCTGTTGCACAAAATATATACCTTAAGTTAATTTCTTCCCACCCACCCACCCACACTCACTTTGCTAGCTATGTATAGAATGGCAAAGGAAATTTGGAATTGGGCTAAAGAAGGAAATGCTGCCTCATTTTTGTGCATGACTATGGGGTTTAGAGGAAGGAGTTGCTCCGGTGACGACCACAATTTGCTCTCGGAAGTGCCTGCAGCCGACAGTTCCTCAGCGACTGGAACTGGTTGTATTTATGTGAAACTTTCAGGATGGAGCTACATTAGGCAACAAATGCAGGGCGGCTGTGGCTCAAAAGGGCAGCCTCAGGTCAAATTTCCCCTCTGTGTGCTTGCCAACCTTTCACATCACATCATTGCTTCTCCCCCAGTGGGAATGGGGAAATAACCAAACGTCACGACAGCAGCAAAGAAAGTAGATCGTATTGGATTTGGAAGGGATTAGACACTGAGCTCCTCCCCCCCCCCTTTATTTGACAGCCGTCCTGTGTTTCTTACAACATGTAGCTCCATCCAATGTGTAGAACAGCTTATAAAGCACGGCAAAGTTATCTCCTTTTCAGAGAAAATTTCCCCTTCCCCAATATTGGTGCAGGTATCTCTTATATACCTCAAAAGTGTTACTTACACGGCCGTGTATATATGAATTGATGACTCAATTAAAATATAGTACTGGAAAGTAGAATAGCATGAAAAACTTAATTTGGTGGACATTAGCCTTTTCAGTTCTTTATTATTATTATTATTTTGTAAGGACCCAATCCGCTGGGACGTTCTCCTGCTCCAGCCCCACTGAAATGTGCAAGTGCTGAGCTGCCCAACTCCCTGTTCATTTCAGTGGGGCTTGCGCAAAAGACTTCCCTCCTGGAATGTGTTCCAAGTCATCTGCTGTATCTTTACTTGGGAGGTATGCACTAACAATTTTCCTCCTTTTCATATGTGCATGTTAACTAGCAATGTGAGCAATATTTCCTACCATACTTCACTCCCAACTATTTTTTTTGAGATGTTTGTATAAAATGGAGTTTAAAAAAAAAAATTCGCCTGTGATTGTATATGAACTGCAGAGGAGCCGGTTTATTAAATAATTATTATTATTAATAATAAAAACCCACCAATCTTTTGTAATGTTGTTGGGAGGTTGGGGGTGGGGAATAAAATAAAAATATTGGGAAACATTGCAAACAGTTTAAGTTGCTCTTTTTGTTTAGTTTAGTTGTAATTAGCCTATGCACTCGGGGGGTTGAGATGGCTTTCCTCTGCTTCAAAGTTGACTTGTATCTTAACCTGTGTAACTCTCTTGGTTTTTCTCTCCGTCTTTAAAAAAACAACAACCACCTGTTTGAAATGTTGCACAATTCTTTTCTTTAAGCAGTTGTTGTTTCGTTGGCCAGAGAAGCACCAGGAGGAGGTTTCCGTTCCTGGAAGGACTTTGTGCCTTAAAGTTTTCCACATACCAAAGTGTTGGTTTAAAAGCAGGGACTGGAAATATTTGTCCAGAACAAGGGCTGAATTTTCTTCTGGGGCCACATACCAATGCTGGGTGGATTCAGAGGCCAAAAGTAGGTGGAGCAGTGAATGTAATCTTACGTTTGTACAGTCGACTAGTTGCCACACACACACACACCCATGCAGGGAAGCAAGCGAAATTAACGGCGTTCGATTGCAAGAGGCGTTCCAACCAGACAGGAAGGCTCAAGGTGCAAAGTAGGGCTGGGTGTGTGTGACTGAGGACACTAGCAAGACAGAACCTCTTCTTTCCATGTGAAGAGACAAGTTCATTAAATCAGGGCTGTTTCTATGGGGACAGCTGGATGCACTGAGCATGTCCACCTATTCTTAATGGGAATATGCATTTTTTTCTATTTTCAAAAGGAAATATTGCATTGCACGCGATCAGGTAATCTTAACACTGCTCTCAGTGTGCTGAGATGTAGAAGCTGGTTCATGTTACAGTTCCTCCCCCTTAAAGGGCTCCTGTGACCCTACGTTAGGGTGGAACCTGGAAAGGACATTGCAGTTGAACAAATCGTAATGGTTATGTGTGTAAAAACCCCAAGTGTCGGAAGTCTCACTCGTCAACGCACAGCAGCAGCACCTCCATGTGCCCTAAGGCATTGCTGGAAACTAATAAAATGTATACAGGCGCCTCCCCATTGACACACATCTGCGTGGTGCCGGGAAATAAATCAGTTTAAACCGCAGAAAGGCACAAAAAGAACGGGAAACTTGCAAAAAGAGGGGAAATGGCTGGCAGCCCAAAAGCCATTGTACCGCCCTTAAGAATCCTGGGGAGGGATGGCGTTGGAGAAAGGCGGTTTGGAGGGAGTGATTGTGGTGGGGTTTTGGCTTTTCAAATGGTGTTCCCCACTATACACAATTTCATGGTACCTAGGAATGTAGCCCCTGTGTAAGTGGAGAGATGCCTGTTGGCACACAGTATGTTTTCAGAAGAAAAGTTGATCATTAAATTTATTTTGAGCCCCTCCCCACTTTATTAACAGGCAGGACTGTGAAAAAACTAACCCACCCACCTACCTGAAGTTCTGCTAGTGTGGATTGTAGGCAGATAGGCAGCCTCTGGGATGATCCATTAATGGCTCTGGGAAAAGGTATTGCTCATTGCCTATTGCTGACTTTCTGAGGTAAAAATGGCTTGCTTCTCCCATTTTCCATTCTGATTAAACAAGGCATAGGAAGAAGGCTGGTGTTGCAATCCACTTTCCCGTTAAAAGACTTGAAAGGTTTCCCTTCCTTATCTACAAACAGGATCGCCGACAAAGAATTTAATTCCTCTTTATCAATAAGCATATTGTGTAGGAAGAAGCAATTCATTCTGTCAGAAATCCCCAGTACAGTGGTACCTCGGGTTACAAACACTACGGGTTACAAACCCGGAAGTAGTACCTCTGGTTAATAACTTTACCTCAGGATGAGAACAGAAATTGCATGGCGGCAGCAGGTGGCCCCATTAGCTAAAGTGGTACCTCAGGTTAAGAATGGTTTTAGGTCAAGAACGGACCTCCAGAACGAATTAAGTTCGTAACCAGAGGTACCACCTATATCCACACCCTGTTCAACATTAAATTTTTAGGTAGAACTATCCATACACCTCGCTGAACCTGAGATATCTGTGTTCATGATGCAGACTACGGATTACCACTGGTCTGAGATGAAGCAGGGAGGGTTCACATTTTGCTTAGGTTGCCTTGGTGTGCATCTTTAATGCGTCAGTGTTATGTATTTGACTGAATACATCTTAAACACTTAAGAGGGGGGGAAATCAAACTTGGAACGCATCTCCATGCGCGTATGCAGGCTTCTGAGCTCTTGTTTTGGTAAAATGGGATTGGACGAATTCAAGTCTGAATGGCTATCAGGCACCATGTCCTTTCTTGGTCCTTCTTGTGTATATAGCGTATATATTTCAGCCACACCATGCTAGAGTTTCATTGCATTTGGTTCAGAGCTTTCCAGGTAAAGCTGGATGGCACCTCTTTGAAACCAAATGTAGGACTTCCGTGTGATCCACCAAAACCAGGGGTCCCCAAACTAAGGCCAGGGGGGCCAGATGCGCCCCAATCGCCTTCTCAATCCGTCCCGCGGATGGTCCGGGAATCAGCGTGTTTTTACATGAGTAGAATGTGTGCTTTTATTGAAAATGCATCTCTGGGTTATTTGTGGGGCATAGGAATTCATTCATTTCCCACCAAAAAATATAGTCCGGCCCACCACATGGTCTAAGTTACGGCGGACCGGCCCCCTGCTGAAAAAGTTTGCTGACCCCTGACCAAAACGTTGCATTCTTACAATACCATTAACACTTGTATTAGCAGATGGGAATTCATTCCCAACACACGTAGCAAGGACCACTGGCATAGATATGGCTTCAGAAGAGGATAACGTGAATTGAGGACTATCAGTGGAATAAGAATATAGCTATCAATGACTGCTCGCCGTAATTGCTATGTTCTGCCTCCACTGTTAGGGGTAGGTTGTGTCTGAATGTCAGTTGCTGGGAATCACAGGGAGGGAGAGGGTGCTGTTGCATTCATGTCCTGCTTTTGGACTTCTCATGGGCATCTGGTCAGCCACTGCGAGAATTGGATGCTGGACTAGATGGGCCTTTGGCCTGATCCAGCAAGATCATCTTTTGTTCCTGTTAGGGCGAGAGTTTGGAAACTTTTTAGAAGGACAGCCCCGCAAAGAAGACAACAGTGCCTGGGGGGTGAGCAGGACTTAGGGCTCAGATTTGCAATTTATGCTAGACCAGTGTTTCCCAAACTTGGGTCTCCAGCTGCTTTAGGACTACAACTCCCATCATCCCTAGATAGCAAGACCAGTGGTCAGGGATGATGGGAATTGTAGTCCAAAAGCAGCTGGAGACCCAAGTTCGGGAAACCCCGGTCTAGACTCATGAGTAGTGGAAGCTGCTTTAACCAGAAAAGGAACTCTCCTTCCTTTTGTAATGTAACATTGCCCAATTATCCAAGCTATTTGGCACATTTTGAGTAACATCTCTGCCAATAACGTAGAAATTGCACAGTAGCCATTCAGTACTGTATAATTGTTTAATGGCTGCTAGAAGCATTCGTCTTTCTTAATGCTAATTTGCATTCTTCGTGCTGTATTCCAAATGAGCTGAAGCAGTCACTGATGTCCGCCGTTCAACCATCTCAGAAGGGCACAGTGGTTATAAAGTGTGGTTTTGAATATATATATATATATAAATAAGTACAAGATAGAAAGCATGACAACAGGGCCGCACTGCATCACTGTTTCTTCGGGATCCTTGTGCATTTTTCGACCTTCAGGAAGACTCCCGTTTGCGGTCACTTCCTGTTATATGTTGAAATTAGTAAAAGAGAAACTGGTTAAATTCCATTACGTAAGCCAAGACTGTCTCAGATCTTCTTCGGAGTAAGGATAGCACATTCATAAGTGGCCCCCATCAAAAGCAATAAGAAAAAAAGTGCAGTGCCTGAGCTGTTTGTTGTTGTGGAGGGCTTTGGGCACCCTTCAACCCTTAAAAAAATACCTCCGAGTCTTACACAATCCAGCAAGGTAAGCTAGTATTGTCCTCATGTTGCAAATGGAGAGCAGAGATTCCTTGCCTGAAGGCTGCATACACATACATTTAAAGGACATGACTTCCACCTTGGGAGCCGCAGTTTGTTGGGGGGGGGGGGCTGAAAATTGTAGCTCTGTCGGGTAAGCTGCAATTTCCAGGAATCTTTGGGAGAAGTCATCTGACTTCTTTAAGGTGTGTAAGGCTTTAAAAGTGAAATCGGTAGACGGAACTGCAGACTTCCTCATTCATAGCACAGTCTCTTTGCTGTTAGTGTTCAGGCTAAACTGCACATATAGGGAAATCAACCGTAAGCTTTAAAAAAATATATATAACACCACCCTACAGCCTGCTTCTTGAATGAAAAGTAGCACCTGGAGAGGAACCATTTTCAGAAGAGAAGCAGGAGGAGGGAGGAGGGACTTGACCCTTTCCCATAACCACTTTTCTGCTGCAACCCTCCTCGACTGCTTTCCCTCAGCAGAATTCCATGTGTATGCGGAGTTTGAATCCCATGGGAATGGTGCGTAGAAGCTGTGAAAAAGCAAGATGTTGGGTTAAGCATCCCTTGCTGCAGCTCCTCTGAAAGGCACCTTCTCCTAATGCTGCTTTTCAGCAGAAAACCATGCATGGATTATCTCAGGGATTCATGCCATCCACACAGGGATTTTGTGTTCTCTGCTCTGGGGCAGGGGACATAAAAGAATGCTTGGTTTTTCAGATTTTTCCTATGATTCAGGTGACTTCGACTATTCAACAATAGGCTGAGAAAGACTTGGTTCTGAAACCCTGGAGAATAGCTGCCAGTTCTTCTAGATCAGTGTTTCCAGCTCTTTGCGGTTACAATTCCCATCATCCCTAGCTAGCAATTGTAGTCTGTTCTAGATGATGCTAAACTAGATGGGTGAATTGTCTGACTTGGTACAGGGCTGGTTCTTGCACCAGTGAGCAGCTTGATTAAGCATATGATATCTACATTGGCCGGATGCAGATGAGAACAATATTAGGACCACTGCTATTTGTGTGTTGCTAGAGTTTCCCCCCCCCCTTAACTATCAAAGAAACTCATTCTGTTAAATCAGGGGGCCCTCATATTTTGGGAGGTTTGAGGGCACTTGTGCAAATCTGTTGTGGGCAACATATACCGGTAAACACCTGTTTTGCAGAAGGAAAACTGGTGTTGCTCAGAACCCTCCCCCTAAAAAGAGCAGAATACCTACAATCTCCCCCCAAACAAGCAAAATTCATACAGAAAATCAAGCAAGCCCTTCCGCCAAGTAGCTAAAACAAAAAACCCCTTTTTTTTAAAGGAGGGCCTGAGGATCTTGGTAGCTGCCAAGGGAGGTCACCGAGGGAGCCCCAGCTCTAACTGAATACGCAAAATCGTACCTGTTTACCAGCCTCTTCAGCAATTTCTGCACCCACTGGGCAGTAGGTGCCACACAGACCGGCCTCTTGTCTTTCAGGGTTAATCTGAAACGTAATGATGAGGTCATTATTAGCCTTCTTCCTCACCCTCTTCAAAGTAGCAGGATGTGGGCGTGCTGGCTTCACTTACATTATTTCTGTCCTTCCGCACTGTATTCCCCGGGGAATGACTTGAATGGATTGGATCTGTTTCGGGCCGAAGGCCGAGGCGGTGTGCTTCTGGCATTTGCAACTTCCCACTACGCGACCCTCCATAGCAAGACCTTTGTGAAAACACCACGAGAAATACTCAGATTCCGGCACGCATAATTTTAATTTCATTCCGTATTTATGCTTCCTTTACTACAGAGTTTAGGGTGACATGGGAGGCCCCCTGCATTGATCCTCCCAGTAGCCCTGCGAAGTGTCTTAGGCTGAGATATACTTACAGACAGAGCAGGTCCCTGTGAGCTTCACTGCTGAGCAAGGGTTGAGCCCAGATTCCCCCAGTCCTAGCAAGGGGTGGACTTGTAGGGCAAGAAGGTAAGGGACCCAACGTTAGGTGCAGCCAGAGCCAAACTAACTCTAGCTTTGTCCCCATCCTCCCTGCTGTTTCCCAAGTCACAAGAGCAACGGATAGTAAGGAAGAAGGAAGCTGATAGGCAGTACTACCCCCAGGACCAAGATTGTAAGAAAGAGGTCAGCCAAGTGGGGTTGACTTAGGTTGGTGGGTCAGGGTCCTATTCACTAACGGAATAATGATTGTAGGGGGTATGCGGTGGACAGAGGTCCTAAACGGCAAGAAAGAGATGCGCCGTTTTGCCTTATGTCCCAGCCGGATCCCTAAAGCAATTTGCAGAGCTCCTGCCTGTTCCATGCTGGTTCTGCAAGCAAGGACAGGCATATTTGGCTAGCTGAATAAATGAATGGCAGTGCTCAGAACCCTCTCCCTAAAAAGAGCAAAAGACCTACAGATGTTTCGCACGTGGGCTGGAGGGACGCTGCGGCTTGCACAGCTGATGCACAGGGAAGCAGAGGCTGCTGCGCTACCCTGCAAGTCAGCTGTTAGTCAGGGTGGCCTCAGCAAAGCCCTGCTGTGCCTCTAGCTTGCAAGGACACCCTCCCCAGAGCCTGTTGCGGATGTCCTCTTTAAGCTCCGGAGAGGGTCTCCTAGTGAGCCAGGAGGACTCTCCAGGGTGCTCCCAATAGATGCGACTTCAGTTACACGTGCGAAGGCGTGGAGCGTAACCCCGGCATAAATTGGGAGTTGCCTGTACCATAAGCCTGTTGTGGAACGGGATAAACGCCCGTCCTTTTCATACAGGAGCGTGTCCCCTAAACCCATTGAGTCCTTGTTGGGCTTTCCTCTTCGTGCACTTACAAGGGCATAAATGGGAGAGTGGGGTCATGCTTCCTGGCCTCATCCTGACCCTTCTGGTGCCTCAGCCCACGTGCCTCCAGCATGTTGCAAGGGTAATGTTTTGCAGCAGGAAGCCTGCTGTAAGCATATGGACTTCAGAACACGAGAGAGGCAGACACTGACAAGCTGGAACGTGTCCAGAAGAGGGCAACCAAAATGGTCAAAGGCCTGGAAACGATGCCTTATGAGGAACGGCTTAGGGAGCTGGGTATGTTTAGCCTGGAGAAGAGAAGGTTAAGGGGTGATAAGATAGCCATGTTCAAATATATAAAAGGATGTCATATAGAGGAGGGAGAAAGGTTGTTTTCTGCTGCTCCAGAGAAGCGGACACGGGGCAATGGATTCAAACTACAAGAAAGAAGATTCCACCTAAACATTAGGAAGAACTTCCTGACAGTGAGAGCTGTTCGACAGTGGGATTTGCTGCCAAGGAGTGTGGTGGAGTCTCTTTCTTTGGAGGTCTTTAAGCAGAGGCTTGACAGCCATCTGTCAGGAATGCTTTGATGGTGTTTCCTGCTTGGCAGGGGGTTGGACTGGATGGCCCTGGTGGTCTCTTCCAACTCTATGATTCTATGATCCCAGGCGACAAGGGCTCATCAGATGCAGTGGGGGGCAAGAAGTGCAGCCCTGCTGTTCCCCCTTGTGCAATTGAAATCGCATGAGGGAAGCGCTGTGGAAAGAGGAAGGATTGCACCTGCCCCCCCCCAACCTTTGAAACTTTCGCTTGACCCATATTTTGATGGTTCTGTGTACCAATTCATTTTCCCAGGTCCCAGAGCTTTTATGCTGTTCTTCTGCTGTGCCTTGCGAAATCCAATCTTACCTGCCGAATCAGATCTTATCAGGTGCACATAAAATCCAAAGAGAGGTTTTGCTTTAAAAAACGAGCTTCAGTTCAGCAGGTAAGATCTGATTTTTGAGAGGCACGGCTGCAGAAAAAAATGAGAAAAGCCCTCAGACCCAGGGGAAATAAAGAATACCCAATACAATCAAAATACGGGTCAAGCAAAAATGTGAATAAGCCCTAAGAACATACAGCTAGGTGCATTGCAGTTCTTTTTTTATTGTTGAATGACAAATTATGAAAGTTAAAGAGAGAGAGAGAGAGAGAGAGAATACACATAAGATAATGTTACGTTATTTATGCTTCTAATAATGCTACTGGATAATAGGGCAGTCAACTAAGTATTGACCTGTTCAATATAAATGTAATGACTTCACACAAACACACACAGAAGTTTCATATCTTG
The DNA here is from genome assembly GCF_009819535.1 of Lacerta agilis. Classification (NCBI taxonomy): domain Eukaryota; kingdom Metazoa; phylum Chordata; class Lepidosauria; order Squamata; family Lacertidae; genus Lacerta; species Lacerta agilis. The sequence continues at coordinate 63,887,923 of NC_046320.1, forward strand.
TTTTCTATCTTATTTAAGATTAAACAATAAAATGTGAAGTCTTCTGCATCACGATGTGAAATTCCATTGTATTTCTATATGTCTCCAAACAGCAAATTCAGATTTATTTGTTCTTCCCCTGAAGTTCTTCCTCCATTTGCGAACAAAGTTATATTTGATTTTGCCTTCCTTCTCTTTCTCAATTTATGGGTTTATTCATACATGCCATTTGGCAGACTCTTGTGACCCAGGAATTTACTGCCAGCAGAAGAGGTTTCTCCAGGTTCTGCAAATTTCGTCCCCGACCTCTCTACGTTTAATCAAAGGTCGTTACAAACAGTTGGGTGTATTTCAGCTCTGCATCATGTGTGGTAGAAAACTCTGTTATTTGTGAAGTGTTCGGTCATGTGGGGAGAGCCTGTGCACTTGCCACTGAAACATGTATAGATTCTGTTTCTACCTTCCTTTGAAGTTGGTGATAGTTGTGTGATCACAATTTTCATTCAGCCACCACCACCCAGCTTTGCAGTCACTGAATATGCAAAAATGAATTTTGCAAACAATAATGCAAAATGTTTGAGACCCGAGAGATGCGAAGCCTGCTTTGCAAGGACTGGGTATTCATGGATTTATCTCAGTTAGGGATGGGTGAATTTGCCAGTTTCAGTCTTTCTCGGTTTCTCTTTTTTTCTGCCTTAAATTCAGGTCTCCACATTTCCACATCTGCTTGCAATTTGTAAAAAAAGTCATCACGAAAATTCACCATATTCCCCCTGGTGCGTTTTAATGCAACTTTGCCTAATATACACATCTTTGCCTTATAATTTTTGCATCGCTAATATACATTTTTAGGCACACCTGCAGTGCGTGCATTTTGGTACACATTACTTGGCTGGAGAACTGCACTGCAAGATTCAGACAAGTTCAAATTATGAAGGAAAGCTGAGTTTTGGTTCTCATATTATTCCAGCAAGTGCTGATCAGGTAGGTTTGCCTTTAAATGCAAACAGGATCAAATTTCTTCCCTATCACTAATCTTAGTACTGTCTGTTCTGACTACACACAAGCCCAAGGTCTCTGTCTGGCTGAATCCTTTCCCCAGCTGTCTGATCCCTTTTAACGCCAGGGATTGAAGCAGAGACCTTCTACATAAAAACATGTGCTCTACCGCTGAGCTCTGCTACCTCCCCATTTCAAACAAGAAGCCATCAAATAAAGCTCACAAAGCAAGCAATAAGATTGCAAACATAGCTTGCTTCACAAAAGGAGGAACACCGGTACCCAAAAACTCTCTATCAATCAGATTGTGACTGTTTACCGTATTTTCCGGCATATAAGATGACTGGGCGTATAAAATGACCCCCAACTTTTCCAGTTAAAATATAGAGTTTGAGATATACTCAACCGCAGATTCTCCACCCAGCGTGTAAGACAACTCCCAACTTTTGAGAAGATTTTCCTGCATTAAAAAGTAGTCTTATATGCCAGAATATACAGTATTTATTTTACATTTCAATCCCACCTTTTCTCCCAAGTGCTCAAGGTGGCATAGATGGTTCTGTCGCTCCCCATTCCAGCCTCACAACAACCCTGCAAGGCAGGTTAGGCTGAGAGAGAGAGAGAGAGTGAGTGTGATGGGTTCAAGGTCACCCGAGAAACTCTGTGGTCGAATGCAGATCAGAACCCCAGTATCCCAGGTCCTGCCAGGATACTGTGTCCGCTGCCACTGAACTGACTCTTTTACACTCTTGTTTTAGGATTCCCGTTTTTGCACTCTTGTTTCCTGCTGTAAAGGGCCAGAGTGAAACAAAAAATATCCCCTGTGCTCTAAACAGGACAATCCAAAAGCAACACGGTCAGCTAATAATATAATTACAATACTTTCATATCACTATTGTATATATTGTACGTTATCTGATTGTAAATTAAGATATAATTCAATAGTGATATAAAAGTATTGTAATTATATTGTTAGCCTACTGTGTTGCTTTTGGGTTGTCAGATGAGGCAGCTGCCTCGGTCAGCAGATGCCTGGAGACGGCAGAGAGAGATGGCAAGGGGTTGGAGGGCAGAGTGGTCTATATCCCGCAGCCTGCCCTGTTCCCATTTCCCAAACCTCTTCCACTGCCATTTGGAGAGTGCAGGATGCTTCCCCACTGCCATAACATCATAGAATGATCGCTCCAATCCTCCATCCCTCGTCACTGTTATGTTGGCTACACTTCCAATCAATGTAGACCCCCAAAACTCCCTGCCGAAATCCCTTAACTTCTTACGCCACAAATGCTCTGGTTTATTTTTGTCTGGCTTTAGAGCCCCTTCGGACAGCAGTCATGTGGAAGCCTTGTGGAACAAACCAAAGAATAAATTGTGTTTCCTCCAGCTAGACACGCTGAACCTTGTACGAATATTTCTCCTTGCAATTGTGGAGTCTAGCCCCAAACACTTGAGCGCTGGAAAGGCAGTTTGCGCCAGCTCAGAACACCGTTTTCATCATTAGTTAACAAACTGCTTCAGATTCGAGGAACCAGAAAGCAGACCCAGGCTACTCACCGCAGAGAGGGACTATGTTGCTTGCAAGCAGCGCTAAGGCCAGGAACACCACCATCAACGCCTTCATTGCAGCCGCACCTTGATATTCACAGTGATTGTGCTTTGTGGGTGGATGAGTGGAACCTTCTCTTTATAACCATCATGGAAAAGGGAACTTGCAGATACAGTATTAGGTGGGTGCAAGGGAATCCACACAACACATCAACAAATATATTTGTGTACATCTGAAAATCCCCCATGCTTTTGTCCTTCCTCAAGTCTAAATAAAGAGATGCAAATGGGAAAGAGAAACCAGGAGCCTGTCCTACCCATTGAGCACAAAGCAACCCTCTCCTGCTGCTCCCATTTCTGCCGATCTCCCATTCTCTGGCCAAGCAGCAATTTCCACGTCTCGGCCAATCCCAAGGGTTCCCGTTTGTCCTTGCAAAAGCTTTGGGGTGGGCAAGGTTCCAATTGGCTTGCATCCCCTAGCTTCCTCCCGAAATCCTGTAACTTCCGACACCGCAAATGTTCATGGTTGGACGTGGTTGTGTCCTGTATTTGTTGTGCTGTAGTTCAAGACTCATCCCTCCAAATGGAAAGAACACAGAAAAATCGGGGAAGCGTTGCAGAATAAGTTAATTGCTGGTGGAATTGTGCTGCTATAAATCCATCAGCAATGTGCTACTATTGCTTCAGTAACATGTTGCAGAGGACAAGCTCAAAAAACAACAACCCCCAACTCACCAGTCTGGGGCGCATTTAATAGATGGTGTGGTAAGGAGGAAAAGTTGGTTAGAGACTGTGGCACAGGCAGAGGGGCTCATGACCCTTTGCCACTGTCTCCAGTCTCAATCAGAGTCACTCATTTCATGCAGAAGCCTCGTGGCGTACTAGCGTGAAGCAAACACATCCTGTGGCATCAGGGCCATCTTAAGCATATCCGGCGCCGTGGTGCAAAGATCCCTCCGGCGCCCCCCCTTTCCCGGAGTTGTTGACCTTTTTTAGGGCTGGAGGAGGTGGGCAGCAGCTGGAGGGCGGCTCCTCCGGCGGGGAAGAGGCAGAGGCTGGACACAGCGCCTCCCGGTTCAGCTGCCCACTTCGTGCTGCGGTGGCCACGGCAGGCAACACACCGAGCGAGTGGGCCTGCGTCAAGCAAGGGCACATGTGCTGCTTCCGCCCAGCATCGGTTCATTTTTTTCCCCTTTTAGCCTTCTGGCGCCCCACAGAATTCGGCGCCTGCGGGCTAAAAGGGAAAAAAACCGAGCCGACGCTCGGCGGGAGTGGCACACGCACCCTCGCTCACTCAGCGCACTCGTTTGGTGTTCCCCGGACTCTCGCCTGGCGCCCTCCAGAACTTGGCACCCTGGTGCCCCACACCACTATCTATGGGTAATACGGGCCTGTGTGGCATGTGTATGCAGCCACCGGAGAACTTTGGGGGAAGCCTTGGCCCTCATGACCCCTCTGTATCATTGGTATTCCGTGGTGCCTTTGGCAGCTGGTTAGGCTTCCAAATTCCTGCGTTGCAGGGGGTTGAACTAGATGACCCTCGGGGTCCCTTCCAGCTCGGCAATGCTATGATTCAAATGTGCCCTGGGCTTGAAAAGACTGGCGACCCTTGACCTAAGAGCAACTCCTGAGGTTACAAGTGTCTTCCTACATGGACTAACTTCTTTAGAAGTAGGGTAATTCCTGCTTTTGTCTACGGTACTATTTGTTTAGCATTTTACAGGAATTGGGCACAATCGGGCACAATAAACCATTCAAGCTCTTTCCTCTTTGGTAAGGCTGGCATTCAACTTATAGTTTAATACAGCAACTCTACTGATATTATTATTGTTGTTGTTGTTGTTATATTAATTATTTAATAAATTGATTATTATTTATTATTTATACCCTGCCCATCTGGCTGGGTTTCCCCAGCCACTCTGGGCTGCTCACAACAGAAAATTAAAAATATGATAAAACATCAAGCATTAAAAACTTCCCTAAACAGGGCTGCCTTCAGATATCTTCTAAAAGTCAGATAGTTGTTTGTTTCCTTTATATCTGATGGGGGAGTTCCACAGGGCGGATGCCCCTACTGAGAAGGCCCTCAGCCTGGTTCCCTGTAACCTCACTCCTTGCAGTGAGAGAACTGCCAGAAGGCCCTCGGAGCTGGACCTCAGTGTCTAGGCTGAACAATGGGGGTGGAGACATGTTTTGCTTGGTCATACCTAAATGTCTCAGTGGAGACCCACTGAGGTTGCCCCATCCATCTCAGCCTGTCTCCTTGCCCACACCTGCCTGCCTTTTTACTTACAACCAATCCTGGGGGTGGTGTTGCCCACCAGCTTCCTCCTCCTTAGGTTTGCCCTTGTAGAACGTAGCAGGGAGGATGAGTCAGCTCTGCCAGCTGCTGGATTGGGCACCACCTGCTATTGACCCCCTTTGCCTTCTGTCCCACCAGCCACCACTGACAAGTCTTCTTTCTCCTGCATCAGGATGTGCGGAAAGGAGTGGGGTGGAGTCCGGATTCACAGCCACACACATGTCACGACTTGTATAAGTCAGTTGGCCCACGACCTGTCCAACATGGATCTGCTATCTGTTGCTACGCCACCACACTTCAACTGTTGTGACCAGCAAAGCATGTGCAACCCCAGCAAAACATCAGGAGTTTCCCCTGCTTTCCACTAGTCAGCCTTCTCCAGAGTTCCTGGTTAAGAACTCTCCTTCCCTACTCAGCTGAAATTAAAGTATGAAAATACCTAGGCTAGAATAAATCACAGACATGTAGCTCCACCACACACTCCCAGGCCAGTTGCAAGAAGGCAGGTAGGTAGGTGTGGGACCAGATAAGGACAGATGGAGGTTGGTGGGTCAGTGTCCCCCTTAGCCTCCGCTGCATTAAAGGCCTGGTGTCGAATGGGGCAGAATTGCACACAAGCTACAGTATAATATATTGTAGATATCAGTTTAAACCAGCAGCAGGCTAAAAACTTTGTAGAAGTGCTCACCAAAAGTCTAGATTTTTTAAACTCACATATGTGAAGTTTCCAGAATGCCGACAAAGAGGGGGCTGCTGTTGGATTTCCCCTGAGAGGAAATCCTGTTACGGGGTGGGGGGTGGGGGTGCCGCCGCCACCAAGAATGCATCGGAGGCATCTCTGAATGTATCTGCAATCAGGAGGCTAACTGCCCACCAGAGTTGTTCAGAATCAGGTCTCGAACTGTGTCAGGAAGTGACCGCAATCACTTAAGTTTGCTGGGTTCTTGGGGGTATCCCCTGCTCTTGGGGTTAATGCAGCAAGGAAATTGCCTCAATGTCTGTGCCACTTCTGCTTCTGAGCCCCAGCTGAAAAACCATTCAAATTTTTACACACGTCACATATGGTAACATCCAGCAAACTTCTCTTCTGCTGAAGTTTCCCTTATGGGGAGGAGGGGGGGTATAGAATCATAGAATCCTAGAGTTGGAAGAGACCACAAGGGCCATCCAGTCCAACCCCCTGCCGAGCAGGAAACACCATCAAAGCATTCCTGACAGATGACTGTCAAGCCTCCGCTTAAACAGTGTTTTTCAACCACTGTTCCGCGGCACACTAGTGTGCCGCGAGATGTTGCCTGGTGTGCCGTGGGAAAAATTGAAAAATCCAAGAAAATTACTTTATATATAGTCAATATAGGCACAGAGTTAAATTTTTTAGCATTTTCTAATGGTGGTGTGCCTCGTGATTTTTTTCATGAAACAAGTGTGCCTTTGCCCAAAAAAGGTTGAAAAACACTGCGCTTAAAGACCTCCAAAGAAGGAGACTCCACCACACTCCTTGGTAGCAAATTCCACTGCCGAACAGCTCTCACTGTCAGGAAGTTCTTCCTGATGTTTAGGTGGAATCTTCTTTCTTGAAGTTTGAATCCATTGCTCCGTGTCCGCTTCTCTGGAGCAGCAGAAAACAACCTTTCACCCTCCTCTATATGACATCCTTTTCTATATTTGAACATGGCTATCATATCACCCCTTAACATTCTCTTCTCCAGGCTAAACATACCCAGCTCCCTAAGCCGTTCCTCATAAGGCATTGTTTCCAGGCCTTTGACCATTTTGGTTGCCCTCCTCTGGACACGTTCCAGCTTGTCAGTATCCTTCTTGAACTGTGGTGCCCAGAACTGGACACAGTATTCCAGGTGAGGTCAGACCAGAGCAGAATACAGTGGTACTATTACTTCCCTTGATCTAGATGCTATACTCCTATTGATACAGCCCAGAATTGCATTGGCTTTTTTAGCTGCTGCATCACACTGTTGACTCATGTAATGTTTATGGTTTTCCAAGACTCCTAGATCCTTTTCACATGTACTGCTCTCAAGCCTGGTGTCACCCATCCTGTATTTGTGCCTTTCATATTTTATTTTTTTGCCCAAGTGTAGTACTTTACATTTATCCCTGTTAAAAATCATCTTGTTTGCTTTGGCCCAGTTCTCCAATCTGTTAAGGTCATTTTGAAGTGTGATCCTGTCCTCTGGGGTATTAGCCACCCCTCCCAATTTGGTGTCATCTGCAAACTTGATCAGGATGCCCTCAAGCCCATCATCCAAGTCATTGATAAAGATGTTGAATAAGACTGGGCCCAAGACAGAACCCTGTGGCACCCCACTAGTCACTTCTCTCCAGGATGAAGAGGAGCCGTTAATGAGTACCCTTTGAGTGCAGTCAGTCAGCCAGTTAGAAATCCACTGAATGGTAGCATTGTCTAGCCTGCATTTTACCAGCTTCTTTACAAGAATATCATGGGGCACCTTGTCAAAGGCCTTGCTGAAATCAAGATAGGCTACATCCACAGCGTTCCCTTCATCTACCAGGCTTGTGATTCTGTCAAAAAATGAGATCAGATTGGTCTGACATGAGTTATTTTTCAGAAACCCATGCTGACTTTTAGTGATCACAGCGTTCCTTTCTAGGTGCTCACAGACCGTTTGCTTAATGATCTGCTCTAGAATCTTTCCCGGTATTGATGTCAGGCTGACTGGGTGGTATCTTTACCTTAATCTTTAACTCAAATCTAACTCCCTACAACGGCAGCAGCAAAAGGTATCCATAAGTCATGGGTAAGGAAACTAAGGCCCAGGGGCCGGATCCGGCCCCATCACCTTCTCAATCCAGCCTGCGGATGGTCCGGGAATCAGTGTGCTTTTACATGAGTAGAATGTTCCCTTTTATTTAAAATGCATCTCTGGACTATTTGTGGGGCATAGGAATTCGTTCATCCCCCCCCCAAAAAAAATATAGTCCTGCCCCCCACCAGGTCTGAGGGACAGTGGACTAGCCCACAGCTGAAAAAGTTTGCTAACCCCTACATAAGTCCTTTCGTTGGTTTATTTGAACGGAAGCATCCTGATCGAATGGCTGTAATTGTTTTTTAACGGCTTTAATTATTATGCTTTTCAACTGGCTAGTGATGATGATTAAATTTATTCATGCTTTTTCTCGGCACAGGCAACTCGAAGCAACTTTGCAAAAGCAAAACAAAACTCAGATATTCATTAAAGCCAAAGGGAAGAAATGCATTTAAAAAAACTCTTCCCCCCCCCCCCACTTTAACATGCGGACATTCATTAACAGCCAAAGGCCTGATTGCGGAGGAATGAAGATTTTGCCTCCACAAGCAGGAGGCAAAATGGCACCTCATTTTATGGGGTGAAAATTAATTTTTGTGGACTTCTTCAGCGAGGGATCTTAAAAGTATGTTTTTGGGTGTGAGGAATTCAAATCTGTGATTATTTTTGTGACGGGACGACATTTAGCTTGGTAAAGTTACGTTTGATTAGAAAGCACAAACTGTTCTCAGAAAACCAAAGAATTTTAATTTTACCTTCTGAAAATGTCAGATAATGCTGAACAACAACAACAACAACAACAACAACAACAACAACAACAACAACTTTGAAACCAGCAGCAGCTGGGAAGAGAGAAGTGAGCAGGGCCGGTGCTAGGGTTTTTTGCACCCTAGGCGAGACCACCTTCTGGCGCCCCCCGCCCCCCACCAAAGCCTGCTTTAGTGGGCGCCGGGGGTGGTGTAGGGGGCAAGCAGCGGCTCTCTGCTACAGCAGAGAAGCTGCTGCTAGCCCCCCCCCCGCCCCCCCGCCCAAGCCTGGCCAGCGCCCCCTCTATTTTGGCGCCCTAGGCAACTGCCTAGTTCGCCATAATGGACGCGCTGGCCCTGGAAGTGAGTTTTTATTTTTAATAAAAAGTTTTATAAGTTGTGTGTTTTTGTTTCTCAATTTGATCCTTCTACACGGTTTTGAATGTTTTGTGGTATTTTACGAATTGTGATTTGCTGTTATTTTTATTGATTATAGACTGGTCATTCTTTATTGTGGTTGATAAGTTGAACTGTTAAATTTTTATTTGCTGGTGTTTGATTTTACTGTTTAGTATTAGAATCTGATGGGTTGTTGAATGTTGCTTTGTTTGATATAAGTTGTTTATTTTAAAGTTATTGTGACTTTTATATTGGATCAGATTGTTACTATTAATGCTTGCTATTTTATTGTGGTTTTTATGTGTTGGAAGCCGCCCAGAGTGGTAATTAATCTATTGTATAACTGCAAGTACATGGCAATCATTTAAAATTTAATCCAAATACATTATTATTATTATTATTATTATTATTATTATTATTATTATTAAATATTAATCTATTGTATAACTGCAAATACTTGGCAATCATTTTAAATTTAACCCAAATACATCATCATCATCATCATCATCATCATCATCATTTAATATTAATCTATTGTATAACTGCAAGTACTTGGCAATCATTTTAAATTTAACCCAAATCCATTATTATTATTATTATTATTATTATTATTATTATTATTAAATATTAATCTATTGTATAACTGCAAGTACTTGGCAATCATTTTAAATTTAACCCAAATACATCATCATCATCATCATCATCATTATTATTTAATATTAATCTATTGTATAACTGCAAGTACTTGGCAATCATTTTAAATTTAACCCAAATACCTTTTGCGTTCCCAAGTCATGTTACAACTTCTTAGCAACTCTCATTTTTGGAATTTGAAAGTTGAAAAATTCGCAGTGGCTTAGGGGCACAAGCACAACAACATTTTCCACACTTGTGATCCCCAAAAGCTGGTGTTTGGGGGCATCTTGTATTTAATATTGGAAATTATAAAGCAATCGCAGCTAGTAGTAGCCATTGACTGAGTAGCCAAATGTGTGGGAGAGATGTGGATTGGAACATGTCTTCTAGCTTTCTATTCTCTGAGACGCGGGAGGAGAAGAAAGAAATGCAACTCAGGTTATTTTTGTCCTTAGCAAAAAAACGTTTCTTCCTTTTGAGTTCTGCAATAGAAAGGAAACAGGGAAGGACGAAAACTGGTGGTTCCTTGCCAAAACCTAAACAGAAGCACAAAGGAAGTCATTGTTCTGTCTTCACCTTTTACAACAGGGCCAGCCAAGGTCTCAGGGCCTGAAAAACTGTGAAGTGGAAAAAACCCTTCACCTGTGACTAGTGGAAGTCAAACGGTGAATGATGCAAAACTCGTGCAAATTGAAGAAAACATCGGAGCAAATTTTGTAGTCAATATTCAGAGTTTCGGCAGGGCAAGGATTTGCACTTGTGCTGTGGAACTTTCGAGAGCCAGTGTGGTGGTGTGGTTAAGAGCGGTAGACTCGTAATCTGGTGAATCGGGTTCGCGTCTCCGCTCCTCCACATGCAGCTGCTGGGTGACCTTGGGCTAGTCACACTTCTCTGAAGTCTCTCAGCCCCACTCAACTCACAGAGTGTTTGTTGTGGGGGAGGAAGGGAAAGGAGAATGTTAGCCTCTTTGAGACTCCTTCGGGTAGTGATAAAGCGGGATATCAAATCCAAACTCTTCTTCTTTTCCTCACCTTTTGCCCTTCTCTCCAAGGTCCTGATTTTCCAGGAATTACGAAAGCTGTCCCAGCTTCTGATTTGATCCCAGAATGTTCCTGTTCCCACCAGTGCCGGATTTACATATAAGCTAAAAAAGCTATTGCTTAGGGCCCCATCCTCTTGGGGGCCCAAAAATTTTTTGAAGGAAAAAAACCTGGATGTACATTTCCAAAACATAAGATAAAAAACAAATAAAATAAAACCTACATACAGCAACAGTGTTTTGTGTTGTGTAGCCTCCTATGATGTAAGTAATGGGCCCCGCCTGCTAGCCTGTTCCCTAAAATATCACTGGTTTGCTATTATTATTTCATGTTATAGCAAGTTTCTAGAGACTAGAAATGCTTTTGAATCATGGTACTGGAGGAGACTCTTGATAGTCCCATGGAATCGCAAGAAGATCAAACCTATCCATTCTGAAGGAAATCAGCCCTGAGTGCTCACTGGGAGGACAGATCCAGAAGCTGAGGCTCCAATACTTTGGCCACCTCATGAGAAGAGAAGACTCCCTGGAAAAGACCCTGATGTTGGGAAAGATGGAGGGCACAAGGAGAATGGGACGACAGAGGGCAAGATGGTTGGACATTGTTCTTGAAGTTACCAACACGAGTCTGACCAAACTGCGGGAGGCAGTGGAAGACAGGAGTGCCTGGTGTGCTCTGGTCCATGGGGTCATGAAGAGTCAGACACAACTAAACAACTAAACAACAACAGAGACTAGATTATGAGTCTTTGTAAATTGTGTTTCTAAAGGAACTTTTGTTATTGCCAAATACCAATGTGTTTGCATTATTAAGTTTGTTACGAATAAAAAATCATTTTAAGTCAGAGCTCAATAATTATTTCACTATTAATATACTTCTTCTTAATTGTATTTCAACAATTACTTGGATAAAATACACATTTTGTTATGTGCAAATGGTTTTAGATACCTGTTAGGTCCATAAATTACCATATAGCATATATTATACACACAAAAACAGTGACAATTTGTTGTCGACAAAGGACAGCTAGACGTATAAAGGACCCCATTACCTTCAGTAGCTTAGGGCCTCATCAAACCTAAATCCGGCCCTGGTTCCCACCCACCCAGCCTGTAGTGCTGCCACCACTGAGCACAAGGCGGAGGTTGAGACAGCGCTTCTTGCCCTGAGTGCAAGGAGCATCCTATTGCCTCTCCATGTCTGTTGCTGCTGACGGCCTCCTCTCTTGGGCAGCTCATGGCAGCGGCTGGAACGCGGGCGAGGAGGAGGAGAAGCTGCCGTCGCTGAAGCCTAGCCCTGTGTGACGGCCAGCTCTCAGGGACAGACAAAGGACAGGGCCCCTTGGGCAGGATGAAAGAGGGAACGGAGCAGAGCGCAAGGAGTCTTGATTTAATTTTTTTTAAAAAAAAATATGGTTTGTGCCTCTGCTTCTAATCTTGCCCCTTAAAAAAATCATGTCCTCCAACATTTCTCCAATGAAAATAGGGACATCCTATTCAATAATAATAATTTTATTATTTATTCGCCAGTAATTAAACATTTAAAAACATCCCCATGCAGGGCTGCCTTCTAAAGGTTATACAGTTACTTATTTCCTTGGCTCGAAGATCGCATAACTCCATACCCGTCAACATTTATCCGGTGAAAGTAGGGACATCCTAAGGAAAAGTGGGACATTCCGGGATCAAATCAGAAACCGGGACAGCTTCTGTAAATCCAAGACTGTCCCTGGAAAATAGGGACGCTTGGAGCAATTTATTTATTGGTGTGTTTTTTTCCTTTTTGTAAATCTACCATAGAATAAAATAACATTGGGATTAAGGGGAAGAAGAAATAGGGGGGAGGAGTTGAGGAGGGTCAGTTGAAGGGGAGTGAGAAATGTTCCTATTTTCATCTGAGGAATGTTGGCGGACAGGGGTGCCAACTTGAATAAAATATTGCGGGCGCCCAGGTAAGTCCAGCCCTGTATAATAGATCATATGGTGCAGTGCACACACACACCATTGAATGGGAATGCCAATCAACTTTGTGGGGGCCCAGCCTCCTCAAATACTTTATTGAGGGGGCCAAAGTCCCCCCAGCCCCCAGGAGTCAGCTCTTATGTTGGAGGATAGCCTGCTACTTCTAGTGTCTCTTGTATCCTGGCTGTTATAAGCTCCCCCTGTTCACTGATTCCCTCTTGTAAGCTAATCTCCAACTGCTCGTTTCCTGACAGTTTTAAGGTAAAAGTAAAGGTACCCCTGACCGTTGGGTCCAGTGGCGGACAACTCTGGGGTGGTGGCGCTCATCTTGCTTTATCGGCCAAGGGAGCCGGCGTACAGCTTCCGGGTCATGTGGCCAGCATGACTAAGCCGCTTCTGGCGAACCAGAGCAGCGCACAGAAACGCCATTTACCTTCCCGCCGGAGTGGTACCTATTTATCTACTTAGACTTTGACGTGCTTTCGAACTGCTAGGTGGGCAGGAGCAGGGACCGAACAACCGTCGTAGGGATTCAAACCGCCAACCTTCCAATCGGCAAGCCCTAGGCTCTGTGGTTTAGACCACAGCGCCACCCGTGTCCCAAATGTGGAAGTAGGACATCTCTAAAGAAAGAAACTAGGAAGCAATTTTGCCTGTCTTCGGTAAGATCCCTTTGGCTCAGAGTTCCGGTGCAAAAGAGATATCAAGGGAGCCAAGGCTAGTCATATTCAATGAAATTAATAAATCTAAGTTCGCCGTTACAAAGGGCTTTGAAGGGTCTGTTGTGAGTAGGAATGGTATTGTTTGCAAGCATCACTATTGCATGTCAGGATGAAGCAAAATGTGCAAGAAAACCCTGGGCATAGGCTGGCCCTTGAGTCGCAGAATTCAAAGTCTACAGATAGCCCAAGAGGTCTACAAATTAGCTCAGAGGAGGGCTGTTTTTCTTAACCCTCTTGCGAGGCTGATTTGCACAACGTTTGGCAAATGAACCACTGAAAAGAACTCATTGCAACGGGACTTGCAGAGATCTCTCTGCCCACCAGAGCGCAGTGTGGCCTGGTGTTAATGGAGGAAAGTTCAATGTTCTCAGACGCCTCAAATGGAGAACAAGGATGAAAGCAACTCAGGGAGCGCAACTTGAACATTCCTGCTTCCCTACATCTCCTCCTGAAAATGTATCCTGTGATAAAGATGTGTGCTGTTTTTTTCGGCGAGAAGTTGAGTCCTTTAAAGCTCAAAAGGACTCAAGCTTCCATAGAGACCCTGACCCCCTAACCAGTGGGGATGACAATAACAATAACAATAACAATAACAATAACAATAACAATAACAATAACAATAACAATAACAATAAATTATTATTATTATTATTATTATTATTATTATTATTATTATTATTATTATTACCGTGCCCATCTGGCTGGGTTTTCCCAGCCACTCTGGACAGCTCCCAACAGATTAAAAACAGAATAAAACATCTAACATTAAAAACTGCCTTCAGATGTTGCCTTCAGATGTTTTCTAAAAGTCAGATTGTTGTTTATTTCCCTGACATCTGGTGGGAGAGGGTTCCACAGGGCAGGCGCCACCACCGAGAAGGCCCTCTGCCTGGTTCCCTGTAACCTCACATCTCTCAGGGAGGGAACCACCAGAAGACCCTCAGCGCTAGAACTCAATGTCTGGTCTGAGCAATGGAGGTGAAGGTGCTCCTTTAGGTATACAGGACCGAGGCCATTTAGGGATTTAAAGGTCAGCACCAACACTTTGAATTGTGCTCGGAAACGTACTGGGAGCCAATGTAGGATCTTGACATGCGGCACCTCGCTATGCTATTGGATTTCCAAATTCAATCAGCCCCAGATAGCATGGAGGGCTGGAGGCTACTCACCTGGATAACATCTGCATATGCTCAGGAACATGTCACAGCTCCCATACGTGTGGACTGATCCCTGCAATAATTTGTCCATATCAGCACTTCTTCAAACAAAACTGAACTGCTAGGCTTTGGAGAAGGTGTTTCGTTGCTCCCAGGGGGTCTTGCTTAGGAAATCGCTGCTTCCACCATGCATGGTCCTGGATTTCAGCCAGAACTCGCCAGAACTCAGTTCCGGCACCTCTCAGGTGGGCGCCATTGCCATTTTAAGAGCTCAAGGGAAGTGTTTGTGGTGAGTTCCAGCACCTCTTTTTCTCACTGCTCAACACCTTGCTAAAGTACAACCCCGAGGAATCCTCATTTGTTGTCTGAGAGAGGGAGGAGTATGTGTTTTTGTGACTAATGCAACAGGCTCAACCAACCAAATTTTATTGCCCTAAGTGCATCTGATTTTGTTCCTAGCATGAAATTTATTGCCATTTCAGCAGACAAGAAGGCAAATGTATCAATAAAATAAAGGATCATAAACCTATTGGAGCGCTCTTTAACACAACTTTAGGGGGTGGGGAACAGATAAATTCTTAGTCATGTTGTATACCAGGTTTTTGGTTGTTTTACTCACAAGTAAAATGTCTGTTTGGAAAAAAACTATTGACAGGTAATGAAACTTAATGCAAAATCATCTTTAGAATGATACAGAATTATATATGAAAATAAAATAAAGAGTCTGTAGGTTAACATTTTCATAAAATTGCCCTGCTAGCTAGCAAAATGTAAGACTTTCACTTTTGAGTACTTCTGTAGCTGTACCAAATGCTTGTGTGTGAATGCCAAAACCCAGTACTCTCTAAAATCCGATTAAAAGGACACACATCACTTAGTGAGATAAATTTTATTGTTTGACATTTATGTATTTAAACATACAACAAAAAAACAAAAAACCCAATCACTTAAATATAATCACATTCTAGCGGGATTTAAATTTAAAAAAAAAACAGATTACAGGAAACAGCAACAGTCTGCTAGAAGATATAATAGCATGTTTTTTTGTTTTGTTTTTTAATTGCCTTCATTTATGCTAACAAGTGAATTGCCACATTATTCTTCTGTGGTTCTAATCATATCACAACACCTGCTGCAGCAGTATTTTAAATATATTTCGATTCTGCTAGAAAGCAAGTGGTCAGGCTTCTGAAAAGAGGCTGAACCAACAAAGGCCAAACCTGAGAATTTTGGGAACTGAATTTCTGGGAAGGGAGAGATCTGCCTTTCAAAACACAGAATGACAGAGAGAAATGGAGGGGGTGGGGGAGAGACACAGGGCTACAATGGCACATGTGGAACAGGCAAGCAGGACTGGGACACTGAACCCAGCCTCCACCCCTACTTTCCTGCTTGACCCCCAACCCAATCAGATTTTCTTCCAGCCACACGGTGGGACAACAGTTGCCACGTCTCAACTTCAGGCGAAACGCCACCCAACCACCCATGTAGTTTATAGCAATTTTGCATTTCTGAAAATCTCGCACTCTAATGCACAGTTCATACTAATGCCGTGTTAAGATATCCTGAGGATCTGCAGAAGTCTTCCTAAGTCTCATCCGAAGCTACAATTTTGCGGAGAGGTAGGAGTTAGAATCATAGAATTGTAGAGCTGGAGTGAGTGAGAGAGGCAGAATTTCAGAAATACAAGCCCAGTCTAATTTACGGCTCGGACAAGACTAGGGAGCAGACAGAATTTGAAAAGCAGAGAGGAAAAGTGTCGAGCTTCACATTTGGGACTGGCCGGGGGCACCATTCATCCTTTGCCTTCCAAGGACATCACAGACCTCAGTTCGCAGCAGAAGCAGCAGACTTTTGAGTTCCTGCGACTAAATTGTAAATAAAAAAAGAAATGGAATATGGTTAAAATCACAAAAGCGCGTTTTCTGCATTGACCCAGCCCTGCAGAACTTGTGACCCCCCCAACCAAGGTGAACGGAGAGGCTGGGGATCAGTAAGCTTCCTCTTTTCTTTTCACGGCAGGCCTGTGGGCAAGAATCCAGTAATACTGCGGTCAGCTTGGCGGACTGCACATTCTGCAGGCTGCTTATTCAAAAGATGGGGAAATTCCATTCTAGGGCCAAAGTGCATGCTATCCGAAATGCATCTTTTAGCAGCACTGGGGGGGGGGGGGGAAGGAACATCTCCAAGTAGAAGAGCAGAGGAGGATCGCTGCATGGGACCGTGAATGTTGCTTCCAGGCTGTTAGAGAATTCTGGGCAGGCTAGACAGACCAGAGAGCAGACTCGGAGGCAGCCAGGGAAAGGAATGTCTGTTGGAACTTACGTACTTTTAATTATCCTCTGCACCCATATTGCTTCAGGGCTGACGCATACTCTGGCTCTTTTCTGCTTGAGTGTGATTCTGCAAAAACAACCAAAGTGGAAAGAATTTGGAATTAGCAGTTTTGTGCAAAGCAGGCAAGCTGAACTGGAAGCCTCATCAAGAAACCTTTGAGAGGAGACTGCTTGATGGCCACAGAGACCAATCTTCGGCACTGTAAGTCACCCACCTATTTGTCTAATCAGTTTTGTGTAAACGGCCTCGGTCCAGTATATGTGAAGGAGCGTCTCCACCCCCATCGTTCTGCCCAGACACTGAGGTCCAGCGCTGAGGGCCTTCTGGCGGTTCCCTCACTGCGAGAAGCCAAGTTACAGGGAACCAGGCAGAGGGCCTTCTCGGTAGTGGCACCCGCCCTGTGGAACGCCCTCCCACCAGATGTCAAAGAGAAAAACAACTACCAGGATTTTAGAAGACATCTGAAGGCAGCCCTGTTTAGGGAGGCTTTTAATGTTTGATGGATTATTGTATTTTAATATTTTGTTGGAAGCCACCCAGATGGGCTGGGGAAGCCCAGCCAGATGGGCGGGGTATAAATAATATATTATTATTATTATTATTATTATTATTATTATTATTATTATTATTATTATATGATAACAAGGAAGGACAACTTGCAGCCTGCACCCAGGAACAACAATGCAAGTACAGCAGTACCTGCAATTGCTACTCTAATTTTTCAGGTGTCTAGTTGCTATTTTGACTTTGAAATCCAGCATCTGCGCAGTCATAGAATCATAGAACTGTCAAGTTGGAAGAGACCCCTGAGGGTCATCCAGTCCATCCCCCTGCAATGCAGGGGATGCCATTCACACAATGCACCTTTACATGTGTGTTGCATAATGCGTGAACATCTCTTGTAACCAAAATGACCTCATGGGACAAATGGGGAGGTCAGTTAGGACCACATAGGCCAGAGGTTTCCCACCACAGGCATAATACAGCACATGCCAGGGTGATATTTAATGGCAAGTGATGCGGATAGCATCACACTTCCCGGCACATGCTGAGAAGCAGGAGTGCATGAACACACACACACACACACACAAAAAACACAAGAGATGGCAAGGATTACGGCCAAACAAAATAATGGAAATCTGCAACAGGGGCTATTGCATATCTGTCAGGACGTGATTCATAGAAGTGAAAGGACCATGAGGGTCATTTAGTCCAATCCCCTGCAAGGCAGGAACCTTTTGCCCAACGTGGGGCTCAAACCCACAGCCCTGAGATTGAGAGTCTCATGCTCTACTGACTGAGCTGTCACAGCGCAGGAAACGCCAGTCTGCAAAGAGGAAATAGAGGAAATCTGCTAACGAGGGAATAAGACCCACTGAAGAGAGTGAGGCTTACTTCCAGGTAAACCTGCATAGAATTGCACTTTTAAGTGACAGTGAACTTAACCCATTGGGCTTAACCACAAATAACTTTAGCATGTTTTTTTTTTATACACAGAGCACTTACACAGGGCTTGTTTCCACACCAGAAGACAGAAATCAGTTGAAAGATTGGGGGGGGGGGAGAGAAATGTAATTACCGGTAGTTATATTACGATTGCCATAACAGTGAAAATCCGGGCAGAAAAGTTGTTGATTTTTTTCTGGCAAAGTTGTTGAGCTGTTTTGCCCAAAATTGTCGAGCTTTTCTTGTTGTCTGAGGTATTTTTAATAAAACATGGGTTCCCATGCCTCCAGATTTTCCCAGACATTTTTTTTTTTATGATATCTGCCCGGACACCTCTTACAATGAAGTTTGTAAGAAGTAATGATGGGAATTTAATTAACTGACCTAGGAAGAGGGTCAGCTACACTCTATGATTTGGAAAATATGTGGTTAAATGTGAAATGATTTTTGTTACCTCTGTGAGAGGGGGGTTTTGTATCTGTTGCTCCCCTCGGTGGGAGAGGGGGGAGCCTGGAGTGTTTAACCATGTATTGTATTGTATTGTTTTTAATTGGTTTTTTTTAATTGGAAAATCCTATAAATTCTTAATTAAAAATAAAAAAAAGATATCTGCCCGGACACAGCTTCCAACTGTAGTATTCCTGAGATGTCGGGGAAATTCCGGACATATGGCAACCCTAAGTTATGTAGGAAACGTGGAAGTTATTTTGGATCTCTGCTATGACAGTCGTGCATGACTGAGGTCACTTACATTACTTCCATCTTGTTGCAGGCGCTTCCAGGCGGAAAAATACTGACACTTGAGTATTTTGAAGATGGGATGAAGGTGGACCTTACTTTTGCACATCTGCAGCCTACCAGCGGGTCAAAGATACCTGCGGGCCGAAGATACAGCGATCGAGAATTTGAGAAGAAGAAGAGTTTGGATTTGATATCCCGCTTTATCACTACCCGAAGGAGTCTCAAAGTGGCTCACATTCTCCTTTCCCTTCCTCCCCCACAACAAACACCCTGTGAGTGGGGTGAGTGGGGCTGAGAGACTTCAGAGAAGTGTGACTAGCCCAAGGTCACCCAGCAGCTGCATATGGAGGAGCGGAGACGTGAACCCGATTCACCAGATTACGGGATCTCTAGGCAGACATAAAGGCATTTCAAAGCACCCGGGACTTTGCAGAGCTGCCTACTGAGAACAACATCTCTACATTGTTTAGCACTAATCCTTTAGTTTCTCACTGATTTCTTGGGAAGGGCAAATTGCTCTAGAGGAGGCACAATAGTACAGTCAATGTTTGCAGCTTCTTTTCACCTCACTCGATAGGTGTGGTCTTTAGTTTCTGCACAAGCAAGCACATGGGGGGAGCCGTGTCCCACCTCGAACTCTTTGGAGCAAAGGTGGCATAGAATGCATTTCTGGCAGGTTCATAATTCTGCCCACCTCGAAAGAGAAAGGTTGGCCTTGAGCTAGCTACTGTCTCTCAGGCCCAGCCCTCCCTCGCAGGACTGTTGTGAGGCAAAGAGCCGAGCTCCGTGGACAAAAGAGTGGCAGGGAAACAAAAGACAAAAGCAGTTTGCTTTATAAATTTGATGGTTTTTAACCTCCATTCTGTAAATTGGCCAGAGGACCTTGGTTACTGGGCAGTACAGAAATACTTTAAATCAGGGGTCAGCAACCTTTTTCAGCCGTGGGCCGGTCCACTGTCCCTCAGACCATTTGGTGGGCCAGACTATATTTTTTTTGGGGGGGGGGGGAATGAACGAATTCCTATGCCCCACAAATAACCCAGAGATGCATTTTAAATAAGAGGACACATTCTACTCATGTAAAAACCAAGCTGATTCCCAGACCGTCTGCGGGCCGCATTGAGAAGGCGACTGGGCCGCATCCGGCCCATGGGCCTTAGGTTGCCTACCCCTGCATTAAATGAATCAAAGGAATAAACTTAAGATGGTAATCATGAATCAGAGGGGGGAAAGCAGGAGAAGAAAACCCCACGGTGACACTTACCTGCGTAGCTGATGTGGCAGGTAAGAAGCAGGGCAAACAGCACAGGCAGGCAGCGGGATCTCATTCTGGATTCGGTTGTCAGCTGCACACTCAGCAAAGGGAGAACTCAGCCTTCAGCGCTTGCCGGGATGCCGTTTTGGTGGCCAACGCGGGCTCTATTTATTCCATGGAGCCGGCCTTTACTTCATCAGCCAAGGGGCTATTTTTAGAAATCATATATGCAAAGTTGCATCATCTTCATAAGGCCATTTCCCATCCTTTGCTTCAGAATTTGCACTACTGCTGAATTGGCAATTTGAAGCACAGAAAACTTCCAAAAAACTGACGTCCTTTCTCACTTCTCCTTTCTAAGCCACCTTTCCATTACAGGTCTTGCCACCTTCTCCTTCAAGTTTCCATCGCTTCTGTCTTCTTTCTGCTTCAATAATTTACTTTATTTCGCTCCTGCTGCTGCTGTTCTTCTGCCATCTCTTTTTCTAGGGACGCCATGGTACGAAGGCAGCCTCTGCACATTTGAAACACTACTCTGCCCCTTTAAACAGCCATAGTTTCCCTGCCAGGAATCCCGGGAACTGTAGTTTGTTCAGGGTGCTGAGAGATGTTAAGGCACCCCTAGTCCTCTCCCAGGGCTACAGCACTCTGAATGGTTTCCCAAATCAATCCCTCTTCACAGGAACCTCCGTAAGAACTGTAGCTCTTTGAGGGGAATGGTGTTTTTCGAACAGCAGTCAGCACCCTTAGCAAACCACAGTTCCCATAATGCTTTGGGGGGAGAGCCATGACTGTTTAAGTTGGCATGAGGCTGCTTAAAAAAAAAAAAAGTCTTGTGTAGATGGAGCCCAAGAGATTCCAACTGAACGTTAGGAAGAACCTCCTGAGATGTTCGACAGTGGAATGGGCTCCCTCAGAAAGTGGTGGAGTCTCCTTCCTTGGAAGTTTCTAAAGAGAGGTTGGATGGTTGTCTTGTCCAGGATTTTTTGGCTGTGATTTCTGCATTGCAGGGGGTTGGACTAGATGAGACTTGGGGGTCCTTACTGACTCTACATTCCTCTGATTCTATGATTAGTGAGTAGCATCCAAACCTGAGGTGGGAAGAAAACAAACACATATATGTAGCAAGGGGAAAATGACAGCCTATTCAAAGAGCTCGTGTGATTCTTCCTCTAAGTTCCCTCTGTGTGCGCTTTCTCTCTCTCTCTCTCGGCTGCAAAACAGTCTGAAAGCTCCCTTCTGCTAGTATCTTCTTCTTCTTCTTCTTTGGCAATCCCTCGTAGCCGAGTAAGATGGTCTTCCATGAACACGGTTTTAACAGTGAGTCCGTAAGTGACTGTGCAGGCCAATTCTGGATCCACACGTCCTTCCACAGTGGGAACACATGTTTCTGGGCAGAAGTTGATCATGGTGAGGGTTTGCCAAGCCTCCCTTCCTCTTAGCACGTTTCTCCCTTGTGTCCTGAGTTTGAGTGTCTTCAAAGCCCATGACACCTTTGGTAAAGGCTGTTCTCCAATTGGAGCGCTCGCAGCCCTGTGTTTCCCAGTTGTCGGTGTTTATACTATATATTTTTAGATTTGCCTTGAGAGAGTCTTTGAACCCCTTTTGTTGACCACCAGTATTACGCTTTCCATTTTCAATTTCGGAATACAGTAGCTGCTTTGGAAGACAATAATCGGGCATCCGCACAACATGACCAGTCCAACGAAGTTGATGTTGAAGAATCATTGCTCCACACAGAGTGACAATTCCCAGAGTTCCCTACTTTGGGAACTGTAGCTCTGCAGGAGGAATAGGGATCGCAGAGCTTCTAGACCAGGAATGGCTGGCCTGTGGTCCTCCAACACCCATCAGCCCAAGCAAACATGGCCAATAGTCAGGGGCGATGAGCAGTTGCAGTCCGTAAACATCTGAAGGGTTGCAGTTCTCTGCCGGCATTGGCATCATCCTCAGGAGTGTGGGATGTAAACACAGAGCAGTCAAACACAACATTGCTAGAGTGGACATGAAGGTAACTCAGTCCTCCAGGCATAACTGAGTTAACTTCCTCTGACCAGAAGTAGGTGTGGTCTCACCTGGGAACAAGATCCCTAGACCAGTCACCATTTTCTCCTCGTCTCTTGAAGAAGCAGGATGCTCTCTTGGCTTGCAGCTGAGAGGAGCACAGGTGAAGCCTGTTCCCCTATGGAATCAGCTTCACTACATGTAAATACATTTATCTAAGCCTGTCTGCCTCTCTGAGCCTGTACTGTAACTCAGGAAGTAATGTAAGTAAACTCTTTTATATCTTATAAACAGTACTGTGTTTTAGAAAGGGAATGGAACTCTGCTAAGTTTGGAGCTTGTTAATACAAGCTGGGATGAGATATATAAGTTAATATATCATCATCCACACTCCTAAGCATTCCCACAAGGAGCACCGGGAACAGCCCTCTACCTTGCCCGAAGATGTGATTTGGTTTCCTGAGGGCAACAATTATAGCCTGATCCTGCCAAGAAAGGAGGAAAGGAAACCAGAAGCGCAGCTGTTGCATCTTAAGCCACCAGATTGCAGCACAGAGCAAGACAATGGCAGCCCTAACAACCAAGCCCGTGCTAGGTATCTACCACACCTTTCTTAAAGGCACAAGGACTACTGTCCTGCATCCAATTACCTGGAGGTAAGCCCTATTAAAAGCAAAAGGAGTTACTTCCGAGTAAACACACATACCGTTGCATTTATACCAGGGACTTCTTAATGAAGGGGTGCCCAAACTTTTCTTCAAAGAGGGCCAGATTTGATGATGATGATGATGATGATGATGATGATATTTATTATTTGTACCCCACCCATCTGGCTGGATTTCCCCAGCCACTCTGGGCGGCTTCCAACAAAAATCAAATACATTAAAATATCACACATTAAAAGCTTCCCTAAACAGGGCTGCCTTCAGATGTCCTCTAAATGCCTGGTAGTTGTCTATCTTGTCTAAACAGGCAGCCCTGTTTAGGAAAGCTTTTAATGTGTGACATCTGAAGGGAGGGAGTTCCACAGGGCGGGCGCCACTACCGAGAAGGCCCTCTGCCTGGTTCCCTGTAGCTTTGCTTCTCGCAGTGAGGGAACCGCCAGAAGGCCCTCGGCGCTGGATCTCAGTGTCTGGGCTGAATGATGGGGGTGGAGACGCTCCTTCATGATGAAGGGCCGACCAGAGTTGTTGACCTTTTTTAGGATTGAAGTTGTTGAGCTTCTTTTAGGGGCCAGATTAAATAGACAGGCGGGCCGAATTAGGCCCCCGAAATGGACTTTGGACATGCCTGTCTTAATGAGTACCTTTGCAGCAGAAGACATTTAAAGGTCTCTGCAAAGAATTCAGTTTGCATTGCCATTGGGGGGCGAGTGTGGGGTTCTTTGACATCTACACAAACTCATGTGTATCCGAAGAAGTGTGCATGTACACGGAAGCTCATACCAAGAACAAACTTAGTTGGTCTCTAAGGTGCTACTGGAAGGATTTTTTTTTCATTGTGTAGCAGTTTTTTTGTTTAACCTCTAGAGAGTACCTGATCTCAGAGGGAACCACCACAGGAAAGATCCAGTTGCTAGAAGGAAAGGAAGGGAGAACTACAGTGATCCCAAGGACTAGGAAATGACACAGAAGTGTATTAAAGGGGAGGGGAGAACAACACTTCTTTAGGGACCCCAATGATTCCTCTTGTCTGATGTCTAAACAACTCACTTGTCAGTCACTGCTCTGACTTGACTCAGTGGCTACAAACAAGGAAAGGCAGGAGCAGCTAGGCTTGTTTGAAGGAAGTGTTACTACTCACATTTTTCATTCTGGTTTTTTTTTTTAATGTTTGGAACATTATCTATCTATCTATCTATCTATCTATCTATCTATGGAGGGAATGGTCCCCAAAAAGTGGGGTGCAACAGCAGAACAAACCTTCAGACAAAAGACAATAGTTTAAAAGAAAGTTATGCTCTTGATCTCACACAATCATTCAGACAGGGGAACTTGCTTTCTTACTGGTCTGGTTTGAATGCATGCATTCTGAAATTGGAAAAAAAAAGTCCCTAAGATGGTTATTGGCAGAGTTAGGGGTCCAATCGGTAAACTGAACCAGCGTTTTCCCCCTCCATTTCCCTTTCTCCTACCCTAATTATTCTCGCAAACAGGGCATTTTGGCATCTTCAATAGAAAAGAGCTCACCCCCTTCCTCTTTGTCGTGATAACGGCTTTCTTGGGGATGCCCCTCTTCAAAAGTTTGCTGCCTCTAAAGAATGTGACCATGTTTGTGAGAGGGGGATTTACAACCACCATGGAAAGAAATCAGCAGAAAAAATGTCTTATCGGCGGTTCAAGTGGGGAACAGAAGGTACAGAAAAGTCAGAATCTGTGTTGGAAGCTGGATATATTGTCTCTGATGAATTCAGAAAAATCCTGTGCTTAATAGCCTTTTAGGGTAGACCTGATAATGGCTGCCGCTGGCTGGCAGCCTGAATACCAATGACCGTGATACTTACATACTGTACCTTTAAAGCACACTCTCCCCTCCCAAGAATCCTGGGAACTGTAGTTTAAGCCTCACCAGGGCCGTCTCGTCATAGGGGCTGGGTGGCGCGGTGCGCCAGGGCGCCGGGCCCCCAGGGGCGCCCCCGCAAGCCCGCCGGCATACCGGGCGCCCCCTCCCCAACCCATCCCCACGGTGCTTGCGCTGCCCACGCTCTCCCCCGGATGCCCCGCCATGCCGCAAGCCTCCCCCCCTGCCGGAGGAGTGCCCTCCAGCCCTGCCGGCAGCGCCGCCCTCGCCCGTTTCCTCCATGCCGCAGCGGGGCTGGAGCCTCCCCCATGCCGGAGGAGTGCCCTCCAGCTGCTGCCTGCTCGGAGGGAAACATGGGTGGATCCCGGCCAAGGCGAGGCGGCCCTGCTAAGCTTTCAGCTGCCCATGCAGCCGGCCAGGGAGGTCAGCCCGTTTTCCCTGTCTGTCACCATTGATGCCAACTTAGCCACGGATGTGTGTGGGATCTTGCCTGCTGTGCCTTACGAGAAGGCTGTTTACCAATGGGGAAAAGGGGGGGGAGCTGCACCTGGCGAGCTGCTGCCTGCTTTGCAGCGGATGAAGATGCAGGAGCTCAGTGCAGGGTCCATGAGTGAAAATGGAAGTCCCAAGCTGACAGGGGGGGGCGCCAGAGGGATCTTTGAACCACGGCGCCGGATAGGCGTAAGACAGCCCTGACCCTCACAGAACTACAGTTCACAGCAGCCTTAACAACCTGCCGGGATACTTTGGGAGAAATAACGTGCTTTACAATGTATGGAGTGCACACATCCATCCATGTTCAGAAGCAGAGTCTGTTCTGCTGTCAAACTGCTCATACAATCAGAAAGATCTTCCTGGTGCTGAGTCGGAATCTCTTTTCAGGTCCTACCCTCCAGAAATGGAGTTCAACAACACCTGGACGACCACAGGCTCCCTGTATTACAGTATGCTTGTGAAAACCCAGGACAACCTGCCCTTTTTATGGCACCATGTCATCTGTCAACAACAGCAGAAGACAGGCTCTTCACTTTTCGCATATGCGTTTGCTCTGCAACTGTCTCCTCACAATTAGGTAGCGTGAAAGACCCAACTCTACAATTCTATGTGTCTATGTTCTTATGAAGGGGCGTGGGTGGCGCTGTGGGTTAAACCACTGAGCCTAGGGCTTGCCGATCAGAAGGTCAGCGGTTCGAATCCCTGCGACGGGGTGAGCTCCCGTTGCTCGGTCCCTGCTCCTGCCAACCTAGCAGTTCGAAAGCACGTCAAAATGCAAGTAGATAAATAGGTACCGCTCCGGCGGGAAGGTAAACGGCGTTTCCGTGCACTGCTCTGATTCGCCAGAAGCGGGTTAGTCATGCTGGCCACATGACCCGGAAGCTGTACGCCAGCTCCCTCGGCCAAAAAAGCAAGATGAGTGCCACAACCCCAGATTAGTCCAGGACTGGACCTAATTGCCAGGGGTCCCTTTACCTTTACCTTTATGTTCTTATGAGAGCACTCAATACACCTGTCTATTAAGGCCCTCACTTCCTCCCTAATCCAGCTGCCTTGCCTGCCTCAGTTTTGGTCCTGAATATGTCTTTGGTGGTGATCATTCACTGGAATAATACTCTTTCCTCCCCTAAGTATCTTCTCCTGCAGCTGAGGTAGAGGGTTCCTCTGACCAAAAAGCGCCAATAGGCTCGCAGTCTCGGTCACTGTGCTGTTGATTCACTCAACTGCTGTTCTGCTGAGCTGTCAGATCCTTTGGAAGGTAGAGGGAGTCATGAAGCAGATCTGGGTCCTCTGAGGACACTGCTGCGACCATAGGTTTGGCCGAGAGGGCAGGCCCGCTCCCAGCTGTAGAAGCACATGCACAGCACGTTTACAGAGGACACCAGCTAGGGGTTTCACGCCTCCTGCTGCAACTGAGCACTGGTCAGAAGTCTTGGCTAATCACGTTGTGCAAGGCCTCGTGTGGAAGGAGCATGGAGGAGGCTGCGGCGTGAGAAGGAACAAGGAAAGTTGCAGGGGGGGGGAACTTCAGGAGTGGAGAAGTGAAAATGGCCGGGAGGCAAAGCAACCGCTGACATTGAAGAAGAAGAAGAAGAAGAAGAAGAAGAAGAAGAAGAAGAAGAAGAAGAAGAAGAAGAAGAGTTTGGATTTGATATCCCGCTTTTCACTACCCGAAGGAGTTTCAAAGCGGCTAACATTCTCCTTTCCCTTCCTCCCCCCACAACAAACACTCTGTGAGGTGAGTGGGGCTGAGAGACTTCAGAGAAGTGTGACTAGCCTAAGGTCACCCAGCAGCTGCATGTGGAGGAGCGGAGACGCGAACCCGGTTCCCCAGATAACGAGTCTACCGCTCTTAACCACTACACCACACTGGCATTGGAGGGAATGGAAAAGAAGGAGGGAAAGACGGAGGTCATGCAGAAGATTGAGAATCTGAAGGGGATTCATGCATAAAGGAAAAGCAAGGGACTGAGGAAATCTTGGAGATGGGGAAGAGAGAGGAACTTGATTCAGTTCATATTTAAAGGTGCAACAGACATATTTTGTGCTTTTTGGGGGAAAGGTGCAAATTGGGATACAGACATCCTTGGAATTCCACACTTCTCCAAATTTTTGCAATGCAAAATTCTCCAATGTGTACAGTGTGCCATATTAACACAGACATCAGTTTTAAAAATACTGCTGGGTGCCCAGAAATGCTGGTGAACTTTCATGAAGCCTTCTAATAGAAAGATCATAGAGGGTTCCAGGGGGTGTGTTCCTTTGGAGAACTGAGAAGCAGCAGAGACTGTCGTAGCTTTAAGAAATCGGGTTTTTTCACCTTCAGTCTGCATGGAATGAGTCCAGATCTTACAGTGTGGTCAGGACCGGTGCTAGGGCTTCTTGCACCCTAGGCGAACCACCTTCTGGCGCCCCCCGCCTGCCCCCCGCCAAAGCCTGCTTTAGCGGGAGGTGGGGGGGTGGAGAGGCAAGCAGCAGTTTCTCTGCTGCAGCAGAGAAGCTGCTGCTAGCCCGCCCCGCCCCGCCCCCCTGCCCAAGCCTGGCCAGCGCCCCCTCCATTTTGGCGCCCTAGGCAATTGCCTAGTTCGCCTAAATGGCCACGCAGGCCCTGAGCGTGGTCATTTCAAGAGGGGCTTGTCCCCCACAGAATTTGCAACCCTCAAGTCCAAGGCCTCTCTCCCAGCCAGCCTTCAGCCAGCCTGCCCAAGATGGATCCCAGTCTTCCTTCTTCTTCCCAGAACACCCTGCTAAAAACTCTCTTTTCCTGTCACCTCACACCCCGTTACCGTGGCAGCCTTCCAAAGCCTAGTCTCTGTTCACACCTCAGAGCAAGCGGAGAGGACAGTTCTCTTGCGCTGCCAATGGCCCTCAATGGTTTCTTAATATCCCTAGCTTGGCTGCCAGGTCATTTTGCATAGGCTGGCTCAAGAATTCCTCTGCAGCTTGTATTTCTCCCTTCACAAACAAGTCCTACCATTTATTAATTTCTAGGGTTTAGAGGGCCCCCCCCCAAAAAAAAACCCTATAACAATACATGCAAAATGCATTACATTGGGAGAGCTTGCTTTGCAAACATGTGTGTTAGGCAAAATATCAGGCACTAATGTCTGCATTTGGAGAAGCGTACCCAGAAATGCTGATGAACTTTCGTGAAGCCTTCTAAAGAAAGATTTGCAGTCTGATGTGGAAATATGGGGAAGAACAGAAGATTTGTAAACACCGAGAAACTGAGACGGACAAATTCACCCATCCCTAGGTGAAGTTAAGGGCTTTGGATTGAGGAAGGAAAGGGACAGGTGATTCTGGCTTTGCTGAGGGCATCAACATCTTGGTTGCCCTCCTCTGCACACACTCCAGCTTCTCCACGACTGCTTTTACTTCCCATTTTGCTTATGAATAAAGAATCCTAATACGAATGAGCGCATGATGAACGTTCTACTTTCCTGAATATTGTCTGAAGATGCCGAATAAATGTGAGCAAAACCATTTTGCTGAATTGGATGTTTTGCAATAGTAATTCTGCTAGCACCACCCTGTTGCACAAGTAGCTTCCGCTACAGCACCTTGGTTTAGGATCCCCCTGCTGTGCTATCTTGAGAAACAGCCCTCTGCTATTGCCAAAGCCCTTGTGCCAGCAGAGAGAGAATATTGCATATGCACAACCCAAAGCATTTATTTTTGATAGGTTTGCCCAAGTACAGTCGTCTGCTGGGAATTTTTAGGGTGTCCTGTGATTCCTCTATTTTAATCTTAGGCAGCGTTTCTGAAATGCGTGGGGAAGCTTCCTCACTACCGAAGGCTCTCTGCCAGCTTTCATGCATTTGCATTAGTGCAGACTTCCTTAATCTCGGCCCTCCAGGTGTTTTGAGACTACAATTCCCATCATCCCTGACCACTGGTCCTGCTAGCTAGGGATCATGGGAGTTGTAGCCAAAAACATCTGGAGGGCCGAGTTTGAGGAAGCCTGCATTAATGGATTTGAGTAGTAGTAGAGATTTCACTTTCTTGGGTTCCATGATCACTGCAGATGGTGACAGCAGTCACGGAATTAGAAGACGCCTGCTTCTTGGGAGAAAAGCAATGACAAACCTAGACAGCATCTTAAAGAGCAAAGACATCACCTTGCCGACAAAGGTCCGTATAGTTAAAGCTATGGTTTTCCCAGTAGTAATGTACGGAAGTGAGAGCCGGACCATCAAGAAGGCTGATCGCCGAAGAATTGATGCTTTTGAATTATGGTGCTGGAGGAGACTCTTGAGAGTCCCATGGACTGCAAGAAGATCAAACCTATCCATTCTTAAAGAAATCAGCCCTGAGTGCTCACTAGAAGGAATGATCCTGAAGTTGAGGCTCCAATACTTTGGCCACCTCATGAGAAGAAAAGACTCCCTAGAAAAGACCCTGATGTTGGGAAAGATGGAGGGCACAAGGAGAAGGGGACGACAGAGGATGAGATGGTTGGACAGTGTTCTCGAAGCTACTAACATGAGTTTGGCCAGGCGTGCCTGGCGTGCTCTGGTCCATGGGGTCACGAAGAGTTGGACACGACTGAACGACTGAACAACAACAACAACAGTACTTTATTACGGTCGACGACCAGCACACACACACACACACAAAAAAGACACATACAGAATCAATAATAAATGCAATTTAAAATTGATCTGAGATTTGATCTAAAAGGGGTTGGCTGTCTTAAAATTAAAGTACATTAAGATTAATAATTATTGCTTTAAAAGAATAAATTTAGAAATTAATTAAAAAATCAACAATTCAGATTATTATAATACTTAAATCAAAAGAAGGATCAGGAGCCACCTAATTGTGCGGACCGAAGCTTAATAGTGACAGCACAGAACTTTGCCACCGCAGCCGTAACCTTAGGGTTGGCATCTGAGAGGAGCCAATGAGTATAGTGTTCTTCGGGACATCCAGGAGACTCACATAATAGTGGAGAATTAAGTTCATTCCGTAAAGCCCTATAAAAGCAGCAACGGAGAAGTACGTGGTCTGTAGTCTCTTCTACTCTGGAGTCGCATGGACAGAGTCTGTCGCCCAAAGGAACCCCCCTATACCTCCCATCCAATACGGCAGATGGCAGGACATGATTTCGGGCCAGTGGGAACGCCCTTCTGTGGGATGGGACCTCGAGCTGAGTAAAATACCTAGCTGGGAGTTGTAAGGATTTGAGGTTTTGGTGGCGTACAGCAGTGTTTTTCAACCACTGTTCCGCGGCACACTAGTGTGCCGCGAGATGTTGCCTGGTGTGCCGTGGGAAAAATTGAAAAATTCAAGAGAATTACTTTATATATAGTCAATATAGGCACAGAGTTAATTTTTTTTAACATTTTCTAATGGTGGTGTGCCTCGTGATTTTTTTCATGAAACAAGTGTGCCTTTGCCCAAAAAAGGTTGAAAAACACTGGCGTACAGGGCAGTTCAGATTTGGAATTATGTACCATAATTTTCTGTCTATAAGACGCCCCCATGTATAAGAAACTCCCCATTTTGGGGGACTCAGATTTAAGAAAATGGGGGGGGGGGGAGATGGCCCCGTGTATAAGACGCCCCCTAATTTTTGACCTTATTTTTTTAGCCTTATGCACAGAAAAATACGGCAAATATTCTCAGCACTTTTCCTTCTTATGGATACGGCAGCTGTTTTAAATTAGCAACACCCCTGATATACGGTGATGTGGCTTTCCATATTGGGCTAAGAGGCATGGTTTAGCTTGGCATATGTATATGTAAGAACTTGAGAATGTCTTTAAAACACCACTGATAACAACCACTGGTGATTAATAATAATAATAATGATAATAATAATAATAATAATAACAATAATAATAATTTATACCCCGCCCACCTAGCTGGGTTTCCCCAGCCACTCCTACGCAAGTCTATTCTTTATGCCTTAAGGTATTTGATTTTACATTTTTGTGGTTATATTTGGTTTATTTATTTAGTTGCACAGTGTTGGAGGGGGCTTCCCCACCCCCAATATATTTTATTTCCCAGCTTGCTAGGAGCGGAAATGAACACACCCAGAATCAGAGCCTCATCTGCCTGGCCCAACCTTCAGATCCCCTACACATCCACCTGTATTTATAATTGTTTAATTCATACTGGAATAGAAAGTAAAGCTTTGAATCAAACTGATGGGCCTGGGCAATGTTTTATTCCAAAAGGAGTCAGGTTTTTATGCGTCCAGTTGCTTCAAGCTGTGCAGTATCTGCAATACTCTCTTGGTCTGAAAAACCACCGTATCTACTGTTGTTTCATTCATATACTTCATTAATGACAGAGCTCTGCACAGTCAGCAGTTCAAAGAGCTTCTTTAAAAACCTTGAAGCAGCATCTGGAGATTTCGTTTGCTGCTACGAAGTGTGCTGACTAAGTAGGGAAGATACATTGAAGAAGTGCTTCTATGCATGAAGGGAGGAGGTTAAACTGTTCCTGGAGACCAAAGGGAAGGCTGTACCTAATCTGAGTGTTCCCCAGTGGCTCAACGACCGTACTTCCCTTGTTGGTGGGGCTGTGGTCTAAACCACTGAGCCTCTTGGGCTTGCAGATCAGAACATCAGTAGTTCAAATCCCCGCAACGGAGTGAGCTCCCGTTGCTCTGTCCCAGCTCCTGCCAACCTAGCAGTTCGAAAGCACGCCAGTGCAAGTAGATAAATAGGTACCACTGCAGGGGAAAGTAAACAGCGTTTCCATGCGCTCTGGTTTCCGTCATGGTGTTCCGTTGCGCCAGAAGCGGTTTAGTCCTGCTGGCCACAAGACCCGGAAAGCTGTCTGTGGACAAACGCCGGCTCCCTCGGCCTGAAAGCGAGATGAGCGCCGCAACCCCATAGTCGCCTTGGACTGGACTTAACCGTCCAGGGGTCCTTTACCTTTTACCTTACTTTCCTTGTTGATACCACTGGTCATCTTTCAGATCTCAATGTGAAGCTGCAAAGGGGAACAGGAATCACATGCACTTTGAACTCTGCAATATATACTGTATGAATGCTTATGGGGTGGTTAAAGTTTTTCCAGACGTACTTTCACTTGCTGAGCAGGAAAAACAAGCAAACCGTTTGCAATATGCATTAAGGGTCCAAACTTACCGGAGATGTTTAGTGCATGCTTTAAACGCCTTACAAATGCAGAATCAGCAATTCTTTTTGAGAAGCTCTTCAGTTTCAAAGTAGAAGCTGTATCACCTGATATTCAATAAGAGCTGCTAAAATCACAGAGTCATACAGTGGTACCTTGGTTCTCAAATACCTTGGTTCCCAAATGCCAAAAACCTGGAAGTAAGTGTTCCAGTTTTCTTTATGCTTTTCGGAAGCCAAACATCCAATGGGGCTATTGGCTGTTGTTTCCAGGGCACCTGCACCAATCCGAAGCTGCGCCTTGGTTTTCGAACATTACGGAAGTCAAACGGACTTCCGGAACAGATTAAGTTTATGGATTAAGCAGATGACACCAAATTGGGAGGGGTGGCTAATACCCCAGAGGACAGGATCACACTTCAAAATGACCTTAACAGATTAGACAACTGGGCCAAAGCAAACAAGATGAATTGTAACAGGGATAAATGTAAAGTACTACACTTGGGCAAAAAAAATGAAAGGCACAAATACAGGATGGGTGACACCAGGCTTGAGAGCAGTACATGGGAAAAGGATCTAGGAGTCTTGGTAGACCATAAACTTGACATGAGTCAACAGTGTGATGCAGCAGCTAAAAAAAGCCAATGGAATTCTGGGCTGCATCAATAGGAGTATAGCATCTAGATCAAGGGAAGTAATAGTACCACTGTATTCCGCTCTGGTCAGACCTCACCTGGAATACTGTGTCCAGTTCTGGGCACCACAGTTCAAGGAGGATACTGACAAGCTGGAACGTGTCCAGAAGAGGGCAACCAAAATGGTCAAAGGCCTGGAAACGATGCCTTATGAGGAACGGCTTAGGGAGCTGGGTATGTTTAGCCTGGAGAAGAGAAGGTTAAGGGGTGATATGATAGCCATGTTCAAATATATAAAAGGATGTCATCTAGAGGAGGGAGAAAGGTTGTTTTCTGCTGCTCCAGAGAAGCGGACACAGGGCAATGGATTCAAACTACAAGAAAGAAGATTCCACCTAAACATTAGGAAGAACTTCCTGACAGTAAGAGCTGTTTGACAGTGGAATTTGCTGCCAAGGAGTGTGATGGAGTCTCCTTTTTTGGAGGTCTTTTAGCGGAGGCTTGATAGCCATCTGTCAGGAATGCTTTGATGGTGTTTCCTGCTTGGCAGGGGGTTGGACTGGATGGCCCTTGTGGTCTCTTCCAACTCTATGATTCTAAGTTTATTTTGTGTTTTTGTTTTTGAAGCTTTTTCGGTTAATCTGTTTTTGTGGCTGTGTGGAACCCAGTTCAGCTACTGATTGATTGATTGATGGTGTCACTGTGGAATTGGATAAAAGCCCCCCATCCAAACAATGACTATCATCAGTGCAGGTAAGGAAAAAATTAAATTTTATTTTTTATCATGTACAACACTGTCTTATTTATATTATAGTACAGTACATTGATTGTTGCTTTCATTTTATGGATCAATCAATGCTCTTGTTAGATAGTAAAATCCATGTTAAATCGCTGTTTTAGGGGTTGTTTTTTAAAAGTCTGTAGTGCATTAGTCCATTTTGCATTACTGTCTATAGGAAAGCACTCCTTGGTTTTGGAGTGCTTTGGTTTTGGAACAGACTTCCGGGACGGATTAAGTTTGAGAACCTAGGTATCACTGTACTGGCCAAAAATAAGGTGGTGTTTTAATATGGCTTGGGCCTTTTAAGTATGGAACCAAGTTCATTCTACTCTCATATAATTTGTGCACACGTTGTCACTGAAATTGCTTGACATTAAACGGCTTAAAAAACAAGATAGCCTGAGCGTGCCATTTTTTCCAGCTGCTTTCCAAAGGCACACATTTTTCCCAACTCCACATTTTTATGTCCAGCTACACACTAAACAACAATAACAGACCTGGAGCACTCTCCCCTGGGAAATTTGGCCAAAGCAGGCAGCACTTCTCCCACAGAGCAAGGAAGCTCCTAGCCAAAGACAGTAGCCATCCTTTCCTGCTCCCACATCAACCACAGCCCGACACTGACACCCAATGGCGAAAGAAAGGAACTGTGCCTCGAAACTTCTGTTAGATTTCTGTTTTGGTCAAGGGGTAGATTAAGCATAGCAGCCAATTACAGGTAGGTAGCCGTGTTGGTCTGCCATAGTCAAAACAAAATAAAAAATAAAAAATTCCTTCCAGTAGCACCTTAGAGATCAATTAAGTTTGTTCTTGGTATGAGCTTTCGTGTATCTGAAGAAGTGTGCATGTACACGAAAGCTCATACCAAGAACAAACTTAGTTGGTCTCTAAGGTGCTACTGGGAGGAATTTTTTATTTTTTATTTTGTTTTGACCATAGCAGCCAAAACACTTTTATAAAATTGGTAAAAGCAGGGGGTTCAGCATTGCCACATATTAGAACTAAACACAATACTACATCACATGATAAATTGGTTTATCCATGGAAAACTTCAATAATGCAACCAGGCAACAGTGCCTGGCTTGTGGAGGGTTTGTTTATCAGCTTAATAGCTCTTAGTTTATCTTCTGTTTTGTTAATGCTGCTAATGTTGTTTTATAGATTAGAAATGCTGTATCGAATTGTTAATCGGATAATGTGACATATGCTTAAGCTTCTTCTTGTTGCTTCATTAACAGTGTTTAATAGATTGCAATTGTTTCAATGACAATTTGTTAGTTATTGTATATGGTTTAGGTTGTATTTGTGATGTTCTGTTATGTGCTACTGTTTTACTGTTCTTTGTTGTTTGCAAGCCGCTTGGGGATTCATTTCAATGAAAAATGGCATAGAAATATAATAAATCAAAATTAAATCAAATTGCAAATGTCTGGCAGTGTTTTCCTGTACAGTACGGGACATAAAGAAGGCTGATCACCAAAGAATTGGTGCTTTTTAATTATGGTGCTGGAGGAGACTCTTCAGAGTCCCATGGACTGCAAGAAGATCAAACCTATCCATTCTTTTTCTTTTTTTAAAAGTATTTTTAATTAAAGATTTTCTTGATTTACAAAGGTGTGTGCAATGTCTCTCTCGTATTTTTCCCATGTAACATTTTTACAAATCAGTTTTGGTTGTTGAGACATTAGGAAGAAAAGGGGGAAAGAGGTGGGTGGGATGGGGAAATGGGTGGGGTGGGGTGAAGATGTTTCTATTTTACTTAATATACAGGTGAAACTCGAAAAATTAGAATATCATGGAAAAGTCCATTTATGTAAGCAATTGTTTTCATTGGCTACTGGACATATATGACATAGACTCTTGACATGCAAAGTGAGATATGTCAAGCCTTTGTTATAATTGTGATGATTATGGCGTACAGCTGATGAAAACCCCAAAGTTGAGATTGTGAATTTGGGGCTCTCATCAGCTGTACGCCATAATCATCACAATTGTAACAAATAAAGGCTTGACATGTCTCGCTTTGCATGTCATGAGTCTATCTCATATATTAGTTTCACCTTTTAAGTTGAAAGAAATGAACCTTTCCACGTTATTCTAATTTTTCGAGTTTCACCTGTATGTAGGAGGAAATCAGGCCTGTGGGCTCACTGGAAGGGCAGATCCTGAAGCTGAGGCTCCAATACTTTGGCCACCTCATGAGAAGAGAAGACTCCCTGGAAAAGACCCTGATGTTGGGAAAGATGAAGGGCACAAGGAGAAGGGGACGACAGAGGATGAGATGGTTGGACAGTGTTCTCGAAGCTACCAACATAAGTCTGACCAAACTGCGGGAGGCAGTGGAAGACAAGAGTGCCTGGCGTGCTCTGGTCCATGGGGTCACTAAGAGTCGGACACGACTAAACGACTACAAAGGGACAGGAGGGGCAGGTCCCCAACCTGGCACAAAGGGAAGGTCCCAGGGTGGGTTACAGCATTAAAACAGAATATTAGAAAATATGCAAAGCAATTTACAATCATAAAAATAAGATTGGTCCTAAATACATATGTGTTCATTCATAATTTTCTTGGTATGCTGCTTTTCAACATGCAAAAAAATGCTAAAAGGGGCTTACAAACAAACAAACAAACAAACAGGAATCAATTTCAAAATCAACCATCACAAAAACAGCTTCAGCTCAGGGGCTCATAAAGATTTGCTTTCCAGAGCAATTATCTTATTGCAGCAACGGCTGCTACTGTGGGGATGCAGGAAACTCAACAACTTCTACAGAAGAGAGAGAATGAAGAAACCTAAAACAATCACTCGGAAACTCCCTGAAATTACTTTAGTTTAATTTTCCAGAGAATTTGCTCCATTGACCCAGAAGGCTCTTTGACCTACTGAGGTTTCTTGGGCGTGTTTAGCAATGCAACCAGGCAGAGGTTAAACACTTGCAACAGCAACACCTAAACCTTTGTACTTGCCAGCTACACGGCTGGTCAATTTACAGAGCAGTAGATCAAGAATATGGTGGAAATGTGAATAAACATTTATTATTATTATTATTATTATTATTATTATTATTATTATTATTCTCATTTATCAGTGGCTTTTTACAGTCTCAGCGTGACTTGACCAAAAAAATGAAACACATTATATGAAAAAAAATTAAGAGGGGAGACAAAAATTAAAGCACCAACAATACAAGATACACAAATGCACAGTAAAATAAGGATCTAGTCCTAACCATTAGTCTAAAAGATGAGCACCACCACAGGAGGCAACATTATTAATTAACAAAAGACCTGGATAAAGAGGGGAAAAACTTAGCCTGGTACCAGAGATGGTGCTAGGTGTCTCCCTAGAAAGAACATTCCATAGGCAAGGGGGCCAACACTGACAAGACCCTTCTTGCGTGACCAAGACCCCCTGTGTTTCCCACAAGTGGGAAACACAGAGAAGGGTTGGTTCATATGTGGAGAGTCCAGTCGGTGCTTTGGGGCAAATATAATATTACACCTGGACTTGCACATATTACGCCTGTGCTGAACACAGAGGAATGGTGGGAGGCACCAGCTAGGGAACCCCCAGAAGGCTCAGAACCAGGGGACTGGTGGTGAGGTAACAATGGGTGGTCAGAGGGAGAAGAGGGGGCAGACTGGGAGGAGATTGTGTCAGAAGCTGAAGGCGCAACAGGGTTTAGTGAGCAGGAAGAGGCTGTGGCAGTGAGCAGTCCAGAATCAGAGGCTGGAGAGGAGGGGGACCAGGAGACAATGATGAGGAAGACTGCTAAAAAAAACCAGGGAGTCTTCCCCTCCTGCTGCAACCAGCTCCTCCCATCCCTACTCGTATCCCAGAAAACACAGAGAAATGAAGAGGGCAGAGCAAAGAGAGACTAGACGAAGGAGCCTGAGATTGCTGTGGAAGGACCAGGGAGAGTTGGAGTCAGAGAGAGCAGTGGGAATGCGGGGGACCTCCAGTCCTTGCAACTGCCTCATTGGGGCCAGACCTACAGAGAAGAGTTGCTGTGAAACTAGGCGTGACCTGTATTGGTTTCTTTGAATAAAGAGTTAACTTCACTGACACCTGTGTTGTTGTTTTTATTGCTGACCTACTCCAGACTCCAGCTCCTGACATCAAGTGACGTCAAAATATCCGAACAGTGCAATGCAGTGGAAACGGGAACCTATTACGTAACAAATGAAAACACATCCAACAGTCATGTTTCAGAAGAAGCAGGCCTCAAAAATCAGGATGCGTTGTCACTAAAGCCTTAACCCTTCTCAAAACGAAGGGCGACAGTTTCCAGAACGGTGCAAAAATGATACCGAAAAAGAAATCCCCCAAACTTAAAAAAAAAGTCTGTTGTTACCCAGTCTTGCTCAATGAATAACTCCTGTCAGAGAAGGATTTCTCCTTTGTGAGGAGTCAGGCCTCACCGCTGCTTCACTTTCCTGGTCGCCTGCGCCGTACAATAGTGAGAAATAATCTGAACGAGGATGGCGGAGTTGATAAGGAGGAAGAGCAAGCCTGCTAGCCAGATGAGCAAGAAAGTGTTTTGCCCTTTGAACTCCAGAAAATAGGCTGGTGCCAGCCACAGACCCTGCCCAAGAAGCCACAGCAGGAGAAGCGTGGCGGCTCGCACCCAGGACATCCTCAGACGAGGCAGCACAGGTGGAAGAAGGCAAAGGTACCAGAGGAAATACTGGGATGTGCACACTTTGTTGAAGCTCACAAACACAGCAGTGTGCAGGAAGCAGCAGGAGACAAGGTCTTGGTAATAAGCCAAGGAAATGACCAGCAGGAGGAGGAGCTGCGGAAGGAATGCCGCAAGCCCGAGGGGGAAACTCCACTCGCTTTCCGCCGTCAGGTACAGCATGTAAAAGTAAGGCGAGAAGTTGTGGCGGATGTCCCTGCGCGTCAGGTGGTACAGGTAGGTGTGCTCCAGAAACTCCCAGCCGTAACGGAGGTAAAACGCGAGGCCCAGGGCCGCAAACGTGGAACCGGCCACCGTCCCGAAAACCAGGACGTCGCGACTGGACAACAGCCTTAAGAAAGGCCGCAGGAAGTCGCCCGCGAGAGAGAGCTTCCGCTCCGAAACGCTTGCTTCTCTTCGCTCGGAGTTTCCGCGGCTTTGCAAATGAAGGGCTAGCGGCAACGCATAGGTCGCCGGGTAAATCTTCATATGCACGGAGAGGCCGTAAAGAACAGCCGCCGTCGCCAAGCGCCTCTTCCCCACGTAGTACATGGTGCCAAGCACCAGGCTTGCCACGAGAGATTCTGCATTCCCCCGGCTGGACACGGTCATTGGCAGGGGATTGAGGAGCCAGAAGGCGCAGCAGCCACAGGCCTCCCTGGCCCCCAGGCCTCTGAGCAGCAGTATCTCGTAGATGAGGTAGGCAGCGACCATATCCCCAGCAACGAAAAGGATCTTTCCGTACAGATCAGTCAAGTGAACGTTTGGGGTTAAGATCCAGGCCAGCAGCGGGGTGTAACGGTAAGTGGCTCTCAGGTAGGGAGATTTCCCTTCCGTGACGTACCGGGCGGCATCGGTGAAGACCTGATAGTCGACGTCTGTATATTTCACCAGCATCGTTCTGTCCTGATAAACTCCGTAGAAGACAAGAGCGAGCCTGATGGCGAAAGCAGAGCTGAATAGAAGTTCTTTCCTGAGGAATCCAGAAAGGATTCGTTCCCTTAATGTCTGGTGTGGCGCCATATTTGGGTCTCCTCGAGAGGGGGCGTTAAAACAAGAAGCAGATGCCACTTCTGGTCCAGACTTGAGCCATCCTTCACGGTCACACCTGCCTTGCTGTCGACTTCTTCAGATGCAAATCAAATCAAAAGAGCTCTGCATAAGTAACAAACGACCCTGTTTAAGAGACAGTAAGAGGCAGAGAAAGTTCAGCTGGTATTGGCATTTTACAAGGGCCTGGCTATTTTACCCATTGCTGGGGGAAACCCTTTGGCCTGCCAGCCATGCTTCTTTGTTTATTAAATTTGCATCCCACCCAAAGCAGCCCAGAGTGGCACACACTGAAATGTCAAAACAATACAATTTCAAATAAGGTGGAAAGCCTGTTAAAAGCAATTAAAAACCACCAAAAACACATTGGCAGGGGTTCGAAATTGGGCCACAAAGCAGATTTCTCCAGGCTGACCAACATCACAATTTTTAAGGAAGGGTGAAAAGAAAATTTAAAACAATAATAATACAAGGAGCTCCCCACTAGCACATGATCTGCTTGTGTGTGATTGAGCACACGACAGCGCTGGAAACCCGGAAGTGGGGAGCACCTGGGAGAGGCCTCGCAAGGAGGCCCTTTGGGCTCTGCGGAGGGCTCACTTCCCCTTCTGGGTTCCCTGTGCCGCATGTGTTCGCAGTTGCATAGAAGTACATCATGTGCATGTGCCTGTACAATTAAAGCAGAAGTCTGGCTTTTGATTAGTGGAGCCTCCTTGTCTTGTTTTGTAAGCCGCTTGGGAAACACGGTCGGAAGCAGGGGAAACTAGGAACCTGAGAGAAAGGTGTGGAAGGTACATAATGCAATTCGACAGCTGGCGCTACGCGGGTCTCGTCTTGCGAGCTGCCTGGGCAGGGATGCCATTTCTCCCAACCTTCTGTTACATGCGAGAACAGGTTGGGAAACCTCCATCGGCCTGAGGGCCAGATTACTTAAGTGGAAACCTCTCAGAGGCATTATTTCGACAGCGGGCAGGACCAGACATGCAGAAGCACAAACACAATCAGACACACATTCCTAATGCACGTCCTTAGAACATACAGGCACACAGAGAGACAGAATAGGGCACATTCCCAACACACACAAACACACTCCTAGCTCACACTTCTAACGCAAAGAATCAGAGGCACAATTCTACACACATCCTTAGAGCACACAGAATGAGGTACGTATTCCAAACCCACACCTTTTGTGAAC
Source organism: Lacerta agilis (assembly GCF_009819535.1). Taxonomy (NCBI): domain Eukaryota; kingdom Metazoa; phylum Chordata; class Lepidosauria; order Squamata; family Lacertidae; genus Lacerta; species Lacerta agilis. The sequence continues at coordinate 63,928,430 of NC_046320.1, forward strand.
AAACAGAGGGGGGGGGAAAAATCAGACACACAGTTCTAACACACAACCTGTGTGCATGCACACAAACATATGAGAAGACACACACTCCTAAGTCACCTTTAGCATACTGTACACTCACAAAGAGTCAGAGCCACACAATACACTGAGAGAGGAGAATCTGCAGAGAAAGAACAAATGGTAAAATAAAAAGAACCAAGGAAAGAACAGGAAAGACGGAGTATTGAATGGATTGGGGTGTGGGAATAAATCGGGAGGCGAGGCCCAGGGTGGGGTAGAGAGGAGGGTCTCATCACTTGGGAGCAGAGGGGGAGCTGCCTAGGCTGCTGAAAGAGAAGGATCTGCTTGAGAATAACTAGAGGGCTGTCCCGGCTGTTGGGAGCTCAGAGTTGCAGCAGCAACAGTGACACATGGAGCAGAGAATCAGGAAGTGTTTTGGAAAAAAAACGGATGGCGAGCAAGGAAGGAAGGAAGCCGGAGCTGTCACTATGCAGAAGCAGATCACGCCGCAAACAATGATTAACAGAAACCCGCTCTTAACGATGACTAAACTTCTGCATTGGAGGTTTTTTAAGCAGAAGTTGGGTGGCCACCTGTCATGGATGCTTTGCTTGAGATTCCTAAATTGCAGGGGGTTGGACTAGATGACCCCAGGGGTCCCTTCAAACTCTACAGTTCTATGCAGGCTCTATGCAGGCAAAGCACGTGCTTCGCCACTGAGCTATGGGAATTTCATGTGCACACGTGCCCACCTTTATTTTTATGTGCATTTTTTAGCCCGGATATGACCATCCCTTCAAGGAAGGAGAGGGAGCAGAACAGAAGTAATAATGGGGAGGAATATTCGCCCCAGGGCGGCAGGTGCTCAAGCAGCGAGCAGGGCGGGAGTAGGACCTTTGCAGGAAAGGGTACCTGTGAGGGTGACTCCGCCACGCAGGTTGCTCCGGGGAAGAAGGTCCGCGAAGCTGCCTTTGGAAAGCAAATCTCCTCGCCTCCAGGAAGCAGGGGCTGCTTGGGGAAGCGCATGCGCAGTTGCGGAACTGAAGCCCAAGCCTCTGCCCTTTCTCGTCCTGCTTCGCCAGGAGAGCGAGAGGGGAAGGGAAGGGAAGCGGGCAGGAGATGGGAAGTGAGGGCAGCGCCAGGGCTACATGTTGCCGCACGGCGCATGCTCGGCGCTGCGAAGGTAGAGCTTTTCTATTCTTGGGTGTTTTACATTTGTTGTTATTATCAGTCGGTTTGGTTTGTCGCATTTCTATGCCGCTTTTCATTCAGATGACTCTCAAGGCGGCTTACGAGCAACAAATAGCAATACCGTAACAATAATAAGAGCATCGCAAATGCAACACAAATCAGACGAAACAAGAAATCATCCATAAAACAGTTGCAACCTATAAAACGCCATTAACGAAGCAGCGGCTAAAAATAAGCAAAACACAATTACGGTAAAAGTCATCACATGTGATTAACAAATCAGGATGGCATTTATAATCTGTGAAATAATATTAACATTAAAAAGCAGCTAAAAAGATAAGCATTGTTGTTACAATATCAGACACGTGTTTGTTTTGTTTGTTTTGTTATTCACATATTGTAGGATCCAGCTCTGATGTAGCAAACAGCCAAGTCTAGAGCAGAAAAAGGTGGGCATGCCATTGTTGAGGCATAAGCACGCAAGGAAGGTGCAAAGCAGGGCTGGTAGGAGCAGAGAGGAAGAGGGGGTGTGGCCTAGGGAAAGAGGGGGCGTGGCCTGGGCAGAATCTCCCTCCCATCCTTGAGGAACCAGTTGGTAGAGCATGCTACTCTAAATCTCATGGTCGTGGGTTCGAGCCCCATGTTGGGCAAATGTTTCCCGCGTTGCATGGGGTTGGACTAGCTGAGCCTTGTGGCCCTTTCCAACTCTACTTCTCTACGATTCTAGTCTGGGGTTTCTCCTAGAGCCTGCACTGTCTTGGGAGTGTTATTCTCTGTGGATTTAGGAACTAGAGCCCTTTCTGGACAGAGGTAGCCTTGTTACAGTTCAGTTTCATAAGTTGCGATTCATAAATAGCATCAAGAAAGTAAATGCTCTCGACTTTCCATAGTAATCCTATTTCCTACATGCCCTTTTAATATATGCCCCAAAGTTGCCCTTCTTCCAAGTTTCAGCTCTCCTTGTCAAGCTATTTGGAAGTTGAGTATAGGGGAGGCATCGCCATACAGAACCTTTTTAGTATACATGAAATTACGTTGTGGCCTTCAAATAAAGATTCCTAACTCCTGCTCAGGGAACAAAAACATCTCCTGCCCTGCACTTTTGACCAAGACTTATTTTTCCCTAATAAAGTTCACCTGCCCACCCTAAGATTTCAGAAAAATCATGGAGGCCTTAGGTAGTCTGGGTAGTAACAGGGTTGTTTCTGACTGTACTGAAATGTTTTGACCAGTTACTTTACTTATAAATTGAAAGTATTGCTTCTGTTGTAGGGGTGGTTAATTAGAAACCTCTATGTGAGCAAGAGTAGTAGTAATGTATGGAAGTGAGAGCTGGACCATAAAGACTGATCGCCGAAGAATTGATGCTTTTGAATTATGGTGCTGGACGAGACTCTTGAGAGTCCCATGGACTGCAAAAAGATCAAACTTATCCATCCTTAAAGAAATCAGCCCTGAGTGCTCACTGGAAGGACAGATCCTGAAGTTGAGGCTCCAGTACTTTGGTCACCTCATGAGAAGAGAAGACTCCCTAGAAAAGACCCTGATGTTGGGAAAGATGGAGGGCACAAGGAGAAGGGGATGACAGAGGATGAGATGGTTGGACAGTGTTCTTGAAGCGACTAGCATGAGCTTGGCCAAACTGTGGGAGGCAGTGAAAGATAGGCGTGCTCTGGTCCATGGGGTCACGAAGAGTCGGACATAACTGAACAACTACAATGTGAGCAATATAGGAGACAACTGAACATGACCTATATATATATATATATATATATATATATATATATATATATATATATATATATAACATAAATAAAGGTAGCCATTTTTACATTAAATAATATGCCATGATTTGTTAGGGTAATACATTGTGTTAAGTAAATAATCATTTTTTCCCAAGTATCTGAAAGCAATAAGATCATATGGATTGGATCATGAGGCGACCCAAATATCCTCCATTTAAACCAACGAGACTTACAATTCTATATAGAATAGGTAAGTCTTTCTAATCCTGAAATCCTAGTATGGTTCCTGCACATTTTTTCGCCAAGTCCTGGGAGCCAATCTGTTCCATGGGTCTAGTAGTTTGCCTCCAAATTCTGGGAAGCGCATTTCCCCATTAAGAAAGTTTTTGTTTCCATTACTTACATTCTAACTGATAAAAAGCTATGATATTCCAGAAAGGGCACCCTGGTATTTCTGACTTATTCCCAGCCAAAATCACAGCTGAGACTTAGTTAGGAAAAGCATTTGGTTTTATTGAACTGAAGCAAAGAGATCTGAGTTATCTGTGAGAGAAAATAGCTTTCAGAAAACATCTTCTGAGCTTGCAGTACCAAAAAGGCAAATCTTCAATGTACAGTATTTATATCATATACAGAATACAATAAATTAATATCTACATGCAACATACATGAAAGTTACATACACTGTAAAAATACAATATTTTTCAGCTTATTTTGTTTTTTTAAAGTTTTTATACAGATTTTAATTTACATTTTTACACAATTTTTGTAAACTTTTTTTTTCCTTTATAAAAATCAGAGCACACCATACATCACCATTCACACCTGCACTTCAGCCTAGACACGTTGGCCACACAATGCTACAAAATCCTAACTTACGCAGCCCCTTCATTTCTACCATGACATTGCTTTTACATTATTATACTACGGAGTAAATTTCTTCTTTTGCTCACTTTGCATATATTTGAAAATATTAAGTAAAGCAACCATAAAAGTCTGTGCTTTAAGAGAAAAGAAAATGGCAAGCAATTAAGTGTCATTACAACCACTTTCATCAACTTCACATTTACCAACACTTCTGCATAATCAAATAGCCTTTCCACTAACAGCTTTCACTTAAGCATGCAAACGTGTTATGATTAGGAAATTATTTATGACAATGTAAAATACTGGGGAAAAGCTACAGGAGTTAGTAGTAGTAAAAGGGAAAGTAGACTTTACATTGAATGTCAAAATTTCTAATTTAATAGTTTGCTTTTTCACATTAACACTTAAGGTTTTCTGAATACACTTCAGTTCCTAAAATGGATAGGAAAGCCAACCCTTGAGAAGTTTTAACACTAAAATATACCTGGCACACTGAACCAGATTACCCTCTGGTTTTCACTTTAAAAGGGGAGATTATTCATTCCTAAATAACGCAAGCATATTCCTTATTTAATACACTTCCTGAAATTCAACAAAGCTTTAAAAAAAAGGAGAAACTCCTTTCTTAAAAAAGAATGCACAACTTAAGTTTTGGTTAAAAGTACTTCAGTCCAAAGAGAAACTAGCATTCACTTCTTTGCAACTCAGCCTATCCTAAAAATAGTTCCCCATATTCAACCTCCAATTTCAGCAAGGCATTCAAGCACATATCAAGCTTTACAGCTCTCTTATAGCCTACTAACACACAGTGTGCACTTGTTCATGCTCCTCACTGGATAAAGACCTAAATGGTTGGTTGGATCAACCCTGCTACATTTGACTTTTGCCACCGTAAGTGGTGTGTATGTTTTGGGTACTGCATGAGACCTTGTGTCAAGGTACAGATGGTGCTTAGATACTTGTTGCCTATAGTACTATAACGCATTAAAAGCTCCGTCTAGCACACTGAGTTGATTTTGGCTTGAGGTCAAAGAAGAAGGTGCTTTCCAGGTCACTTGGTGGAGAACTGCTAAGACTTTCTTCTCCACAGCTCATATCTTCACAGGAGTCCTCACTAGGGGGTAAAATATGAAGAGTTATATACAGCTCACATAAAAAACCCACCCCAAATAGACACTGTTTATGAGGGTCTTTTTCTACTTTTGAGTTGCATTATTTGCATCACATTTCTTAGCAGCATCTGAGTGCTTATTTATTTTTAATTCCCTAGCAGTCTGCACTGCACCCAATTGCATTAAGAATAGATTCTGCTTTCATGGTGTGAGGGTTCTGTTAATGACATTATGTACAAAATTTCCAGTGCAAAATCAACAAGAGCCTGACTGATTATCAGTTTCTCAAGTGATTAAAATGTTCATCACTGTCTACAATTTTAAACTAAGCAATGTCAGCTGCTATAATTCAAATAGGTTCTTTCACTTTAGATAAGGTCAATCAAGGACTGCACTGCTGCTAACTGTCGTATCGCACATTGATCTCGCATTTCATAACTGAGCATCCAACTCCTGGAGCCTCAAAGCATAACTGGCCAATTCAAAATGCAGCATTGCTTTAAACCAATTTAAACAGCACAGAGTGCTTGTAGTCTCCTCAAAATATTTACTGTCAGAGAGACCCACATTATAGTACTCCACACGCCCTCACAACTGATGCAATACAAGCTGTTTGGTTTTATGGGATCTGGAACCCACAAAGTTAGTAAATGTAGTTCTAATATCTGAAATGCTAACAAACCATTACTACTTGGTTATCATCTAACCGTAAATTACACACATGCCACAAAAGAAAGCTACCATTAAATTTATTGAGCTGCCGTTACTTAAAGGATGAGCAGGTAAGTAGAGAAAGCCCCATGGGATATACCTACCTCTCACTCTCATCAATACATCCAGCCTCTGGGATTGTGGGCAACTCAGGAACACTGTAGTAGCTGTTTTGAAGATTTTGAGCAGTACGCCTTGAAACAATCCAAACTAGTTTTTTATGGTCTGGCTTGCAACAGGCAGGAGACGAGTAATCCACTAAGCATTTTGAAACCAGCTCTCTCCAATAGAGCAAGTCACTGTCACTTATCTAAAAACAAGTGAAGACACTCATATTTATTTGTATTCATTCAAGAGACCTCTACTACAAATCCACTATGCCTGTAATCTCATCCACAATAACCCAAGTGTGGGGCTTGTGTTCAAAAAAAGACCAACTGGAATCGCAATCTGAGGGATGTGCTGAAAAGCTCATCACCAGTATAGCTGGATGCCTAAATGCACGGCATTGTTTGCATTCTGAAACACTTTCTGTGTGTCAGCTAAGATCAACTTTCGCTTCTGGCCTACCGTTCCCCCAACATACTGTGCTAAGATCCTACAAAAGAATACTAATTTAAAAGACCCCCACTTAGTCTCAACTGCAGATTCAGCCACACACCACATCTTCAAAGACTTTACATATAACTTTGAACACTGTTAACTGAAATTCTACCACTGGCACTGTGTGAGCTGATGAGGTACTGCAGTTAATGACAGTTTACAGAATGCTTGTGGTTGCAGATGAGGGATGTGCAATCTCATACTGCAACAAATGTCTCCTGTATAGAATCATATGATGCAAGATGGGTAAAATGGGAATGTCTTTCATTTATGAGTCCTTGTTACACTTTTACTTCTGATACTTGCCTCTGCAAAGCTATTTCAAAGCTTTTCAGCCATGTGACCTTCCCAATCTCCCTACATCATGCATTTGGAAACTAATTCCCATATTCAGAGGAGCACACTGTATTAGGATTGCTGGGTCCAAATGATATAAAGCAAAAATGGTTGAATCTCTTACCTTTGAGTGCTTCTGAACATACAGAACCATCTCGAACAATTCAATGGATTTCAGAGCCTGCACTTCCAGGGACAGAAGGCACAAGGCCAAGATGGATGGCTGAAAGTACAAACACACATATCTAGCTCAGTAACAGATTACTGGATTCCACCTTTTGCCTGTCAACTACCCACTTCAGGTTTACTTTTGCTTTAAGTTAAAAAAAAAATACTCCCACCACCACCAACACATAAAAGCCACATTAATTTATATTTCACATTAATGATATAGCAATATTTCCTTTTTATCCCCGGGGATCATTCCAGAGTGTACTTTGAGAAAGAGATGGCAATGACAAATTAAGACCGATAAAGCCAACTTAATACTCTTCATGCTGTTATCACTTTTGCATGTTTGCTAGCATCTCCAATTTAATGGCTAAATATAATTGTGCCATTTATTATATTGCCCATACTCCTCCTATGCTTTACTTACTTTTGCTTTTGAAAAGACTAGTCGGCAGTTGCAAGCTTTAAGTTGTGCTTCCAGTTTGTCAAGATTCAACAATTCTTTCCTATACAAGAGACAAGATGGGAAAATGTAAACCCTGGTTATCTAGCAGTGTGGCAGAGTTCAACTCAACTAAGATGCCTGCAGAGTTACTCAAAATGTAAGGCAGGTGCACAGATCCTATTTCCCAGTCTACAACCCTCAATGCACCTGACCGCTCCCATTCATCTTGTAGAGACTACGGGCTCTCCAATCTTGGCTGCATTTCCTTATCTCACTGTGCATGAGCACATATTATTGGGAAACAATAACTGGAGCATCTGCAGCCACAGCAAGCAGGAAAGTACAGGCAGCAATGGGAGAGGGACGATCCAGAAGGCTAACAGACAGAATGAGGGCTTCAAACTACCCACTGAACAACAGGGAATAAGACTAATCCCACACGTACCTTTCTGAGGTATGACAGAGTACAATTGTATGGTACAAGTGCAAAAAGGTTAAGGCAGTAGTAGCTTTGAAGTCAAAGTGCAGCTTTTCTGATATTATTTTCTCCATCCGCTTCAGGTCGGACACAGTGCATTTGCATTGGCTAATCCGGATGACATCATGGAGGGATGGGATGTTGCATTCCTCTTCAACCACTCGAGCAGCCAGCTGGAAGCAACAGACTCCAATGCAGGACAAGTGCTTAGGTTTCACCTAGGGAGAAGGAAAAGAACGTTGGGAACAACTAGTAGCATGGATCATAAGCTACCTAACAGCAATGTGTAATGGGCAAATAATGAAAAAAGGTACTGAAAATCCATCCAGCATTGTATGGGTTGTACTGCATACCCTTATTGCCTAGACTGAACAAGAAGACCCTTATAGAAGAAAGCTGGCTCATGCTATGCAATACTAGGACAAGGTTTAGTAAGTTCAGCCTGTAACAGTACTCCTGCTGGTAGTGGGCATTTATTACAAATTCAGAAATATTATTCACTAGGTGTCATCTGGAATGGTGGCACAGATTCAGATAACCTCACTAAGAAGTGTAATATGATTGCAATTTGGCTTTGGAGCAAAAAAACTGAAGAAGACAAGGAAAACATGGGAATGCTATTTTCTGTATTTGTCACACACACCTATAATAAGGTAATATGCCCAAGTTTAACTCCCCAATTCTGCATGCAGCACTATGGAATCATCCTAGATCACCGTATTGCACAGGTGTCAAACACAAGGCCCGCGGGCCTAATCCGGCCCGCCAGACCTCGTCATGTGGCCCGTGTAGCCGCCGCCGGCTGTCAGCCTTCACCTTTTATTCTCGCTTTTTTTTTTTTATAACAGCTTCAGCCGGTAGCGATTTTTAGGCCGTTCTAGGACTCCCCTTCTCTGTAGACCGTCCCTTCCTCTTTCCCCCCGAGTGCCGACCCCCTTTCTTCCTCGTCTCTATGATCCGCGCGACCTTTCGGAGGTGATTGGCTGAGGGCGGCTTGGCGGAGCTCTCGCGAGGGGCGCGGCCTTCGAGAGGCCGGCGGCGGGGGTGGGGGTGGGAGCGAGAGCAGCGCTGGGAGGAGGGGGGCGGAGCAGGTGACGGGGCCTGGCGTTGAAGGCCTGGCGGAGGAGGCGGCGGCGAGCTCAGTCAGTGAGTAAAATGGCCGCGCCGGTGGGGGAGAGAGGGTCACCTGTGGGTGGGGAGAAAGGCGGTGGCAACCCGTGAGGGGCATAGGGGCCTTCTCTGTGGTGGGATGCGGCGGCAGCTGAGGGGGAAGCAGCCATTTTGGGGCGGCGTGAGGTCTGCCTGGTGGCGCCGAGGGGTCCGCCCCAGCCTGGGCCTGCTTTCGGCGGGCGAGAGGAAGCCCCGAGACGCGGCCGGGAGGAGCGGTGGGCGGGCAGCTCATGTCGCGGGAGACTCTGCCGACGCGGCCGCTTCTTCCTCTTCTTCCTGGGTTTTTTTTCTTCTTCTCTCCCCCCCCCCCATTGACACGACGCGGCCTCATCTTCGCGCCTGTTTCGGAGGCCAAGCTTTCGGGGTTTCGTTTCTTTTATTGTTGTTATTTATACACTGCTCCCCCGACACGCTCGTTTTTATTTCAAAGAAATGCAAGCTTTCGTGGAGCACTTCTTTTTTAAAAAAAAGGGGGGGGAGGAAAGGGAGAAACTGCATCCGATTCCTGCCTTGCGCAAAACGGATTGTGGCGCCTCTTCTTCGCAAGCTTTTTTTCAATAAAATCATTTTTCAATAAATTGTACAATAATTGTACATTTGAATATCTACTTGCCATTATTCTGACTATGTTTCTGCTTTCAGTGCTAGTTATTACTTAATTACAAAAAACAGTAATAATTGAATGCAGTGACAATAATTTATGATAATAAGAGTGGACACATAGTCCTACAGATACAACCAGCCCTTTGAGGGTGACCAAACTGCTGATGCGGCCCCCGATGAATTTGAGTTTGACACCCCTGCCGTATTGCCTTAAAGTCAAAAACAAGTGTCAAAGGCTATAGAAACATATTGTTACTGAGTATGTGCAAAAAATCATACGGCTGCTCCTTCTGGATGTACCTTCATGAGTGCCAAAAATCTGTCTAGGATGTTGACCGCCAAGACAAATGTTTCTGTGGCAAACCCAAAAAAGTAGGTAAGACTCCAGAGATCTTCAACTTTTGCATTCCTCAATCTTGGACATAAGGCGTTTTCATTCTGTGTAGCAAGAGAAATAGCTTCGTGTTATATGTACAAACTCTGCACAGAAATGTCTTCGAAGCTGATCTATATATTCTAATGTGGTGTGACAGCCAACCTCATGGCGACTGGGAATGGGGATGAAGAGTGCAGGCAAATACTCCATAGTTAAACTGTCCAGAAGCTAGAAGGCCCTTCCCCCCAACATGTCACTGATTCGCCATATTTTTGGGGGGTGGGGAGTTCAACTGCACCACTGGAAGTCTTTGCACCAACAGGACTTCACTGGATACAGCCCAAAATCTCTTTACAAAGTAGCACAATATATAGAATGAAGTACAGCCGTACCTCGTGTTACGAACGCTGTGTGTTGTGTTCGTCACGGGTTATGAACACGCCAAACCAAGAAGTACCGGAAACACCTACTTCCGGGTTTGCAGCGTTCTTAATCCAAGTTCATAAACTATGCTTTTCTTAAACCAAGGTACCACTGTACTACAAGCTAGCCAGTGGGGTTAGAGTACTGGAATAGGACCTGGAAGATCAAGTTCCAAATCCCCACTCAGCCATGAAGCAAACTGGGTGACCTAGAGCTAATAACTCAGAGAGTTGTTGTAAGGTTAAAAGGGGAAGAAAGAGAATCAATAGTCCACCTTGCTTTGAGAGAAGGCTGAATATATGTTTAATAAGCTACATGAAGAATAATCTATGCTTTTGGTCATTTTCCTATCAAATCTCCCACATGCAACCAAAGCTCAATTGTGTATATCATTAATTCCCAGACCCAGAGAAAAGCTTTTCCTCACCTCAACAGTGCACTCAATCAAGCTAAGCCCCTTTTCCCGAGGCTGGTATTTCCATTCTTGCTCCAAATGGATTTTCAGCTGCCTGAAGAGCCAACTGCTCATCTGTTCAACTCCAATGTCCTTCATCTTAGAAAATAGGGGAGAGGAGGAAGGAAAGGCAATATGAACATTCTCAGGAGGGAAAAATTACATCCATTTCAGAGGTTAAATGTGTGTTACAACAGCAACATAATCACCACTCAGAAGCAAATAATTAATGCTGTATTTCCAATTCACCCAACTTGTGTTGAGCCCATGGAGATAATAAGCCTTACAATTAAAGAGCATAGTATTTGACAATTTCAGATGACACATTTCTCTGAACTGCCCACATGCCCATCTATCTAAAATGTTTACAATGTATCATACTAAAACCATGCAATCGGAGAGAGAGAAAAATATAACACTGCTCTCTCTCTCCAGCTGAAAACCTGGGCCTTTCACCCAGTGCTTGACTAAGAGGCCAGTGCATAGGGAGTTGGGCAGGGGGGTGGGGGTGGGTGGAACATAGCTGAATGCTGTCACGTACACACAGTGGAAGCAACTTCCGAATGACTGAAGGGGGCAGCAGCAGAACAGACATACAGACTCACCAGTAAGAAACATCATCAGGCTACAACACTGAATATTTCCCTGGGAAGCAGACCCACAATAATAACAGCTTACTGTTGAGTAACCTGGCATAATGTTATCAGGCTGCCCAAATGATAAGGCATTCTGATAAACTCTCCTGACCCCTTAAGCATATAACTCTGCAATTCTACCTGCTAAATTTTGGATTTTATCCATCTGGCTTTCCTGTGATCCCAATACAGTGGGAGCTTTGCAGTATCTTACTACCCTTTCCTTATTAGGTTTCGAATTAGTTTGTTTCTAGTCCTTAGACCGTTACAAAAGAAAAAACAACAATTTAAATTCCTTATAGGTAATCTGTCAGACACACACACCCAATCACGCACTTTGAGTCAGCCTGTTTTCAATTCCACCCTAAGCAAAGGGATAATCTTTGTTCAACCTCGAAACAACAACAAAAATCTGGGGAGCAGAGATGAGTGGGTGGTGGCAGGGAGGGAGGGACGGAGAACTATCAAAACATTTGTCCCAAGGCCTAGATCATCTGTTGCCATCCTCAGCCAATCCTTTACACACAAAACTTGTAAAACACAAAGGAGTTCACTCTCAATCAACAGCTTGGGATTTGGTTAAGAAAATGCCCTTTAGACAGAAGCTGAAAATGATTACTCTGCACAATCTGCATCTAGCACAAGGGCACCCCAAAACACAAGAGATCCCCTTTAATCCGCTTTGCTGGGTGTGAAACCAGCCAAAATCTCCCTCAGTTCTCATTTTTTGCCCTACTTCTCTATTTCTATTCAGCTGATATTTTTCTTGAAAGCCCACCTACAGCACTGCCACATACATTTCCCTCAAATACACACCCCAACACCATCCTGCTTATCCCACATGCAACCATTTCCTTCTTTCTGGGGAACTTACATGGGACCTTCCCTCAACCCATGACACACTCGTCCAGTTCTACGTGCCTCCTCCCAGCTATCAAAGCCTGGACAGTTATTGCAAAATACTTTCTGGTGTCCTCTGTTCACCTCCAACTAGCCCTAGTGACGAGTTCAAACAAACTCTTCCCAAACACACAGCAATAGGGTTGGCTCAATTCCCACAGGTCCCTTGCAACCCATACCATCAAGAGTCTCTCGAAAGCCAGCAGTCCTACCTAAGGTCCAGGGGGGCTCTGCCCTCCCAATTACTGATCGCTTTCCATCACCAAAAAAATCATTTCACCCCACAGGACACCTCACCCTCTTAAGCAAAGCTACACCCCTGTCAGCCTCCCACAACCCTTTCTAAAACTTAGTCTCCCATTAAAGCTCTCCCGGGATCTGTGGCAGACAAAAGCTTTCAATGGGGCTCGCCCCTCATGAGCCTTGTCTCCTCACACACCCACACCCCAAATCACTGCGCTCCACTGCCTATCAGCTCCTCCCCTTCATATGGATATAACTGGCTTGCCTTATTTTGCACCAAGGCTTACTAGACTGATTGAGAGGCACTTGGAAAATGAAAATATCATTGCAGCCACTGAGTGAGCAGCAGGCAGGCAGAGACCACCACCTTGGTACATTGCTTTAGTGTAATATTTTAATACTGGTGGATGTTTGATACTGTTACTGTGCAATTTTATTCATTTATCTTCATGCTACTTGCAAGCTGCCTTGAAAAGATTTGGCTCCGAAAGGGGTATAAATAATTGTAATAAGTAAATAAACAATCGGTTCAGCTCCCTTAAAATCCGTTCTTCACAGGACACCCACAATGCCCCTTCAATCTCACCCCTCCCTCTCCCAGCACAGACTTAACTTTGTAAATTAAAGAGTGGCCCACATTGCAACAAAGAAAGCAAACCGTAAACACAAAAATTCCCGCCGCCCCCCCCAACCACAGCAGTACACATTAAATAAAAATGTATCTTCAAACAATTCGCGTCCTCCACCCCAATAGTACTGTTTTAAGAAACGGGCAAGGAGAAGGGTGCACAAAAAGGCAATTACAGTATTTCCTCTTCCTTGCAGTTTGATGTTTTATTCCAGTACCTGCTTTTGCAATTGCTTTCATGGCCCTGCCTTTTTCTTTTTCTTCCTTTGGGGGGGGGGCTAATACTTTGATTCATATGAACTGTCTATCTATCTAGACAGTTCATATGAATCATATATATATATGTGTGTGTGTGTGCGTGCTATAGAATCTGAAACTATCACCACACATAAATACATAGCCTGTATTTCATGTCTTTTCGTGTACTTAAAAAACAACAACCCTAAAAATAAATGCAATCGATAGATCGGTGGTGGGGGTGTACTATCTAAATAGGCAGGACACAGAAGCTTTTAAACGTTTGTGGGGGGGTTTCTTTTTGGTAAATATGCCAAATTTGTTGTAATGATATATATTTCGTGGGTTTCGGGGAGCACTCCTTGCTCAGCCGATTTTCGGGATATGAAGCAGTTTGTAGGGGACGCTTTTAAAGGAAGAAAGCGACGCTACAAAAGGCTTAACGCCCCCCCCCCCATTTTTCCATCTCTCAGCTGGACATACCTCTCCTCAGGGACGCTGCTTCTCCTCTTCTCGGGACCCCGGAAGGGACGGAGGAGGGAGGCCGGGGGCTGGAGCGATGGGAGGCGGCCGGCGGTTGTCCCCTCAGCCCCGCCAGCGGAGGCGACAACAACAGCGAACGGCCGAGGCGCCTGTCCTCACCGACCCATCGAGCCGCCTTCCGCCCACTCCAAGCCCCGACCTTCCCCCGTCCTTCCCAGCCCGGCGTCAGCACGAAAGCAGCAGCGGCACCATCGCCTCCTGCTCCACAAGCCCCGGAGACCTCCGCGGGGCAGCCGAGCCGGAGGCGCCTCAGACCCACATCAAAATGGAGTCCGCTCGGAAGAGAGCCGAGGAGTCTCGGGTCCCGCCCCTCTTTCCGTCACGTGACCGCCCGCCCCGCTCTCCTCCTTGTTTTGTTTCTCTCGAGTTGCTTTGGGCGGAAGGATTCCTAGCCGCGGCTGCGATGCGGTCCTGTAAGAAGGAAGGGAAGGGGGGACTGACGGCAAACAAAAAAATCCCTCTCGTTTTCTCATTTCTCGCCCCCCCCCTCCCCACTAATGGAATACCTCATCGAACGCTATTTGGGGAACGGCAGGAATGCTTCCTCCCATCAACCGCGCAAATGATTGCCTTTGCTTTCCCTTTGGCTTTTAACAGAGAGGCGGAAGGACACTCCATGCTTTGGGACGCATCGCTCCTTTTAAAGGGACAAAGGTGGGGGTTGGGAGCAAAACCTTAGTTTTGAAAAGTCCGCCCAAAAGGCTGCTTGCTGATTGGTCGGCGGCTGCAGAGCGGTGATTGGACGCGGGGGGGCGGGCCTCTTTTTGTTGTTTTTGTGCGGGCCATCTTGGTCTCGAATGTTTTGTGGCTCAGAGGAGTTGGCGCTGACTGGTGGGAGGTGACGGCAGTTCGCTGTCAAGAGTAGCCAATGAGGAGAGAGACCTTTGGCCTCTCCCTCCCTCGGGGCTCTTTTTTGTTTTCCTCCTCCAGCTGATTCTACGGCGAGGCGGGGATGACGTGGGGGAGGGGAGAGAAGCGCTCTGCTGCCCCAACTGCCATTTCCCAACTGTCATTTTCTTGGGGTGGGGGCTGGGCAGAAGAAAATGGAGGGGCGCAGCTTCACCTCTTGCTCAGCTGCAGCCTTTTCAGAGTCAAGGTCTCCAGAGGGCTTTCCTCAACCCCAAACATTGTTTGTTTGTGTGTGTCTGTTTAAATTGTACCAAGGTCTCCAGAGGTGAACTCCCAACTCCATTTATATTTATTTGTTTTTGTAAAAATAGTGTGTGTGGGGAGAACCTCAGTGGTTTACAAAGAAACAATGAAATTATTGCTATTTTTTTAATGTCATAATTTAAAACACAGAAAGTCAAAAACCACAACAGAACATCAGTTTTAATAAGGACAAACAATAGGTTTTGGTCACAGGACAGTTGCAAGATGTAATTTTCTAGTGCAACTTCATGCAACAAAGGCCGTCAAGGCTGGACATTTTTAGCTCTAAAGGTAAATGTTTTGGAAACCATTCACGGAAACTATTTAGCAATCTGAGATTCTACAGGTTTTTCAGGGCTATGGTGTGTTTTAGGGATAAACAATGTTATTTTTACAAAGCAACGCAGTATTTACATAGAATATTTTGGGTGGCTCTAATCTTTCTGTTGTTCAGATGCTAAATTGCAGGCTGGTATTACATGGATTATTTTAAAACAAACCACAGGAGTATCATGTTCCCAAGCTGGTTTTTTTGGCATAATACCAAAAGCAGTAGTACCTGTAGTTGTAAAGCATGATTACAATGACGCAAGTCCAGTTCAGGGGTGTTGGGGCACATAATCAAGTTAGCCTAACATAATTTGGGCTAATTAATTAAGTCAGCCTAACATAATTTGGGGGTGCGAGGCCTTTTTTTGCTGGGGGCATTTCGAAGTTGAAACATCAAAGCAATATTTAGCTATGGAAATAATAGCTCAAAGGTGCTGATGTGTACCAACAATTGAAATATGGAACAGAGAAGAGGAATACATTGGTACTAGGGAGGGCCAAGCAACCTCATTTAGAGGGATAGCTTGCAATGGAGCTATCCCTCTAAATGTCCTTTTCATGAGTGCAGGGTTGAGCCAAAAAGAGTGGAAACAGCTGCTACAAACCAGAATGATGAGAGGCATTGCTTCTCACTCTTTGGGCAGATACCTCTCCTGTTGGGAAATGGCCCTGAAGGGCCTTACATCTAGGGGCTGGGTGGGGATTCTTTAATGGACAATTATTTAGTTATGTAAACTAATTTCTAGCCCACTTTTTCTAGACAGATACTGCAGAGAGTAAACAGTCATATAAGGGAGGAATTTGGTGCAGTGATACGGAGATCGTGGCCTGATGGGGCAATGTCTCCACTCTCCCTCCATGGCACTGTGGTCTCAACCACTGAGCCTCTTGGGCTTGCCGATCAGAAGGTTGATGGTTTTAATCCCCATGACAGGGTGAGCTCTTGTCGTTCTTTCCCAGCTTCTACCAACCTAGCAGCTCAAAAGCACCACTGCGGCGGGAAGGTAAACGGCATTCCCATGCGCTCTGGTTTCCGTCACAGTGTTCCGTTGCGCCAGAAGCGGTTTAGTCATGCTGGCCGCATGACCTGGAAAGCTGTCTGTGAACAAACGCCTGCTCCCTCAGCCTGAAGTGAGATGAGCGCTGCAACACCATAGTCGCCTTTGACTGGACTTAACCCTCCAGGAGTCCTTTACCGTTTTCTTTTTTACCTCTAGTCAATGGGTGGGGTCACAGGGGGAAAGCCCTGCTGTTCTAGCAGAAGTTCTTGTGTGGGTTTCCACTAGCAAGGGAATCATCGGTTGAATCCAACCCACAGTAATCAACAATCAAGACGTGTGATACTTTTTCTCATTTCTTTCTTTTAGTCAGTGCTATTTTTCTAGAAAAAGAGATGCCACAACTCACCATGAACACCTCCCTCGTTCTCTTAGAATGGCAATGGTGCCCAATTGAAAGGTGCCGGAACTGAGTTCTTGTAAGTTCCCCCTGGGGGGGAAAGCCCTGCTTTTAATTGTGTTTTTTTATCTTTGCCCCCCCCCCATCTCAACTTAAGTATGTATCTCTGTGTTGAATACCGAGTAAATATAAAATTACAAACATTAAAAACTCATAAGACAAATAAAAGGCAGTTAGAAATGTCAAGAGTACCAGTGGAGGCTGTTCGGTTAGGGCGAATGGGACACAGCCCCAGCAACCTCAGCCTGCCTTCTTACTTCCTATAAGTCCTGGAATCATAGAGTGGGAAGAGACCCCAAAGGTCAACTAAACCAACCCGCTGCAAGCCTTCCCACAGCTGTCCCTGGGTTTACAAGAACCACTAACCTTCTCATTAACAGCCAGATGCACTGACCCCTTGTGGGGGTGCTACTACCTGTTGGATTCCTCCTCCTTAGTTCCTTGTGTAACTCAGCAGAGAGGAGGATGGTGAGAAAACTATAATTAGTTGGCTCTGCCTGTTATTGGCTTTGGCTCTGCAGACTGTTAGGATTCCTGCCTTCCCCCCTACTAGTGCTAATGGGAACCAGCCAGCACTGAAGTGAACAACCATCTGTTTAAAACAAGCACCAACCTCAAGGTTACCAGAGTTAGGTGAGAATGTCATAACTGGAGGAGTCTTGCAACTCCCAAGCTGCCTGGCTAGCGAGATGGCGGCTGTCCAACGAACAAAGTTGCCTATCACTGCTTTGCCCAATCAAGAGCCTAATGTTATAGCACTACTGGCTATAGTGGAAACTCCTGTAACTCCAAACTATTCATTATCACGTGTGAGAGCCAAAAGGAGCTACTTACTGTATGAGGCTTAATCAAGGAAAATGAAAACCCAGACATCACTAATTATTTATTTAATATATTCCTGTAGGACATCCAATAGCATACGATATGTGGGCAATTCTCATAAATAGAAGACTGAAATGCAATATTAAAATCCAAAACAGTAAGGAAACCAAATGTGATGTTTTCCTTACCAATGACAAATGCTATCCTGGGGTTATCTGTCAATATACGTTTTTAGCTACTGGTGTGTATTGAACATTTAGTTATGACTCTTATCGCAATTGCAGTGCAAAGCCTCCATCCCATTTTGTGTGCAAGGGAACTCTCCTTCATTGCAGTGAGATACGAGAGACTGGTTGGAATGAAAGCAACACTAACAGCATAGTCCTTGCTATTCTCAGAAGTCAGTGCCATTTAATTCAATGGGTCTTACTCACAGGTAAGTAGGCTTAGGACAGCTGTCAGATATGTCGCCATTTTATTGAACATGTAAGGTGAGAGCCAACTAAGAGTAGACTCACTGAAATGCAAGCAAGATACTCTACATTCCAGTGGGTCTACTCTGAGTATGACGTACCTTGGCTATCACACATCATCTCCATGATTCAGATAATGGCTCCAGCATTGCAACTGTATTTGAAAAAACATAATTACCATTAATGGGAACTGAGTTCATTGGTCATTGACTGCGCTTCACACTAGTAAAGTCTTAACAGGCCATGTCTGTGCTTCAAAATGAAAACAAAATAAAAAATAAAAGAATTCCTTCCAGTAGCACCTTAGAGACCAACTTAGTTTGTTCTTGGTATGAGCTCTAAGGTAGCTACTGGAAGGAATTCTTTTATTTTTTATTTTGTTTTGACTATGGCAGACCAACACGGCTACCTACCTGTAACTTCAAAATGAACTGTGTTATGACTTCACCCAGCACAGCATAGGAAGATTATCACCTTTGATATATCACCGAGAATAATAACATAAGTTGAAGACACTCCTCCAGTGAGCAAAATAAATGGATTCATATTAAACTCTCCCTCAAGCCAGAGAAACTTGACTGAGCAACCCAAAGACTTGCTGTAAGGAAAGACAGGTATGTTTAGGGAGGTGGCAGAAATAATGTTAGTCTCACTTGGAACCATGCCAGCTCTACACGATATTTAATTAGATTTAAGATTTAAGCTATGATATGACCTGTGTGGGTTTACCCTCCCAGCATATTTTTAAAATTAGTGTGGGATGATTCAGAAGGAAACCATGCCTGTTCTTACAAGGAAAAGGATTTGGTTTCATCAGTGTGATTCTGTGTACAAAAAGAGAGTCGCAGGCCACCAAAGAAAAGGAAATTAGCAAAAAAATTTCATGGGAAGCCAAACCTTTTTTTCTGTATAAAAGGCATGCCCATAAATGGCAGAAGTGCCAGTTATGCCACATGTCTTCTGAATAATCCAAGCATTAAAAAAAAAAATTATGGTCAGGTTACTTATGATCACAAAGTAGTCATTCTGATTGAACAGTCTGGTTTCCAAATATGCGTTCCCAAGCGGGCAAATTACCCAGTGGCATGACTCAGAGTGGGATAATTCAAGATGATAAAATACCCATTAGCTGAAAACAAAAGGAATACCGGTAATTACATCTCATTTGTGGAATTAACCATTTTGCTAAAAAATAAGGACGGATCTAAAAACCATGCAAAAGACTCTTATAATTGGCTGAGTTAAGATAGTATTAATTCTTCTTGAGCAGAAGGCACAGCTGTGTAGTAAAAAACAGGCAGCCCTCATGTGGATTGTCATATGTGACCATGTTGTACATGTATTCTGTGGCCACACAGTGTTGTTGCATCTTGGTGTACATGTAATTATCATGTGCAATTCTCACATGCAATTATTTATACATGGGTTACATGCTTTTTCCTACATAAAAGTATTTTCTATGTAACACTGACATGGCCATCAGGCCTACTTTATGCATTGTCCCTCTTGCCTCCAAGAGACCACTCTGTGTACATGTTCAGAAGACGATGTAAATGCCATATCATTATGAATACTGTACATGAATTTGAGAATCTAATGCATGTGGTGGTTTCTTGACTTATGTGCACATGGTGAAAAATCTGAGCCTTTTTTCCAAATATATGGCAATGTATATACTTTTTTCCAGTAGGAAAATTAATGTAGAACTCAGCGCAAAATTAGGGAGCAATTTTTTTTAATGGATGTTATTTAAATTGTACAACAAAATAATAAGAACACATATAACAATTATAATTATCCATGGATTGCAATTATCCCTAATAGAATTTCATACACAAAGATCACTTCTACACTATTCAATATATTTCTGAAAAATCTCAGTATGTTTATATTTCCATATGTCGAGATGCAATCTTTCTTTAATTGCATCTCCAAGATCTACTTGAAGATCTACTTGTGCTGGTTTCTCTCCCCACCCCCCACCCAAATAAGGGGGGGGGGTAATATCACAGGAATTGAATCAAGGCTCCCCTTCCAACTGTGTACTGTATCTAATGAATATCTCAGACTTCTTCTGCATACATGAACCTATTGCTCAGCCTCTTCTAAGCTGTCTATCTTTATCCCAATGGCTTTACATTTCAGTGCCAAACTGCATGTTAAGAGAAGTATGCACTTAAACTGGATACTTTTATTTTGAAGAAAGAACCCAATCTGGAATGAACTTGGGGGTCTGTGCCAATTTTCTGCTGAACCTCCTCCCATAGCTACTTTGCCCTCAAAGGTGCCGTTTGGAGTAAACAAGACTTTCTGGGGTAAATAGCACCTAGTTCGGTGATTTTTGGCAGGACACCAACCTGGATCAGAAACTCATTCCAGAATGGGGCCCTGTGGCTTTTTTCCCTTCAAAATAAAAACTTCCCATTTATCACATCTGGTTTGGGACTTTGCTTCTTAGGCCCAAGTGATTCTTAGTTTAAAGGAGGGCAGTTGTATTGAACAAAATATACACAGTTGTTAAATATGTTTTTGTGTAAGAACAAATCCTCTTCCCCCAAGCTCCTGTCCTGACAACCCTACTTCTGAGTATCATTTCTCCACCAGAACCAATTCAAAAACTCAAATTCTGCTCTCCAGGACTGAGGTGAGGCGTAAATGATTGTTCACGCCATTTCTGTTCATGTCAACAGAACTGCAGCAATGCAGATGCCAGAACAATCCACTTTTTGTACTTTCCTAGTGATGAGTTGCCTTCCATGCAAGTTAAATTGTATGAAAGTGAGCTAAATGTTTCACTAAATCCTTAGCTTGTGTCTGAGCAAGACAGGGCAACTAGCAATTTGCATACAAGCCTCTGGAACACCCCTTCATGGATCACTGCCTTGTCGTGGCGAAGGGGCTTGAATTACTCAGGGAAGCTATGAGCTATGCCGTGCAGGGCCACCCAAGATGGACAGGTCATAGTGGAGAGTTTGGACCAAATGTGATCCACCTGGAGGAGGAACTGGCAACCCACTCCAGTATCCCTGCCAAGAAAACTCCATGGACAAAGACAACAGGCATATAAAAGATATGACGCTGGAAGATGAGCCCCTCAGGTCGGAAGGCGTCCAACATGCTACTGGGGAAGAGCGGAGGACAAGTACAAGTAGATCCAAAGCTGATGAAGCGGCTGGGCCAAAGCCGAAAGGACACTCAGTTGCGGATATGCCTGGAAGCGAAAGGAAAGTCCAATGCTGTAAAGAAAAGTATTGCATAGGAACCTGGAATGTAAGAACCATGAACCTTGGTAAGCTGGATGTGGTCAAAAATGAGATGGCAAGAATAAACATTGACATCCTAGGCATCAGTGAACTAAAATGGACGGGAATGGGCGAATTCAGTTCAGATGACTATCATATCTACTACTGCGGGCAGGAATCCCGTAAAAGAAATGGAGTGGCCCTCATAGTCAACAAAAGAGTGGCGAAAGCTGTACTGGGATGCAATTTCAAAAATGATAGATTGATCTCGATACGAATCCAAGGCAGTCCTTTTAACATCACAGTAATCCAAGTTTATGCACCAACTTCCAGTGCTGAAGAAACTGAAATTGACCAATTCTATGAAGACTTACAACACCTTATAGAAATGACACCAAAGAAGGATGTTCTTCTCATTATAGGGGATTGGAATGCTAAAGTAGGGAGTCAAGAGATAAAAGGAACAACTGGCAAGTTTGGCCTTGGAGTTCAAAATGAAGCAGGGCAAAGGCTAATAGAGTTCTGTCAGGAGAACAAGCTGGTCATCACAAACACTCTTTTCCAACAACACAAGAGACGACTCTACACATGGACATCACCAGATGGGCGACATCGAAATCAGATTGATTATATTCTCTGCAGCCAAAGATGGAGAAGCTCTATACACTCAGCAAAAACAAGACCTGGAGCTGACTGTGGCTCTGATCATCAGCTTCTTATAGCAAAATTCCAGCTTAAACTGAAGAAAGTAGGAAAAACCACTGGGCCAGTAAGATACAATCTAAATCAAATTCCTTATGAATACACAGTTGAAGTGAAAAACAGGTTTAAGGACTTAGATTTGGTGGATAGAGTGCCTGAAGAACTGTGGATGGAGGCTCGTAACATTATACAGGAGGCAGCAACGAAAACCATCCCAATGAAAAAGAAATGCAAGAAAGCAAAGTGGCTGTCCAATGAGGCCTTAAAAATAGCGGGGGAGAGAAGGCAAGCAAAATGCGAGGGAGATAGTGAAAGATACAGGAAATTGAATGCAGATTTCCAAAGAATAGCAAGGAGAGACAAGAGGGCCTTTTTAAACGAGCAATGCAAAGAAATAGAGGAAAATAACAGAATGGGAAAAACCAGAGATCTGTTCAAGAAAATTGGAGATATGAAAGGAACATTTCGTACAAAGATTACCACAATTAAGGACAAAAGTGGAAAGGACCTAACAGAAGCAGAAGACATCAAGAAGAGGTGGCAAGAATACACAGAGGAACTATACCAGAAAGATATAGATGTCTCATACACCCCAGGTAGTGTGGTTGCTGACCTTGAGCCAGACATCCTGGAGAGTGAAGTCAAATGGGCCTTAGAAAGCCTCGCTAACAACAAGGCCAGTGGAAGTGATGATATTCCAGCTGAACTATTTAAAATCCTAAAAGATGATGCTGTTAAGGTGCTACACTCAATATGCCAACAAGTTTGGAAAACTCAGCAGTGGCCAGAGGATTGGAGAAGATCAGTTTACATCCCAATCCCAAAGAAGGGCAGTGCCAAAGAATGCTCTAACTACCGCACAATTGCACTCATTTCACATGCTAGCAAGGTTATGCTTAAAATTCTACAAGGCAGGCTTAAGCAGTACGTGGACCGAGAACTCCCAGAAGTGCAAGCTGGATTTCGAAGGGGCAGAGGAACCAGAGACCAAATTGCAAACATGCGCTGGATTATGGAGAAAGCTAGAGAGTTCCAGAAAAACATCTACTTCTGCTTCATTGACTACGCAAAAGCATTTGACTATGTCGACCACAGCAAACTATGGAAAGTTCTTAAAGAAATGGGAGTGCCTGATCACCTCATCCGTCTCCTGAGAAATCTGTATGTGGGACAAGAAGCTACAGTTAGAACTGGATATGGAATAACTGATTGGTTCAAAATTGGGAAAGGAGTACGGCAAGGCTGTATATTGTCTCCCGGCTTATTTAACTTATATGCAGAATTCATCATGCGAAAGGCTGGGCTGGATGAATCCCAAACCGGAATTAAGATTGCCGGAAAAAATATCAACAACCTCAGATATGCTGATGATACAACCTTGATGGCAGAAAGTGAGGAGGAATTGAAGAACCTTTTAATGAGGGTAAAAGAGGAGAGCGCAAAATATGGTCTGAAGCTCAACATCAAAAAAACTAAGATCATGGCCACTGGTCCCATCACCTCCTGGCAAATAGAAGGGGAAGAAATGGAGGCAGTAAGAGATTTCACTTTCTTGGGTTCCATGATCACTGCAGATGGTGACAGCAGTCACGAAATTAGAAGACGCCTGCTTCTTGGGAGAAAAGCAATGACAAACCTAGACAGCATCTTAAAAAGCAAAGACATCACCTTGCCAACAAAGGTCCGTATAGTTAAAGCTATGGTTTTCCCAGTAGTAATGTACGGAAGTGAGAGCTGGACCATCAAGAAGGCTGATCGCCGAAGAATTGATGCTTTTGAATTATGGTGCTGGAGGAGACTCTTGAGAGTCCCATGGACTGCAAGAAGATCAAACCTATCCATTCTCAAGGAAATCGGCCCTGAGTGCTCACTAGAAGGACAGATCCTGAAGTTGAGGCTCCAGTACTTTGGCCACCTCATGAGAAGAGAAGACTCCCTGGAAAAGACACTGATGTTGGGAAAGATGGAGGGCACAAGGAGAAGGGGACGACAAAGGATGAGATGGTTGGACAGTATTCTCGAAGCTACTAACATGAGTTTGGCCAAACTGCGGGAGGCAGTGAAGGATAGGCGTGCCTGGCGTGCTCTGGTCCATGGGGTCACGAAGAGTCGGACACGACTGAACGACTGAACAACAACAACTCTGGAACATCCTGCTCCTACCCCCCTTTTATTTGAAATAATATACAGTATATAGAAGGCTTTTTATATTGACTACAAAATGTGGGTGGTGATTTGAGGTAAATAGGTTACAACTGGGGAGAAAATACTTAACACTCCTTTCCCGTGCTGTGATTCACCACCACCACCACCACCACCAAAACACCCCCTTTTGTTGGCATCCATCTGTCTTGAGAGACAATGGAGTGTGCCCTCATGGGTGAAGTCTAATCACTGTGTTAGCAGCACCAAAGTGACTTCCCCATTGCAGAAGCCAGGACAGTGTGCAGGGAGGTCCTCAGCTGATGTGGTCCAAAGGAAAGCAGAGCCATGCGTTTGGCTCCAGCTTGGTTGCAGGAGTTGCCAAAAGGAAGCATACAAGGCGCCATCCAACTGCCTTAGGGACTCCACTCTGGATTTGTGTAGGGTTTACTCCTTAGCCTTCTCTTCTCCTGAAGACAACCTGCAAGGCAGCAGAGCTTTAGAGTCAGTTTTCCTTCTCTTAGATGGGCTACGTTCCCAGGTTTACAAGCCCCATCTGCACCTCACTTCCTTTTACAGCACGTGCAGAAAACACCTTCTTCTGGACCATTGGATCCACTATTGGTCTCGTCTGCTCACTCCACTGGCACCTGTCTTCACATGCAGGGGAAACCCTAACTCACTGAGGGGTTGAGACCCATCGGCTACCCTTACCTGGTTTAGCCAGCCAGTCAAAGCCATTCCCCGGGTGTGACTGCTGTTGGATGTTGACAGCTTCTAGGAGCCACAGGTGAGAGCTGAGTGCAGGGTGGGGACCAAAGGCAGGCAAATTACCCCAGAAGGAGCATGACACGTCCCCTCTAACACGCCATACACCCCAAAACACTCCACAACACACCAAGATCAGAAATGGAAAGCTCTGCAATGCAATTTAAATTATAGCAATTACAAGATTAAAATGAAAAGAAAAACCACCTAGCCTATTTTTCTCTAGATAGAAACACATACAAATATAGGAGTAAACCTAAAAATGTGTGTCATAATAAATACAGTCAGTAGCTGCATTGGATTCGAAATTGTTTTCATATACGTAACTTTTTAGTTTTTATGTTTTATTTTGATTTTTTAAATTATTGAATAAAACAAAGAATATAGGATTGCAGATAACTAGAATAAATTTTTCCCTGGGTCATTTTTATAATGGTAATAATACTTAAAAAGTTAAAGGGACCCCTGACCATTAGGTCCAGTCGCAGACAACTCTGGAGTTGCAGCGCTCATCTCGCTTTATTGGCCGAGGGAGCCGGTGTACAGCTTCTGGGTCATGTGGCCAGCATGACTAAGCCACTTCTGGCGAACCAGAGCAGCGCATGAAAACACTGTTTACCTTCCTGCCGGAGCGGTCCCTATTTATCTATTTGCACTTTGACGTGCTTTCAAACTGCTAGGTGGGCAGGAGCTGGGACTGAGCAACGGGAGCTCACCCCGTGGCAGGGATTCGAACCACCGACCTTCTGATCAGCAATCTGTGGTTTAACCCACAGCGCCACCTGGGTCCCGTAATAATACTTACTTAATACTTAATAATAGTTAATCATCCTAACAACAATGATTAACTAATTAAAAATACAATATAGAATAATTTTATTAACATCTTTGTAATCTGCTTGTTGTTTCATAAAAGTGCTGCTAAATCATGACTCATAATGTGTTTTAACTGTTCTTATATATGCAATTGCTTTATATTTGTTTTTCTTGCATTGTGAAATCACTTTGAAGCCATTCATAAGGATGACATTCATAAGTGAAATTAATAAATAAGCAATGGATGTTCCTATTTTGTCTCCAGCTTTCAGCTACTGCACGCACTGCACCAACAGGCAGAGACCAGCCCATTCATGGCCAAAAATAATAATAATGCTGGGCCGGGTCTGGATTTCATAATGCAAGAAAAATCCCTGCTCACGTGTATTTATTTCTTTTGTGTATATATGTGCAGGATTCCTTACATGCCCTTCGCCGTCAGGTCCCAGAGCAGGTTACAACAATAGCATCTGCAATTATGAAAACAACAAAAACCCATGACGCATAAAACCATTCCAAACGGAACAGAACAATATAAATTCAGCCAGAGGCAGATCCAACAAAAACTAAATATCTTAACTCAAAGGCCGAGGTAAAGTGCTTCTTCAGCATGTGGTAAAAATTATAAAATAAATGTGAATAAGAAACTGCTTTTACTGAGCCAGACAATCTAGCTTAGCACTGTCTACCCTGAGGGGCAGTTACTTTCCAGGGTTTCAGGCAGAAAGTCTCTCCCATCCCTTCCAGAAGATGCCAGGGATTGAACCTGAGACCTTCTGCATGCAAAGCAGATGCCCTGCCACTGAGTTACTATGGCCCTTTGCTATACACACCTTTGTGGGGAGGGAGATGTACTGTTTGTTGGAATTTTCCATTCCACCTTTAGTTACAGACGTGGGGTTGTTACATGTGACATGTCCGTTTACATTCCAGCACCATTTGCTGGTGCAAGCGGAACTTCCGTTGTGTTGTTGTTGCTTTTGCTTTTCTTTCTCTCTCTCTCTCTCTCTCTCTCTCTCTCTCTCTCTCTCTCTCTCTCTCAAGAGACAGCAAGGAGAGAGACGACATGTTTCTTTCTTTCTGATTTATGATAATAAATCCGTAGTTTGCTAGCATGTCTTCACAAGCCTCTTTTTGCTATGCAGTTTGCTCTGCTAAGTAAAGTGTGCCCATGTCAGCAGACTTGGGTCACTGATTATGTCGCACCAGAGGTCGAGGGATCTTCGCAGCATGATGGCTGGAAGGAGATGATCCAGCTGGGGGCTAGCCAGCTGGCCACTCGACCCCTGGATACCAACACTGTTCAGGGGCTTCCACGAGGGAAGCCCTCACCCAGGCTGCCATTCCTCATACTTTAAAAGGGACGAAATCATCAAGAGGGATGGGGGGGGGGCATTCGATTCAGTCTGCGTTTAAGGGCAAACTTACCCACACACGTTTCTCATAACGAAATGTAGCTATTCTTTGAAATTCACTTATCGAAATTTTGCAGTGCAATTTGCCAACTAAGTAATGTGTAGAAAAATGCATATACAGTGGTACCTTGGTCTTCGAATGTACAGTAATCCATTCTGGAAGACCGTTTTGAGTTCTGAAATGTTCAAAAACCAAAAACTCAATTCGAAAGCCTCAGTACAGAATACTCAATATGGAAGCCACGTGGGATATGTAACTTCCAAGGCGTGTTTGAAAACTGAAGCATTTACTTCTGGGTTTACGGCGTTCAAAAACCAAAATATTCATCAATGGAGACATTTGAAAACTGAGGTACCACTGTTTTAGCATAAAGTGTGCATAAAAATGCATTTTTTCTTGGGGGGAAATTAAAAATGCCATGGGTGCCTTTGAGAGGAAGAATGAGATATTAAAATTAATAATAATTTTATTATTTATACTCACCCATCTGGCTGGGTTTCCCCAGCCACTCTGGGCAGCTTACAGCATATCTAAAAAATTATTATTATTGGAAAATTGTTGTGCAGAACACGTATATTAGGAAAGTATTGCACTAAAATTTGCTGATTTTTCATAATGACTTTAAAAAAATACAAGCTGCTGTGTAAAACTGAATTAAAGAATGAGAAAATGAAAAACTGGGAGAAACTACAATGGATAGATTCATTCCTCCCTAATATTAACACCTGGTGAATGGCCTGACATGGGGCCCTGATGGCACTCTCGGAGTTTCTCTGTCCAGTTTTGTTCTGGGATCAGCACACAAAAGATGACCAGGGCAAGGCCTTAGCATCACAATGCAAGAACAAGGCCCACATGCCTGGCTGTTGCAGCTGCTTTCTTTGAAGGATTGCTGGCAGCGCCTTCCAGGTTGTCCTTTGGGTTGCGTGGGTGGGCCCTTTGGAAGCGCAGTCTGGCCAAGGGACAAATTGGTTTTGTGTGTATTCTTGCTAACTCGGAGCATCCATTTTACCTGTTCTCTCCCTGACAGATAATGAGCCATTAAGGATCTGAACCACTGAGCAGATGAAGAGAGAATTCAGAAAGACAGTTTGACAAAAGGCACTTCAGCATTAATTTGCCTTGTTTGTTTTGTGTGTGTAATAAAAATATAACATTCTCCATATTTACCTGCAGAGAGCCCATGGAATGATAAAAGTGTGCATTCTCATCACATCGAGTCCAGCAAAGGCATCTTCTTTTTTTCCAGTCCTCAAAAATTACTGAATTAATATTTGGAGAGCGTAGTTACCGCATCTCTCAGCCAACAACGTGTCAGACACATAGCTGTCATCTCTTATCACAATGTGAGTCAACTTCTTGCCTGGGGGTTTGGATAGGGGGAAGGGTTTAAATGCTGGTAGTAGACCGGGTGGCTGAAGACAGCAGTGAGTGGAACCAGAGCCAAAAGTGGGTAGCGAACCCCTCTGCTCTATGTCACCCCCTTTCTACCCCATTTTCCTCCCTCCTTGCCGCCTGCATGAAAAGAAGCTGCTCAGCTTGTTCACCCCGATGTGCATAAATCATTTATAACAGACTCCAATGTGTGTAGGAGAGGAATTCACCGCCCAGCCTTTCTGCATAAACCATTCCAAAGACTCCAACAGGACTAGATCCAGCCAGCTCGGTTTCCTTTGGGGACGTGGGGCCTCTCTGGGCTGGAAGAAAGAATGACAGGCTGAACAGACAGTTTAACTAGTAATGATTAACAAATACCATATGATGACAAAGCAAAAATACCAGCCTTACCCAGTAACATCCTCCAAGGTGCAGGGGTTAGGAGTGGGAAATCACTGAATCATTGTGACTCTGGGTTTTATCTGCTTTCCTTTGCCAACAAAGATACACCTGGTTTCATATTAGCGTCCATCTCAGCTAGCTTCAGTGACTCAGTAGTGTAGTGCAGGGGTCAGCAAACTTTTTCAGCAGGGGGCCAGTCCACTGTCCCTCAAACCTTGTGGGGGGGAAAAATGAACGAATTCCTATGCCCCACGAATAATCCAGAGATGCATTTTAAATAAAAGGGACACATTCTACTCATGTAAAAACAAGCTGATTCCTGGACCGGATGTAGAAGGCGATTGGGCAGGATCCGGCCCCTGGGCCTTAGTTTGCCTACCCATGGTGTAGTGGTAAATTCTGCAGTACAGACACTTTTCCAAACAAGCTGTGCCCCTAAAGCAACATCCAACAAGTATTATTTTTGGCTAATGTAGGCACTGCAGCTTCAATACCACACCAGCAATTTTTTTCTTGCCCTCCCTCCTGGTTTGGCTGTCTTCCAGCCTGATAAAGAGTTCTGGTGGACTCTGTAGCTTACTATTTTGTGACGCCTTAAAAAGGTAAAGGGCCCCTGAACGACTCCGGGGTTGCGGAGCTCATCTCGCTTTACTGGCCGAGGATGCTGACGTTTGTCCGCAGACAGTTTTTCCAGGTCATGTGGCCAGCATGACTAAGCCGTTTCTAGTGAAACCAGAGCAGCGCACGGAAACGCTGTTTACCTTCCCGCCAGAGCAGTACCTATTTATCTACTTGCACTTTGATGTGCTTTCAAACTGCTAGGTTGGCAGGAACTGGGACCGAGCAACGGGAGCTCACCCCGTCGTGGGGATTCGAACCACCGACCTTCTGATCGGAAAGCCCTAGGCTCAGTGGTTTAGACCACAGCGCCACCCACGTCCCTTATGATTTCTTACTTAAGTCATAATAAAGGAACTATGGGATTTTTTGGGGTGAAAGCAGCAGTTTAACCCTTAGTCATGCCTACTAATGCACCCGAACTTTTTTGGCTGCTTACTTCAGGGGTTGCCAACATGGCACCCATGGGTGGGATGGTGCCCTATATCTTTTTCCCCTGGCTCCCGTGGCTTCACTCTTCCAACTTCCTCTTTCAGCTCTTGACTAAGAGTGAAGCTTCCCCCTCACTACTTTTTTGCGGCTCTATGTGCTTTCCAAGGCTTAGACTAATTCTACTGGATCCGACATTGACCCAGATCCCTTGGAAAAGCGAAGTGTGTGTTTGAATGTGCTTTCATTCTCTCTGTCTCTTAGGGTGGGGCGCATGGGTGCTGATCTGGGGGGGGGGGGAGGCAGAAGTGACCAGTGTGAGTGGCACCCACAGCACCTGCTCAAAAATCCACATGTGCTCACAGGCCTAAAAAAAAAAGTTGTCGAGCCCTGACTTAGCTTGTTTGGTGAGAAAATGTTATTTCTCCCTGTCTCATAACACTCAAACTCATGTACATCCAATAAAACCAATGGTTGGAAGAAAGGAGCAGGTAACATAAAAGTACTTCTTCAAGTCGCACATATTTAAACTATGGAACTCACTCCTACAAGAGGCAGTGATGGCCACCATCTTAGATGGCTTTAGAGGAGGATTGGACAAATTAAGAGATGAGAAGGCTACTAGCCAAGATCAATCAGTAAGTCAGTCATTTTATTTGTATGTCACCTTTCCAAAATTAAAACCATGCGGAAGGTGGCTTACAACATATAGAAAATCACTTTTGGCTGTACTCTGTCTCCACAGCTGGAGGCAGTCAAGCTTCCAAATGCCAGTTTCCCAGGTTTCCCATGGGCATCTGGTTGGCCACTGTGAGAAGAGGGTGCTGGTCCATTCGTTGGCCTGATTCAGCAGGCTCTTCTGTTGTTCTTCCTCCTCCTCCGCCTTCTCCTCCTCCTGCGATTGTCTTCCATAAACACAGTTTTAACAATGAGTCCGTAAGTGACTGTGGAGGCCAATTCTGGACCCACACGTCCTTCCACAGTGGGGGCATAGGTTTCCGGGCGGGAGTTGATCACAGTGTGGATTTGCTAAGCGTCCCTTCCTCTTAGCACGTTTCTCCCTTTTGTCCTGAGTTTGAGCGCCTTCAAAGTCCATGACACCTTTGGTAAAGGCTGTTCTCCAACTGGAGCGCTCGCAGGCCAGCGTTTCCAAATTGTCGGTGTTCATACTACATTTTAAAAGATTTGCCTTGAGAGAGTCTTTAAACCTCTTTTGTTGAACACCAGCATTATGCTTTCCATTTTTAAGCTCAGAATAGAGTAGTTGCTTTGGAAAATGATAATTAGGCATCCGCACAACATGACCAGTCCAACAAAGCTTCGACACGGGTGATCTTTGCTTCTTCTTAGTATTGAAAATGGGATTGTGTAGAGCTGTCCCTATAAGATCGTGGGCACGAATCATCAGAAATGGACCATAAAAAGATGTATCAAGAGGCCTTGAAAACTTTGCTGTGGCCTTGTGCAAAGCAGCCTGTCAGGGAACTGCCCTCGGCCCTGCGAGGGCTGTCGCCGATGTATAGAGAGCCCTGACACCTCCTCAGCAGCGATACCAGTCCAGAGAGGCAGCAGCTTGAGGATGTTGCTGAGAGCCCCAGTGCCTCCCGCGGCATTTGTTTAGAGGGGAGCTCAACAATTCTGTTGCCCCAGTTGCACAGGGGGGTCAAAAGGAGACAGGGGAGGAGGCGCCTGGGGATGCCGAAATTCCTTTGTTGGTGGGGTCACAGCCGGAGACCAGCACTCCCGGATTCTGCTAGTGACCGATACAGTCATGTTTCTCTGCTCTCTGCTTGTAAATAGCTTAGCACAATAAAACTGTTAAAGAGACAGTTCGGACTCATGCCTGCTTACTCGTGAGCAACCCAAGCCACACCTGACACAGCCAAATGATGGTGATCAGCTGCTCATGAAAGGCTTATCCCATGGTAATGGCCCCCACAAGGAGTGCTTTAAAGAGATCTCCACACAGCAGTTCAGACCAGTGTACAGTGTATATAAAACCAGTGTGCGCTTTTGCCACATTAAAATAAGTTCAGAGGTCCATATACCATGTGCATCAGCAACACCTTTTGTCATGAATTGTACAGTCCCTGAACATGCATGTAATCGAAGGAATCTTAACTACAGCCTGTAGGGAAACTGGGCATGAATCTGCCTGTCTGAGACTAAACTGCTTTTGACGCACCCAGTACTTGGCTTCTACTTGCAGTCTCTGCAGCGCTGCACAAGCAACTGAATGGAGACAAACGGTGATTAGAAATAATTAAATGTGTCAGTTTGGCCAATTCTGACGGCTTTGTTAAAATAATTTCCCTTTCGTCTAACCAAGAGAAATATGTTACATTCCAAGCGGCAGGATTTGCCCAGAAACTGAGAACCAAACTGAGTCTGGTGAACGCTATAAACTATGGAAGTGTACACATGCATGTACCAAAGCAAGCGTTTAAACACATGCTTTCCCAGGCACCCTATTTGTTTCATTGCTTGCTTGCATAGTTTAACCTTGGGTGTCGTTTTATCCCAGTCCTGAGTTTATCTGCTTGCACGGGTGAACAAGTTTTGCAATAATCAGATCTAACAATACAGTGGTACCTCAGGTTACATACACTTCAGGTTACATACGCTTCAGGTTACAGACTCCGCTAACCCAGAATTAACGCTTCAGGATAAGAACAGAAATCGTGCTCTGGCGGCGCAGCAGCAGCGGGAGGTCCCATTAGCTAAAGTGGTGCTTCAGGTTAAGAACAGTTTCAGGTTAAGAACGGACCTTCGGAATGAATTAAGTATGTAACCAGAGGTACCACTGTACAGATTTGACCTTAAGACCAAATCTCTGGAGGGTTGGAATCTTGCTGTGCTTTTAAGATGTGGATATTTGTACATGTCACTAGTCTGGCCTGGTCAATATACCTGGTACCTTGGTTCTCAAATGCCTTGGTTCTCAAACGCCAAAAACCCGGAAATAAATGTTCCGGGTTTTGAACGTTTTCCGGAAGTCAAACGTCTGATGCGGCTGTTGGCTGTTGTTTCTGGGGCACCTGCACCAATCAGAAGCTGCGCCTTGGTTTTTGAACATTTCGGAAGTCAAACGGAGTTCCACAACAGATTAAGTTTGGCGTTTTTGTTTTTGCTATTTAATTTGCGTTTTTGTTTTTGAGGCTTTTTCAGTTAATCTGTTTTTGTGACTGTGTGGAACCCAGTTCAGCTACTGATTGATTGATTGACTGTGTGACTGCAAAATGGATAAAAGCCCTCCCATCCAAACAATGACTATCATCAGTACAGGTAAGAATTATTATTTTTTTAATTTTTATCATCTACAATACTGTCTTATTTTTTTTTAATAGTACAGTATATTGATTATTGCTTTCATTTTATGGATCAATCCATGGTCTCGTTACATAGTAAAATTCATGTTAAATTGCTGTTTTAGGGGTTGTTTTTTAAAAGTCTGGAACGGATTAATCGACTTTGCATTACTTTCTATGGGAAAGCGCGCCTTGGTTTTGGAATGCTTTGGTTTTGGAATGGACTTCCAGAACGGATTAAGTTTGAGAACCAAGGTACCACTGCACGCCCAAAAAGCCAACTGTGACTCATCAGCCATGAATGGTCGTCATGAGAGGTTTGATCACTTGTTTTTGCTTGGTGGTGAAACGCATGTTGTGCAAGCCAATATACCAGAGATTTGGAGCCTTTGGCCCTCTGGAAGTTGCTAGACTGCAGCTCCCATCACCAGTGACCATCAACAACGATGGGAGTTGGGAGTTCAACATCTGTAGGGTACCATTTTGGCTACACCTGTGATGTACCAAATTGGCTCCACTGTCTCATTTACAATGGGTCTCATGCTTCCAAGGACTTGACTGTTACCAACAATTCTTTGAAAGAAGGTAACTACTCACTGGAGGCAGTGAGATATTTTACTTTCTTGGGTTCCATGATCACTGCAGATGGTGACAGCAGTCATGAAATTAAAAGACGCCTGCTTTTTGGGAGGAAAGCAATGACGAACCTAGACAGCATCTTAAAAAGCAGAGACATCACCTTGCCGACAAAGGTCCGTATAGCTAAAGCTATAGTTTTCCCAGTAGTGATGTATGGAAGTGAGAGCTGGACCATAAAGAAGACTGACCGCCGAAGAATTGATGCTTTTGAATTCTGGTGCTGGAGGAGACTCTTGAGAGTCCCATGGACTGCAAGAAGATCAAACCTATTCATTCTGAAGGAAATCAGCCCTGAGTGCTCACTGGAAGGACAGATCTTGAAGCTGAGGCTCCAGTACTTTGGCCACCTCATGAGAAGACAAGACTCCCTGGAAAAGACCCTGATGTTGGGAAAGATGGAGGGCACAAGGAGAAGGGGACGACAGAGGACAAGATGGTTGGACAGTGTTCTTGAAGCTACCAACATGAGTCTGACCAAACTGCGGGAGGCAGTGGAAGACAGGAGTGCCTGGCGTGCTCTGGCCCATGGGGTCACGAAGAGTCGGACACGACTGAACAACAACACTCAGGGTCTGTGTACAAAAAGAGCAGCCACATTAAAAGTCTCAGCATGGTGTGTGAGAAGCAGTGACTAGCTGGCATCTGAATGATTTGTGAGCCACTATGGTGAAGCAGACACACAGTTGACTTCGGCCAGGGAGACACGGGTTCCAATCGCCACTTCATTCTTGCAGCTCGGCAAGAGACCTTCCACTCTCTTGCACCCAAACCTGTCTCACAAGGTGGCTGTACGCTCTTCAGAAATGTGAGGGGGAACGTTGCTTGTCTGCCATCGAAAGCAGAACTGGGAGTTCTGTATTCACTGGAGATGAAATGTCCTTTGACTGCAGTCACACCTCTCCTGTCTTAGTTATACTTGGAAAAATGTGGGCATTTCTAGCAGTGTTTTGGTTGCCTCTGGCTCCTCTTCGTGTCCATTACCAAGGCTGGTCAGGAAAGCGTGAGTCATGCTTCAGTTTTCATCCATAATGGTTTTCTAATGCTAAGGGGATGAAATACGAACTCAGTGCGGACTTCTGCACAGTCGCTTCCACGCCTGCTTGGCTTGCGTTAAAAGCAAAGATTGCTGGGCAGTTCTGAGCACTGGATTCCACGGGAGACCCTTATGTAAAGCCTTTTGTGAAATTAAGCAGTTGTATAATTAGCGGGCAGGCCTCTAATATCACATGAAGATTCTCTGAGAAGAAACGGCTCTGGAAACAAACACAAGCATCTAAACAACCTAAGCAGGTGTATTTACCATTGTTTATTTGCTTAGATTTTCAATGAAATTGGTTTATATTGATTCAGACCATTGGCTCCTCTGGCTCAGCAGTGGTTTTGACTCCCCAGAATTTCAGGCAGGACCCTTCCACTAGAGATGCTTGGGACTGAAGCCAAAGCCTTTTGCATGCAACGCAGGTGCTCTAGTACTCAGCTACATACCTTCCCAACATTACCTTATTCATATTGTGCAGTGCTCCTTCCTGTGTGGCTTGGGTGATGTCAAAAGCCCTTGCCCGCGAGCGGCAGTGGAGAATCTGTGAGCGTACGAAAAGACCACACATTCGGTAAGTTAAAAATGGTTTACTTACAAACTCTTCAAAGGTCAGGTTCATATGCTTTTCCATGTATCAGTCAGAAAACACAGGCAGTACAACTTGGCTTAGTTACAGTGGCAAAAGCTCCTAAATTACAGGTAGAGGAATGCAAGAAAGGCTTGTTAGAGCCATGTGGCCTGAGCTTGGAACAACCAGCTGAGAGCTCTTTATACACTGAGCTTCTCGGGTAGACAGATGGGGAACAATAGGCTTGATTACCTTCCTCCCATAGTGAGGGGGAGTGACCTAGCTAAACATGGCAGCACAGCTTACTCTATGGCATTAACCCCTTCATGCACTGGCATGTTGGTTGTATGAGGCTGGTTCTCCCACAGAAATGTGGAGAACTCATTTCAATACTGGAAGAACCTGAGTGAAGCTGAAAATGACAGATTTACCCATTCCTGGGACAGAATTAACATTTCAATTGGCCCATCAAAAAATATCATGAACACATTCAATACATCCAGGGTTGCTCCCCACACATAACACCAGCTTATCACAGCTTTGATTCTCTGGCATTTTCTTTCTCCTTCTCTCTGCCAACAGCGGATGCCTCGCTGGGCGTGCATCATGTACTCAGATCTCTCTGAGCTGGGAGCACGAAGGGGGGGGGAAGGATGGAAGGGAACAGGTCTCAGCACACAGCTGCTAACTACTTGATCCTTCCACTCAGGCTTGAATGAGCAAACAAGTCCCTTCTCAACAGCACACACAAAGGGATTTGAGTGGAACAGATTAAAAAGCAGGGCTCTCATAATTTGAGATCATGTTAATCAGTCAAATGGATGCAAGCAGCAAACCAGGCCATGTTTATCTGTTAGGTATGTAACATGCCAACAGGAACACACAAGAATTCTGCTTGTCCATTCAACCTCGCCAAGGAACCTTTTCATTCATTCAATAAATATACCAAACCTTTATTAAATAAGACCAACCGGTGTGCCACAAAATAGCGAGCAAGCTTTTGAGATTAATTAACATGCGGTGATAAGAAAAAAAGTCACATGGTTGCTTTCATACCTAGTTTGGAACCTCTACATATTATGTAATAACCATTATTTATCTTTTCTGTGGCATTCAGCAATGCATAGAAGCAATGATCCTATTTATCCTAACCTGTTTAGCCTGTGATTAAAATTCACGCGCTTATGGTTACTGCTTTTATAATGTATATGATCTCTTTATGACGCGTAGCATTTCCTATTGTGTTAGAGGTGACATTATTATTAATTAGCTCTATCGCTAATTAATAATAATAATGTTATTATTTATTTGTTGCTCATCTGACAGGGTTGCCCCAGTAAAAGCTGGGAGCTTTTTCTCTAACGGGCAGGCTGGAAATGCAACAAACAGCTTGGCAGCGGAGCATCTTGCTTTGCTCACCAGAGGCCTCCAGCTCATCTCCAAGCAGGCCCAGGAAGAATCCTGCATCAGGAACTCTGAGAGCTGCAGCAGCTCAAGACCCCAAGGGAGAAAGACAGTGGCAGCTGAGCCGTAAAGCCTCTGCTTTGCAGGCAGAAGGTCCCAGCTTCATTCCTCAAGAGCATCTCCAAGCTAGGCCTGGAAATATCGCTCGTCTGAAACCCTACAGAGCCCCCAACCAGTCAGGTAGTGCTGGCCTTGTTCTAGGTAAGAGTGATTAGTTGGCATCTGTCTGTCTCAGGAGACACCTTGGGGTGGGGGGTGAAGTCAAACTATTGGAATGCTGCAGTGCCTGCTGTGGCTGTAGAGACTGATACGGGATTGACATATTTTGTTGCAGCTGGGGCACATGAAGGCGCTTGGTTGTGCTGCTGCAGATGCACCATGTCGTTTCTTCTCTCTGTGGTCCTCCTAGTGGTCACTCCTCTTCTGCTCACTGCTGTGGATACATGGCCTGTGTGTCTTCTGCAAGGAATTCTCATCAGGTAGGGTTAAGGCTGCCAGCCTTCATGTCTTGTCTGCAGACATATCTGATGGGGCATACCTTCAGGTTGGGCCTGCCAAGGGCACAGGCCCAGGAAGGGGCAAAAATCACACCTGTCCACTATTGGCTTGGTGTGGCTAGAAGCCTGCCTGCGTGTCTGCTCCCTGGGTTGCTCCTCTGGGTGAGGTATGCTGGCTCTTCTGGGCACCTCGGTGGAGGAATCCGGGCTCTGGTGTGGACCATCACAGCAGCCCTGCGGCGGGCCACAAATACATCTTTTTGCCAAGAGCGCCAGGGAGCCTAGGCGCACCTCTGCACCTTGCAACACAGAGCTGGCGGCGCACCTCTGAAACCCAAGCAAGCCTCCTTTGCAATCACAGAGCTGGTTTCACGTCCGTGGTTTCACGCCCTTTTCCATTCTGTGGACATGTCCAAGCCAGCGTAGAGCCAGGAACGCAAACATGCTGGAAACATTGGCTTGGGAGAGCACATCTTTGCTGGGACTCAAACTACACAAGGCAGCTTCTTCCTCTGCTTTCTGAATCGTCGGCGGCGGCGGCAGCAGTTCCGCCTCCTCTTTCCCGGGCCTCGGCGCGCGCTTCAGCGGCCCAGGATCCCTGCGCAAAGCCCGCCTTTCTCCTCCTCCTCTTCTTTACGCACGACTTTTGCGCGCAGGAGGCGGAGCAGCGAGGCCGGGGGAGGAGGCTCAGCTGCCCGCTGCCGGCTCTTCTTTCCCTCCCCTGCTCCCCCCGGGAAGCGGCTCGCTCTCTGCTTCACTCTCTCTTTTCTTGTTTTCCCCCCCTTTAATTATTATTTTCCACCCCTCTTTCCTTTCCCTCTTTCCCTCCCCCTCTTTCCCTTTTCCTTTCGCCTCCCCTTCCTAAGCAAGCAAGGCGCTTTTCTCTGCCCTGGGGCAGCAGCAGCACCAACCACAACAAAAGGGCCAGTTTCTCTCTCTCTTTCTCTTCGTCACCTCCCCCTTCTCTCTCTCTCTTCCTCCCCCCCCCCCTTTCCCTCCAAAGCGCAACGGAGAGCCCCAAGCGAAGCACCCGCCACCATGGAGGCATGAACACCGGAGG
Organism: Lacerta agilis; assembly: GCF_009819535.1. Taxonomy (NCBI): domain Eukaryota; kingdom Metazoa; phylum Chordata; class Lepidosauria; order Squamata; family Lacertidae; genus Lacerta; species Lacerta agilis. Next base: position 63,967,020 of record NC_046320.1, read on the forward strand.
CAGCTGCAGCCCCGCCGCCGCCTCTTTTCCCCCATCAACCATGGACCGAGCAGGAAACTAACGAAGAGCAACTAAGCAAACCACCTCTCTTTCACGGCTGGAGCTGCCACCATGGGGTTTTAATGGACCGGATGCTGGCCAATTGCAACAGGGGATTTCTACGGCTTTGCAGGGGAGGTGAGCCAAATTAATATTAATAATAATAATAATAATAAATAAGTGGCCTTTGCAGATCAGGATGCAAGCCTCTTTGTTGATATCCGTGATAAAGTCTGAAATCCAAGCAAGACTCATTTTGCAATCGAAGGCTGAATCCTGGCCACGTTCGCCTGCTGTATACGTTTCTATATCTTTGCATTGACCTGTGTTTGCACCCTTGATCTGCCCAAACCTCCATGCACAAACCATTTGTGCAGAGTAGGCCACAGCAGGACTTGAGCAACTTCAAATATACGCAACGCTGGTGTTTTGAAAGCGGTTTCTGTTTGCATTCTGCCGGATCACGTTATTTTTTCCCGCACTCCCCTGCTGCATTGTTCCATATTTTTCGCCCCGCGTGTGCGCTTTAAGAGGGAGGTGGTGCCTAAGCCATTGCCCGTGTTGTTGTTTACATAATACATGCGGCGACCCTTCCGCGGGCGGCCTGCTGTGTAGCAAGCGCGCTCTTTTCGCGCTGCTGCAACGCCGAGCGCGTCTCCAACGGGGTGCAGACCGTTTATGCGCCCGGTGCAGGACGGCTGCGGCTTGCACGTAACGCGAAATGTTAAAGGGAACGGGCGGTGAGCAGTCAAGGCTGCGGTCGGATGCAAGCTCTCAAGGGAGCCAGACCCATTGTACTCCGATGGGGTTTGCATCTGAGTTTATACGTGGTTAGGATCCGGCGTCCGCTTTGCGCGCGCTTTGACCTTCTTTTGAATGCCTTTCCAGCAAGTTCAGTGGTGCATGCTCCGTTTGGTTCACTGGGGGGACGGAAAACACTCAGCCGTGGCAAGGAAAGTGGGGTGGGGAGTCAGTTCTGCAGAGAGCACCTAGCGGGAGGCCTTGCCTTGTTTCCTGGAATTCTTGAAACGCTGTGCATTTGGCTGCGAAGACCCTAAATTGTGCAAACTCCGCTGCCCCCAGCGAGTGACTGTTTTGGAAAAGTGGCTCTCTTCACCCCCGCTCCTAATCCTGGCCGTGCCTGTAGTTTCTGTTCCAGGTTAGCGCTTGTTTATGTCCAAGCGGCCCGCACCGCTCCGTCTGCTGGTTACGTCATTGTGGCTGCCAGAAGCGTTGCAGAGTCTGGGAGCCGCTGCATTTGAAAGGCAGTTTGGGTCCTGTCGAGCTCATCTGCAGCAGTGGTGCTCCAGGAGTCCAGCGGGCGATGCTTGGGGTTACTGAATCCTTTTTTTGCAGAGTTAGGTTGCATCCCTCTTTTCTGGAGGGGGTGACAATCCTTGCAAGCGAGTGGTTGTAGCATTAAAGGCCTAACTGCAGGGTCTGCACAAGAAACTGGAGTTGGGGGGCTTGCCCTAGTCCATGGGTAGGCAAACTAAGGCCCCGGGGGGGGGGGCGGATCCGGCCCAATCACCATCTAAATCCGGCCTGCAGACGGTCTGGGAATCAGTTTGTTTTTACATGAGTAGAATGTGCCCTTTTATTTAAAATTCACCTCTGGGTTATTTGTGGGGCCTGCTTGGTGTTTTTACATGAGTAGAACGTGTTCTTTTATTTAAAATGCATCTCTGGGTTATTTGTGGGGCGTAGGAATTTGTTCTTTTTTTCCTTCTTTTCAAAATATAGTGTCCCCCCCCCCCCCCCCGGCAAGGTCTGAGGGACAGTGGACCTGCCGCCTGCTGAAAAAGTTTGCTGACCCCTGCGGCTAGTCAGTGCAAAATTGCAGTAAAATGCCCAGGATCTTGCCCTTGGGACAGTGCAACTGCACAAAGCTTTAGATGTCAGATGTGGGCAGAGTGAGAGGTGTGGCAGGGGCTGGAGGTGGGATTGGCCACGCTCAGCGCAGAGTTCAAACCTTGCCAACATGGACTAGAGATCCCCTTTCGCTGGTGTCATGTAGCAACCAACCAAATGCAAGCATTAACTAAAAAAAGAAAGCCCAGCATGCCAAGACCTGTAGCCAAAACAGATTGCCGGGTGCCAAATGATTTTTTTTGTTTCGGTTTTTTTTTTTTTTTACACTGTGTAATTCTTCCTTGCCTGTAAGCTTTGCAGAGCGAAAAGCAAAAAGGGTTCCCTGCTCCGAGGACCATATAGTCTTAAATAGACGTGTCTAGTTTGCGCCAGTGCAAGGTGTTCGTTTCGCTTATGTAACAGTTCTGCCACACGTGTAAACGAAGCACAGAATGTGCTCCTGTGCATATCCGTAAAACTTTCTGGGTATCTTATTTCCACTTCTAAAAAGTTGGGTTTCTGGCAGAAGTCCTTGCCACTCCCTGTGACTAGGAAAGCCAGAAAAAAAAATGGGCTTAATGGTAACCGTTGCTGAAATTTTTGTGCAGATTCAGAGAAGGAGAATGGTATTTCTCAGTGGTTAAGTAGCACTTCGTGTATAGCAAATCCCTGGTTCAGTCTCTGTTGCCTGTAGGTAGGGCTGTGAAGGATCCTTTGCTGCATATTGAACATGATCCGCCATTGGTCTGGCGTTGAATAAATCAACTTGTTATGTTCCTTTGAACCAGGCATTTTGTCTCTGCTTGCGTAGTTGGACTCAAAAGCATTCATCTTTCTTTGGCAAGGGATGTTAAACTTTTTCCTTCGCTTGGAGCAAAAAACAAACAAACAAAAAACCAAAACCCCTGGCTTTGGGTTAGCTTTCATGAGTGACAAATGGAAATGTTTTCAGTAAAAATCCTGCTTTACTGATGATTCAATAAAAACACTCCATAGATCCTAAAATACGACCTACACCAACTGGAAAACTTCCTGAGTGATCTGTGCTTCTCATATTGCAATCCGTACTCATAGAATCATAGAGTTGGAAGAGACCACAAGGGCCATCCAGTCCAACCCCCTGCCAAGCAGGAAACACCATCAAAGCATTCCTGACAGATGGCTGTCAAGCCTCCGCTTAAAGACCTCCAAAGAAGGAGACTCCACCACACTCCTTGGTAGCAAATTCCACTGTCGGACAGCTCTTACTGTCAGGAAGTTCTTCCTAATGTTTAGGTGGAATCTTCTTTCTTGTAGTTTGAATCCATTGCCCCGTGTCCGCTTCTCTGGAGCAGCAGAAAACAACCTTTCTCCCTCCTCTCTATGACATCCTTTTATATATTTGAACATGGCTATCATATCACCCCTTAACCTTCTCTTCTCCAGGCTAAACATACCCAGCTCCCTAAGCCGTTCCTCATAAGGCATCGTTTCCAGGCCTTTGACCATTTTGGTTGCCCTCCTCTGGACACGTTCCAGCTTGTCAGTATTCTTCTTGAACTGTGGTGCCCAGAACTGGACACAGTATTCCAGGTGAGGTCTGACCAGAGCAGAATACAGTGGTACTATTACTTCCCTTGATCTAGATGCTATACTATTGATGCAGCCCAGAATTGCTTTGGCTTTTTTAGCTGCTGCATCACACTGTGATACTCCATCCCTGTAGATAGATCAGTATTATTTCCCTGCTCCTGCAGATTTCGTGGGGCTGAAACAGATTGTGGCTTTTCTCCTTAACAGGGACAGAGGAAGCTGCATTATACTGACTAAGACCTTTGGTCCATCTGGCTCAGTACTGTCTACACTGACTGGCAGCAGCTCTCCAGCATATCAGGCCAGGTTCTCTCCCAAATCTACCTGCCAATGAATTCAGAGGATCATACCTCTGAGTAGGATTGCAGTTCTCTGCTGTAGTTCCACCTCTTTTTTTTCTTAAAAAAAAAACATTTTTATTTGATTTTCAAAAATAGAAACATACCACAAAACCAATTCCGAATCCAAATGCTGAGATTACACTGAATCTCCTGACTTCCCCCCATCCCTTCCATGGGTCCTATTAAATCCTATTTTCAACTGCATATCACTACTTCTCCAAAAATAAATAAATTCTAACCTTTCTAAGTTATCCATACATACTGTTACATTACAAATGTGTTTAAAACCCTGCCAATGTTTTAACCTGCTTACAATAATCTTGTATATACATTATAAACTTTTCCCATTCTTTTTTAAAGATCTTGTCTTCTTGGTTCCTCAGCTTCCCTTCCCGGTGAATTTTGCCATTTTGGCATAGTCCACCAACTTGGTTTGCCATTCTTGGGGTTGTCTTTTCTTTCCATCTCAGGGCTAGTAACATTTGTGCGGCTGTTTTTTTTTAACAAAAGTTATTTTAAACATCCCCCCACCCACCCACCTATTTCATTATATATCAGAGCATTCCAGCTCTTCATAATACAGTGGTACCTCGGTTTAAGAACAGTCCTGTTTTAAGAGCGATTCAGTTTACAAACTCGGCAAAACCAGAAATAGCGTCCCGGTTTGTGACTTTTACCTCGGTCTAAGAAGGGAATCCGAACGGTGGAAGGGCACCGGCAGCGGGAGGCCTCATTAGGGAACGCGCGCCTCAGTTTAAGAACGGTTTCGGTTTAAGAATGGACTTCCGGAACGGATTAAGTTCGTAAACCAGGGTACCATTGTAAATAGACAATGCCTTGTGGCTGCAAAGGTGTTTTGTTAATACAGTTTGGAAAGTGTACGTCCAATGATTTCTGGATATGCAACCTGTGAACTGTGGTATGGCACAACTGCCTGCGATCTGTGGTTTGGGCAGTAAGGTAAAGGTAAAGGGACCCCTGACCATGAGGTCCAGTTGCGGACGACTCTGGGGTTGCTGCGCTGTTCGTTGTTCAGTCGTTCAGTCATGTCCGACTCTTCGTGACCCCATGGACCAGAGCACGCCAGGCACCCCATCCTCCACTGCCTCCCGCAGTTTGGCCAAACTCATGCCAGTCGCTTCAAGAACACTGTCCAACCATCTCGTCCTCTGTCGTCCCCTTCTCCTTGTGCCCTCCATCTTTCCCAACATCAGGGTCTTTTCCAGGGAGTCTTCTCTTCTCATGAGGTGGCCAAAGTACTGGAGCCTCAACTTCAGGATCTGTCCTTCCAGTGAGCACTCAGGGCTGATTTCTTTAAGAATGGATAGGTTTGATCTTTTTGCAGTCCATGGGACTCTCAAGAGTCTCCTCCAGCACCATAATTCAAAAGCATCAATTCTTCGGTGATCAGCCTTGACGGTCCAGCTCTCAGTTCCGTACATTACTACTGGGAAAACCATAGCTTTAACTATACGGACCTTTGTCGGCAAGGTGATGTCTTTGCTTTTTAAGATGCTATCTAGGTTTGTCATTGCTTTCCTCCCAAGAAGCAGGCGTCTTCTAATTCCGTGACTGCTGTCACCATCTGCAGTGATCATGGAACCCAAGAAAGTGAAATCTCTCACTGCCTCCATTTCTTCCCCTTCTATTTGCCAGGAGGTGATGGGACCAGTGGCCATGATCTTAGTTTTTTTGATGTTGAGGCGCTAATCTCGCTTTATTGGCTGAGGGAGCCGGCATACAGCTTCTGGGTCATGTGGCCAGCATGACTAAGCCGCTTCTGGCGAACCAGAGCAGCGCACGGAAACGCCGTTTTACCTTCCCGCCAGTGTGATACCTATTTATCTACTTGCACTTTGACGTGCTTTTGAACTGCTAGGTGGGCAGGAGCTGGGACCAAACAATGGAAGCTTACCCCGCCGCGGGGATTTGAACCGCCGACCTTCTGATTGGCAAGCCGTAGGCTCTGTGGTTTAACCCACAGCGCCACCCTTTGGACAGTAGGGACCCCTTTTAACAACCTCATTCAACCCTGTCCGTGTAATAGAAGGCTTTCTTTGAAGTTCTTTCATCTCTCCCCCACCCCCTTTCGTAGTGATGCCTTTGTTGTTTGAGGATTTGGGATCTTTAGGATATACCGGTAGCTGATTACAGCAATTCCCTCCTCCCCCTATAATCTCCCTGCGGGTGCTAGGATTTTGTGTGTGCATATTTTTGCAACGTGAGCCTGGCTCAAACGTAACTCGTGAAGCAGCCGCAGAGAATTAATTGCTGTCTTGAGGGATTCTCTTTCAGATCTGGGTAACAATATTTTTTTCTTCTTCTGCTGAGAAAAAGGTCTGCAGGGATGCAGTAGTGCACCTTGGAACAACCACACAATCTCTGAGCCACCAAGTCAGGTGTGACGTTTGTCCTGGGGAAAAAAACCCTGTATTTTTGTCTCTTTGCCAGAAGGTCTAGAACATGGGTCAGCAAACTTTTTCAGCAGGGGCCGGTCCACTGTCCCTCAAACCTTGTGGGGGGCCGGACTATATTTTTTTTGGGGGGGGGAATGAACGAATTCCCATGCCCCACAAATAACCCAGAGATGCATTTTAAATAAATGGACACATTCTACTCACGTGAAAACACGCTGATTCCTGACCCGTCTTGCAGGCCGGATTAAGAAGGTGTTTGAGCTGGATCTGGCCCCTGGACCTGAGTTTGCCTAACCATGATCTAGAAAAACAGCTAATGTTCTTAGACACTAGTGCTAAATTTCTGGGAGTCTGGGTTCGGAGGGCTGCATTCAAATGAGGGGTTTGTTGTGATGGGTTTGCTGGTTATATTGGTAGTACACCTGCCATGGTTTCTAAGGTGGGTTTTACACTGTAGTACCTGTTGATGCGGGTGGCGCTGTGGTCTAAACCACAGAGCCTAGGGCTTGCCGATCAGAAGGTCGGCGGTTCAAATCCCCATGACGGGTGAGGTCCCAGCTCCTGCCCACCTAGCAGTTCAAAAGCACATCAAAGTGCAAGTAGATAAATAGGTACCACTCCAGCGGGAAGGTAAACGGTGTTTCTGTGCGCTGCTCTGGTTCGCCAGAAACGGCTTAGTCATGCTGGCCACATGACCTGGAAACTGTACACTGGCTCCCTCGGCCAGTAAAGCGAGATGAGCGCTGCAACCCCAGAGTTGTCCGCTACTGGACCTCGGTCAGGGGTACCTTTACCTGTTGCCTTATGGAACTATGGCAATAACTTTATGACAACAAGACCCGTTTGACAGGGGAACTCTCCTTCCATGGAGGTTTTTAAGCAGAGGTTGGATGGCCATCTGACATGGGTGCTTTAACTGAGATTCCTGCATTGCAGGGGGTTGGACTAGATGATTCTTGGGGTCCCATCAAACTCTACAGCTCTATGGTTTTATGTGCCTTCATCCACCTATTTCAGGTGTGTTCCCCCTGGTGATGTTCTGGAGTTCTGCCCATCTCTCCCCTGCGCTGCCCCCCATCATCAGCCGGTGGGGAAATGATGTGTGTAACTTTAAAGAAAATATTATTGTGTTGCTGGGGAGAGAAAACCTGCTTCGACTGAGGCAGGTCGTTGTGTGCTCAGCATCACCTCTGGTTGTGGCCTGGAGTGATGCAGTTGAGGCCCTACGTTTTAGCAATACACCCCTAAGCTTATCTGGCAGTATATAAACAGGAGCAGCAAAACAATCTGCACTTTGTTGGGTGAAAGCAATTGCTCCTTTGATGTTTCCAGCTGAAGGTATTTTGCCTCCGGGGCTTTCAGCTTGGGGGGGACACACCAAAACCTAAGGTGTGTTGTATTTGGGCCCTTTTCCAGATGATTACATTTTGTATTTAAAAAAGAAAAGAAAAAAGGTATAGGTAGTATGGAGTTCTAGGTGGCTGAGGAGGGATCCAAATGTGTACTTCCCAAGGGATTCTTTACAAACACTCAAACAGAAAAATATTATTTGTTTTCTTGGAGGGAAATAATTTTATCTCCTCACCTCCCACCGCCATATGTAGTGCTTTCGTTGCTGTCTTTTACATAGGGATGTATGAATTGTGATTCTGCTAGGCCCCATCCGCACTACAAATTTAAAGCACAATGATACCACTTTAAACAGTCATGGCTTCCCCCAAGGAATCCTGGGAGCTGTAGTTTGTTAAGAGTGCTAAGAATTGTTGGGAGACTTGTATTCTTCCTCACTGAGCTGCATTACCCTAGAGCTCCCTGGAAAGAGGGATAGGAACAACAACAACAACAATTAAAATAAAATAAAATAATTAATAATTTGCTTTTTGTACACCCGCCCATCTGAGTGGGTTGAGCCAGCCACACTGGTCAGCTTCTAATATAATATACAGAAACACGACGACAACAACAGAATTGTTAAACCCTCTGGGAATTGTAGCTCTGTGAGGAGGGCAGGGGCCTCAGCACCCTTAGCAAACTGCAGTTCCCAGGAATCTTTGGGGGAACTCATGGCTGTTAATAATGTTCTAAATGTGTTGTGCAGAAGGCGCCCAAGTTTGATGGCAGCATTTGGGGTAGGACTTACCACATGGCACAATACGGTGATGTCGGAAACAGCTGGGTCTGTTCGTTTCTTTAGGCTATGTGGATAGATAGATAATCCTGATAGATTATTCCCACACTAATGAGAATGATGGGAACACAGTTCGAATTGTCTGTTTCAAGCACCAAAGCATATTCACTTGGCCCTGCGGGCATCTGTTGCCTGCTTAGTATTGTTGCGCGTAAACTGGGTCTTCCTATGTGCTGCTTGGATTTTTTAATTTTTTTTTTTTAGTTTATGGATTTTTGTTGCTGTGTCAGGGTTTTTTCCTGCCTGCAGATTTCTGTGGCGTCTCGCAAATGTGAACAATGCTTGGAATAATCAACTGGTCCCCCAGGGGGACAAATCGGTCTGGCATTAAGTTGTGTTGCGAAAAGTTGTGTATGGTTTGGAGGGGGAACCACATTACAGAGTTCTCTTCACCCCCCCCCCCGCCTTGTGCAGATTGTAACCCAAATTAGGCAGTGCAGAATATCTCTTTCCTTTGCTGAAATCTTACCACGAGTTGAGTCTCAGTCTGCATGCACACCACACATTTGAAGTACACGAAACCTCCCGAAGAATCCCGGGAACTGTAGTTTACCCTCTCACAGAGGGTAATTCCCAGCACCCTTAACAAACTACAATTCCCAGGGAAGTCATGTGCTTTACATTTATGATGTTTATGCAGCCTCTCTCCGGGCCTCAGTTTTAAATTCCAAAGCTGTTGAAATCACGTATTTTCTCCTTGTTTGAACTTTGGAGTGGAGGGGGGGATAAGGAGTCTCTTCGCTTAATGGTTAACCTGCCCTGTCTTGTCTCAGCCATTTCCTTGCGTGCTTTTAGTCGATTGCTTAATACGGGATGGAACACAGAGGATTTTAATTGAATAATATTAGGGTTAATACAAAGTGTGTGCATACCCCCCCCCAAACCCTAAAAAACCTGAATATTCACTCAGGGAGAGGAAATCGATGTTGGACAGCACCTCTGCAGAATTCCCAATCCTGCGGCTGCCTCTGAGACGGTGAAGGGTTAAGCACCCTCCCTCCTGCACATTCTCCCTTGCAAATGCTGCTTGCAAAGGAATCCCTTCATCTGAGTCAGTTGGCCTGCATTTGCAATTGCTGGGGTTTTTCCCCCCCTGGAGACTCCCCTGTTTGTTTCCCTCCCCATGTGTGTCCTGCAATAAATCTGGAGCATTGTAAAGCCTACCATCAGGATGACGGTTCAATAAAATGCTCCAGGGGCACTTGGCTGCAGGACGTGCGGCCTTGCACTCCTCTTGTTAAATCCCTGCTGTAAATCCAGCAACAAAATGTCCTGGAAAACCACCAGAAGGTCAGCCCCACTGCCTTTTTCCCAGCAGCCAGGACTGGAAGCGGAACGGACTGGTCTATTGTAGGGGACGGTTGGGAATGGACCGTTTTGCCTCCGGGGTGTGTTTGGCTAATGGGTGGGAGTACAGAATTACCTGGAGAATTACAGAATTAACCAGTTTGCCTTGTGTTCAGGGCAGGCAGAGCATCCGCCCCAACAATCTTATTTCCCCACTTGCCCTTGTACTAGTCGTTGGGGTTGCTTGGTTGGTTTGGAAGACCTCTTGCAAAGACTGCCCACAGGGCCAGTGTCTTCATTAAGCTGTCCACTACGACCTCAAGGTCTCGGCTACTTACTGGTCAGTCACCGCCATTTCAAACCCCAGGAGCATGCATCAAATCGCGCTGGTTTTACATTGAATTTCATTTGCCATTTTACTCAGGTTGGAGAGGTCCTCTTTAGAGCACTAGGGCAGGCTGTCTCCTTATGTTTTAAACGACCCTCAACAATTTGGTACAGTGGTACCTTGGTTTACGAACTTAATCCGTTCCGGAAGTCCGTTCTGAAACCAAAGCGTTCTTGAACCAAGGCGTGTTTTCCCATAGCAGCAGGGGGGGGGGCTCAATTTACAAATGGAACACACTCAACAGGAAGCGGAACATGTTCTTATTCCAAGGCAAAGTTCACAAACCAAAACATCTACTTCTGGTTTTGCAGCGTTCTTAATCTAAGTTGTTCATAAACTAAGCTGTTCTTAAACCAAGGTACGTAACCACTGTATTGGCGCTGCTCACCCCTAACTCTAGAACAATGTTAGAAAGTCAGACATATAAGCTACGTGCCAAATGGCTCCTTGAACCAAGATTGCAGTCGCGGAATATCTAGTTGTCTTTTTCAGGCAAGACGGCTCTAAAGTCTTATTTTTCAAATGACGGGCTGACTGACTGATTATCAGTTAAGTTCAGAGGACAACCTTGCACTAGGTTAAGAGCTTTGAGAACTTTAAAGAAGAAAAGTCACTTGATCCAGGGACAGTCGCCATTTATATTGTGGTTCCTATTCCTTCCTCTTTTTCTTAATGTTGACATGGACGAGGAAGGAGTGGAACTTTTTGAGCTCAAGAGTATAGAGCAGGGGTCCCCAAACTAAGGCCCAGGGGTTGGATGCGGCCCAATCGGCTTCTAAATCCGGCCCGTGACGGTCCGGGAATCAGCCTGTTTTTACATGAGTAGAATGTGTCCTTTTATTTAAAATGCATCTCTGGGTTATTTGTGGGGCATAGGAATTTGTCCATATTTTTTCCCCAAAATATAGTCCGGACCCCCCCAAGGTCTGAGGGACTTGCCCCCTGCTGAAAAAGTTTGCTGAGTCCCGGTATAGAGGTATATAAAATTAGGCATGGAGAAAGCAGATTGAGAGAAGTGTCCACCCCCCCCTACAATACTGGGAACCTAGGATCATCGAATGAATCTGGATGGTGAAAGTTCCCAGACAGACAAAATCGAACACTTCTGCACACAGCTCATGAAAACTGCTACGACATGTTATAGTGACGGCCGTAAACTTTGACAGCTTTAAAAGAAAGCTCGATAAATCCATGGAGGACAAGACAATTGATGGCTCCTAGCTAAGATGTTATACCTCCGGGTTCAGTGCATAGTGTGCCCAGCGCTATTTTTTCTAGAAAAGGAGGTGCTTGGAGCTCACCGTGAACTTCTCTCTTGTCCTCTTAGAATGGCAATGGCCCCCACCTGACAGGTGCTGGAGCTGAGCTCCGGTGAGCTCTGGCTGAAAAAAGCCCCGAATATGCCTTTGAATGACCATTGCTGGAAGTCACAAATGGCCTTTTTGGTGGTGGCACCCTTGCAGACAGAATGATGGATTAAACAGGCCTTCAGTTCGATCCTTCTTACGTGCTTCTCTCATACCTGGCATTTATATAATGGTTTTTTGGGGTGTGTGTGTGTGTTTTTGTCCTGTTTCAGTTTCTTAACCATCCTTGGAAGAACCTAACAAGGCAATTCGGTAGTCTGATCCTCCGTATTGGAGATGTGAGGCTAAGTCAATGGTGGCAAACGGTTTGCCTTATTGAATTTGTGACTGATGTGGGATTTCAACCAGGGGCTTCCCAGCTGACTTTTGACGCTCTTCGCCAGCTCATTGGTTTGGGTCCCCGGACGGAAGGAAGAAATCTCCTTGGCAATTAACTCTGAACGTTTCCAGGGAGAGGAGCGGAGTTTATCTCCCAAAGCGCTGAGCAGGCTTTAGTTGCTGGTTGTTCATAGGTTGCTCCAGCTCTGCATGGAATCCTGAGTTCATTTACAGAATCCTAGAACTGCAGAGTTGGAAGGGACCCCGAGGGTCATCTTGTCTAACCCCCTGCAGTGCAGGAATCTTTTGTCCAACGCGGGGTTCGAACCCATGACCCTGAGATTAAGAATTTCATGCCCTGCCGACTGAGCTAACAGGAAACTGCCTTTATACCGTTGGTCCATCTAGCTCAATATCGTCTACACTGATTGGCAGCGGATCTCCAGTTTCTTAGATAGGAATCCCCCGGTTTTACTGGGAGACGCAGAAAAAGCAAAATCTCTATCACTGAGCTAAGATGTGTGGCTACATGGTGCCCTTGAACTCTGGTGGTGCCCCATCCTCTGGTTGGAGGCTAGAGAGCAGGATCAGAAATTAGCCAGGCGCCAGGTGCGTTTTACAACTGGCACAGCTTCTGATTGTGACCACGTAGAGATCTCTGGATGCCAGGTGGGCGACTGACACCTCCCATCTGGCTGGCCTCTCCAGCTTTCTTAAGCAGGTAAGCAGAAAAGCTTATTTATTGCGTTTATATCTCACCTTTTTCTCTGAGGAGGACATGGTTCACCTCTCCCCCCCCTCAGTTAATCCCGTCAACGACCCTGCGAGGTAGATTAAGAGGTTGTGACTGACTGCAAGGTCACACAGTGAGCTTCATGGCTGAGTGGGGATTTGAACCCTGATCTCCCATGTCTTAGTCCAGTCCCCTAACCACTAGAGCCAGCGTGGTGTAGTGGTCAAGAGCGGTAGACTTGTAATCTGGTGAACCGGGTTCGCGTCTCCGCTCCTCCACATGCAGTGGTTAAGAGCGGTCGACTTGTAATCTGGTGAACCGGGTTCGCGTCTCCGCACTTCCACATGCAGCTGCCGGGTGACCTTGGGCTAGTCACACTTCTTTGAAGTCTCTCAGCCCCACTCACCTCCCAGAGTGTTTGTTGTGGGGGAGGAAGGGAAAGGAGAATGTTAGCCGGCTTCCTGCTGCTATTTGTTTTATTCTGGATTGTTTTATTGGACGTTTTAATGCGTATTAAACCGCTTTGAGATTCCCCCCCCTTTAAAATACAAAGCGTCATAGAAACAAAATTAATAATAATAGAAATAATACATTTCACTGCAAAAAAAGAGGCGCCTAGACATTCCGTCGTGGCAACCGTAACCCAGATTTAAGGTGCCATTTGGCAATGAGCTGTATCTGAGTTTCTAAGAAGAGGAGTTTGCATCCTGCTTTATCACTACCCAAAGGAGTCTCAAAGCGGCTCACATTCTCCTTTCCCTTCCTCCCCCACAACAAACACTCTGTGAGGTGAGTGGGGCTGAGAGACTTCAAAGAAGTGTGACTAGCCCAAGGTCACCCAGCAGCTGCATGTGGAGGAGCAGGGAATCGAACCCGGTTCACCAGATTACGAGTCGACCGCTCTTAACCACTACACCACACTGGCTCTCTCTAACAGTGCTAGACAGTGGTGTGTGAAAGTACATGTAGAAATAAGCCTACTGCACAAAGGTAAAATTTGCATCGCTTGCTCCGCCCAGTTTTGCTTCTGGCCCCGCCCACCACTGGCATGTGGCCCCAGAAAGATTGCCTAGAAGGGGATGTGGCCCTCGGGCTACAAATGGTGCCCCAGTCCTTTCACAGAAGCTCTGAGCGCGGTCCTTTCATGGCACCTCCCCGGCTGGGGAGGTTTTTAAATCTGAGAAGTCACCACCCAAAGATCAGCTGCACTGAATAGCATGGTTGGGGTAGCTCTGGTGGCGTGATGCAAATGAGCCCAGGAGTTGTGAAGTATTGCCAAAAAACATTTCAGAGGTGTTCTTGAGAGCCAGGCCAGTGGATGAGTCATCGTGAACAAATGGCAAGAGCCTACGTTTTACGTGCCAATCTAAATAATTTCTTCCTATTTCATGAACCTCAATGGCATGCCATTAAGATGCTGGCTGAATTTTTCAGCTTGCAAGAGGTAAAATAGCTCTACTTTTCTTCCAAGTGCAAATAATGCTTGTCATTCTCCATAATATAAAAAAATAGGGGAACTGTATATGTCTGCAATGGGTCATCATTTTCTTTTGCACAAACAGGGCTTCGAAATTATATTTATTTATTGTATTGCTGAATGGCTGCAGTCATACACATGCTTACCTGGGACAAAACAAAACAAAAAATAAAAAAATCCCAGTAGCACCTTAGAGACCAACTGAATTCAGCGGGGCTTACTTCTGAGTAGACCTATCTAGCCTTGCTCTGTTAGAGCACAGACTTCGGCATGCTTACTTAGATGTAAGCTCCGCTGTGCTCAGTGAGGCTTACTCTTTGGTAAGCATGCATAAGTTTGCAACTTACATTGCTTATATCCTAACCATCTTTAGCCAACAGAGCGAATGGCGAGAGCAAAGGTCAGATACAAATTTAATGGGTGGAGCGTTCACACATCACTGCTTGATCTCATCTGTCTTGAATCGTCTTTTTTAAGATGAAGACACGCACCAAAGCAGACATCGCCACGTAATTTCAATTAGCTTCATCTATGTAAAAACATTTTTATATCACTTTATATTTTAAGAAATCCAAAGCGGTTTACAACTACCCAGAGCTGTCGGGGATTGAACCTGGGACGTTTTGCTTTCGGAACAAATGCTGGGCTGCGGCTGCTCACTCGCTTTTGACTGGCACTGCGGAACGGAAGCCTTGCAGGCACGTAGGATCGCGAGCAAATGAAAATACGCTTCCCCTATGCCACAAACCCTCCTTTTGCACGTGCGCCTTATAAACTGCTAGACATAATTCCTGTTTTGTTTTTAAAATTTTACTTCTAAAAGCATGATGTTGTTCAGTCGTTCAGTCGTGTCCCCATTTCTTTAAGAGCTTGCCATAGTTTGCTGTGGTCGACACAGTCAAATGCTTTTGCGTAGTCAATGAAGCAGAAGTAGATGTTTTTTCTGGAACTCTCTAGCTTTCTCCATAATCCAGCGCATGTTTGCAATTTGGTCTCTGGTTCCTCTGCCCCTTTGAAATCCAGCTTGCACTTCTGGGAGTTCTCGGTCCACATACTGCTTAAGCCTGCCTTGTAGAATTTTAAGCATAACCTTGCTAGCATGTGAAATGAGTGCAATTGTTCGGTAGTTGGAGCATTTTTTGGCACTGCCCTTCTTTGGGATTGGGATGTAGACTGATCTTCTCCAATCCTCTGGCCACTGCTGAGTTTTCCAAACTTGCTGGCATATTGAGTGTAGCACCTTAACAGCATCATCTTTTAGGATTTTAAATAGTTCAGCTGGAATATCATCACTTCCACTGGCCTTGTTGTTAGCAAGCATATGTCTAAAAGCATGTCTGATCAAAATCTGTCGACATGCATGTCCATATATTCTATTCTCTCTCTCTCTCTCTCTCTCTCTCTCTCTCTCTCTATATATATATATCTGGAAATTAGTTGCAGTCCTCGGGCAGGTTGGCAAGTCGCCAGGGCGACCCTTGGCTCCACAGAGCCTGTGTTCTGCGTTGACTTGAAAATGTCCCTTTTTAAGTGCTTGCGTATAGATGCCCCCCTTTCTTGCTGATTTACTTTCCTAATACAGACCTGAATCCTTCTCTTGTGTCTTCCATTTGGCAGATGTTCAATTTAGAAAACTGGCAGCGGGCTCCAAGATTAACATTTTTTTTAGATTAGGAGGGGCTGGCGGTCTCTGCCTGCCTGCCTTCCTCTCCCTTCCGAGGGGCCTGGGATTTGCCTGCGAAGAGCGGTGTGGGAAAATGCCCTTCGGGTGCCCCACGGCATCGCTGGAGCGCACCTGCTCCTTCTGAGCACCTGCTGAGGTCTTGGGGGGGGGAAACACCTCCCCCCCCAAGCAGCTGGGTCTTGGATCAGCCTCTAATCCCAAGAGAAAAGGGCTGGAGACCACTCTCTCTGCTCATTAATATTAGCCACTTTTGCAAATGCCTCCTTGGAATGAAGGGCAGCTGGGAGTGTGGGAGGAAACAATAAAACATTTGCTAAAACATTCACAACCATACAGTGGTACCTTGGTTCTCAAACGCCTTGGTACTCAAACAACTTGGAACCCAAACACTGCAAACCCGGAAGTAAGTGTTCCGGTTTGCAAACCTTTTTTTGGAAGCTGAACATGCTCCGTTTTGAGTGTTAACACTTCTGACTTGAGTGCCACGCTTCCGTTTTGAGTGTTAACACTGTGGTCTGCCTGCTTTTGCTATATATTTTGCATTTTTGTTTTTGTGGTTCTTTTGTTTTGTTTTTGTGACTGTGTGGAACCCAGTTCAGCTATTGATTTATTGATTGATTGACTGCAGTACATTGTTTATTGTTTCCATTTTATGGATCAGTGGTCTCGTTGGATAGTAAAATTCATGTTAAATTGCTGTTTTAGGGGTTGTTTTTTAAAAGTCTGGAACGGATTAATCCATTTTGCATTACTTTCTATGGGAATGCGTGCCTTGGTTTTGGAACGCTTTGGTTTTGGAACGGACTTCCGGGGCGGATTAAGTTTGAGAACCAAGGTAGCACTGTAATTCGATGGTTAAAACTGCAAAAGAATAGGCCCGGGGTCAGCAACCTTCGGCTCTCCAGATGTTTCGGACTACAATTCCCATCATCCCTGACCACTGGTCCTGTTAGCTAGGGATCATGGGAGTTGTAGGCCAAAACATCTGGAGAGCCGAAGGTTGCCTATGCCTGGAATAGGCTAAAACAAATCAAAAGGGGAGGGGAGGACTAGTGGGTCGTTCTTGTGTATTTTGTGTTTATATATTGGGATTTTATGTTGTAGGCGCCCCGAGACCAGCAGCATACAAATTTAAATGACAGCAACAACAAATCAAAGCTTGGACAAACTTTCCAAGCGTCTGGGCAGGCATGTCTATCAGGTTCCTGCCTGATATCAATAGGCAGGGAGTTCCAAAGTTGCCACATGAAACAATCAAGTTCTTACAGATGTGCTGGTATTATGCAGCACCGCTGACCTAAGGAGTCGACTGGGCATGTATGGGGCAAAGCGATCTCATGGGTTACATTTTAAAACATAACAAGATGGTGTATGGCTTAAAGGCCGAATCCAGACAGCACTTTCCCTGACATTTCCTTCCCTGGTTATAAGGCCGTGTTCTGTGTTTTTAGACACCCACGGTAGTGGTTTGGGAGAGAAGTGTCCTGCTGTCTTGCAATTTTACTTTTGCCCGTAGAAGTAAAAAGGTATATCTGCTCTTTCACCGCAGTTGCTCAGCAGGAATAGATTTTCTCCCAGCCTCTTGGATTCTCACGGATGAATGGAAAGTTACTGGGATGACGGTCATTTGCACTGGTGTTTGTTTGTCCCTTATTTGTCCCTGATTTTATTACAGAGTAAGTTAATTTTATCTGTTTATTTAATAACTCTGTTTTTTTGCAACAACATTTTCCTGTTTTTTGTTTTTGTTTTTGCGTCAGCATAATTCCACTGCCCCCCCCCGTGTGTCCCTCCCACCCGAGAGAGATTTTGCCCACAGGCCTCTCTTCCTGTGTAATGAATGAAGCATGTGTTGGGTTGCGTGCGTGTTTAAATAGTAAAGGACCAAATTGGCTCAGTTCCCCGTTAACATTTAACTTGCTCTCTCTGAGGCTTTCCATCTGCTGCAGGAATTTCTGAAATCGCTACGTTTCTCCTGCCTAATCCTGATCACTGGTTGTCCCAATGGTGGTTGCATGTCATGGGCTGGTTTGACGCAGAGGGAATGGTGGAAGGAACCAGCTGGGGAACCCCCAAGGGAGGAAGGCTCAGAGCCTGGGCAGTGGTAGTAGGACGACCACGAGTGGTCAGAGGGAGAAGACTGGGAAGAGGAGGTGTAAGAAGCTGAAGGGGTAACAGGGCTTGGTGAGAAGGGAGATTCTGTGGCAGAGAGCTGTCCAGAATCAGAGGCAGAAGCTGCTCCTCTCCCTGCTGGCCTCCCAGAACCAGGAGAGGCATGAAAAGGGCGGAGGAGACGTTGGCTGCATGCAGGTGCAGTTGCCGCTCGTTCAGAAGAAAGCCCCGGAGACAGCGTTCAGAATTCACAAAGTGTATTTTGCACCTGGCTATCGGCCGCTTGTGACCAAGTGAACATGCCCGGGTGCCAGGATGGCGCCTGGCGTCTCGCACCTTCCGGAGGTGCGTGCCTCGGGATCCTTGGATCTTGACTGTTTTCAAATACTAGCAACTCCTCCTGAAGAATTCTATCCATTGTAATTTATCTGCAGAATCGGAAGGAATATCAGGAAACGAAAAGTCGCATTGAAAAACGGCCCCCAAATGGCAACTAGGCATTCCGTTTTGGCGACTGCAGCCCTGGTTTAATGCAGGGGAAACAACTAGGGAGGCAGCCGCAGTTACGAGCTAGCGGTCTCTGCGGTCGCGGCAGGCACTGTGATTATCCAGCAGTTTGACTTTGCCCCTGTAGATGCCCTCCGTTGACTCTCACGACAGAAATATGCCAACAACTGCCTCTGATGCTTCAAGTTGAACATTGCCATTGAGGCTAGTAGCTGGACTGTCACGGTGGTGTACGCTGTGGTCTAAACCACTGAGCCTCTTGGGCTTGCCAACCGGAAGGTCAGTGGTTCAAATCTTCGCGATGGGGTGAGCCCTTGTTGCTCTGTTCAAGCTCCTGCTAACCTAGCAGTTCGAAAGCAATAGTTTCTGACCGAGGCTATATCTTTCCTGGAACAAGGTATTGTGAGCCAGCCTCTCTCCCCTTCTTGCAGGTGGCAAATAGATTAAAACAGAGATGGATGGTCTCCCTTGGTGGTTATGCAAACTTTCTTGTAATTATTTAGATGTGAACTATGCCTTCAGGTTGGGTAAAAGGAGGGGATGTTAAGTTTGCTATTTTTCTATTTTCCATACATAATTTCTAATTATTCCCCCCCCCCAGCTTTACTTTCAAGGCTTAACTTATAGAGCTGTCACCCGATTTATGTAATTGCGCTGATTATTCATAGGAGCTTTAATTTATTAAATTTTATGTGCATGTGAGAAATACCGCAGTTGGTGAGCTTGCGGACATTATAATCATAGAATTGTAGAGTCGGAAGGGACCCTGAGGGGCATCTAGTCCAACCCTTCATAATGCAGGCATATTTTGCCCAACGTGGGGCTCGAACCCACGACCCTGAGATTCAGAGCCTCATGCTGTACCGACTAGGCTATCCCAGTAGGCGATTGGACTTCAACTCCCAGCAGCCACCATGGTAAGTGACCAGGGTTGATGGGAGATGTAGTCCCAACAAGATTTGGAGATTCCTGCATTGCAGGGGGTTGGACTAGATGACCCTCGGGTGCCCTTCCAGCGCTACAATTCTAAGATTCTGTTGCCCACAAATTCCCAACTCCTGCTGCGTTGGCTGGATGGGAAAAAGGCAAGTCTGCCTTAGATCATTCGACAGATATCTTTGCAAACCGCAATGGAGGCGTCAGAGAGTTTTGGGCTTTTTTCTGGTTTCATTTGTGGAGTTCTGTCAACTCCAAAAAGAACCAGTCTGGTCAAAAAAAGAAGCAAAACTAGCCCAGGTTCCTTTTATGCTGTGAAGAAAACACAGTAGGGTGGGAAGTTCCCTTCGTTTCCAACAGAAGTAACGCCATGGAATGAACCAAAGGGAATCCTCTTTCCTGTTTTATAACCAGGGAAGCTTAATCATTACTTTCTGTGTTTGCAATTTTAGAGCGCTACTCTCAAGTGTCCCCTTGAGCAACCAGGCTCAAAGTATTTCCCCCAACTTGCAACATCTTGAGTAAGCTGCTTAGAAAAGCAGTTTTGGGGGGAGCAAACAGACTGCCTTCCCCCCTCCCTCCCCGCAAAAACCTCAATAAGCTAAGAGGAAGTTTCAGTCTGAACACAGCTGGATAGTAGACTCCTTGGTTAGAGACCAGTCCATCTCTGCATATGTCTGTTTGGAACATGTGGAATGGGGTGGGTTTAGGGCAGTGGTAGGCAACCTAAGGCCTGTGGGCCGGATGCTGCCCAGCTGTAAGGGTTTGCGGTGCTCCTCACAAGTAGAAAGGCGGTGACTCAGGGTCTGTATATTTACAGCAGTTTATTATACAGATATGTACAAGACAGAGCTCGAAATTCCACGGCCGTCTTAGTCACTCTCAGATCCCGGAAGTGGTGCTTTTCTGGAGCGCCTCCAGCAAAGAAACTTGGGGACCCCAAGTCTCCTCCCTCCCTCCCTTCCTTCCGTTTAAGCCCCCTTACGTAATTGGGGCGACGGAACTACCATCTCCCCCTCTGTCCCTGACCTGCTCGGTAAATGTCCGGACCCAGGAGCGTCTGACAGCCCCTCTACCACTGAGCTCTCTTCCTGCCTATTGCTTCCACAAGATGTCTCCGGGGTCCTCGGGTCGTGTTGGGTACTCTGAGCATCAATGGTCCCTCCCTCCACTTCAGGCTGCTCTCCGCTGCCTCTGGAGGTTCCCCTGACACCAATCGCCTTCTCAATCCAGCCCGCAGATGGTCCAGGAATCAGCATGTTTTTTACATGAGTAGAATGTGTGCTTTTATTTAAAATGCATCTCTAGGTTATTTGTGGGGCATAGGAATTCTTTCATATTTTTTTCCCCAAAACATATTCCAGCCCCACCACATTGGTCTGAGGGATGGTGGACCGGCCCACGGCTGGAAAAGGTTGCTGACCCCTGGGTTAGGGCAACCCCAGCCGGCCCATGGCCTCCTTGCAGATGTCCACGATCTTGTTTGCCAAAAAGCCCACAGTGCAGTTATGCCTTGCAAAAACGGGTCGTCCTAGTGCAACCCCCTGCAATGCAGGAATCTCAGCTAAAAGATCCAGGACAGATGACCGTCCAACCTCTGCTTGAAAACCTCCAAGGAAGGAGAGTCCACAACCTCCAGAGGGAGACGGTTCCATGGTCAAACAGCTCTCACTGTCAGAAAGTTCCTTCGGATGTTTGGTCGAAATCTCCTTTCAATTCAATTCAAGTCCCACCCTCCACAGCAGGAGAAAACAAGTGTGTTCCTTCTTTGAGTGTGGCGGCACCATACTTTGGGACTGCGTGTGTTATCCACATCAGGCTCCTTCCCTCCTCTTTTTGGCACATGCCTAAAACGTCGAGAGAAGTTGGGTTTGTTTTATTTCTTTTTAGCTACTGTATAGATTTGTATTATCTCTTGGATCATTCGGTCATTTTTTTAAAAAAAATCGATAGTTTAAATGCTTTGGCACATGCTTAAAAGGTCGAGAGAAGTTGGGTTTGTTTTATTTCTTTTTAGCTACTGTATAGATTTGTATTATCTCTTGGATCATTCGGTCATTTTTTAAAAAAATCGATAGTTTAAATGCTTTGCATGTGCGTAAACCGCTTAGAGCAGGGGTCAGCGAACTTTTTTAGCAGGGAGCCGGTCCACTGTCCCTCAGAGCTTGTAGGGGGCTGGCCTATTTTTTTTGGGGGGGGGGGAATGAACAAATTCCTATGCCCCACAAATAACCCAGAGATGCATTTTCAATAAAAGCACACATTCTACTTGGATAAAAACACCAGGCAGGCCCCACAAATAACCCAGAGGTGAATTTTAAATAAAAGGACACATTCTACTCCTGTAAAAACACGCTGATTCCCAGACCGCCCGCGGGCCAGATTTAGAAGGCGATTGGGCCTGATCTGGCCCCCCGGGCCTTCGTTTGCCGACCCATAGCTTAGAGGTTTTCTCGCAATCAAGAAAATGCAGTGTTTTAAAAAGTAAAATAAATCTAGTCCCGCATCCTTTTTTTCAGGAAGACCAACCAGATGACTCTGGGAAGCCCACAAGCAAGAGTTAGCATTCTCTTCTACTTGTTATCCCCAGCAAATGGTCCTCAGAGCTTTAATGCACATGTTCAATTACATGCAAGTTGGCCTTTGTGCAAATTGGTTTTGGCTTAGGAAGTTGCTGGACTGTTAAGATCTTCTGCAGATGCATATCTTAAAAGTCCCTTGCTGCAGTCACTTAGGGCAGGGATGGGGAGTCTTTGCCCTCCAGATGTTGCTAAAATCCAACTCACATCAATCCCGGCCGCCCTTGCCAGTGGTCAGCAACATCTGGAAGACCACAACCTCCACACCCTGTGGCCACCTGACCTATGGCCATTTTAAAAAACTCCTGTCTCTACAACATTAATTTGGTGTATATGGATTTTCTCTGAACGAACTTTGTGGAGATTGAAAGTTTTGTCTTGCAATGTTGTTGTTGTTGTTGTTGTTGAGCTAGTTTGTTTCCAGCGCCGACTTTCGTCATTTCTTGCTTGCCTGAAAACAGGCAGAGAGAACGCCGTCTCGCTTGCTGTTTAGATCCTACAGGTGCGCCCAGGCTCTTTGTAAATCTCACAATCGCAAGCTTTGTCAGCAGCTTGACCAAAGAGCTGGCCAACTTCCTAGGCGTCTGATTTCGCAACCTGGCAGAAGCTTTTCCAAGCTGAACGTGCTTTCCCACGGACCTCGGCCTGCAGCACGGGTTCCTTATAACCAGAGTATCGGTATATTTATTGCTGTGGGGGGAGGGCAGTGCATGTGGTGAGCAACTGCTGGGGGGCATGGATAGGGGTACGGCAAGGGGCAAGCATCCGACCTGGGTGGCCCTCTTGTCATGGATGCTTTAGTTGAGATTCCTGCATTGCAGGGGGTGGACTAGATGACCCCGGGTGTCCCTTCCAACCGGGGTGGAGATATATATATATATATATATAACACACACACACACACAATTTTTAAATTTTTAAATTAGATTTTTAAATTTTTAAATTAGATTTTTAAATTTTAAATCGGATTTTTAAAATAAAATGCTTTTGTAGGAAAAATCTTTCTGAAGATAGTTTTCTATTTAAGTTACATTATAGTCCAAAGGCTATTCAATAGGAAATGAGGATTTGTTTTAAGTTTTTCATGTGTGCTAAAACTCAGTCTAAGTAACCACATCAGTTAACAAACATGGATACATATACAATAATGTTATTGTTTTAGTTAAATAAATGGTTTAAATTGCTATTAAGGAAATGATTATTTTTCTCCTTCCAATAAAGTACAGCAGAAAAGTTGTCCAAATATAAACAGTTAGCTTATTAAACCTCACAATACTTTCATAATTATCTGTCTATGTATTTCTAATAGTGTAACCAAATCAGTAATTTTTTATTTACAGTAACTGTAAAAACTACTCTGAATATTTATTATTCCAAAAATGAAACCTTCCTCTGGTTGTAAATATTAAGATTATACCAGCAAGAACGAGTCCTTCTGTAAAAAAAAGATTTAAATCTAGTCTTACTGACTAGTGATTTAAATCATGATTTGAATGAATGAATGATTTATTTTTACGGTCACGGACCAACTTACTAAATCAATAATACAAAAATAATACATTAAAATTTACACAACAAAAACAATACACACACATACATACGTATACAGTAGCATTTAAATATATAGATTAGAATTGGGGCATTAAAATATGGCCTAAAAATTGCCATTTAGGGTCCTATTCATAGCGATAACAGCGCTTGTTCTCTGAGCTTTAGAATCGATTTGATTTAAATCAAATGCACCCTGCTTCCAACTCTGCAGTTCCATGATTCCATGACAGCTGAGTTGCCGTTGCTTATAGAAAAGGAGAGGGATGAGGCCGTAGGGAAGTCATTGCAGTGCAAAAACACTGGCAGAGCCATTCCAGCCCTCCTGCTGGCGTGTTTGCCCTGCGCCCAGCTCCCCCCAACCCTCGGCATCCCAGCAAGCAGCAGTGACTCGGCTGCTGGGAGCTCAGGTGAGCGCCCCCACCTGGAGTCTGGGGGCCAGTTTTAAGCTGACTTTCTGAACAGACTCAAACAGTTCGTTTTATACAACTTAAAATAGCGATTGGGGGGCCAGTGCCCTTTCTGTTGTGGCTGCACTGCAGTTCCCATCATCCCCGGAAAAGCTGGAAGCAGGGAAGAGGAGGAATTCCCGGCTGCGCCCTGCTTAAATGGGGGCAGACCACACCCCCAGGCCGATCAAGTTGGGAGTGACGCAGCTGGGATTCCCCCTATCGCGCAGGAGCTGGGCACCCATGCGCACGTGGGGAGGTCATGACCACCCACAACACCATCTCCTTCTGAGGACGGAAGTGGCTTTCCCATCATCCCCGGAAAAGGTCCACAGGGCACAATGGCTCAGTGCGTCTGGCTGTTAACCAGAAGGCCGGTGGTTCGAACCCAACCATGGCACAACAATGGGCAGGATTCCTGCCTTGCAGGGGGGTCGGACTAGATGACCCTTGGTGTCCCTTCCAACTCTAAAATTCTGTGATATTTTAAGTTCCCCATCCCTGTTGGAAAACCTAAGGACACAGGCTTGTTGAAACATTCTGCTAAGGTGTTCTTAAGCCAGAAAGTCTATCCGTCCAAAGTTCACTTAGCTTGGGGAGTGATGGAGCTATGTGGAAAAACAAGAATCCTGTATCTATGTGCCCCCCCCCCCCGTTACTTTAAAGGAATGTCCAGGGGTGACAGATAGAAAAGTCCTATTTTGGATGGAACAAGTTTAGAGTCAGGCTGGTGCAATGTTGAGAAACTCCAGGGCTTGTGAGTGGCTCCCAAAGTGGAATCGGAAACCGTGGCTTGACGTGGGTGTGCAAACCATGGTTTGCGGTACAGATGGTTTGTTGCGATGCCTGAATAGACAAACCACACTCCAGGGCCGCTGTGGGAGGAGACAGGAGCAGATGCAGAAAGTGTAGCGAGAACGTAGAAACTACTGATGAAACTCCACCTGAAAGCAGACACGCACCTTCAAAACTTGATTTGCCAGTTGTCGATTTGGAAGGTTGCGCTGATTTTTGGCACTGGGACTGAGCTGGGCCTCTTTCTAAGTCGGGGGCAAAGTCCCTCTTTGCAAGTAGGGATTTAAGAGCAGAAACTCCATTCAGCTGGAGCAAGCCGGTCTCAGAACGCTGGAAAAACAAGCTTCCTCCTTTGAACAGTTTTGCTGCCCTTCTGGAATCCTGTTTTTTTGGCCAGACCTGAAGCTCAACTCCCTCATCTCATGGAATATTCCACATGCTGACATTCGAGGCTGGGTTCCAGCTGGCTGCTCTTTGCAATTTCAGATTGAAAAGGGTTTTTTTTTTTGCCATTTTCAGGGAGGTGTGCCCGGGCTCTTAAATGCACCGAAGAAAAGTCTCGGTGCCAGAGCAGTATAGCGTACCACTTGTTGCTGACCAGCCAGCAGGTACGAGGCAGAATCCAAATCTGGGCACGGCAGATTTGTGTACTTAGGTGTCATAATTTCAGTTGACTGACTTCTGCATTTTATGTCGGGACTTTCCACTGACAAATGCAGAAAAGCAGAGGCGAAAACAAAAGACTTAGCCTTCCTTTGGACCTGTGTGCAGCAATTAAGAGCTTGCAAAACCCAGAGAGTCTTGCCAGCCTGGGCTTCCCCATTCATTTCAATGGAAGATCCAGCATTGCCTAGGTATCCTCCTGCGTTTACTGAATGGCCATGTCCTCTTGATTCCCCCCACTTTACTGTGTTTGCTAGCTTCTTTTCTACTCAAAAGCATTCCAACTGACATGCAGTTAACAATGAATGAAATGTAAACAGTGCATCATTTTTTTAAAAAGCACATTAAAAAAAAAACTCCACCGAAACCTTGGGAAGAGCCATAGATAGCTCAGTGGTAGTGCCACCTGCACTGCATGCAGAAATTTGGGTTACTGCAATGCATTGCATGCGAGCCAGAAGCCAGAGCTTTTGTAAAATGAGTCACCCTGGCTACTTATTGGGGTGCCCAAATCTCATGCACGTTGCATCCCTTTTAAAAGAATTCAAGGTTTTGCGGACAGCCTACCCAAAGATGTGTCTTCTCCCTATTTGAAGGCTATAGTTGGCTGTTCAGGACATGGCTTATGCAACCAGACCTTCTGTTTTTAGTTCCAGAAATCGGTGCTGATGGTTTTATGACGCCTGGCTCACATGTTGCATTTCGCGATAGATTTGATTGATATTCTAACTTGCCTTCTGTTTCTGTATTTGCCTGTACGCCGCTTCGTAAAACAAAAGGAGGTATAAAATGCACAAGTAAAACTATTTGCAGATGCAGCTCTCAGTAGTTCAAAATTTGGTTAAAGCTGTTGGGAGTCAGCAACCTTTGCCGACCTGCTGCAAATCGTCCAGAAATCTTCCAGTAGGACCAGATCTCCATTTTTGCCCCCTCCTGCTTTAACCAGTAACTTTCCGTTATGTTCTCTTTCCTTTGCAGGTAGCTGTATCCAGTTGGGTGGCCGGCAGTCCCTTGGGGTGCCATGAAGTTTTCAGGACCCCTGGAGAGCCAGAGGTTGAGTCTCCTTCTGGAGACGGCAATCTCTAGGGAAGCTCAGATATGGAAAGTCCACCGGCGCAGAATTCAGCCCAGTCAGGTAAAGTTGAGTGGGTTGATTTGTCGGTTTAGCGCAGGGTTTTCCAAACCGATTGAGTTCATTGACCCCCTTCATGAGCTTGCAAAGTTGTCATCAACCCCAGTGCAAATTCACAGGCATCGCAAGTCAGATAAAGTCAAGAAATACTTTATCTTAATCATCGATCACCATTACTAGAAATCCTAAAATGTAAAAAAGATGGAATATTGTTGTACTGTGGAGTCATCTTATTAAATGCAGAGGTTCCTTTCTGGGAAGGGAGGTGCATCCCCCCCCCCCCCGAGGCTCATAGTTTCTTATTAATTTGTTCACACTATACCTGAAGGAGCATCTCCACCCCCATCGTTCAGCCCGGACACTGAGGTCCAGCTCCGAGGGCCTTCTGGCGGTTCCCTCCCTGCAAGAAGTGAAGCTACAGGGAACCAGGCAGAGGGCCTTCTCGGTGGTGGTGCCTGCCCTGCGGAACACCCTCCCATCAGATATCAAGGAAACCAACAACTATCTGACTTTTAGAAGACATCTGAAGGCAGCCCTGTTTAGGGAAGTTTTTAATGTTTGGTGTTTTATTGTATTTTTGATACAGTCGTACCTTGGAAGCCGAACGGAATCTGTTCTGGAAGTCCGTTCGACTTCCAAAATGTTTGACTTCCAAGGCGTGTCTTCTGATTGGCTGCAGGACGTTTGGCTTCCAGGTTTGCGGCGTTTGGGAGCCAAAACGTTTGACTGCTAAGGTGTTCGTCAACCAAGGTACGACTGTATTTTGTTGGAAGCTGCCCAGAGTGGCTGGGGAAACCCAGCCAGATGGGTGGGGTATAAATATTATTATTATTTATTATTACTAGTACTAGTACTATTCACACTATACATAGGAAACTTTCCCCTCACCCCAAGCCCTTTTTGATCCCTAGTCTTTATTCACCCCATATATGGGGGGAGAGGGTCAATATTAACTACTTTGGGAAATCCTGATGTCAGGAATCTTCAGGAGCTACCCCATATTTTCAAGAGACTGGGGGGAGACGCCTGCAACATACATTTAAAATACTCGTCTACTGCTTCAAACAGTCATGGTTTCACCCCAAGAATGCTGGGAACTGTAGTTTGTTCAGGCTGCTTGGGGGGTTCTTAGGATACCTCTATTCCTCCCCTGAACTGCAGTTCCCAGAGTTCTGTGAGGGGAGCTGGGGCTCTCAGCACCCCCAGCAAACTACAGTTCTCAGGATTATTATTTTTTTGCGGAAAGTCATGATGGTTCAATGTATTTTTAAACGCATAGTGCAGAAGGGGCCCAAATTTGATGGGAGCATCTGGAGGAAGACTTAGGACGAGGCACAATAAGGTGTTGTTGGCAACGGCTGGATCTGTTCATTGCTTTAGGCCTTGTGGAGAAGAGCATTATGATAGATTATTCACTATATTAAATCTGTGGTGCGGCTGTGGCCTTGCATAGCTCAGTCCCATAACTGCTGCATTGTACGAGCTGTCAGAGATTTGCAATGGGAGGAGCGTGTTTCCATTAGCCCACATGGTATCCATGGCAACCGAGGGATGCTTTCATCTGTGCTCCAGCGGCAGTACATAGGTTTCATTGCTATGGTCTTGCATCCCAAGCTGCAGGCATTTTGCAGGCGTGGGTTCCGTGTCAAGCACTTTAAATTGTTGCCGGGACAGATTGTCCCTTTCAAAAGTTATGTCGAGCTGCCTGGTCATTGTCAAGCCACAGGGCCAAGCTTGTTTGTTCCCACCTTTTGCACAACGGAATCCTTTGTGTGGTTTCATATTTGCGTTCAGGTTGATTAGTTTGGGATTGCCGTTGGCTAGCTGTCAGGCATTTTAAAAAAAAAACCCAAATCCACGTGGGTGTGACTGTCTGGCTTCCATGGCTTCAAAACCATGGAAACGGCCTTGTGAAAGACTCTCACCCGTAGGTCTCATGCTAGGTTGGCCCCTCACGTTTCCGTTTAACGTTTAGAATTTTGTTTTAGTTAGCTGAGGGTTCGGTGTCGAAGCTCAGGCAGGCAGTTTCTTTTCATAGGTTAGTAAAGTCGCAGGCTTTTGATTTACACAGACCTCCGCTTCTTTGGACCACAACTCTGTGCTACTTGCCGTTTCATTGCCCGCCCATTTGGTCCAACAGAAATACCTTCTGTAAAGACCGGAGGACTTCTGCAGAGCCTGTCCAGAAGTCCAGGAATTTCTGTTCTGGGACCTAGGCAGAAGTACTACCAGTGAAGAGACGCAGAGCAAGTTTGCAGTCGATTTTTCCTCTCCCTGTTCCTGCACAAATTCCTCCCTCTCTCCTTTTAGGTTTACCCTTGTGTAACATCCAAGTTGGCATATTTAAACATTTAAAGTGGTGTAATACTCAATGCCTTTCCCCCCCAAGAAAAATAGGCATTGGAACTCAAAATGAAGATGTTACAGGAAGTCACTGGGTGACTCAGATATCCAAGCTAGGTGCCAAATGGCTCCTTAAACCACGGTTACAGTCAGCAAAACGGAATGTCTAGTTGCCATTTCGGGGACAGAAGGCTCGGAAGTCGTATTTTTCAGCACAACATTTTGGTTCTTGTTTGTGCTGATAAAATGCCGCAGTTAGAATTCTACAGGATGTGCTGTTAGTGTGTGAAAACAAGCAAGATCCAAGGGTCCCCAGGCATGCACCTCCAGATGGTGAATTTCAAACACTGGACTCAGGGCAGCCCTGAACAGATGCCAGTTTGAGGTCCAGTGCCAAGGGCCTTGTGGTGGTTCCCTCGCTACGAGAAGCCAAGTTACAGGGAACCAGGCAGAGGGCCTTCTCGGTAATGGCACCCGCCCTGTGGAACACCCTCCCACCAGATCTCAAAGAGGAAACCAACTACCAGACTTTTAGGAGACATCTTAAAACAGCCCTGGTTAGGGAAGCTTTTAATGTTTAATAAATTATTGTATTTTAACATGCTGTTGGAAGCCGCCCAGAGTGGCTGGGGAAACCCAGCCAGATGGGCAGGGTATAAGTAAATTATTATCATCATCATCATCATCATCATCTGCAGCCTGTGGAGCTGCTAAAAACTATGGCAAGCTGTCTCCTTAGCTGGTTTGGGGGCCGCCCCTGGTTCTGGGGCAAGTCGATTGAATGTCCCCCTGATTCCCTTGTCCTCCTAGATTCAGGAAGATACCTAGGGCAGCTCGGAATGGCCCTCACGTAAAGCAAAGGTAGAGGCCTGGCAGGTAAGCTTATAACCCGCCATTGCTACACGGGGAGACAGATTGGGGGGGAAAGGAAATCCGAATCGGCCCTGCCCCATAGTTAGACCGATAGCAGCTAGTCCAGGGGTCAGCAACCTTTTTCGGCCGTTGGCCAGTCCACTGTCCCTCAGACCATGTGGTGGGCTGGTCTATATTTTTTTTTGGGGGGGGGATGAACGGATTCCTGTGCCCCACAAATAACCCAGAGATGCATTTTCAATAAAAGTACACATTCTACTCGAGTAAAAACACCAGTCAGGCCCCAGAAATAACCCAGAGATGCATTTTAAATAAAAGGGCACTTTCTACTCATGTAAAAACATGCTGATTCCCGGACTGTACACTGGCCGGATTGAGAAGGCGATTGGGCCGCATCCACGCCCTGGGCCTTAGGTTGCCTACCCCTGAGGTAGGAGCTTGGTGGATCTTAAAAAAGTGTAATCTTGCACACGCTGGCCAGCTTCCGTTTCGACTCGAAATGTTCGTTTTGGGCTTCTCAGAAGTACGTAAAGGCAAGAAGCGGGCAGGGGGAGCGCCGGATCGCAGTGGCGCCCGCCTGAGAAATGCCGGAACTGCACTCCGGCTGAAAAAAAAGCACTGGTAATACTGCTTTTAAGTGTTTGTAGCAGATGGGACTGAATCGTGTTAAGCGAGTGGCAATGTTCAGTCTGCGCCGCCAGTGATAGTTCTCCAGGATCTAATGCAGAGACTTCCGTAGAGCGCCAACTGCATGGAGGTGCAAGGATTTGAATTTTGTGCCTGATAGATGTCTGTCGATTGTAGCTCCCTTTAAAAGAGAGAGGGGGCAGACAGAGAAATCCCTATACTGTATAAGCATTTTAACGGGACACCTACTTAGGGCCTGGAAGTTTCCACTTAAGTAAGTCCGCTTCCTCCTACTCACTAGGTCAACATCTGCGCTTAGAAGCAACTTGCATTTATTTTTAACACCGCCTTTTCCACTGGATTATCAGGTTCTTTCCTGCGTTAGCATTAACTTGTTTGGCATTGATTCAGACTGGGCTTTTAGAAGCTGCAATTCTGATAAATTGCTTTCAGCCAAATATGTAATGTAAGTATTTTTTTAAGGACACGTTTTAAAGTGGTTAGGATTCCTGAGTGCATTTCATGGGGGGCTGGGGGGGGGAAAACATTGGGGGCCCGAGGCAAAAAACAAAACAGCCAAATATGTCACCACAGAGAAATAAATATATTTGAGTGTTTGTCAATCCTGGGTTTATTGCAGCGATATAAAATCATTTATTTTGGAATCAACACGCATGCAAAATATATCAGAAGGGACTTTGGACTTTTCTGTTGAAACAAGGTACTTCAGCTTAGTGCTAAATACCAATTTTATTATTTTCCCAGTCAAAGGTCAACAGTCTCCTAACTAAATAATCTGAAGATACCGTATTTATTAACACTCTCGCAGTTCATTGCACTAGGAAATGTCCCAGTCATTGACAGGGCGATTGCAAGGCTGTGTCTGCTGTAAAAGTAAAATTCTCTGCCCAGGGTGACTTTAAAATTCTGCAGTAAAAAAGCTGGCTCCCGGCTTGTGCACTTAAAAGTAGCACACAAATAGCAAAAAACCTTTGCATGTTTTCAGTGGTGCCAACTTGAAGGTAATTGTCTCAGGTGGCAATCCCATACACATAAGAATTTAAGATTAGCCCGGTGGATCAGGCCAATGGCCCATTTGGTCATAGAATTATAGAACTGGAAAGGACCCAGAGGGTCATCTAGTCCAACCCCCTGCAATGCCGGAATCTCAGCTAAAGCATCCATGACAGGTGGCCACCCAACCTCTGCTTAAAAACCTCCAAGGAAGGAGAGTCCACCGTCTCTCAAGGGAGACTGTTCCGCTGTCAAACAGCTCTTACTGTCAGAAAGTTCTTCCTGATTTTGAGTCAGAATCTCCTTTCTTGTAACTGGAAGACACTGGTTCTGGTCCTACCCTCCAGAGCAGGAGAAAACAAGCTTGCTCCATCTTCCATGTGACAGTCCTTGAGATATTTGAAGATGGCAGATCCTGAAGTTGAGGCTCCAATACTTTGGCCACCTCATGAGAAGAGAAGACTCCCTGGAAAAGACCCTGATGTTGGGAAAGATGGAGGGCACAGAGGACGAGATGGTTGGACAGTGTTCTTGAAGAGACTGGCATGAGTTTGGCCAAACTGCAGGAGGTAGTGGAGGATAGGGGTGCCTGGCGTGCTCTGGTCCATGGGGACACGAAGAGTCGGACACGACTTAACGACTGAACAACAACAATCATACCTCTTCTTTTCCAGACTAAACATACTTTTAGCTCCTTCAACCATTCATCATAAGGCCTGGTTTCCAGACCCTTGATCAACTCGGTTGCCCTCCTCTTCACATGTTCCTGCTTGTTAATATCCTTCTGAAATTGTGGCGCCCAGAACTGGGCACAGTACTTCAGACGGATGCCAACAACAGTTGTGTTCGGATTTGAATTCTATTTCCACAGAATTCAGTTTGTGATACTACGAAATGCAATGTAAGAAGTTAAGAAAGCAATAAAAAGACAAGTAAA
The DNA here is from genome assembly GCF_009819535.1 of Lacerta agilis. NCBI lineage: Eukaryota > Metazoa > Chordata > Lepidosauria > Squamata > Lacertidae > Lacerta > Lacerta agilis. Next base: position 63,999,197 of record NC_046320.1, read on the forward strand.
AATCAGTACAAAATATTTAATGCAATACTGCCCATCTTCAAACACAAATCCACACACCACCTGAATGAAACTCGTGCACCACAAGTGCAAGCAAATCACTTCCCCAGAACATACTTATACAGTGGTACCTCTGGTTGCGGATAGAGATGTAAAATTTCCGGAAATTTTGAAGCTTGGAAAAAAAACCGTTTTCCTCCTGGTTTTTTTTTTTTTTTAAACGGAAATTTTTGGAAAAATTGAAAAAAAAAATGCTAATTAGCACTTCTTTTTTCATTTCCAGATTGAAAGTCATTCTGTTACTTTAGAAACATAAAATATAACTATGGACAATTTTAATGGGCATAAAATTATCACAACTGGCATATTAAAAATATAGTGTATCCAAACAGTTATTACAAACAGTATTTACTTTTGAAATAATATTTATTTGTATTTGTAGCAAATGGAGCAACAATCTCCTGAACTGTTTACTAGTTTATGGGGAACAAAACAAACTCTCCACAAAACAATTTTTAAAAATCCAGAAGTAACAATTATATTTCCTCTCCACAGTATTTTTTTAAAAAAACATTCTCATAAAAAGAACTGAAGAAGGAAGTGGGACTAAGTTTCAATGAATGGGCATGAAATTTAATCAGAATCATTTTCTGAGCTGTAATTAAGTATATACTTTCAGGCCCTTTTCGTTGCTCTATATTTTCTTCCAGTGCTTTGAGGCCTAGTGAAGAGGAACAGAACCAATGCATACCACACGCATGCAAAAACAAAACTGAAACCTTTTTCTTTTCTAGTGACAACAGCACCTCCTAAATGAAGAAATGTATCTTGTTCTTGCATTGGAGAGAACCTAGGACTTGCTTGTCCTCACAGAAATTAGAATAATCTGATACCATACATATTTTTTTAAGAAATGATTTATAAAATATTTGAACCCCTTATCTTAAAATGTTTTATTCATCATGTTAAAATAAAACATTCCATAATCTAATTTTTATTTTTTCAAATTTTCCAATGTTTCGGGAAAAAAACAAAAAAGGCTTCAGGAAAAAACCGGGGGGGGGGACGGGGAACGGACGGTCCCCCCCCCCGAATTTTTCTGGGGTTTTTTTCCGGGCCTTCACATCTCTAGTCGCAGACAGGATCCGTTCTGGAGGTCCGGTCGGATCCCCAGGTTTCCGCAACCTGAGGACCGCTTGTGTGCATGTGCGCAGGGGCGAAACCTGGTCAAATACTTCTGGGTTTACCGCTTTCGCATCCTGAAGTTTACATAACCGTGGGGGTTACGTAACCGGAGGTACTACTGTATTAGGTATGTGTGGAAAATCCAAGGCCTGAACGAGAAAGATGTGAGATTTCTAACTGGTTGCCTGGAGGAGATCTTGACTTGCCGTAGGCGACCAGGTGTGTGCGTGTGCTGTATTGTTTTTATTTACAAGCCTGCATTAGATACTGGAGAATGAATATGGGGGATTGGGAGCTAGTTATCCAGCCAGCTGCCTTCGCCCCTTTGGCATAGCTGTTCTTGAAGAAGCTCTCGCCTTGGCTCAAGGCCCAGGCAGGTTTCCTGTGTGCTGGCATCCGGACAGCGTGCAGCGATTGCCACCGGCATAACACAAATACCACGGATTATCCTGGGTTTCCGGGCCCCGCTGGTACGGATCTAAGGAGCGTGGGTGGCAGGAAGGGCCAAGGGTCTCCGAGGCAGCTGTTAAAACTACGATCCCTGAGATGCAGGAGACTTCAGTCAGGTCCCAAGTGTTCATTTATTAAAAAACAGGGTAGCAATTAACACACAGGGATGTTAGTACAGGAGAAAGAAGTCGAGGTGTTCAGGCTGTGGAGCAGCCGGTCAGAGCATCTCTCTCTCTCTCTCTCTCTCTCTCTCTCTTTGTCTTAGCTGTGCGTACATCGGATACATGTGGAAGCACCTATGGGTCTGGAAGCCTCCTGTCTAGATTACTGCAGCGCCTTGTACATGGGGCTGCCTTTGAAAAGGTTTCAGAAGCAGCAGCTGTGGTCCTTTTTAGGGAAGTTTTTAATGTGAGATATTTTTGTATCTGATTTTTGTTGGAAGCCGCCCAGAGTGGCTGGGGAAATCCAGCCAGATGGGCGGGGTACAAATAATAAATATTATTATTATTATTATTATTATTATTATTATTAAGAGTCTGGCTGCAAGAGCGTCAGCTGGCTCCGGGTGATTTGGTTGGAGGGGGGGGTGCACAATGAGTACGATTGGGGGCTTTCCACCTCTGTGCGATCCTGAAAACATTTTTTTTTTTTTTTGCAGCTGCTGAGCCATCTGCTTTAGCGCAACCCCTGCTTTTGCCGAGAGCCAGATGGGGGCACTTGGAAATGCAAAAACGGTTTTTTAAAAGTCCCGTTTCTGGATCTGTGCCACCTTTGCTATATGTTGAAGCTCATCCTTTAAGCAGCTTGAAAACCCTTTTAACCTCCCCGCACCCCAGACTGCACAAACCTGGTTATAGTTATGTAATCTTATGCAGGGTGAAATCCTGCTGTTCTGTATGGTGGCTGCGTTCGTGTTGCCAAAGAACAGGAAATGCATAATAACGCCCCCCCCCAGGGGAGTGTGCGTGCATGCGTGTATATTTATAAATAATTGCTATAATTTAAATAGAAATACAATATATTGCACCATAGCGGGGAAGGCTGTAGCTTGGGCCGTAGCTCAGTGGTAGAGCATCTGTTCTGCCTGCCTGAAGTCCCAGCTTAAACCTCCAGCATCTCCCAAGTTGGGATGGGAATATCCCCTGCCTGAAACCCTGGAGAGCCACAGTGTCGAGAATGCTAAGCTAAAAGGACCAAATGGTGTGGGTTGGATTAAGGCAGCTGGCCTATGTTCCTGTGTTGACCAAGTGACCTGTGTGGCTCAGTGTTAGAAACCTAATCAGGGAAATGGCTGGGTGCTCTGTTAGTATTTCACCCCTCCGATGCAGCGGATGTGATTGGTGTAAATTCACATGCCTGTCTGGGAAGAGTGTGGGAACGGAAGACAGCCTTATCTCTTCCGCTATACGTACTATTGTACTGTACTTTTGCTTTTACTTGTCCCTGTTTCTTCTCTCTGGAGAGAGAGGACGCCATGACTCCTTTTTCTGTACATAGTGTGTAAATGAATACGTAGATTAGCTCTACGATGTCTCACGCTTCTTGCTGTGTTATGCTAAAAGATTAGTGTGCATATACCAGTTGGTGTATGTCGCTGAAGCGCACTGGAGAAGAAGGGAAGTGCCTTTTCCAGAGCTGCGCATACCAGAGGACGCTCGGAGTTCGGGGGGGCTGCAAGGGCACCCCCAGGGCGTTTCCCAACATGCTCATGATGATGGGAGCCAGCATTGGGTTTTACTTAAGGAATTCAATTATAGATATTCACTTGCTTTTCTGCCAAGACCTGTATACCGTACTTTTCTGTGCGTTATATGAGGGTTTTTGTGGGGGTTTTTTTACTACAAAATAAAGGGAAAAAATGGGGGGGGGGCGTTTTATGCATGGGCAGTGCAGAGGGGGGATTGGTTGCACCTGCGAGCAGGATCTAGCGATTGGGTGGGTGAGTGGTGTGTGCTGCAAGGGCCACTTAGGATTGGCTGCTGCTTTGTCAAATGGGTGGGTTATTAGCGGAAGTGGCAAGGCCTCCTTTTGATTGGCTGCTGCCGCCATGGCAGTTAGGCACGCGTATGTTAGCATTTGCCAGTTGTGTGAGTGATATTCGGTTCGGCATCTCCCCCCACCCCCCCAAAAAATTGCTTAACAACCGTGAGCCCCCCCACCGCAAAAAAGCTCAACAACTCTGTGCCATCTCTCCCCCCCATTTTCTTAAATTTGAGCCCCCCCAAATAGGAGGGTCTTATATATGGGGGTGTGTTATAGACGGAAAAGTACGCTACTTGCTAATGGGCGGTGGGGTAGCAGGCCTCCTACAGTCTCGGAATGCTTCAATACAATTTGGAATATCATAATTGTCTAAATTAATGTGCTATAAAAGAAAGACAAGTATGAAAACAGGTGCTATTAAAGAAACATATAATGGAAAGCAGGCGAACAAACTTCCAGAGAAACAAATTATGTTTGTGATGTTCCGGAATAACAAGTTTCGGGACAGTATTCAACCTTAAACTTTTTTTGCCTTACTGTAATTATGTAGGATGTTTTCTAAGCGTATATTTTGTTTTTGTTTTAAATGCTCCTATGGATCCAAAGCACCCATCTGCAAAAAAACAAAATTTAACCATTATCTGCATTTGTTTTGGGTATGTGTGAGCGAGAGAGACAGGCTAGGGCTTGTTTAATTGCACATTTTAATTCTGGCGGTTTATTTTAATGTTTGGATGGGGTGTTTTTTTATTGTGCATTTTAGTTAGGCTGCGTGTGGGTGAGTGTGCATTTTTCGTAATTGGTTTTATACTTGTAAACGGACGTCATCTTGGCCATTTGGCAGCACATCAATTAATCAATTAATAATAGGTGCACAGCTGATGCATGTAATACTCCTGTGGTCCACATCCAATGCTGTCTTCAACCTCGGCTCCTCCTCCCTGCTGACATTGCAAGTCCTGCTCCGAGTAGACCCATTTGTAATAAATGGACTTGACTAACTTGTTTTCAGTGGGCTTGCTCTTGAGTGTGACTTAGTCAGACACAACCTTCCACGTCATTTTGGTTTGCGATGATATTTTGGGGTGCCATGTTCCAGGCACCAGGTTCCTGTGGTGTTTGCCATTTTGAAAGGATCAGATATTTTAGCCGAGACGTCGCGAGATCAGATAAGGAGATATAGGATATACTGAGTTCTCCTGGGTCCAAGGCAGGAATCGTCCCAAACCCCAACTGGAGGTGCCAGGGATCAAACCTGGAACCTTTTGCTTGCAAAACAGAGACTCTACCACTGAACTACAGCTGTTTCCCCAAGGATCTGTGTGGATGTTACAGCTGAAAGCAGAGGCGTCGGGACAAAGCCTGCCATGTTAACTCTCGCAACTGCCTTGAGGTTACTTCTACCTCCCCACTAGACCTGCTCAGGTGTAGCTGATGCCTGGGTGCAGCGGGTGGCGCTGTGGTCTAAACCACTGACCCTCTTGGGCTTGCCGATCAGAAGGTTGGCGGTTCGAATCCCCGCGACAGGGTGAGCTCCCGTTGCTCTGCCCCAGCTCCTGCCAACCTAGCAGTTCGAAAGCATACCAGTGCGAGTAGATAAAGAGGTACTGCTGTGGCGGGAAGGTAAACGGGGTTTCCATGCGCTCTGGTTTCCGTCACAGTGTCCCGTTGTGCCAGAAGCGGTTTAGTCCTGCTGGCCCCATGACCTGGAACCCTGTCTGTGGACAAGCGCTGGCTCCCTCGGCCTGAAAGCGAGATGAGCGCCGCAACTCCATAGTCACCTTTGACTGGACTTAACTGTCCAGGGGTGCTTTACCTTTTTACCTTTACCTGCAGTTACCCTTTCCAATGTTGAAAGGGAACAATTTCCCCTTCTTATCCTAGCTCCTTTATCCCTTCCTCTGACCAGGCAGGAGATCTCCCTAAACTTGTGGTTGAACCAACACTGGCATCTCAAACGTTGACCTTCACGAAACCTGCCTACATGTTTACGTGGATGGCGTCTGGTCCAAAAATCAGTACTTCTCAGGACAAGGTGTGCTGACCATTGTTCACTAGCGCAAACCATGCGATTCTCATGGTTTGCGGGGGGTATTTGGTTGACATTACACTCTGTCCTAAGCACTTATTTGGACCAGGCTGTAAACTGGCTTGCAGGTTGCTTTGCAGGGGTAGAATGCTGTGTTTTTTAATCGTTCATTTCCTTGCCTCCATTCATGAGCCAAGGACTGTTCTGCTGGGGCAGAAGACTTGCACCAGTGCAACCGTGGATTGTTAAACCACCCTGGCAATTGTTCTTTTTATTAATTATGTTTATGTATTGATGCTTATTCGAAGGTGTACAGAAATACATAACCATTACAAAGCATCTTTTCTAGAACGTACTGAGATAAAACAGCTACTTAATCTTATAAAAATGGAACGAAGCCAGAAGGAGGAAAATACAAGAAAAGGAGAAATCTAAGGAAGGAGAAAGACAGAGAAAAGAAAGAAAGAAAGAAACAGTAAAATATCTGAAGAAGTGTGCATGCACACGAAAGCTCATACCAAGAACTAACTTAGTTGGTCTCTAAGGTGCTACTGGAAGGGGTACACATTGTTAGATTTTGTGTAGCCTCTGCTGCTTCAGCTTGGCTATTGTGATTAGTATAAATCACATGAGTGTCTGAGAGAGAGTGTGAGAACGGAAGACTGTCTTATCTCTTCCGTCTGAGTGTGTTACAAAGGAATTTCAGAAATAGACTGGAAAGAGAAGTTGCTGAATTGCAACTTATCACCAAACTTAAAACCAGAGACATTGGATTCTTATCTCATTAGACATGACAAAGCTATTTTTAGCCATGTCACCCCTTGCTTTTTCCTTTAGGACTAATTGCAGTCGTTTACAGTCGTCAACAGGTTTTCCACCCCTATCAGCCAATCACCCATTCCCACCACCCTTCTGAGTAATACCCCTCCCCACTCTCTCACTATATATAAGGGTCTATAGACGTATCTGAAGAAGTGTGCATGCACATGAAAGCTCATACCAAGAACAAACTTAGTTGGTCTCTAAGGTGCTACTGGAAGGAATTTTTTATTTTAGTAAAATAAAAGGACTCTCTGCAGCTACATATGCTACTCATTCTTTAGGATCCAGCCATTCTATCTTCTATAAACCAGTATATATTTTTTTCAATCTTCAAATCCAGATATTATAAGTCGCTTTTTTCCCCCTTTCACGCAAAAAGTGCGTAAGAAATTTCCAAACCTTAACGAATGATTTCTATATAATTGAACATGTCAGCTTAGCCATCTCAGCCAAGACCAGCAATGTTTTTCTGCCATTCTTCCATAAGGGTAAGGCAGTGCCTTTCAATCTTTGTGCACGTAGAAACGAAACCGCAGTAATCGTATATTGTAGTAGTCTTCCACAGTCCTGGGAACTGTAGTTCTGTGAGGGGGAATGGGGGGGTCTGCTAACAACTCTCAGCACCCATAGCAAACCACAGCTCCCAGGGTTCTCCGGGGTGTTTAAATTAGCATTGTAGTGCATTAGATGTATAGTGGCAAATCCCTAAAACCACACAGCCCCTACAGTAGCTGCTGCTTCTCCTTTTGCAAGGGTTTTCTTCTCCAGGCCTATCAAGATCTGTAGTCACGGATGGTTAAGTAAAGCACATTTGCTTCGCATCTGGCTGCTCCAGCTAACACTTTGGCTCTGCAGGTTTCTTAGAAATTACCTAAGGGGGCAGGGCTTTTCCACAGAAGCCAAGCAGCTGAATGCAAATATTCCAGAAGGCCAAGTCTTTGGGCACAAACAGAATGGGGCCATGTTAGCAGTGGGAGCAACTTGCATTCATAGGCTTGAAACATCGCTCCTCCCACAGCGCTGTGCAATTTCAGCAAGTGTGGGTGTAAACGGTGTAAAGGACTCAAATTTTCCACTCCCCGTGCCGTCGCAAACCCGGAGTCTCCTCCGCCCTGGCCGTAACTTTCCAGTGAAACGTTTGGGTGGTTCTTCAGCTAGAGGAGAACTTCTCCCGAAGCAAAATAGAAACAGAGTCTGCTGTGCTGGCCTCATGCACCTAGGATCACAGTGTGCCCTGGGTGGTAGCATCAGAGAATGGCCCTTCCTTCCTTCCTTCCTTCCTTCCTTCCTTCCTTCCGTCCTTCCCAAGAGTTCAGACAGGACAGCTGCCCTCCCAAGTGCTGCAGGCCTGGTTCCTGTAGAACAGTGATGGCCAAACGTGGCCCTCCAGCTGTTTTGGGACTACAATTCCCATCATCCCCGACCACTGGTCCTGTTAGCTAGGGATGATGGGAGTTGTAGTCCCAAAACAGCTGTATGGCCAAGTTTGGCCATCACTGCTGTAGAGTAGAACTACAACTCCTGTTTGGACTACAACTCCCATCAGCTCCATGGGTCCCCCCCCCTTTATTGGGGCATTGAGCATGGTGTGCCCAGTGGGCCCGCCTCTCCGTATTGGCCCCCTTCCTTCTTGTCAAGGAGGTAATGCCCACCCATTATTTTTCCTTCTTGCTCTGGACCCAATTTATACAACCACGCAGAAGGAAGGCACAGGGCAGGGGGCTGTACCCCTTCGCTCTTGTCATTGCTTGGATGCCAGCTGCAAAGCATGGGCCCAGTTCATAGTGCTGGTTTTGAACTATAAGCCTTAAATAGTTTAGGACCACAATACTTCCCGCCTCTCCCCGTAGGAACCAACCCGGACTCTGTGATCGTCATCGGAGGCCCTTCTTCGTGTGCTGCTTCCATGTGAAGCCCAGAGGGTGGCAACACAAGAAAGGGCCTTTTCTGTGGTGGCCCCCCGTTTGTGGAATGCTCTCCCCAAGGAGGCCCGCCTGGCGCCTTCATCATACACCTTTAGGTGTTTTCATTTTGCATTTCTCTATTGCAGACACCCCCCAAACTCGGCCCTCCAGCTGTTTTGGGACTACAACTCCCATCATCCCTAGCTAACAGGACCAGTGGTCAGGGATGATGGGAATTGTAGTCCCAAAACAGCTGGAAGGCCGAGTTTGGGGATGCCTGCTCTATTGTGAACTGCCCTGTGATCTTCGTGTGAAGGGTAGGTGTACAGATTTAACGAATTAAATAATAAATCAAATAAATACCCAACTATCCTAAATGGGCGGTTGAGGTAGTGACTTGTTTAAGGCAGGCATAGGCAAACTCGGCACTCCAGATGTTTTGGGACTACAACTCCCATCATCCCTAGCTAACAGGACCAGTGGTCGGGGATGATGGGAATTGTAGTCCCCAAACATCTGGAGGGCTGAGTTTGCCTATGCCTGGTTTAAGGCAAGTCATAATGCAGTGACTCGCAGCAGGGCTTATGAGTGGTGGCCGCTGTGGATAATATCGCAGTGGTACAGCTAAGGCACAATAATAATTTCTGGGCCAAGCAGTCGCGCAGTTACAGCGGTAGGTTCCCCCTTTGCAATTCAGGAAGGTGTTTTAGAAACCAGCTAAAGAAGAAAGTAACTGGCGCATCAGGTTTGGGGTCTGTCGTAATGAGAGGTGGAAACTTGAGCAGTCTCGGAGGTGGCTGTGGAACTGGGAATCTCTGCAAAGGGCATCGCACTCTGGGACAAGGAGTCCTCGAGAGCTGTGCCAAGGAATTACTTTAGTGGCAATAGCGGTTGTTCCTCCAAAGAAAAACCCAGCCATATAAATTACCTGCAGCTTAACTGCAGTTTCTTTGGGACACCCGAAGCTGACCCAAGCTCTCGTTTTCTTCTTCCTTCCTTCTGTTGACGCAGCGGGATCTTTTCTCAGTCCCAGCTCAGAAGGGAAACTCCTCCGGTTACCCCAGATAAATACCAGTAGCAATAATGGAAGCTTTTAGACCGAAATTAATGCGAGCCGGAGGTCACGGCCTCTCCGTCAGACGAGATCTATGGAAAAGTTGGCTGGCTGCTCTGTCCCTCTGCTGGTTTTCATCTGAGCGCTGTTTCTTAAAAAAAACAAAAAACCTCTGTATCATAGCTGAAAAGCATTTGCTCAAGATTACACATCTCTTGTCTTTAACGGACTTAACATGAAAACAAGTGTCAGCAAGCCTACCCAGATATATAATTTCGTTATCTTTCTTAGTTTCAGAAGGCTTGCTGATTTTATCTGCGTTTCACTGATAATTATCTTACACAGTCTTGTTTCTTTAAAACTAGCTTTTTAACTGTGTTCTATAGATAATTTTATTAAAGCACACTGCTCAGAGAGTTTCACGACTTAGTGGGCTGTAAATCTTTCGAAATGACATGAATAAATGGCGTTTTGATTTCAGGGATGCTCCAACCAAATACTTTGTGAAAGTGCATTATTATTATTTTCTTTCTTTCTTTCTTTCTTTCTTTCTTTCTTTCTTTCTTTCTTTCTTTCTTTCTGCAAGACGGAGCTGTTCCACCTAGCCTTTGGGTTGGTTTCAGTTTAACCCTGATGTTTTGTTCTTTTGGTGTGATTGGTGGGCTACTTAAAAATGAGGCTGCAGTTTAGATTTAATTTTAAATTGTATTTTAATCTGTATTTTAATGAATTCTTTTATGTTGTGATTTTATTGGTGTTAGCCACCCTGAGCCCGGTTTGGCGGGGAAGGGCGGGGTATAAATAATAATAATAATAATAATAATAATAATAATAATAATAATAATAATAATATTTCTTTCTTTCTATTAAACTTATACATCTCCCGCCCCCCCCTGCTCCAATTTGGACTACATGGGTGACTAATGACCAGAATAAACAAAAGGGCCATGCAAGATTTAAGACAAAAATCACAAAAAGTGCAATAAGAAACCTACTAGCAATCAAACTGCACCCAGAAAATTAATATTTCCTTATGGTCCCAATGCCTGGCCAAATGTCCTCTTAGACATTGCTGCAGTGGGGAGAAGACCAGATTCCGCTGTAGCAGGGATCTTCCATAGGTGAGCTGGTGCCATTGAGAACTCCCTTCCAAAGCAATTTAAGTCCCTTGATTTTGGAAGGAGAATCGGGCAGGAGCATAGCTCCCCCCCCCCCAAGGTGTTTGAAAGAGCCAGGCTTCAGTATTTTGACTTGTCAAAGCAGCACCCAAGTGAAGTGGAGTGGAGTGTTCAGCTCTGTCACCCTCCACAATTTGAGGCCCTGTCCAGTTTCGAACCCTTAACCTTCCAGGGATATAATAGACAACATTTGAAAGTCTTGTGAGAATCGCCACATTAACTGTTTGCTGTTTTTCCCCCATTGTGTGCTGGAGTTCTGTAATGTCTGAAGTGGCCTCTTGGGCAGCCTTCAGATTCTGTTATGATGCCCCCCCCTTCTTTGTACATGTGCTGGGAGCTATTTGACATTCTCATTGGTGTTTTGTGTTGTCGTGTCCCCCCCCCCTTTCTCTCTACAGGATGTAGGCATTTCTCCAACCCAGCGGGACGAAGTGGTCCAGTGGATGGTCAAACTCAAGTTCCAGTTCCACCTTTACCCAGAAACGTTGGCCCTGGCTGTCAGTCTCTTGGACAGGTTTTTAGCTGCCGTGAAGGTAAATATTTGACCATCGGGATCTCAGGAACGATCTGTCCAACCTAACCCGACCGTTTTCAAAAAGCAAATTCTGTTTTTTCCTTCTTCCATCTCCCGGACTTGGCCCCTTGTGAGATCTTTTCATGCAGCGGTTTCCCTTCTGCTCAGAGATCAAATCCTTAATCTCCATGACCTCAGCCCCTGTCTCCTATGTAGACAAGCTGAAGCAAATTAAAATGAAATGAAATAACCAGTTTGTGTGTAAAAGGAAGAGGTTTACTTGTTTTATTTAAACTTTAAAGCATTTATCAACCAGGCCTTAAAATAAATAAATCTGTGAGCAGTCTGCAACATAAAACCAATAAACATTATCAGCTATCACAGAGTTAGACCTGCAGTGGACAACATCTGTCCTAATTGGGAACATAGAATTGTAGGGTTGGAAGGGAGTCATCCTAGTACAACCCCCTGCAATGCAGGAATCTCAACTAAAGCAACTAAAGGAAACGATGCCTTATGAGGAACGGCTTAGGGAGCTGGGTATGTTTAGCCTGGAGAAGAGAAGGTTAAGGGGTGATATGATAGCCATGTTCAAATATATAAAAGGATGTCATATAGAGGAGGGAGAAAGGTTGTTTTCTGCTGCTCCAGAGAAGTGGACACGGGGCAATGGATTCAAACTACAAGGAAGATTCCACCTAAACATGAAAGAAGATTCCACCTAAACATTAGGAAGAACTTCCTGACAGTGAGAGCTGTTTGGCAGTGGAATTTGCTGCCAAGGAGTGTGGTGGGGTCTCCTTTGGAGGTCTTTAAGCAGAGGCTTGACAGCCATCTGTCAGGAATGTTTTGATGGTGTTTCCTGCTTGGCAGGGGGTTGGACTGGATGGCCCTTGTGGTCTCTTCCAACTCTAGGATTCTATGACAGATGGCCATCCAACCTCTGCTTAAAAACCTCCAAGGAAGGCGAGTCCACCACCTCCTGAGGGAGACCATTCCAGTCAGAAAGTTCTTCCTGGTGTTTAGTCGGAACCTCCTTTTCTTGGAACTTGAAGCCATTGGTTCGAGTCCTACCCTCCAGAGTAGGAGAAAACAGGCTTGCCCCACCTTCCATGTGACAGCCCCAGAGTTATATGAAGATGGCTATCCTATATCCTCTCAGTCTCCTCTTTTCCAGGCTAAACATACCCAGCTCCCTCAACCGTTCCTCATAAGGCTTGGTTCCCCAGACCTTTGATCATCTTGGTTGCTTTCCTCTGCACACGTTCTAGCATGTCAGTATCCTCCTTAGATTGTGGTGCCTAGAGCTGGACCTGCCCTCTGGAGCAGGAGAAAGACAAGCTTGCTCCGTCTTCAAGTGTGGTGAGCCAGCGTGGTGTAGTGGTTAAGAGCAGTAGACTCGTAATCTGGTGAACCGGGTTCGCGTCTCCGCTCCTCCACATGCAGCTGCTGGGTGACCTTGGGCTAGTCACACTTCTCTGAAGTCTCTCAGCCCCACTCACCTCACAGAGTGTTTGTTGTGGGGGAGAAAGGGAAAGGAGAATGTGAGCCGCTTTGAGACTCCTTCGGGTAGTGATAAAGCGGGATATCAAATCCAAAACTCTTCTTCTTCCATGTGAGAGCATTTGAGATATCTGAAGGTGGTTAACATACCTCCTCTCAGTCTCCTCTAGCTAGCCTCATGGTCAGGAACATAGCAAGCTACCTTATACCGAGTCAGACCATTAGCTCAGTATTGTTTGCACAGAGTGGCAGCTGCTCCTCAGTTCCAGGCAGGGATGCCGCCGGGAATTGAACCGGGCGCCTTCTACTTGCGAGGCAGGCGTCCTGCCATTGAACCACAGCCTCTCCCCCTGCTGCACTTTCCAGCTGGCCCTCCGGGGACGCCGTTCCTTAGCTCTTCCTTTTTTCTCTCTCCTAGGCCCGTCCAAAATACTTGAACTGTATTTCAATCAGCTGCTTCTTCCTCGCTGCCAAGACAATTGAGGAAGATGAGGTAAGTACTTTCCCCTGGGGGGGGGGGGCAGAGCCGCCGTGTTTGCATTGCGCCACCCGCTTCGGAAAGCTGTCGTAACACGTTTGCGGTCAGGGCTTCCTTGCCAAAGCAGTAGTGAGAACGCCGGGGCTTTGATTGTTGTGGGTACCCTGTGGGTATAAGGATGGGGTGGCAGATGCCTCTCCTGCTTGCACCCCGTGGGGTTGTGTGGGGTTGGCACCCTGAGCCATGTAGTTTAGTCGTTGAGTCGTGTCCGACTCTTCGTGACCCCATGGACCAGAGCACGCCAGGCACACCTGTCTTCCACTGCCTCCCGCAGTTTGGCCAAACTCATGCCAGTCACTTCGAGAACACTGTCGAAGCCATCATTACATATTATTATTAGGGCTGTTATTCTGATTATTTTATTGTTATCATGTCCATTACATAAACCGAAATCACCATCCAGCAATCCATGCAACAATTGGGTGAGCATTGCACTTCCCAGATCACCCAGTGTGCTTCTTGACTTGAGCACAGGTTTGGACCTGCGGCTTGTAGCCTGTCTCATAGCAACCGTTTTCTTTTTAAAAAATTAGGTATTTTTATTCTGCAACTGTTTTCTTTCTGCTCGCAACTTTTGCAGAGGGTTCCAGTACTGAAGGTGTTGGCCAGGGACAGCTTTTGTGGCTGTTCCCCAGCTGAGATCCGCAGGATGGAGAAGATCATTCTGGACAAGTTGAACTGGGATTTGCACATAGCCACACCCCTGGACTTCCTTCATATTGTAAGCACATCAATGAAAGGCATTTTTTGCGGGGGGGGGGGAGGGAGAGAAAAGAGTGGGAAGCTTTTGGGGGTGTTGGGTGGGAAAAGGGACAACTCTCTCCAGCATGCAGGAACTGGGGAGGGAGGAAAATGTATATGCCTTCATGCCAAGCCACTCTTTAAGTACATTCAAATGTTGTCATTTCTGAACAAGAGCCTTTGGGATTGAGTGAATTAGAATTAAAACTTGGATTGCACCAGTAGTCGGGGGCCATTGCTGTGTGTTTTCCACAACGCCACTGTGCAAACGCAGCACAGAATTTGCTGTCGTTTTTAAAGGCTTTCTAATTCTGAAGGTTTTGAAGCCGGGTGAGAAAATGTGTAGGTTTGCCTGGGAGGATGTGCAGACATCTGACGCGGGTGGCTCTGTGGTCTAGACCACTGAGCCTCTTGGGCTTGCCGATCGGAAGGTCGGCGGTTCGAATCCCCGCGACGGGGTGAGCTCCCGTTGCTCGGTCCCTGCTCCTGCCAACCTAGCAGTTCAAAAGCACGTCAAAAGTGCAAGTAGATAAATAGGTACCGCTCCGGCGGGAAGGTAATCGGCGTTTCCGTGCGCTGCTCTGGTTCTCCAGAAGCTTCTTAGTCATGCTGGCCACATGATCCGGAAGCTGTACGCCGGCTCCCTCGGCCAATAAATAAATCAATCAAATCAAACTTTATTCACGTAGCCAACAGGCCATTGCGACTAAAAATACAGATAAAACAGATAAAAATACTGGGGAAAGACCAGTCAGGTACACAAATATATAAAAATACTAATAAATCATATGAAACCCCCAGGCTAAAAGGCCGTTCAAAGGTGGCCTCGTTCGAGTTGTCTGTCAAATTGTGGCCCTTAGTCTCATTGCCCTCTCAATAAATCTGGCGACCTTCTCTGTTGTCTGGATGTTCTGGTCCGCTTCTCGGCCAATAAAGTGAAATGAGCGCCGCAACCCCAGAGTCATCCGCGACTGGACCCAGTGGTCCCTTTACCTTTACCTTTACCTTTACTAGTAATCTCTAGCTTTCCCAAACTGCCTTTCCTCTGGCAGAATTGGTTTTAAGCTGAATTTGTGCCCTCAGGGCAGCCGTTTCTTAAGCCGTCTTAGTTACGCTGCCCTTTCTCTCCCAAGTTCCACGCGGTGGCCTTATCCACCAAGCCTCAGCTGCTGACCACCTTGCCCAAGATGAACCCGTCTCAGCATGTGGCTCTTCTCACCAAGCAGCTGCTCCACTGCCTGGCCTGCTACCAGCTGCTCCAGTTCAAGGGGTCCATGCTGGCGTTGGCCATCGTCAGCCTGGAAGTGGAGAAACTCATCCCTGACTGGCTCGCCCTCATCATTGAGCTGCTCCAGAAGGCACAGGTAGGCCTGGCGCGATGAGGGAGCACCCCAAGAGCCCTGAGGCCTAGTTGAGAAAGACAAGCCTTGCCTTTTCACCGCAGGCGCCATCTTGGAATTTAGCATGGACTGAACATGGTTTTTACCTCTAGGGCGTCTTGGTCTGCTACTGAGAGAAGGGGGTTTCCTTGCAGACTTGGGTTTTTCTTACCGGACGGTGACTACGTCCCAAGAACACCCCAGTCTGCCCAAAGCCCTCCTACTCAATCCTTTGTCTCCTTCAGAGAAGATCTCATAGTCCGTTGCCCCTTCCCCAGCCTGCTGAGACTGATGGGAACTGTCGTCCAGAACATCTGGAGGGCACCAGGTTGGGAAAGGCTGCATAAGACGGCCAGAGTGCTGATTTTAACCTTATGGTTTGGGATCCCAGTATCTGAAGGACTGTCAGCTCTCACATGAACCTGTCTGAACATTGCAATAATGTTTAGAGAGCTATCTCTCTAAGGCCTTGACCTTTCAAGGTGAGGTGGGCAGAGTACGATTGGGGAATTTTGTTTTTGCTTGAATTTTTCATTATTTGAGCTATATTTTTAAGGCATCCTAGGAGTTTTGTCTTAAGCTGGAGGACTAACTGTCTTAAATCAGGGTTGAGCCACTTTTGGCCTAGGTGTTGCTAGACTCCGACTCCCATCATTCCTGAACATTCGCCATACCGGCGGCTGAGGCCAATGGCAGTTGGAGTCTAGCAGCATCCAGCAGTCTGCTGATTCCCCATCCCTGTCTTAAACAAACACGTCTGTGGCACCCATTCTGCCTATATTAAGCACCAACCCTTCACTTTGCTGCGCCTAACACAGGCTGAATCCATGCTTGCTCACAGGCTGCTCTGAACATGGATACAAGCCCTCTCTCAACACGTGGAAAAACCTACGTTGCAAAAAAAGTGCACACGTCTTGGGTTTGCATAGCTCAACTGTTGGGTGCATAGGTTGTGCACATCACACATTAATAATGGCACAGGAATACAGCTTGGCTGTTTGCATGCGCAGGAGCAGAGTTTAGGAGCTTTTGATAAAAGCTTTTGGTGCATTGGCTGGTGGACCCTGCAAAACCAGCTGTGCAGTTGCTCGATTCCCCAGTGCGAGCTGGCGGGGGTGTGTGTGTGACTCTCCTCTCTGCTTCTTCCGAATCCAGATGGACAGCTCCCAGCTCATCCACTGCCGGGAGCTCGTAGCACAGCACCTTTCCACCCTGCAGCCGTCTCCGCCGCCCAACTCGGTCTACGTCTACAGCCCCCTGAAGCACAACCTGGTGACCTGCCACGCCGGACCGGCCTTCCGATTCCACCCAGGCTCCAAGGACAACCGCAAGCCAGAAGTGCCAGCCAAGACCTCCGCTGCGCTCTCTCGGCGGCGGCGGCGGCCGGCTCCCGGCAGGTGCAAGCAGGCGACGGCCAAGCGCAAAGTGGAGGAGATGGAGGTGGACGACTTCTACGACGGGATCAAGCGCCTGTACAACGAGGAGAATGCCCCAGAGGCCGTAGCCCTAGATGGCAAGGCCGCCTCCGCCTGCGGGGCCGACGCGTCGCGACAAGCAGCCGCTGCGTCGCCCTGCCCTCCTTTGCAGCCTGTTTCCGTTATGTAGCTAGCTGCGCATCTGCACGGCGCAGCCTCTGGCGGAAAGGGGCTACTTCCTGCGGCCGTGACAGCGGGCAGCAATACAGCTACCGCGCTGGCAGGAGCGAAGGCCGTACCTTTCAGGGCCGAAGCAGAAGGGAGCTAAGTTATCCTTTAAAAAAAAGATTCCAACCCCCCCCCCCCACACACACCCTCTCCTTCCCTTGTGTGGCTAATTATAGTTCAACTATGATTTAAGTACTTAATAATAAAAATAAAAACAACCACAAAAAGTATAAAAAACCTTTTAAAAATGACCCAAAAACCAAACAAAAAAAGTAGCATAAAATTGTTTCTTTCTAGCGTCCTCCATTCCACTGTTTTTATTAAATCTGCTGTTTTGTGTGTTGTAATTCCACCAACTGCGTTGGAGATTTCACACGGAGTGTGTAAAAAAATCCTTTCCAAAGTTCTAGCTTTGCAGCCTCTTGTTCTGAGTTAGTTTCATTCTGAGAGCGCCCTCTTCACCTAATCCTCTTTTTTTTTTCCTTTTTAAGCTTTCTGGATGTCTTGTGTGTGACTTCCTGTATTTTTGCACTTTTACACGGCCAGCCTTCCGTTTTATCCCCCCTCCGCAAACAAGACAGGAAACTCCTCATCCGTCTCTCTTGTGTTGTTGTTTTTTTGGTCATTTAGCACTTTGGTGTTTTAAATGTGATATCTAAAATTAGGTCTGCATTTAAAATCGGGGGGTGGGTGGAGAAAGGGGAAAGGGTGCTTGTGAACTGTCCTACGTTAAATAAAATTTAAACCCAGATCTTCGCAATGGGAGATTGCGTTCGGACAGTTGTATTTTGCTTTGGATAGTTCAATTCGCAGGCAGAAGAATGAGCATCTTAAATTCTACACGAGCAGAAGCAATCTTTCTGGCTGCCATTAGATTGACCAAAGCAAACACTTTAATGGGCTTTTGCACAAGCACACTCACGTATACATAACACAAGTTGAATGAAATATGCATCAAATACAAAATGTAATTTAACGGGGAGGGAAAAAAAACCTTCGGTGATGTTGGCACTGCTGTTTGTGCTGGGGCAGTTCAGTAATTGTGAGTTTTCACTTGTAATATGTAAAATGATCGGCACAGAGTTCTCTCCCCCCCCCACTCTCCCACCTCCCCAACTTTTATGTTAATGTAACTTTTCAGCCTTGAAGGAGGAGCAAAGAAAACCTCTAAAGAGTGTACTTGAGCTTCTCGTAAGGATTTCGATTTTAAAGCTCCCTTTACAGCCCCCTTGGAAGGTATTGCGTTCTGCGGTCACACTGGGGAAAGTCTTCTGGTAGCAATAAAAAAACAAAACATGTTGTCCTTCAGTCTGCGAGTCTTGCGTTTGTTTTCAACAACACAGGTTGGGTCTGCTTATCGAAATTCAAGCTCCCGTCCTCGTTCTCTACCTGACGGAAAGAAGTGGTCCTGCTACATATATAATAATAATAATAATAATAATAATAATAATAATAATAATAATAATTTATTATTTATACCCCGCCAGCCACTCTGGGCGGCCTCCAACAAATACCAAAATACAATACAAAGTCACAAATTAAAACTTCCCTAAACAGGGCTGCCTTCAGGTATTTTCTAAATGACAGGTAGTTGTTTATTTCTCTGACCCCTGATGGGAGGGCATTCCACAGGGCAGGCGCCACTACCGAGAAGGCCCTCTGCCTGGTTCCCTGTAGCTTTGCTTCTCGCGGTGAGGGAACGAACCGCCAGAAGGCCCTCGGTGCTGGATCTCAGTGTACATAACATGGGCTTTTGTCCTCCTCTAAGCCCAAAGCTTCCCTGTGCTTTATTGTTCTTTAATTTCTTTAATTTCCTACCTCTTAACGAGCAGATGAATCTGCACCGGAAGGAGTTTCTCCGTGCACCAGATGACCCCGTAGCTCACGATGATCACTGGTAGAGATCTTCACAGATCCGCTAATCAGCAGCATCGTTTATGGCACAAAACAATGAGAGGCACTGAGATACTTTCACTGGAGGTGCCGGAGATTGGAACCTGGCAGGGGCGTAGCAATGGGGGAGCGGTGGGGGCAGTGCGCTCTCTGTGCCACGTCTCCGGGGGTGGCAAGGCATGCGGTTTGCCGGCGCCGCCACTCCAGCGCCGTACGGACGGTGCCGGCATCCTCTGCTCGTGGCTGCAGCCGCATGTAGAGGATCCTTCGTGGCTACAGCTGCGAGCAGAGGATCCTGGCACCGTCCGTTCAGCGCTGGAGCGGTGCCGCTGGCAACCTGCTACGTAGTGCACATGTGCGGCATCACTACGCATGTGCCGTACGTAGCGACGCTGCACATACGCACTATGTAGCAATGCCTCGCCCCTGGGTGCATGTCATGTTTGCCACTCCGGGTGCTCGAGTGGCTTCCTACACCTCTGGAACCTGGGACTGTGTTGCATTGCAATAAAAGTCCCCCTCCCCCAGTTGTGAACTTGGATAGATGGAAGCAATTTCCTCCCATTTCACGCACCCGGAAGCCCTGAGACGTCTTTTTCTTCCCTGCCAATGGAGCACTTGAGCTTGGGGATTCCTGCCTTATTTATTTAAAGCTTTTTTTCTGCCCACAAAGGAGAGCCAGGTGCCTAGCCCTCTCGGACCTATGTGTGCTTTCTGAAAGTGAAAAGAGCCAACTGAGGTCATTGCTCACCCATCCCCGATGGAACTGGTCAGATCCCAGTCTGGTATTGAGATCCTGAAGCTGGCTAGCTGCTAGTTCACAGAGATGTTGCAGTGGTCTCCCTTGGAAGGTGGTAGACTCTCCTTTCTTGATTACCCTCTCCTATGGATGGTTTAGCTGAGATTCCTGTATTGTAGGGGGGGGTTGGATTGGATGACCTTTGGGGGTCCTTTCCAACCCTGATCCTGCGATGAACCCAAAAGTTTTCAGCTCCTGTATCCTTTATTTATTTTTTGGGTGGCGATGCAGATAAATTCAGTATGTGCTATACAATCTCCCCCCCCCCCCAGCATGAAGTTCCAGATTTAATGTACTAATTTAGAACAGTTGTTTCATTAACAACAAACACCCATATATGTAAAGCACCCATTAGCAAAACTTAGCCTTCTTTAACTGAACAAACATTATTATTTTATTATTATTTTTCCCCAAAAGCCAAAAAGATACAAAAGTGCTATACAATCTTGTTGTTACTGCACGTCTTTGAGCGAAGTGGGGCTTACTCTCAAGTAAGTGGGCATAGGATTGCAGCCTAGGAACTTGAGTAGAGGATAGCCACCAGAGGCTGCAATCCTGTAAGCGGCTGTCTTGGCACTTGCACCCTTGAGCTCAATGGGACAGGCTTTTGAGTAGACACAGGATTGTATGCGTCTCTTGTCTCTGCAAGTCCCCATTGCTCTGCGAGTATAAAATCTGCAAACTATGCACTCCCGGGCCCTGGTGTTTTGAATGTAGTCTCTAGCTCCCTCCCGTGGCCTCACATCACACTCGTCTTCCTAATTATTTCAGGCAGAGAAATAAATTCAGCTTCCTAAAAAGGAGGTTGGTGGGGAGAGAGAGACAAAAACCATAATATCTCGATTCTGGATTAGCTCAGTTGTTAGAGCATGCGATCCTTCATCTCAGGGTTGTGGGTTCAAGCCCCATGTTGGGGGAAATGTTCCTGCATTGCAGGTGGTTGGACTAGTTAACCCTCATGGCCCCTTCCAACTTTACAGTTCTGTGATTCTATAAGAAGATGCAGTGCTATTTCAACTTTATTTTAAAGTTTTGGGGTGTCTCACTTCATTTACAAACTCCTCCTCTTGCTTTCTATCAGAAGATGGGAGTTAATGGCCGGTAGTTTAGGATTCAGTATAGTTGAAGATAATAGATTTTTCAATCTTTCTGGGATTTATGGTGGATGCAGAAGGGGTCCACCCGACTGGGGACAAGGTACGGGCCATTTGTGATGCCCCAGTGCCCAAGGGCAAGACTGAACTTCAGGCCTTCTTGGGACTATTGAACTTTTACCATGCCTTCCTTCCCCATAAGGCGGCGGTAGCAGAGCCCCTACACAGACTCCTGGACAAGCGGGCCCCTTGGGTGTGGGGCCAGTGCCAGGAGGCCGCATTCCAGGCAGTCAAGGACTCGCTCGTCTCAAACTCAGTCTTGGCACACTTCGACAAGAGGCTGCCGGTGGTGCTAGCATGTGACGCCTCACCCTACGGCATCGGCACTGTCCTGGGACACTCAACTCCCAGATGGAAGGTGCCAGTGGCATACTTTCCCCAGACGCTCGCCGCAGCCGAGCAGAACTCGCAAATTGACAAGGAGGGTCTGGCAATCGTGAAGGGAGTAAAAAAATCCCATGATTTCTTGTACGGGCGGCCCTTTACCGTGGTGACTGACCACAAGCCGTTGCTTGGCTTGTTTGCCCCCGAAAAGCAGCTGCCTTAGGCTATTCTTCAGCTGACAAAAGACCTACGCAGTGGCTTTTGATTATCAATTTGTATATCTCTGGATACCAAAGGATGGGAAGAAGCAATTGCTTTCATAATTGGCCTAGGACTTCCTAGAAGGCATGTTTAATGCTGGTAGATGTTGAAGTGCCGATTCAGATCAGCTTTTGACAATCTGGTGCTCCTCCAGCTCTTTCGGCCACATCCTTGATGGTGTGCTTTATTCCAAAACAGTCGGAGGGGCAGCAGGCGGCTGTTTAGATAGCGATTTTCCTTGCATAGGTCAATGCAGTGATTGCTTTTGCAATCCTGAGACTCTTCTGCCAAGCCCCTGCAGCCTGGGTGGCCGATTGCTTTCTTTAATGAGGGGCAGTTGAGACAGCTGTATCTGGGATTTGATTTTGCAGTGGTGGTACGGATAAGGAAGCGAGAGATTTAGGGTTGGGGCACGGAACAAATGGTGATGCCTGGAATGACAAGGCTGGGTTTCTTGGCCTGGGGTGGAGGGTTCACATGCACACATACAGGTGAAACTCGAAAAATTAGAATATTGTGGAAAAGTCCATTTATGTAAGCAATTGTTTTCATTAGCTACTGGAGTTTAATATATGAGATAGACTCATGACGTGCAAAGCGAGATATGTCAAGCCTTTCTTTGTTATAATTGTGATGATTGTGGTGTACAGCGGATGAAAACCCCAAAGTTGAAATTGTAAATTTGGGGTTCTCACCAGCTGTACGCCATAACCATCACAATTATAACAAATAAAGGCTTGACATATCTCGCTTTGCATGTCATGAGTCTTATCTCGTATATTAGTTTCACCTTTTTAGTTGAATTACTGAAAGAAATGAACCTTTCCACAATATTCTAATTTTTTGAGTTTTACCTGTACAATCTAACGTGGTGGTTGTCAGCGGCAGGTCAGCAATAAATCACACGGAGTAAGTGAAGTTAACTCTTTATTAGAAGAAACAAGGCTTCTTGGTATGACAGGCCTAATGAGCACAGAAACTCTTCCTCATAGATCTTGCCCCTATGAGGCAGTTGCGGGGAATGAAGGTCCCTGCCTTCCTGTAGATGCTTAAGCCTCCAGTGTGGTGTAGTGGTTAAGAGCAGTCGACTCATAATCTGGTGAACTGGGTTCACTTCCCCGCTCCTCCACATGCAGCTGCTGGGTGACCTTGGGCTAGTCACACTTCTCTGAAGTCTCTCAGCCCCACTCACCTCACAGAGTGTTTGTTGTGGGGAAGGAAGGGAAAGGAGAATGTTGGCCGCTTTGAGACTCCTTTGGGTAGTGATAAAGCGGGATATCAAATCCAAAACTCTTCTTCTTTCCTGGGTCCTTCCCAAGTAATCGGAGACTCTGCAGACACGCCTGCCTCTGATCCTTCCTCTTCATACCACTTCTGGTACTGGAAGACCAGAGAGGAGGGGAGCCCATTGCAGCAGGAGAGGGGACACCCGTGCCTCTTCACCTGCCAGACTCATCTCTGCTTCTGATTCTAGTCTTCTCTGCCAGACTCCCCCCCCCCACTCACTAAGCTGTTACCTCTTTGGCTTCGAGTTTTCTCTCTGCCCACTCTTCGTCTTCCCAATCCCCTGGCACTGAGTCTTCTTCCCTTGGGGGGTTTCCCCAGCTGGTGCATCCTACCGCTCCTCTGCATCCAGCCTGTCCATGACAGCTGTATACCATATTAAATTATCCCAGAACTACTCCCCCCCCCCCCGGGGCTGCTTTTTGTTGTTATTGAAGCACCACCAACTCAAATTAGAATTGCAGCCTTGCTGTCTTTGCGATTGCTAGCCTCACTCCCCCCCCCTTCCAAATTATCCTAGGCCTAACAGACGGGAGCACGAGAAGCTATTTGCACATCAGCAAAATTAGCACATGCAAAAAATAGCTCGCTGTATCATCTCTGGCCCTTTTGTGGGTGGTGGTGTGTGGATATCTTTTAAGACAGCTGCATCTCTCTTCCAGTTCACCTAAAGAAAGCTAATGCATAGAATAACTCCGCTGCGGGACACCCGTTGTATATAGTATCTCGCATGACAACTACCCAACGTGAGAAAATGCTGCTTTTTTTAGTGAAAAGGGCAAGAAATCTCGTGTGTGTGTGTGTGGAGAGTGAGGGGAACCTCGCGAAAGTTTGAAACAATCATTTAACTTAGCATTAAACATGCACTTAACTCTGCGTCTCAAAGCAGCTACCAAGTGTTTAGAAATCCAGGATTGGAAGCCTTAAAAAAGGTTAAAAGGTCTTAACCACGCATCAAGTCTTGCCTCCATGCACAAGAGGAATCCAGAGCAAACGTGGCCGGAGGATATGTTGGTTGTGGGGTTGGCCTGCCAGTGCCTTCACTCATTTTTTTAACCTGGAGTGGGAACCCTTGAGAGAGGGCATATAGCAGGCATGTCCAAACTTGGCCCTCCAGCTGTTTTGGGACTTACAATTCCCATCATCCCTGACCACTGGTCCTGTTAGCTAGGGATGATGGGAGTTGTAGTCCCAAAACAGCTGGAGGGCAGAGTTTGGCCATGCCTGGCATATAGGGTAGGCTTAGTGCTTGCTTGCCACACCTGTTTGCATACTCAGTTCCTCATCCAGCTTCCACATGAAGTAGTTTTGGTTTGTGGAAGACAGTCTGTGGCAGTTGCCGACGTCTCACCTGCAAGTCATCGCTTGGCACAGATGGGTAAGCTCATCTCTAGGGGGCCTGGTGTATTCCCTGGTCTGTGGGCACCTTCCCAGGCTCCCCTCTCACCAATCCCGCTTTTCATCATCCTCAAAAGGTTCATGCCCATCAGGAAAGTGTCCTTGCACTCTGACAACGGCTCCTGCTTGCCCAGGTGTGTGTGGATCTGTGTGAAAATTACCCTACTGTATAGAGCTAAAATCTTGCATTTTTTCTTGCACCCACTGTTGCCTCTGCTCTCTGCCCACCACGGTCACTGGAGGGGACATGACCCCCAGTCTGAACAATGTCCCCCCACCCGTGACTCGGCAGGACAAGCCTTGAGTGTGGTAGGTGTGAGATCTTCCTCTTGCAGAGTCTTACTAAGTCAGAACACAAGAAAGGATGCAGGGAGGGCAAACCCAGCCATTCTCCTTCAATAAGCAAGCCTGCCTTTCGCTAAGCACGGCTTTCGTTATTAGGCAATCGAAATGCCCCCGTGGGTAGCACTCTCCTTTAGTGCAGTGGAAGCACAATTCATAGCACAACCGCCAGAGGCCTTTCCGTGGCTGGAAGAGGGGATGGTGTTTTGTCTAGCAGCGAGATCTTGGTTACGTTGGAGCAAGACTTCGTGCCATTCTGGTTGTGTCCGTGCTTCTGTGTCAACACCGGAGGGCGACGGCTGAACGCGGAGACAAACACGGGAGACCGCTCCATCACAGGTTTGCAAGGCCGGTTTGTGTTTTATTTGCATACCACTTGCACAAACAGGTGGGTAGTCGTGTTGGTCTGCCATAGTCGAAACAAAGTAGAAAATTCTTTCCAGTAGCACCTTAGAGACCAACTGAGTTTGTTCTTGCTATGAGCTTTCGTGTGCATGCACACGAAAGCTCATACCAAGAACAAACTCAGTTGGTCTCTAAGGTGCTACTGGAAAGAATTTTCTATTTTGTTTCCACTTGCACAAAAATGACGTGGGCACTGCCGAGCCACTTACGTATGTATCTGTTGAGGAGCTAGGGTAGTTAATAAAGCTGCTCCCCACCCCCACCCCAAACGGCTTGAAAATTCTGTTTTTAGAGTAGGATCAAAAGTTGGCTTCATCAGTTGGTGCTCCAGGGAGAGAAGGGGGTTTGGGGCCGGTTCACACATTGCAGAGAGGACTCTGGGTTTAATAGCAGGTGTACACTGTGCAGGGAGCTGCAGTCAATTGTAACTCCCCAACAAATGCACCTGTAGGATGGCATGGTATTTGCATAAAAGGTAAAGGAACCCTGACAGTTAAGTCCAGATGCAGACGACTCTGGTTGCGGTGCTCATCTCGCTTTACTAGCCAAGGGAGCTGGCGTTTGTCTGCAGACAGATTTTTCCGGGTCATGTGGCCAGCATGACTAAGCAAAACCAGAGCAGCGCACGGAAACACTGTTTACCTTCCCACCGGAGTGGTACCTATTTATCTACTTGCACCTTTGTTTGCGTGCTTTCGAACTGCTAGGTTGGCAGGAGCTGGGGCAGAGCTACGGGAGCTCACCCCGTCGCGGGGATTCAAACCGCTGACCTGATCGGCAAGCCCAAGAGGCTCAGTGGTTTAGACCACAGCGCCACCTGCGTCCCTGGTATTTGCATGTGTGCCCCTAAAAATGTAATGTGTGAACTGGTCCACGGAGAGGGCACTACAGTTGCAGGAACATGGCAGTGTGTTTTATATACTGTATTAAGTTAGGCAAAGATTTGAGATAAGTTGATCACTATAGAGTGGGTGGGGGGGGGGAAATGTACATCTTCCCGGACAAAGGAACTCCTCTAACACAAACAAGAAGCAGATCACACTTAACAGTCCCACTAAAACCACACTAAATACATCATCGTTCCATGCTTACCTTGCTAGCAAGAGTTTTGGCACGTTCCGGGCTTTATTCCAGTCACTTTCACAGTTAATTTGTTTTTGCATATGTCCCATACAGAGGCTATAGTAAGCTATTAAGCAAAAAATAAAGACATGGAAAGGATAGGAGGCGTCCTCCACACAAACCAAGTAAAAAGGAGGGCAGGAAGTACTTTTCCAATGGCAATGCAAAATATCAAGAGTTTGCAAGTAAAAACCAGCTTCCTGCAGGACCACTTGGGAAACACGGGCAAATGTGGACATGTGGGTTTGTTTGTTTTTTAAGACGTATACCAAAGGTTTTTTTTTTTTTTAAGGACCCTTACCCAAGATGTTTGTAAAATACGAACAACGAACAGGAACAACTTGTGTCTACAAATATGTGCATCACAAACACTTAACTGCTTAGGATATCAAGATTGGCTGTGTTTTCAGCTTCCTTACAGATAATATTTACAGTGGCAAACTCCTTTGCCACCACCTGACGTGTGAAAGGGGCATCTCAGAATGAGATCGTATCAAACGGTGGAGGTCGGCAAGGGATCTTGGTGAATGCAACCTTGTGCTAAGGAAGCAAAAAAGGTAAAAAGGGCCCCTGACAGTTAAGTCCAGTTGCAAACCACTCTGGGGTTGCTGTGCTCATCTCGCTCTATAGGCTGAGGGAGCCGGCGTTTGTCCGCAGACATTTTTTTCTGGTTCATGCGGCCAGCATGACTAAGCCGCTTCTGGCGAAACCAGAGCAGCGCACGGAAACACCGTTTACCTTCCCGCTGGAGTGGAACCTATTTATCTACTTGCACTGGCCAGCTTTTGAACTGCTAGGTTGGCAGGAGCTGGGACTGAGCAATGGGAGCTCACCCAGTCGCGGGGATTCAAACCGTTACCTTCCCCCAAACCCAGGACCTACCTTTATTTTTTCCCTATTAAAATGCAGCATTTCAAAGATCAAAGGGGCCGTTCTTGTAACGGAGCAGGTGAGGGTGCTGCTTTGGTGGGTGGGGGAGGAGAAGCCCATTGCGGAATTTGGGAAGGTGCCTTAAATAGATCGTTTGTCCATGTAGCTCCATACTGTCTACACTGGCTGGCAGAAGTACTCCAGGGTTTCAGGCAGGGACTCTCCCAGCAAGACAATCTATCGTTGAGCTATCTACCCCTTACTCCCATAAAGAGTTGCTCATGTGCTTCTCTGGATTATACCCTAGAAGTAGCTTGATGAATGTTTGTGCCAAGGGCATCTCAACATTGGGACTGGCACAAGGAACAGAAACATCTTTGTGCATGTAGCCCAGTGTAGTCGACTCTTGACATGCAATGGTTCTCTGGGGTCTAAAAGAAGAAAAGTTGCACGCCCACCCCCTACACACACCTGCTTCCTGGTTATTTTAACTGGAGATTTGAGCCTGGGATGTTCTGAAGGGCCAGCCTTAGCTCTGCTGAGTTCCTCCCCTGACTTTACACTTCCCCAAATCGCAGCAGTGACATAATCTACAAAGAATCCTTACAAACTTGGCAGGGCTTTTTTTTTGGGTGGGGATTTTGGGCTGTGGTTAAATCTTAAATTTCTACACAGCTGCTTCACCAAAATAGCACCCAAGACAGTTTATAATGTTTAGATGTCTTTTGAAAGATGGAAGTTTCTCAGCTTGATTATGTTTCCACTGGACACTGTAATTAAAGGACTTAACTCCCAACGAAATCAGCGAGGTTAAAAGGTTTAACGGACTCTGGCTGTGCTCATACATCATGTAAAACAATGGTTTAGCGCTGCCTGCATGAGCATGGGAGCAGTGTTTACTTAAGTTGACCTGGAACTCAGCTTCCCATTGTGTGAACTGAGGGTTGTGTTTCGTATAACTAACTCAGCTTCAAAGCAAGCCAACTTCAAACCATGGTTTATCAAGTTGGTTCGTTTAAACTAACCATAGTTAATGTAAATCACTGCCTCTGGTTCCCATGCAAGAAGCAAAGTTTAAAGGAAAGCCAGCAGTGCCAAATTCCTCCTTAGCACGTGGCCAGAAGCCCGCGTTTGCTCAGGGTTGTTCTTCTCATGCATGTCACACTAAACAATGGTTTGGCATAATGTTCACACATGGTTTTTTCTGCCCCATTGATTTTAATTATAGGGCTATCACCCGATTTAAAAAATCTCAGCTCCGTAACCATGCAAGTTTTAGTTGATTATAAATGTTGCTGATCATACCAAACTCGGTTCCTCTGTAACATCTGAATTGGGAGCAGCTATGCAATCCCTGGATCCGTGTTGGCTTGCAGTGGTGGGCTGGATGTTGGCCAATGAACTGAGTCTGAATCCTGACAAGACAGAGGTGCTATACTTGAGTGGTTCCCGTCCATTACCTGTTCTAGGCAGTGCAGCACTCCCTTTGAAGGAGCAGGTATGTAGTCTGGGGGTACTCCAGGATCCATCATTCGTCCACCGAGGGCCCAGGTGTTCTTAGTGGCTACGACTGCCTTTTACCAGTTTCCACTGGCAAGACAGCTTCAGCTCTTCCTGGACAGGGCTAGCCCGACCACAGTTGCTCTTGCCTTGTTAAATCTGGAGATCTGATTACTGCAATGCACTCTTTGTGGGGTGGCCCTTAAGGTGGCCTGGAAGTGAAAAATGTGGCAGCTAGGTTGCTAACTGGAGCAGCCTGCCTTCTCAAGGTGACATGCTACCTGGTCAAGTTTAAGGTTTTGCTGTTGGTATATAAAGCCTTCCTGGAGGGACAACCCCGGCAGTGCCTGTCAGTTGTACAAAGCAGAAGAACAATCTCTTATATTGTTTCTGTCTGTTGCTATCACGTTTCAATTTTGTGGGACTTTTTGCTGCATGCCACTGAACGTTTTCAAACATGACTCAAGTGGCAAAGTGCCCAATCAACAAGGGGCGACATTTTTTAATTGCTACACGCCGCTGGAATTGATTTATCTACTGAATGTTGAGGCTCTAATTCAGGGTTTCCCAATCTTGGGTCTCTATCTCTTTTGGGACTACAATTCCCATCACCTGACCGCTGGTTCTGCTAGCTAGGGATGATGGGAGTTGTAGTCCCAAAACAGATGGAGACCCAAGATTGGGAAACCCTGCTCTAATTTATATGTGACTTAAGCTGAGCTTTGTGTACTGTGGACTTCAGTATGTGGTGCACTGCAGAAATCTTAAGTCCTGTGATTGGTGCAAGTTACTTTATTCCCCCTCTGCTAGTCACTGGGAAGTGCAAACTCTCCTTAACACCCCTCTGTCTTTTGAGATTTTACATATGCTTTCAACCCTAACCTAGTTGCAGCCATGAGGACAGGAAACCTGTTTAATTTCTTCTCTTTCCAAAGTGCCCCAGGCTGCTGAATTTTGCATCTAATACTGAAGCCAGTGTGCTCATTTCCTTGGTCTCATAGGGCCCAGAGTTTCATCCCACCCCATTCCAGTTCAGCAACAGCCTTAACAGAGCAGACCACGAGACTCAATGGAAGTCCAGGGCTCATCTGAACCAAAACCAGAGGTGTTGAGGCCTACAAGTGTCTAGGCTGCTGGTCTCTTGAACCGGGACAATTGCCTTCATTTCTTAAATGTGAGCCAGGTTGAAAATCCAAGAAATCAGCCCTTACACCCCAGATGAGGGAAAGAAGGGGGCGGCGACGGGGGGGGGGGAACGGGAATTCTTCTTCTCAGACCACTTTCACCCATTGCATTTTAAGTATATCCTTGAGAAATAATAATCAAGCATACACCTAAATATGAGCACCACACACAAAGCAGTCCCTTCCAAGAGTCGGGCCTATCAGTGACGGCTCCCTGACGAGTGTACCTGCAGGGCCAAGCCTGAGTTTCTGTGGGACAACCCACACAAATGAAACCTGATTAAAAGCAGGTTTGCAATCCGAAACATGGATGGCTCCTTCCTTAAGTTCGGATATGTCCAAACCGGTGTCATCGTCGTTACTTCCTCCGCCCTCAATTTAGGGGAGTGTTATGAAGACAAATACTGGGAACCCTTGAGAGTTCATATGGCTTTCAGAGCAACCATTATTTTTTTTTTGCAATGTCTCTTGGAGAGAATTAAATTTAGCTCTAGAGCTGAGTAGGGTTTAAACGCTTGAGCAACCATCTCTGGCTTACACACACACACACACACACCTTTCTCTCTTTCACACAAACACACATACACACTCTTTTGCAGTCCATAATTTCCTTGTTCTCATGTCCAGCGGCAGGTGCCTGTTGTATCAAAAGGAAAGGAAGAAGAAAGTTCCCAGTGCAAATGTCTTGGGGTGCCACCCAAGTTTTCTCTGCCACCTTTTGTGTCTGTCAGTCTGGGCAGTGTGAAAAGTCAAGGTCGGTCGTCAACAGCGAGTGGACTGACGCTCGGGAAAGACACACACACACATACGCACACGCACGCACACACACACACACCGCAGTGAGTCACAGTTTTCGAAAAAGACAGAAAGGCAGAGGTGGTGGAAGAATGAGGTAACTTGTCTCCCAATGGGTGTGTCTGGCATATGCCATGCTGGCCTCCTCTAATGCGCTACTGTCCATTAGGAGAGAGGGAAGTGGACCTTGGCAAGGTGACTGACAGCTACATAAAGAAGAAGCTACGGAAAAGAGAGAGAGAGAGAGAGAGAGAAAGAAAAGGTTCAGAATCCAAAAAGGGGGAAGCGAAAAGGAAAATAAAAACAAAAACAAAACCCAACAACAGCTGTTTGTTTAAAAAAAGGAAACTGTGAAGGGAAAAGTGAGAAGGAAGGTTGGGGTGGGATTGATATAGTCGGGGCTGGCAGGCACCTGCGGCCCTTCCCAAAAGAAACACAACTTGGCAATCTGGATCAAATCTAATGATGCTTATTCTGCCTGTTTTGTAAATATCTCGTTCTGTTCCACATGGGCGAGAGAGAGGGGGGCAAATCTCGACCCTCAAGGGTTTTTCCCCCCCCCCAACATTAGGGCAAGGATTTTCATGTGCACCTTCTTTGCCTTCCCCCTGCCCCAAAACTGCTCCAGAGGGTTCGAGAAGTGCCGCAAACAGATTTAAGAGGTGCACGGGGAGAGGAAAAGGAGGAGCTGTTCTGCTGCACAGTCAAAATCTGTGCAAATCTGCAAAATAGTGCAGGGGATGCTGACCTGCAGTCCCACCCCAGCCAGAGTCAAAACCCCAGTTGCCAAAATTTTGCAAGGCACCTCCCTCCCTGCCCCCCGTGCCATTGAATGCCCATCCGCTGCTACACTTATCCCTTTCTAAACTGAAGCAAAGGATTCTGAGGGTTAAGTCCATTGCCAGATACTGGCAGCCCTCCTGCCCTTTGCACTGAATGCAGGAATGCCAAAAACAGACCCGAGTATAAAGAGGCTGGAACATGCAAGAATGAAGCACAAAGATGTCTGGACCTTGCCAAGATGCTGTGAGGGGGGGGGGGAGACGAGAGAGCACAGAATGGACAAT
Source organism: Lacerta agilis (assembly GCF_009819535.1). Lineage (NCBI taxonomy): Eukaryota > Metazoa > Chordata > Lepidosauria > Squamata > Lacertidae > Lacerta > Lacerta agilis. The sequence goes on from NC_046320.1 coordinate 64,030,515, forward strand.
TTAAAATGGCAGTGACAGTGCCCAATGATCTGTGACCAAAAAGGGGGGAGCAAAAGAAAAAGGGGATGGGGTGTGTGTGCACAAAGCGATGATAGAAGAGACCCCTAAAGGCTGAAAACCAGCTGGGCGCAAGTGCCTGCCGTTCCCAATTCCTGCCTCCCCATCACCCCCAGAAAGATTAAGTGGCAAACCAAAATATTTTAAAAATGAAGGCCGCAAAAAATAATAATGCATGTTAAGTTTTGCTTTTGCTTTTTTTTGAAATGTATTTTCTCCTTCCCGCTTTTGTGTGTTCGGACTCTTCAGAAGTGAACTTCCAAGAACATATACAAAACCAAAAAAAAACCCAAACACCCAAACCCCGTGTCTGTCAAATGCACAAAGATGCTGATTGTTGGTGTGCTTGGAAAAACCAAACCATTTTTGACACTGAGTAGTGTTAACAAAAGTCTAATGGACGGATACATAACACATATATATAGTGCTATATTAACACTGTAAGTCGGTTACAAAGTCATTCTGGTAAAAACATAGGATACTTTCAAAATAGGAAATGAATAGAAGAAACTACACCTAAAAAGTTTTTAAGGCAGTCAGCAAACTCCCCCCTCCCCTTAAAAAACAACAACACAAAATCCCACAAAACAGAAGTATACAAACGACATATTCCTACGGCTGTTCACAGTTCAATATCAATAAAACTGGGGGAGAGGAGGAGATAAAACAGAACCCTTCATATATGTTTCAAGGCTACACTGCCAGGCTCCAGCTACACAGATGTAAGGACTACTTTACCGTAAATGCAACGTTGGTTTTAGACCCCCTTTTGGTGCAAAGATATGGCAAGGTTACAGGTTGGCGTCCATGAATGGCAAGTCGGAAAGTTACAAACCTCTAAAGGTATAATAAATGTTCACAACACGCGCCTCAGTTTGTCACATAGCAAAACAGGACATTTGTAGGCATCATTCCTGGTAAAACTAATAGGGCGGCTCTTGAAGTGGGGAGCCCCATGTTTATACTGCATAGAAAATCCATGATTTGGTGCAAATGGAATTAAATGGCTTCAATCTGCAAACTCTGGCTGCGTTTGTGAGTGTTGGCTGCCTATTAAATGGGGCTGGCTTGAAAACAAAAACCATGTAAGCATCTACCTGGTAACAGTGCAAGCAACTCTAGGCAGGAGAAAGAGCGTGCTGGAGTTTTGACGGTGCAGTACGCAGACAGCGGAGCGTACATGTTAAGGTTAATGTGTAAACCAGTGTGGTTGCAGCCGTCCCGAATAACAATGCACTGTCACCATTAACACTGGCATTCTTGCTTAACACTGTGACTTCTGGTATAGCTTGCCCCAAGTGTTTATTTGCTCGTTTTGATATCACAGAAGTAGCTGCATCTCACCCCATCTTGGGTGTTCACGGGATCCCATTCATATGTCAATGTCTAGGAGCTCATAGCTGCTGTTACTGGCTCACCAGTTGCCACTAACATCACATTCAACGTCAACACTAAACGCACAATATATATTTTTTTAGAATTGTGGTGCTCCATCAAGACTTTGTTCTTTGTTCCCTTATGTTTGGAGTCTAGCATTTCCCCTTTTGTTATTATTTTTAAGAGCCCTACTTTCCCTCAATTGGACCCTCCATAGTTCCAATTGGCAAGACGGGAGATGGAGTGCGTAATGGAATTGACCTGGACACATATTGGCTGACCAAGAAGCAAATGCCTCCGAATGCAGCCGGTGTCTGGGCAAGCCACTTCTGCCACACTCAGAAAGGTGATGTGATTGGGGGGGGGATTGCCCTCATGAGATAGCTCTCTGTTTGGTGATCAGCGTTTGACATTTTAGCACCCGGGGGGGGGGGGGCTGAGATGGCACGTTAATGCCCTCTTAGAAAGGGATTTTGGAGGAAGGTTGCAAGTTGGCAGAGCTTCAAGCAAGCAAGGCCATCACTTGCTTATACTAATTCTTAATACAGTATGGGAATCACTGGGCAGTTTCAGATAGTAAGTCATGAACCACGTGTGGCAAACACCTATAATCTCACTGTCAAATAGGAAACCAGTTGTGACCAGGCCCATCTTACCCATAAAGGCTAGTGGTGCAGGGTGCCAAGTTCTGGAGGGCGCCAGGCGAGAGTCCGGGGAACACCGAACGAGTGCGCTGAATGAGCGTGTGCCACTCCCGCCGAGCGTCGGCTCCATTTTTTCCCTTTTAGCCTGCAGGCGCTGAATTCTGCGGGGCGCCAGAAGGCTAAAAGGGAAAAAACCGAGCCGCCGCTTGGCGGGAGCGGCGCATGCACCCTCTCTCGGCGCAGGCCTGCTCGCTTGGTGTGCTGCCTGCTGTGGCCACCGTGGCACGAAGAGGCCAGCTGAGCCAGGAGGTGCCGCGTCCAGCTTCCGCCTCTTCCCTGCCGGAGGAGCCACCCTCCAGCCGCTGCCTGCCTCCTCCAGCCCTAAAAAAGGTCAAAAACTCTGGGAAAGGGGGGGGGGCGCCGGAGGGATCTTTGCACCATGGCGCCGGATATGCTTACGATGGCCCTGGTTGTGACTGGCAATAGCAAAGCTCTAGCCTTATTGAATCTCAACTAACCCCATCAACCCTGAGAGAGAGAGAGAGAGAGAGAGAGAGAGATTGTGGTGGTGGTTGGTAAAACCAATCAACTCTCTCCAGGAAGCAGCCATTGTATGGTGCTTAGGATATGAAATTATCCATGGGAAAGAAGCAAGCAAGTTCAAGTTGCAATGGGTGGGGTGGATTGTTGCTATGCTATTCGTGATTCCAGAGCCACCCTTTGTCCCATCGGCATTTCCCCGCTGGCTGCGACAGAAGTGGGCAGGCCAGCGCTGAGTGATTTCCAAAATACCACTCTGTATTAATTATCCATCACACCTTCCAGGGATGCAGACCAAGGCTGGTCTTACTTTGAAGCAACGTGAAGCCATTGCACCAAACATTTTTGTAAGAAACAAACCCCACCCCCCCAACACCAACACCAACCCTCCCAGGGCACAGCAAAAGGGGTATGGTTTTTATTCAAGTGCAAAAATATATACAGCTGCAGCTGTTACAGCCTTTGGCACTTGGAATAAGACACCGTGGACATTTCTTGTGTTCAGCAAAACAAAAACAAAACAAAACAAAACCCCAACCAAATTAGATAAAAGTTTGGGTCTTGTTTTCCTGCTCCTTTTTATAGCAAGCACTTCTTCAAAAAAAAAAATAAGCGAATGGTAAACATCTCGATCACTTGACCTTCCTGACTAAACACTACCGGAGCTGGCCAAATGCAAGAGTGAGGATTTACCCAAGGGCCGGTCATCATTTCTCTACTTATTGGTTTGAGTGACAGAACACTAAGCTAAGTGGATGGCCAGCTGGCTCCAGGAAGTTATGGAACTCGGCTGTCTCATGGCAGGTATTCACAGAATCACAGAATTCCAGAGTTGGAAGGGACCCCGAGGATCATCTGTTCCAACCCCCTGCAATGCAGGAATGGGCAGCTGTTCCACACATTGAAATGCATATAAAATAGAAAATAGACACGTAAGCATGCATATTAAAAATGGAGCTTCTGTCTCTAAGCTGTGTTTTTTTCTAGGACTACCAGTAAAACCTGGGTATTTAGGGTGGCTAAGCTGGGAGATCACACAAAATGGTGAAGTGGGCTTTTTCCTAGCACAAAATAAAAATAAAAATGGGAGCACCATGAAAGCGCTGTCGCTCGAAGCAAACAGGGCTGGAATTGCGGGAGGCTCCTGTCAGTGAAGGGCCAGGCCAAAAAACAAAAAACAAAAAAATACAAATTGCATAGCCCTACCTCCAAATTGTTGGGGCAGGAGTAACTCATTCCTGGATAATCACCACTGCTGAAAGTGAACTAAACGTTCACCCCTTGGATATTAAACATTTTCGCTTGGCAGTTTGGGAGGAAGGGAAAGGAGAATGTTAGCCGCTTTGAGACTCCTTCGGGTAGTGATAAAGCGGGATATCAAATCCAAACTCCTTTCCTCCTCCTCCTCTTCTAATGATCTCTCAATGAAACTTTCTGGATATCAGATCAACAGAACAATCCTAAACATCTTTACTTAGAAGACCCCCCTGCAATCAATATGTACAGTACAGCACGCTTACTTGGAAGTAACTTCAACTGAACTGAATATAATTTCTGGTTCAACATGCACAGGCTCCAGCAGCAAAGCAATTAAATACCCTTTGAACATTGTTTGTGACTAAACTGTGCCACTGATCAACTGTTGCTGGACTGAAGTCACTTGCTGGTTCGCCCCTTCTGACTGTACTACCGAGTTGCAATTTAGCCAAAGTAATATTGGAACATCTCTGCACCCCTGCAGATCATGAACCGACCCGTTTGCAAAAAAAAAACCCAGCCCTTTCGGGCAGTTCCTAAAGGTGGGCAGAATGGTCTTGTGCAGCTATACTTACATGCAAAGGAGAAAGCACATCCAAAAAGCTTTTGAGGAGAGACATTATTCCGTGCAGAGCCAAGGACTGCTGTGAAGAAAGGCATAGATACAGAAAGGAGAAGCAAGTGCAATATTTAGCAAGCTAAACATGGTCCGGGGAGTGGCTAAAGTAGGGCAAGACCCTGGCTCTCTGTAAGTTAATTAGCTCCCTGAAGTCATCCGGGGAACCCGTGGCCCTCCAAATGTTGTAGGACTACAACTGCCATCTTCTTTAAGCACTGGCCATGATGGTTGGGACTGTTGGTAGACCGGCAATATCGAAAAGGCCACAGGTGCTTCACCTTTCTGAGCTAAGGGGACCCATGCAGGTAAGCCAGCTTCCATGCATGCATCTCTCGTTGGATCGGGATCAGATAAATCTGGTGTCTCTCCAAATATATGCTGGGATTTGCATCTGAGTGTGGCTGCTGCTTATCTGTACTGAACTGATTATTATTATATTATTAATTGAATTTATATGCTGCCCTATACCCGGAGGTGCTTTCGACTGCACACACATTAAAATTCCGGTGCACCTAGTTATGGGCAACCAACTGACAAGAGGTGGACAGCAGTCCACTCTTAAGGTGCCATAAAGACGCCATGTTTCAAAACGTTTAAAAGGTGGGTTTCGAAAAGGCCGTTCAAGAGTCAGATTGGAGCATACATCAACAAATAACTTTACGTTATGGGGGTTTCTGAAGGGGGAGGAGGGAGGGAGATCAGAGCAATAAGGGAAAGAAAAAAAATATTAAATCCCCACCCCCACCCCAAGAATGAACTTCATCCTCTGGATTAATGGGCTAGGAAGGAAGGAAAGAAAGAAACCCGCAGAGTTTAAAAAAGAAAGAAGGACAAAAGCCAGAATATATTTGGCAAAGGGGTTTGCAACAGGAGGTCTATAGAGACATCTAGACCTAGGCTGCAAATAGCAGAATCTCCAGGGGCTGGGTGCCTGCACTTGGTCCTTATTTTTGTCCTCCTAGCAACCAGGCACTGCAAAGACAGCCATGTTCTTTAAACAAATGCTGGGTCTAAACCCACAGGCTCTCAGGGACAAAGAACCTTGCACCCTACTTCAGGGGTGTTCCAGACAATGCAAATCTCAGCCCATATTAGCAAAGCTGAACTGGACTGATTTTCTGATGACTGTGTGTGTGTGTGTGGTATCTCTTGATCAACACAGCTGTTCAACAGGCAGTTTTATTAATTACTGTTGCTTTTGAACAGGGGTTGGCAACAGAATCTTTACTGACTTAAACTTTACTGACTTAAGCTTTAACAACGAAAGAGAGGTGAGACTGAGTGGGGAATTTACTGACGTCAGCGAAGGTACCCAATGAAGTCCAACAGTGAGTCTTCGGTCTTCAGGGGCTTTCAAGAAGTTGTCATCTTTCAAAAGCAGAAAAAGGGGGGAAGCCTCTGTCCTAGTCGTCACCTCTTCTCTAGACTAATCATTTGCGGGAGTCTCCAAAAGGCTTCTGCCTGTTTACCAAGAAGCAAATGCTTCCAAGCGTCACTAAATCAGCCCAAGAGACTTTCTGATTGCTAATAATTAAGGTCCAATTCCCATATTCCTCAAAGAGCGACCATACTGCATGTTGTCATAGGGCAGGGGTGAGAAACCGCAGGGCCAGGAGCCAAATGCGGCCCTCCAGGCCTCACCATGTAGCCCCTGGAACTCTCCTCTGGCCACACACCCCACTGGCCCTTGCTTTATATTTCAAGTGTTTTGACCTAGCTGTGATGTCCTTTCAAACTGATAATGTCTCTGGATGAGGACAGAGAGGGGTGAAACAGAGGCAGAAACTAGCCTGCCTCTGATCCCATCAACCACATCAGAATGTGGCCCTTGGAAGGCTGTACATCAGCACAAGCGGCCCTGGGGCTGAAAGAAGAGCCGACCCATGGCACAGAGGCTGGGGATAACTTTTACCTGTTTCTCCACCACTTGAACTGCGTTACTAGCTTGCTAAGTATCTGAACGGAGCTATACCATGGGTAGGCAAACTAAGGCCGGGGGCAGGATCTGGCCCAATCGCCTTCTAAATCTGGCCTGCGGATGGTCTGGGAATCAGCATGTTTTTACACGAGTAGAATGTGTGCTTTTATTTAAAATGCATCTCTGGGTTATTTGTGGGGCATAGGAATTCGTTCATCCCCCCCCCAAAAAAAATATAGTCCAGCCCCCGACAAGGTCTGAAGGACAGTGGACTGGCCCCCTGCTGAAAATATTTGCTGACCCCTGAACCATAGCTGTCAACTTTTCCCTTTTTTTAAATGGAAATCCCCTTATTCCGAATAGGATTCCTTGCAAGAAAAGGGAAAAGTTGACAGCTGTGCCCTGAGCTATACTGACTGCTGGAAATTGACAAGACAAAATGCTTGCTTTAGCAAGGATGCATATTGTGGGCTACTATCTGTCGTCTAACCTGGCACATTAGCCACTTGCCTACTCACCTGTGGTGACTAAGTCCTGCTTCCAGGTGATCAGATAAGGAGGCTTTTGAAAACTGGAAGGGGCTTGCAGGGGGAGGGAACAGGAGGTGGCCTAGGTGCCACAAGGGCTGGCACTGACATGCATGGGCAGGCTGGCTTATCTGCAAGGCTGTCAAGAGCCTGGTAAATCATGTGCCTGTACGGCCTCCTCACCAAGCTGGGAAGAGAATTTTAATTACACCCCCCCCCCCCGGTTCTGATTTCTGGGAAGAAACTTCTGGTCAAGTTCTCCCCACTGCTTGGTAGGTTGCTATAGATGGAAAGCATCTTATTTCTCAGAGGGATTCTCTCAAACTAAGCAGGAGGAACAAATAAAATACTTTAAACAAATTGAGCAGGCACAAAAGCCGATTAGGAGCAAGGACACACAGAGACATGGCTGGTGCAAACACGGCACACAAGCATTCAAGCTTCGGGAAACTTGAACATATAGTTACACAACGAAGCTGTTGCATTGCATGGTTAGGAAACTGGCTCCTTCTGTTCAAGGCCAAGAGAGAAGCAGTTGCTTGGATCGCTACTTTTCATCCAGATTGCTTAGCTGGAGAGTCTTTCTTTCGGCTGCCATGCTTGCATTGAAGCAGCTTTAGCCAACCTGGAGACCTTCAGATGTTTTGGACTACAAGTTCGGACTACAAGCCTTTGGAGGGCACCAGGTTGGCGAAGGCTGTATTATAGCATAGCACAAAACTGGTCCTATCTTTTGCTGACCTGCCTCCCTATGGGCAGGTTTTCAGCCGTCCTGCTAAGGGTGTTCACACATCATATTCCACCAAGGTACAACCTGTGCATGCAGACAGCTGAGATGGACACTTGAACAGCTGAGTGTAATGTTTCAACAAGCACAGTCCATTTGCACAACCTCTGGGCTCCACAAATCAAGAGGATTACATCTCGCCACACGAAGACTTGTCCATCTGCAGAGGCAGCTTGAACCTGTGTTTAGTGTGATGTGTGAACCAGCCTTCTGGCTTTTGCTAAGAACTATGTTCTTAGCAAACAGATTAGCCTTTTTGCTGCTTAAGAGCAAGGGAAGAGGAAAAAAGGAAAAAGACCCCTTGGCGGTTTGGCAGAGAAGCAAGCAAAGTTGGAAAGCGAAGGCAGGGTGGTGACTTTGGTGACGAGCGCAATTTCAAAGAGTGCTTAAAAAAATAAGGTAAGAAACAGGAGACTACCTAGCTGGAAGCAGAGGGGGAATTGGCTGCACATCAGCGGTAGAGAAAAGGCTGAGGGAAGCAGAAGGTAAACAGGAATCGCCATCTCTTGGAAAGTGTCAGAAAGGAAAACGTTCTGTTCAGCACAGAAAAATACAAACAGTTAAATACTTCAGAGTCAGTTTCACAACAGTTAAAGTGAGAGCGAGGGAAAGCAAAGGAGGAAGAGGAGGTTGGGTACGGGGTGAGATTTCATTCCAATATTTGCCTTGGCTGGCACATACAATTTCAAAGTGGGAACAGTAAAAGTAGTTTGGACAGGAGAGGCTTGTTTTCCCTCACAGCTCTACATTGACACCGTGAGTATGAGCAAGTACGAGCAAAATTTGTTTGGCTGCTGCACGGCTTCACGTTCTGCTCAAGAAACCTGGAAAATGCTGTTTTAAAACAAGGGTGCAGAGACCACAAGCTATGTCTTCCGCAGTTCCCTGGGAAGTCGTGATGGTTAGACCAGCTTCATAAAGTTGTGGCGTTAATGAGATAGAAATTGATCTGAAAGTCACTGGAATTCCAAGGCACTTTCCTTCTATCCCTGCTTGGCCCAACTTTGGACATTGGTTGCAGGCAAGGTGTTACTGAAACCTTTTTTTTTTTAAAATAATAATAATACATGTGGCATATTCGCTCTGCAGAAAGTCAGGCTGCTGTAGCCATTTCTCTCTCCGCTGGGCCCAGCCTTTGACAAACATGTCTCCCAACTCCGCCAAAATGTCTGGGCTACAACTCGCATCAGCCCCCATCATGTTCAGGCTGGCCTCTTATGGGAGAAGTAGTCGAAAACATCTGAAGGTTGGTGAAGGCTGCTCTACCCTCTTGTACGTCCCAAAACCCTCACATTCCCACAATACTCTTACTCTCTACCTACTTGCCAGTTTTTGTTGTGTAAATCCTGCTAACCATTAACAGGCACACTCATGCACACAATCAACAGGGAGCCGCACCCATTCCTGGCACTCTGGCGAGCATGGGTGTGTGCTCCCAAACACCTATTTTTCAACACCACAACTTAAAACTGGGTGCACACTCAGAAACGAGGCAAAGCAGATTTGGGTGCACGTGTAAAATTGTGCGAATAAGCCCTCAAGGAGGTGCCTTTGACTGTAGTCTGGCAAAACCTTGCTCACTCAGCCTATCTTGTCCTTGCAGCAGCAGTTCTGAAGTCCTGGCCCAAGCAGAGCTTTGACAACAACCAGCAACTAACCATGGTTTAACCAATGGCGTGAAGCCTGAGGGATGGTTCTTACGTAGCAGGAAAATCATGGCTGTCTCTCTCCTATGGCTGCATCCAGTGCTTTTTTTCCTGGTGGAGATGCAGGGGTACGCATGGCCCTAAACATTTTGTGAATCTTTGTACTTTTTGTCCATTTACTGTATTTATTTTGGAGGTCTTTAAGCAGAGGCTTGACAGCCATCTGTCAGGAATTTTTTGATGGTGTTTCCTGCTTGGCAGGGGGTTGGACTGGATGGCCCTTGTGGTCTCTTCCAACTCTATGATTCTATTTTCCCCGATTTGAACTATAAAATGGTGGTTTTCTTGGGTCAAAATGAAAATACCCCTAAACATTTTTTTAAAAGAAAAAAAGGACTGGCTGCATCCACACTACACTTCAACAATATTAAAAACAGGAGAGATCACGTGGCAGCACTGTGATGGTGAGACCCGCACGATATTTGGAACTGCTATTCACTTCTAAGAACTGAGAAATGAAAGATGAATCTTTTGCACTGAGCTCATATACTTACACAAATTTAGGACGATAGTCCTATTCATTTAAAATCAGATGACAAGAACAACACCCATCACCTAATTCCTAGTATAGATCTCCTATCAGGTGACCTAAGGGAGTAGGTTTAATTTCTTCATTTCAGAATAAATCAGATCACTAATTCTTTCAGTAAATCCTTGATGCTGTAAAGATTATTAGCATTCCAGGGATGTTTCTCCTGTGCTATCTGATGCCCTTGTGGCTCCTCTGTGTCCAGACATTTGTAGTAGGTTATCCTCCATCAATTAAAAATAGTAATATGCAGCTCTGGTTTGGACACGTACTGCATTTGTTAGTTATATCATGTTTTGCAGCGAGGTTTGGTTAAAAGCAAGATCAAAACTTGCTGTTAAAAAGGACACGCCAAAAGTGAAAAGCATCCAATATGTTACAAAAGGCATCGTGCATGTGCGAAGTCATGCAAAGTAAGAGACATGTCACAAATCAATGAGCCTGGGGCTTCTTCCGCAGACTTGCAAGCTATTTCCTGAAGAAGTCTTGCTTAGACGGAGTGGGACCAGTGGGTTTAGAACACTTGTGTCTCAGGATGAGACCTATCTGCACTCAACATTTAAAGGAGCATCATACCACTTTAAACAGCCATGGCTCCTTCCCCTAAGTAATTCTGGGAATGGTAGTTTAAAATTGTTCAGGGTTGTTAGGAGGTCGCGATTCCCCTCGCAGACCTACAGTTCCTAGAGTGGTTTAATCATCAATTGTTCTCCCCAGGGAACTCTGGGAATTGTAGCTCTGTGAAGGGAACAGGGGCCTCCTAACAGCCTCACCACCCTTAACAAACTCCACTTCCCAGGATTCTTTGGGCGAGAAACCATGACTGTTCAAAGTGGAATGTTTTAAATGCATACTAGGGCAAGCGGGGCCTTACTCTGTATCAGCAATTTGCTTCAGAGGTGGTGCCACATGACTCCTCAGGCTACTGCTCTAAGACAGTGTTTCAGCTGTTTTTGGACTACAACTCCCATCATCCTATCACCTTGTTCAGTCCTGGACTGGCTTTGCTAGTTGTAGAAATGGGTTGTAATTGGAGGGTTTGTGTGAAAAGCTGATCACAGTCAGCCAGTTCAGTATAAATGGAATGTGCTATACATAGCCAAAATTCCTGAGCATGGCTATAACCCTCCTTCGCTCCGACAAGTGATGCGGTTTTTCAAAATATCATGGCCCTGGTTGCAGATGACCACACAGCAATTTGCATGTGTACTGGGACTTTTAATTCTTTCGTTCTTTCTTTCTTTCTTTCTTTCTTTCTTTCTTTCTTTCTTTCTTCTTTTTTAAACCCTAAATAGTACCCCCTTTGTACTAAATCTTCTGAAGGAGAATCAAGGCACGGCTCACAAAAGCCCCATTGATTTCAACGGGAGGAAAATGTAAACGTGTACTTAAACCTTCCATGAAAGAAACCCACGGAGTTTAAAGGGTTTTATCGTGGCTGGATGGTGTTCTCGCTAAGAGGTGCGTTGGTGCAGGGGTGTGGGGTAGGAGTTTGCCATTCAAAATGGAAAAAAAGAAGAAGCGTAAGCCCGTTGTACAAAAGCAATCCAAGTTTCAGACACCTCAAGAGGATCTCAAGAGGACAATGGCCAAAAGGTGGACCCAAGTGCAATGAACAAGACCCAAGTTTAAAATTGTTACAATCTAGTTCCAGCTCCCATTCCAATCAATTTTACAGTTTCTGTTCTTCAGAGGAAAAAGGAATATCCCCAGTAAAGCCCAAGGCCAGGTAGCCCTTGCTCCAACACCCAAACCACCACAGTATTATCAATATAGTAAGGATTTGTGTTTTAAAGGGAAGAGAGAGAGAGAGAGAAAACCAAAGATGGCTGAAACTCATTACTGCAAAAGCAGGTGAATGCAGGAACATCCTTTGACTTGCCAGGCTTTATGTGAAGCTTGAACTGCAAATCAAAAAACAAAAACGAGAACAGAAATGTTAGAAATAATAGCAACTCAAAAAAGGGGTGGGGAAATTAAATTGGGGGGGGGGAATCAGTGGGAAATGACAAGGAAGCTGGTGACAGCTTCTTGCTTTATGGGAGAGGGTCGTGCAAAGGGGATTATTATGGAATGGGAAGGAATGAATGAAAACCAACCAACCCTTAACCTTTAAAATCCATGCTAAGTTCTTATAGTGTGGAAGCCTAGTAGCAAAGGCATAAAACACAGACCAAAAGCCACACCGCATTTTTAAATTTAGGGCCATGTGTGGCAAAACCTGGATGGTCTGGTCGGTTAATTTATCCATTTCCCCAGTTAATGCTCCGGTTCCAGCGGCAGACACAAGCAGCTGCCTCTGTCAAACCATCAGAATAATAAAATTGTAGTGTTAGAAGGGACTCCGAGTGTCATCTATTCCGACACATGGTCTCCCATCCAACTTGGAACCATACTGGACCCTGCTTATCTTTGCAAGTGTGCCAGAAGTTTTATTGCTGCACCACTAGGAGGCTTCACTGGTCCAGCTACCTGTCTGTTCCAGCCTTCCCAAAGCTGGTACTCTCCACTTGTTTTGGATGTCCGTTCCTGAGCACTGGCCATGCCAGCTGTGGCTGGTGGGAGCTTGGAGCCCAACAACATATGGGCAGTTCCAGAGTCGCACAATGCATGCAAGAGGTTCCCAGGCTCAATCCTCTGTGTCTCCAGGTTGGGTGGGGAAAGACTCTTGCCTGAAACACTGGAGAGCTACTGCCAATCAATGTAGACAGGACCGAGCTAAATGGACCTATAATCTGTACAAGGCAGCTTTCTGTGTACCTCCAAGTGCTCAGGCAAAGGCCTTTCCCCAGCTTTGCTACTGGAGAGCCTTTCAACTGGGCGGGCATGCCAGGACGTGAACCCGGGGTCCTTCTTCATGCAAGCACATACATTCCCTCTAATGCCCTCCTTAGATGTGCACGGGATGCGCCATTGATTCAGATAAAGGGAGCAGAGCCTCGTGCGCAAAGAAACGCATGTGCAGATGGGCTCCCTCCACTGGAACGAATGCAAAAGTTTCTGCAAGCAGTGGGAGCCTTTGCATGTCTTGGGACAGATTGGAACACAACAATTTAATTGCAGATTTAGAAAGCATATACCAGTTAATTGGCAAATCACTATCCTTGAGTAGCACACTGTACTTTGCACTTAAAAAAAAAAAACCCACAACCCCAGCAACCCTTAATTGAGCAAAGGAACAAACACCCACCACAAAACACTGGGCAAACTAAGTACCTTGGAAAAGATCTATAGTAATCTTGATGAAGCGAACAAAGCTGCACATCTCCCAGAATTAACAAGCTAGGATGTTTGAAAATTGTAGCTAAAGGAATGCATGCTGCAAGAGTGCATGTTGCATGCAGGAGTCAGGGGGTACAGAATTTCCTGGACTGCACCAGGGAGACCTCTTGTTTGAATGCTGGGGGAATGGAGGGACTCCCACTAGCAAATTCTCTCCACATCCAAAAAGCAATGCAAGACAAAGGCCTAAGTCAGCACACAATGGCGCTGATAGGAGTTATGGCATCAGGTTGAGGAAGGCTGGTAATGGCTGTCTTAGGAGGAGGGCTTTTTCCCCACTCCTGCTTCCTGAAATCATTTAACTGGAGAAGTTGATCTGGAAGTTCTGCTCCTCTCAAAAATGCAAAGCACATTGTCTCCTGGAAGTGTTATAAAAATGCTAGATGCTATATATTTTGCCTTGCCGCAAACAAGCAGTGTAAAACCTCAGCTGCCCAGTTCTTACTCTGGATTAAAAGGGAGCATTCCAATGTGCTGGGTTTCAGAGGGAAGTCATGCCGGCAGCAGTGAGCAGGTTGATCTGCCACCAGTCAGTGGACTTCAGCAACACTGCAGTCATGCCACTATGGGTTCTGTTACCAAGAAAAGTCCAAACCCTTTCCTAGGCAAAGTGGAGCACTGCATTCAAGGGTAAGAGAAAACTTAAAAACCTTTAGAAAGCAGAAATCCAGGCTGCAACAACATCTGTGGGTGTGCATGATAAATATATATGCATATATATTGTAATAATGATGACAAACTCTCACTTTTCCATTTAAAGCACTCAACAGCAAGTGAAAGCACTAAACTCCACATCTGAGCACACAACAGCTTCTAAAAGTGGAGTGTGGACTCCCAGAAAGCGATTCTCTGCAGGAGAGAATTATAGAATCCTAGAACTGCAGAGTTGAAAGGGACACAGGGGGTTGGCCAACTCCTTGCAACGCAGGAAAGCCCATTGTGAATTGTTAAATGTGGCCATCAGACGACACAGCCAGCATTTGCATGCAGTGCCAAGTCATGGAGTATCGTTTATTGAAGCATGGTGTGCATGCAGTTCAAGCCCTTAGGCGACATGCCTCTCTTCTGCATGCAGGTACACAAACTGTGAAAGGTTTATGAATGATTGATTTGAGTTTACTTATATGCTGCTTTTCCACAATAAGCTGTGCCCAGTGTGCCTTACAGCAAATATTCAAGACATTAGAATAAAAATATACCCAATACAGAGCATGTCAGTAAAGCGAAGTGATGCCCGAGATCATGGTTTGTTCCACCCAGGCAAATCACAATAGCTTAGGTTAAAAAACAGGTAACTGTGGTTTGGGCAAAACAAAGGTTTGGATGCAAAGCTAAGCTAACCTGCTCATCATTTGTTTACCTGCTTGCAGAAGGAGCACTTGGGCTGCATTAATAAATCACCCTCTGCAGCTTAGCACATGTGCTCGCAACTCGACAAACCACAGTTTGCCAGAGGGCCCCATCTTGAAAGAAGCTACAGTTAGCCTTCTCTCACCAGATGCAGCCTCCAAGAATATGACCCCATCGGCCATGGGGGGGGGGAGTGGAACCCTCCCCCAGTCCAATTGTTGGCGACTGCATGGAGTTAATGTGCACGTCCATGTGTGGTCGCGGTGCATAAGAGTGTGTGTGGCTTCCACGTGTGCATTGGGCTGACACGGTGTGGCCCCTGGCTTAGCATTCTGTGTCAATGTGGCCGCACTCTGTCAGGGGTTTATATCTGCACTGAAACCTTGCCAGCTGTAATTGGGAGGCCTCTCAAACCACCAAGGACACCCAACCCTATAACGGCAGATGGCATGCAGCATCTGGGTTGGCCAGGCGTGTCCTAACTATCAGGAGGCTGGAGCATGTCCTGCCCACTGCATTTCAGGCTCCAGCACCACAAATCCACTTCTGGCAAAATACCTATCACAGGGCATGATTTAGATATGCAGCCCTGTGCATGTCCTACATGCGTGTGTTGTTGCATGCATGAATAGCGCACGTGTGCAGGAAAGCTGAGCCAAACCACAGCTTCCTAGCACATGTGTACATGCAGTGAAAGACACATTACAACAGTGACCAGCCAGAATCTGGCCCCATGTTTGAAGCAGTATTATCTGCAAACCCTGAGACTGCTCCTCTGGCTTGACAGCTGCAATGACAGTCTGAAGCCACGTGGGGGAACTCCAGACACGTAAAAAGAAATAGCAACCAAATGTTTTATGGATCCGCTACAAAAATAACCTTGAGAATTCCATCTTTCCTCCCCTCTTTTTCTCTCTCTCTCTCCAAAAGTTAATACTTTGGGCCCTTATCGTTGCAGCAAAAAAGACGAAACAAAACAAAACGTGGAATGTGTCCATAGAGCCTGATAAAAAAAAATATTAAGTTCCTGTGGCCCCCATTCAGCAGGCTTAGCTTTATCTCCTGGTCTTATCTCCTGGAAAGCATTTTGGGATGCTTCTTAAAAAAAGGGTTGGTTTCTGCAGGGATGCCAGAGTTGCCACTTTCAGGCTTCGCCCTTCCGTTAGCTCTAAACATTACACCTCTGAGAAAATGGCATGTCCAGGCCTTGCCCTCCCTCCCCATTCTTCCTAAATTTTCCTTACTGTAACATCTGCACTTCCTCTAACTGATCCCTCTTTATAGTGAGTGAAGGGCAAGGGGTCTGTTTGGGATTGCAAGTTTGAAACCCAGGTCAGATGTTACAGTTTATTTCATTTCTCTCTCTCTCTCTCTCTCTCTCTCTCTCTCTCTCTCTCTCTCTTTTACAAAATTCACTGTTGCATCTCAGACGCATGCTCAAACAAGGAAGCAAAAATGTCAACCTAATTTATAGTCAAAACAAAACAAAAAATAAAAAAGTTACTTCCAGTAGCACCTTAGAGACCAACTAAGTTTGTTCTTGGTATGAGCTTTCGTGTGCATGCACACTTCTTCAGATACACATGCACACGAAAGCTCATACCAAGAACAAACTTAGTTGGTCTCTAAGGTGCTACTGGAAGGATTTTTTTTTTATTTTTTATTTTGTTTTGACTATGGCAGACCAACACGGCTACCTACTTGTAACTGAACCTATTTTATATAGTTGAAGGTGGATAGCTTTAGTTTTGAGAAACAGAAAGGTGCTGCCTTATAAAATATTATTATAGAAGAGATTGTGCTTATATAGACAGCAACGGTCTAACGCAGCAACTACAGCTTTCTCTGAGCTAGGGATCAGGACCAGAAGCTTCCTATTGCCACGTTCAGCCCTGGAAGATGTGATATTATAGTAACGTTAGGGAAATCCCTCTCGCACAGAGTGCTTTTCCTTCACCACTGAAGAACCGCAGCCAGCCCCACAGATCTGGTGTTGGAGAAGGGTGTCTGAATCCAAGGAGAATTATCTCCAAGTGAAGCTCATTTCCACCGCCTCCCATTTTAGAAACTGAGATTGGGGCACTGAACATGGGACTAAATGAACCAGGCATGGATGGAGAACCTGAGGCCCTGACCGGAATGGGCAGAGCTCAGGACAATGGGAGCTGTGAGCCAGCCATATCTAGAGGTCTACAGGCTTCCCAGTCCTGGTCTAAACCTGTCCTGAAGTTTGTCTGCAATCAATGGGAGAATACTCTTTCACAGCTCCCCAATGTGGGTTCTGCACAGCAGAATGTCTGACCGAATTGCACCCGAGCTCCTTAATTGCTCCACAATAAAGGTGCATTGTGAACAAGGTCAAAGGGGCACAAGGTGAGGTGAGACAGCCAATCGATGCTGAAAACATACAATTTCCCAAAGGTGGAACGTCCTCCTGTAATGTGCAAATTCGACTGAGTCCAGAGACAGACCTCCTCGACTAGGTCAAGCAATCACCATTACAGATGTTTGTAAGATATATAAAAAAATAGTGTTTCTTCCATGTAAAGACAGTTTCAAAAAATAATTACTCTTTCAAAGAATCCTTCATTTTAAAAAATATAACCTACATATTAATTCCCCCCCCCCCCACAAGGGAAGCACAGTCAGAAGCTAGAACAGTCAAATTGGACCTCACTCTGCTCATTTTAAAAAATTGCAGAATAAGACTTCGGTTATAGCAGAGAAGTAGCCTTGTTCGTCTGCCGTAGCAAAAGCAACTAAGAGTCTGGTAGCACCTTAAAGACCAGCACTAAATTTGTGGCGTGAGCTGTCATGAACATGAGCCCAATTCACCCGATGTAGGAAGTGGCAGGGATATATACTGCACAAAAATTTTAACGGATCTACTGAAGTCCTTTGCAACCCATGTCGTTTGGGAACACCGTGTATGGAAATTATTTTGGCCCCTGCGTTACATGATACTTATGTCATGTGACTGTTGCTGGTTGCCTAGCCAAAATGGCATCAATCCACGCACAAAGGAAGCGGGAGGAGATCATCAGCAAGACTGAGGGACAGACCCCCCAAGTTTTGCACGTTAAAAATAAACCTTCCAAAAAGATCCTAAGGGAGGGAAATTTAAAAGCAGTTTAATGAGGACAGGGTGTGGTCAATAGCCACAGAATGTTGGGCGGAAGGAAGGATGGAGGAACTAGAAGCTTTGAAGAGCAGCACTGAGTGCAAAGAGTTATGTCTTTAAGGTGTCTGTTGGTTTAGCTACTGCAGAAACTAAGCCTATTCAGGACAAGTAAGAGAGAAAGAAGGAATGGGTATGAAGATGCTCTTTGGTGGGTCAACTCCTGCTGGCAGAGGTGTAACTAAAAGGAGTTTCCACACCAAAGTTTTTGTGGGTGACCGGCACGTCACTCACAAACAGACGTGTGCAGGGAAGGGATCAGGTCCCTGTGCTGATTGCCCTTCGCCCAGATGGGACTTGCAGCATCAGCCCGGGAGACAGAACTGGCTCTAAAATTGCAAAGAAGGTAAGGAAAGACCTTTGGGGGGGTGCACATCCCTGGTTACATTCTTGTGGTGCGAGATTGCTCCTGTAACTCTCTTCAATGGTCGCAACGCCTTTTTAAAAAGGTCGACACGAAAGAGGCAAATCTGTATACCTACATTGCAAGTACATAATCCTGAAGCCAGGAAATGGCTCCATCTTTTGCACTTCGCCCTTTTCAGTACCTTTGAGGCCTTGTAAGTGACCTGCAGGAGCACTCCAACGTTATAAAAAAAATGCAACCAGGGAAGTTACGGAAGTGGCAAACGTCACCCAAACCTGCAGATCCCAGTGGCCGCTTGTACCCCAGCTGCATCTCCTTAGGGTGCCATGCGTGCAGAGCCATATGCCCAGGTGTGGAATCAAAAGGAAACCCGCTGCAGCCCTGGCACCCACCAGGATTAGCAGAGAACGGTCTGGAGAACAATGATGTGGGAAGAGAAAGAGCTTAGCGGTCCTGCTGTAGACCAGACACCTGTTAAGGTTCATGCCTAGTATGCTTCTCTCTTTCTCAAGAGACACTGCAACAGTGCTTCGAAAATTTCCCCTGAAAGGTATTTATTAAGAGGAAACATACTGCCTTTGCGTGTGCTGCTGCTCCTTCAAGAAGCACTTGGGAGACCCATGTGCATAGCTCCAGAGCCCCATCCATGCATGGCACTCCCATTGCTGGTGCAGTTACGTGCCTGCAGAACTTTTCTTCACTTCTGCAGCCAAGCAGCGGCTAAAGGTCTGGCTGCACATATGCGGGCCTGGCTTGCTCCAATGATGCCAGACTGCTGATTTTGTTTTATTTTATACTTCTACAATAAGAAGCACTGTACTGCAGTCATAGCATACCCAGCACTGCTAATTTGTTTGGCTAGCAGAGGTGCAGAACTGGCACCAGATATACATATAAGTTTATACTGTAACTAGAGTTACTTGCAGGCTCTAACAGCCACTTTTCCAAATAGTCGCTTTTGGCACTAAGCGACTCCGAGCTGAATATACCTCTGGCTGGTTATGAATGCAATATGAGCCAAGTCGTTGCTTGCAGTTAAGGGGGTTGGGGCCACAGGATCACATCCTCCCCCTCCTGCCCGCAATACCCGGAGGCGAGGCAAAGGAACCCGGTGGCATGATCCTGCGGCCCAACACATTCACTAAACCACGCAGCTAACACTCGGGAGAACTGTCACCTCTGCGCTGGCCCATCATGGCAAGGCTTAGGTTTTTACACAATGAATTAAGCACAGACCTTTCGAAGCATCACTGGGAAAGACAGTGAGAGACGGGCCGCTATGTGTTTTGTTCCGACAACAGAAAATCCAAGACTTATTGCAAAGTCGGTTCAGCCGATTGCTGGGTGGGCTCGCTTTCGGTCTCTGCTCTCCAACTGCTCTCTTGCTTCTTTGAACAAGCTAGTCAAAGCTTTTACAAAATATTATTTAGGTACCCTCTGTATAAAAAAATAAAGCCGGTCATATTCCCTCCCCGTTCCTCTTTTAAGGAAAAAGCAAACAAACCTGTATTTTCTTTTATATATATAAAAAAATTCAGTCTGGTTTTTTTTTTTTTTTGAGTGGGGGGGGGGGAGAGGGAGGGAAGCCCAGTTTCCAGTCTGATAATGGGAAGAAGCGGATACAGACATGCAACGGAAGACAGCACACTGGAACAGAAGCCCACAGAGCTCGACCTGAGACAATGGCTTACTTTTTTTTGTCCTTGTCTTTCTTGGTTTGTTGAGAGCCAGCCTGTTGCCCTTGTGACTGTAGCAGCTGGGCTGCCGCTTTCTTCTTCTGGAAGTTGCCCAGCTCCTCCTCCAGCTCCTTCTTCTTGTCGTCCACTTTCTTCTTCTCTTCCTGGTGAGTCCGCTTTAGGTGGTCAAACTTCTCGTGAAGCTGCCCAACCAGAAAGGAAGAGGGAGGTCATGGACACAGAGAGAGGCAGAGAGAGAGAGAGAGAGAGAGAGAGAGAGAGAGAGAGAGAAGAACCGTTAAGTGCAGGGGGAAATTTGTAATAGTCCAAACCTGCTGCACCAGGCTCAAAGGATGGAAGGGGCTTGAACAAGCAGACTCATGGCCTATGGTCAGAGATCACAGCATCATAGAATTGTAGACTTGGAAGGGGCCACCAGGGCCATCTAGTCCAACCCTGCAGGAACCTTTCACCCAATGTGGGTCCCTAAGATTAAGGGTCTCCAGCTTTACCAACTGAGCAAGGTCTTAGCACCCTCTTCAAGCAGAGAAGGGAACAGGGTGTGTGAAACATCAGCCCCTTTGACTGGGAAGCAGTTTGAAGACTGTGGATTGATCCACTCTGACATAAACACCAGGAGTTTGGCTGTGGTTGAGTGGTAGCAGTGCCTTCTACCTGATGAACGTTCAACTCCAGACTGGGCCCAGCCTTTTTCTATCTCCCTCTCTAGCCCCACAAGTGACCTAGGTGACTCTGGTCAGGACTGACTATGGGCCCCTCCAGAAATCTTTTTTTTTAATCATGCATTGACAAAAACACTGGAGGAGGTTCTATGGGATCCCACTTTCAATAGGGTTCATGCCTGCAACACTTTCAGGGTGGACATACAGTGGTACTTCTGGTTACGTACTTAATTCGTTCCGGAGGTCTGTTCTTAACCTGAAGCACCACTTTAGCTAATGGGGCCTCCCACTGCCACTGCGCCGCCAGAGCACAATTTCTGTTCTTATCCTGAAGCAAAGCTCTTAACCTGAAGCGTTATTTCTGGGTTATCGGAGTCTGTAACCTGAAGCATCAGTAACCCGAAGTACCACTGTACTGCTTTGCTTCCAGTCGGTGTGTGCCCCATAGCTTCCTGCAGAAATCCTGTAGTTTTTTAATACCACAAATGGGTATTATTTGGGGCTTTATTTTTTTGTCATGTTTTTGCTGCTCTACGCAGCACGAGAATCCAGTAATGTGGTAACTCTTGGGAAGCATTGCGGAACAACTAATATAGTGGCAGGATGTCCAGCACAAATGCATTATTACTGCGACAATGACTTGTTGCTGGATGCACCCAAACACCAAAAACACCAGTCTGGATGGACCCTATACATGATCAAGCCAAAAATAACTCTGGTTTGTGTTTTCTGCTTCACACAAGTGCTCCCATATGGACCCCCTGACGATTCCAAGCTGAATCATTCAGAGTCGGGTGGGGTAGGGTGGGGATCATGTATTAAGAGTGAGGGGAGGAGACCACTTACATCCTTTTCTGCTTCTTTCAACTCGGCTTCTTTTTCCTTTACCCGCATGACGAACATTTGCCTCATTTCCTCCTCCTTCTTCTGGAGCTCACCCAGGAACTCATTCCTCTTGGCTTCGTAGGTCTCTTGCAGACTTGTTATGGAAGCACCCCGTAAAAAAGAAGAAGAGAGGGGACGTGGTGGTCGTGGGCAGATAGAAAGAAAGCCAAACCTCATTAGTATCAAGGATGAGTAACATCGAAGGAAGAACAAAATAAAAACAAAAACCAGCAGATCCTGATAAATCAGCTGAGGTTGAACATGAGCCAGTGACATATCTTGCAGGGTTATTGAGAGGATAAAAGGTAGTATGAGCATGGAAGGTTGCCTTTACACCAAACTCTCCCATGAGTCCATCTAATGTGTTATTGGCAGAAGCAACTCCCCACGGGTGTGTGAGTTTGTGTGTGTCTTCCCAGGCCTGTTACCAGAGATCTGGGAGGTACTACTGGCAGCTGAACTTGGAACACACACAGAACCAGGCAGAGGGCCTTCTTGGTAGTGGTGCCCTCCCATCAGATGTCCAAGAGAAGAAGAGGAGGAGGAGGAGGAGGAGGAGTTTGGATTTGATAACCCGCTTTATCACTACCCGAAGGAGTCTCAAAGCGGCTAACATTCTCCTTTCCCTCCCCCCCCCACAACAAACACTCTGTGAGGTGAATGGGGTGAGAGACTTCAAAGAAGTGTGACTAGCCCAAGGTCACCCAGCAGCTGCATGTGGAGGAGCGGAGATGCGAACCCGGTTCACCAGATTACGAGTCCACCGCTCCTAACCACTACACCACACTGACTTTTAGAAGACACCTGAGGGCAGCAATGTACAGTGGTACCTCTAGTTATGGATTAAATTTGTTTCGGGGTGCCATGCGCACCCTGAAAAATCCGTAACTAGAGGCACCGCTTCTGCACATGCGCAGAGCGCTTCTGCGCATGCACGAGCGGCGAAACCCGGAAGTATACACTTCCGGGTTTGTTGCGGCCATAACCCGAAGATTGTGCAACCTGGAGGTTACCTGGAGCTGCCCAGAGTGGCTGGGGCAACCCAGTCAGATGGGTGACATATAGATAATAAAATTATAATGTACCAAAAAAAACAAACCCAAAACAAAAAAAACCCAGCCTTGCCACCTTATACACAGTTCAGAGCTCTTTGAAGGAAGGACAGGACAAAAATGGGATACACTGAATAAATAACTGTTCATCCCAACAATATTTACTTCCAGCCAGGATTTTTGTGGTGTGGAAACATCAAGTCCTCCTCAGTTGAAAAGTGTTTGTGAAAAGAAGCACAAAACTGGATGAAAAGCAAAGAAGGCCTGAATAACTTACTTACAGTACTTCCTTCCTTCCTTCCTTCCTTCCTTCCTTCCTTCCTTCCTTCCTTCCTTCCTCATTCATTCATTCTTCTACTACTACTATATCTTGGCCTAGTGCCTAAAAACCAACATGGATGGTGCCAGACACGTTTCTCTGGGGAAAACATTCCACAAACAGTGGGGGCCACTACTGAAAAGTCCACTCTCTGCACCTCCCTTGGATGAAGCACCTGGAGAAGGCACCATTACCAATGCTTCTTCTGTGTGGTGCAAAACGCGACACCCAAGCTGTGCTGTGCACAGACCCTGCTTCAGCTTCCCCCCTTTCTTAGAACTACACCAAAGCATCACTTGCCAAGGAGCTTGATGAAGTTTGCCTGATAACGGGGAAGCATCTAGTTCCTCTCGCCCCTTTTGTGCTGGGTCCTTCATGAAGTAAATGGTTTGTCACCACTTCTTTATCCAGCTTGGCTTCAAGAGTTCCTGGAATGCTTTCTGCTCCCTGTCAGGAAGCAAGGCTGGCTTGCTGAAGAGTCCAGGCTGGTTTGAAAAGATTAAAAGTGCCTGCACTTCACATCTATTCTCCGACTTGCGCTATGAGGCGAGAAGAAAGTACCCTTATCTGTGGTCCTCTATCTCCTCTCTTTCTCCACTTCCTCTTTGCTATCTGAACTTGAAAATAAATAAATTGCTACTTTTGGCTCTGTCCTACCCCTGCAATTTTCTCATTGCAACCACCAAGCGGAAGCCATTTTGGATCCATTTGGCCAGATCCTTTTTGAGTCCACGGCTCCCTTGACCAACTACATTCTTTCTGAGGCACCCCTGTGGGGCTCAGGAGCCCAGTTAGGCCACCCCTTGCCTGCAGAGCTGGCAGCCTCTCACCCTTTTAAAAACACCCTCTCTTGTGGGGGGGTTTCCTCAACCTCCTCTCCCCTCTCTTTGGGAGTCTTCTGGGCAGCCACTGCCGCCACCAAGGTCTCTGAGCTGCCCCCCCCCCCAAAGTGAGGTGCCTCCTCACACTGTCCCACAGAGGCCTGGGACTTGTCTGTCCATTCCAAACAGCAAGGGTTGGTGGACTGGCTGGCTGGGCTCCCTCGCCCGCTTGCTTGCTCACTTTGAGGCTGCCTCAGCTCCTGGCAACCAGCACCCCCTGGCCAGCCCCAGAGGCATCATTCGCTTGCGGAGCTTATAGCCGGGGCTGCTGCAACAAACAGCTGTGCAAGCCTTCAGGAGTCAGAGACACAAAAGGGCATCAGAGGAGGGAGGGAAGGAAAGAAGGACAGAGGCCAGTGTTGCCCACAGCACCCCTGACCACCATTCAAGGCACCCTGGTTGAAAAACACTGCGTTTGGCGATTGCTGCCATTAACAAGACAGCATCTACAGGTCTTGCCAACATTTTTAGGCCTGTGGGCACATTTGGATTTTTGAGGGAGTGGTGTAGGTGATAACCTCTCTGATCTTGTCTCTCTCCTCCTCCTCCTCCCAGACCAGATCATCCCCCCGCCCCATAAAAGAACGAAAGAAATAAAGCTTGCTTCACTTTTCCAAGGGATCTGGGCAGGAGTCAGATCCAGCAGAACTAATCTGAGTCATGAATTGCAAATAGAACAGAAAGAGGAAGAGCATCACTACCTCCTCCTTCATGTCTATGTATTTTCAAGGGATACAGAGGTAAACACACTTAAGGAGGCTTTGGAGTTATCTATACATCCGCGGGTACCATGTTGCAGACTGCTGAGCTATAGTGTTGGATTTTGCAACAGGAAGACCTGGATTAAAATCCCTTCTTAGCCGTGATGCTGACAGTGAGTCATAAGAACCTAAGAAGAGCTTGATAGATCAGGTCAGTTGTCAATCGACTTCAGCATCCTGTTTTCACAGCACACACATATACAGCAGTACCTCGGTTTCTGAACGTTCGAAAACCAAGGCGCAAAGGGCGGTCTGCAAATTTAATAGAGAAAATTGATAAAAATAACATATACACTCAGCAGAAGCCGTTCGACTTCCGAGGCACGTTCGAAAACAGAAGCATTTCCTTCCGGGTTTACGGCATTCAAAAACCAAAATGTTCGTTCAATGGAAACGTTTGAAAACTGAGGTACCACTGTACACACAATTATAGCTACATACCCACCTCTAGCTCTCTATGGCAGCAAATGAATCCAATTACCATTCCTAGGAAACAGTGCGGATGCTTCTTCCCCCAATTAAATAACATGACCATGTTCATATACTATTTCTATATGAAACTGATTTAAGATGCAGACTGATGCAGTAGCAGATAAGCTGGAAGCAGAGTCTGGATCCAGACCAGGCAAAAGCTTGGCAGGCTGTGAGGAGAACCTGCTTAGCCACATGGACAGGGAGGAAAACAGGAGAAGGTGGGTGGCGAACGAAAACCCAACATCATCTGCCAGTCGCTAGCGCACAACTCTGGCAGAGGGAGCCAAGCCTGCCTTCGGCAGATTAGGCCAAGAAACCACCATGTTCAGAAAAACAACAACAGTGAACTGGGGTAGATGAGACCCAACACTTTGCTCCTACGCTTGAATATTTGAACAGAACACTTGTTGTTGCTCAGAGACAAAGCAGAGCTGCTTTATAAATCTGAACTATTTCATACATTGAGAAAAGAGATACTGGCTCAAATAGCCAATCATCCTGTCGCCCAGCAAAGAGTAAGGATTACCCATAAAGGAAAGGGAAGTTTTTGTCAGTTATAGGAGTCTGCTCTCTCGTTTAGGCCACGGGTGGATTACCAAGGAATGTGTTTACAGGCAAACTAGCCACCTGGTAAGTTCTGTAGAATTCTTCGCCATGCTGACATGCACACATACCACCAATAAAATATATACAGGGCTTTATGCATTCTTTGCATCTATGGGGATTGCCAAGCAAGCGTAGAATTTGACCTTTGGTACGGAGTCCACCACCCTGCACATCTCAGCCGTCTTTCCCTTTACAGCCGAGGAGATAAAATTTGAAAGCATATGGGGAGGATTATGGTGTGGCCTCATCTCAGAAGCGACAAGAGGCTGGGAACCGTTATCAGGAAGTTGTTAATCATTATTTAATAGCTATAAAGCCAGCCATAGGATAATGTCTTCGGTCTGCATAGCAGATCAGTGGAAGGGCTGGTTCTGTGGGTCGACATAGTTACTATTGGACTAGCCAATGAGTCCAGCCCCTTCTATTAGGGGGTAATGGGGCATTACCTCCCCAACTTCAGCCTGTCCACAGTTAGCCTCCTTACCTACGACCAGTCCAGGTGGGGTAGGGGAACTGCCTGCCATTTACTCTGGTCTCCTTGCCTTCTGCCACAGTGAGCATTAGCCACCACTGTCCCATTTCCTATGAAAGGAATAACCTGGAACCTGAACTGTTATGACTAACTGCTCTCTACATTGGACAAACAGGCCAAACCCTACGCCAAAGGATAAATGGACATAAATCTGACATCAGGAATCACAAGACAGAGAAACCAGTAGGAGAACACTTCAGTCTCCCAGGACATTCTATACAAGATCTCAAAGTAGCTGTCTTACTACAAAGGAATTTCAGAAAATAGACTGGAAAGAGAAGTTGATGAATTGCAACTAATTACCAAACTTAAAACCATGGAGAGACCTGGTCTGAACAAAGACATTAGATTCTTATCTCATTATACATGACAAAGCTATCTTTAGCCATCTCACCCCTTTCTTTTCCCTGTAAGACCAATTGCAGTCGTTAACAGTCGTCAACAGGTTTTCCACCCCTATCAGCCAATCACCCATTCCCACCACCCTTTTGAGTAATATTCCTCCCAACCCTCTGGTGACTTCTGTTTCAGTGTATCTGAAGAAGCGTGCATGCACACGAAAGCTCATACCAAGAACAAACTTAGTTGGTCTCTAAGGTGCTACTGGAAGAAGAAAAAAATTATTTTGTTTTGCCAAGGAAAGACAGTCTCCCAACTCTTTCTCTCTTTCTCACACAGATGCACAAAAACACACACCTACAAATCCATAATTTTATTGAACCTTGGTGTGGACTTAATTAAGAGCTGCTATGGGAGCCATTCTTGCCTGAAAAGCAGGTATGAACCCATCATCATCATCATCATCATTGAGCTTTTAAGCATTCAAAGTGCTTTGTGTGTTTGTTGTAATCCTCACAACAGCCCTGGAAGGTAGGTCAATACATTATCCGAAAACTGCAGGTGGTAACTGGCTTGCCTAAAGGAAAGCCTGGGAACATGGCAATGTTCAAAACGAGCTGTGCCACTACGAAATTCTTACAGCAGAACGCCTTGGGCAAGTGCTCCAGAAATGTACTCTGCTTTCCATGCCGGTTGGGTGTTGCAGCTTCCTTACCTGAATGGTTTGCAGTCGGGGTCTGTGTCTTTGAACCCCATCTCTTCCAGCTTGCAGCGGCGATAGAGCTCGTAATGTCGGCTGTGAGTCTGTTCCCTCAAGTCTTCCATGTTCACTCTTATAAGCATTTCACGCAGCTTCACAAAGTCACAGTGGTTTTCATTTTCAACTACAAAATAAATAATAATAATAATAATAATAATAATAATAATAATAATAATAATAATACATTTATACCCCGCCCATCTGGCTGGGTTTCGCCATCCACCCTGGGCGGCTTCCAACAGAATATTAAAATACAATACTCCTATTAAACATTAAAGATTCCCTAAACAGGGCTCCTTTAGCAATCTAAAACTTATCAAGGTTCTGTCCTCTTCACCCTCCCCTCGCCCCAATTCCTTTTCTACACACAAAAGCCCTGATTTCCCTCGGGAAGATACTAGTCATTAGACCAGTTCCATCGCTCCAAAGGATTTTCCTATGAGCTTAAGGCACCTCACATGCAATACATCAGCAATAGCTACAACAACCCTGTAAAGCAGTCCAGCATTCTTTAAAAGATGGGAAGCGGAGTTGGAGAGCTAATGGCTTGCTCCAGTTAGTTCATGTTTTCATAAATCAGGGCCTTTAATCATTATGCTACAGCTGCTCTGAAAGGCACCAGCTTATATCTCTTTTCAAGAGACACAAGAAACAGAGCATATACATTAAACAAGCCATAGCTTTCCAAACAGCAGTTGTTCCCAGCTGTCATTTCTGGTCTTCACTTTTATAGTATTGCAGTCTCCCATGTGTCTCAACCATAAGGCAGTTTCTAAAGTCTCACTCTGTACCCCCAGTGAATGCTCCCTTTTGCCAGTTGACTGTTACAGCTTATCGAGAAAGGAGACTCTGCCTCCATGCATCAGCAATGGGCCCCCTCTGGATTCCTGACAGATGGCTGTCAAGCCTCTGCTTAAAGACCTCCAAAGAAGGAGACTCCACCACACTCCTTGGTAGCAAATTCCACTGCCGAACAGCTCTCACTGTCAGGAAGTTCTTCCTAATGTTTAGGTGGAATATTCTTTCTTGTAGTTTGAATCCATTGCTCCGTGCCCGCTTCTCTGGAGCAGCAGAAAACAACCTTTCACCCTCCTCTATATGACAGCCTTTTATATATTTGAACATGGCTATCATATCGCCCCTTAACCTTCTCTTCTCCAGGCTAAACATACCCAGCTCCCTAAGCCGTTCCTCATAAGGCATCTAAATCCTGAAGTTACCGGTGTCTAAAATACTGTGGTTAAAACTCTCTCAGTCCAGGAACATATTGGGTGCAGCCGGTAAAAGATGCTTCTGGGGTAGACGGTTTGCAAGTGAAAGAGAAGGCTCCTGCATCTGACACAGCTTTTGGGGTCCCAGCTACCATCTTAATGTGCTCTTCACATTCCCCCCCCCCTTTTCTCTCTTTTGCTGTTGCTCAAAGAAATTATTTTTTACAGCGCCACCCTGCATTTCACTAAACCGAAGCTGAGCAAGCAGATCTGCCACCCGACCCCACCTCTGCAGCCGACATACCTTGCACGACTCCCCATGGGTATTGCCTGGCCTTGGCCATCTTATTGCCAATCTTCACTTCTTCGGTGCTGCCAACCACAGCAAACGGGAGGTGGACCTGCAAGGCAAGAGGCACAGGAAGACCATGGGAGCCTTCAGTTGCTTTGCCAGACATATTTTCCTTAAATGAAAAAAAAAAAAGCCAAGTAAAAGCAGTGGGGAAAAAACACTTCAATAGACAACTGCGCTGGCTTTCACCGATTTAGAAGTTGTCCAAGTGTTTCTGGAACACAGCCTAACTTTTCGAAGAACGGGCTTGGTGGGAATCAAGGAAGATCAAAACAGCCTCCTAATATCTGAGTGGCATTATAGGCTGAGTGAGCTGGTTTCTTCTTCTTCTTTGGTGGCCTAGTTCTCTGGTTCCCTTTTATTTGTTTGTGTGTTTAGAATTGCATATTGGTGGGAGATTTTCTGTTGTCTGCTTGTTTTGCTCTTAGGTTTGTTGAGACCAAATGTATATGGGTATGTGCTCCCAAGTTTTTACTGTTTCTTTGCTGGCTTTCATTTGATTATAGAAGATCTTAATAAACAGTCTTAACACATGCGCACCCAAAGAAACAGCTTCCTTCCTTCCCTAGGAATTAAACAGAACCTTAGCATTTGCATTATACCAGGGGTCAGCAACCTTTTTCAGCTGTGGGCCGGTCCAGCGTCCCTCGGACCATGGGGGGGGGGCGGACTATATTCCTATGCCCCACAAATAACCCAGAGATGCATTTTAAATAAAAGGACACATTCTACTCATGTAAAAACACACCGATTCCCGGACCATCCGCGGGCCGGATTGAGAAGGTGATTGGGCCGCATCCGGCCCACGGGCCTTAGGTTGCCTACCCCTGGCTTATACCTTCAAATTAGGATTGATGGAATGTTTTTATTGTATCAGCTGGCGCTGTTTTTATTCCCCCCCTTTCTTTCTTTTCATCGTATTTGCATATAATTTTGTTTTATTTACTTTTTTAAAAAATGGATGGGGCCTGAGAATGCAGAGTACCTCCCAAAACACACAGTAGCTGGATGTGCTTTCCTTCTTAGGGGAGGGGAGGGAGTTGCAAGACAAACGGGAATGACAGCAATAAATGGGCTGGCGGGATCATAAATTGACCTGGGAAAGGAGCGGTCACAGGAGAGCGTTGTGACTCAAGCACTCACTGTCTGCTTCCTCCTCGTTCTGATTAGATGCACTTGTGCAGTTTGCATACTGATGGTCCATAGCACAAACCTGCGCTGACACTTCCTAGGGAGTGGGGAGCAGGGTGAATGGAAGGAAGTCGAGATTCTACCCACCCCATTTTATTAGCTTTCACTAAAGGAGGAAGGAAAAGGGGACTTTATAAGGGGGGGGGGAGAGCAGGAAGCCTGGCTCTAGTCCAAGACGCCTAAACTAGCCAGCCGTCCAAGGCAGCCGGTGGAAGGAGAATGCGCCAATAGATGCTTGTTTCAAAAGGGTCAGCAATCGTTATTGGAGGCAATGCAGCGGCGAGTGAGGATATTATAAAGCAGCGAAAATAGCAGCGATTAAAAGAATGGTTCTCAGCAGATACAATTACAGTAGAAGAAGAAGCTACGATAAAAAGGAATTTTAAAAGAGTGCTGTGGTGCAAAGATATCTGGGAGAATATTTCAGGAAAATGTACCTTCTCCATAGGCACCATTAAAAGTTTGGCGTGGAATTAATAACCACTGGGATTCTCACCACTAATGGCACAATTTTATAACAAATATCTGAAGCCTGGTTCAGGATGCAACAAGAACACTTAGTGCAGGCACGCCCAAAGTCCGTTTTTGGGGGGAGGCCTAATCCGACACCACGGCCAGTTTTATCCAGCCCCTGTGGCAGTTTATGTATTGGTGTCTAATAAAAAAACAACAACTTCAATCCTAAAAAAAAACTCAACAACTTTGGGGTAAAATGGGGGGGGGGGGAGGTCGGTCCTCATGCATGTTCACTTCATCAGATCTTGCCCTCTTTGAAAAAGGTTTGGGCACCCCTGACTTAGTGGTAATAGGAGAAGCATGCATACACTTAGATTCCTACCAACCAAGGTGGGGGACAGACACCTGTGTTCTTCTCCTTCTCAATGGTAAAACAGATTAAGAACCTAAGAAGAGTTATTCCAGCCCAGCATCCTGTTCTCGCAGTAGCTATGGGAAGCCTATAAACAAGACCTCCACTGTGTGGTTTGGCACAATGCATTTATATTGGTTTTCAAACTGTTCATAAGTGACATCGCCTTAACTGGAGGGGGGGGGTTTACAGACGAAATTGTTTTACCGATGTTTTTATTGTTAACTCTCTTCCGTGATATTTCACAGGAAGTACTTCATGAATGAATCGATGTTTTGCCTGGACAAGCCACAGCTGAATTGTATCTCTGCCTGGAGAGGAAGGTGGACCACAGAAAACGGGAGCGTGTCCCCTCCTGTGGTTGGAAGGCTCCAACCATGGTCTGGCTTCTAAACTGTGGCTGGAGAAAACATGGTTTGGGGTGATGTCTGAAGTGAAATCATTCCTTCAGATACGTAAAGCTGAAGTTTGCATGTCCTTTGCTCAGCTGTTTGTTTTGCTGGAGAACCCCTTTGGAGAAGAGAACGTGGGATGGGAGAACACAGCCTTTCCAATGAGCCACCCCACATTGCATGACCTGCTATCATCTCCCAGTGTTACTGCTCATCCATCCACCCACCCTACCCACTTCTGTCTCTGGAGTCAGAAGGGTAGAAAGTGCAACACATTTTGCCTATGGACCACTACTTACTGAGCACTTTTGCATATGGTCAACTCTTCACTGAGCTTCTAACCATGCAATGCATTAAGACAGACAAGAAACACAGCCCCCTGGCCTGGCCAGAATGGCGCACTTCATTTCCTCCTGCATTTCCTAAGCTCCAAACCAAAAACCTCAAAACCACACTGGAGCTCTTGGAATCTGCCAGTAAACAGCCGCTGAGCTTGCGCCGAAAAAAGATGCGCCTAACCCAGCCTGCTTAGCCATAAAAGAGGCACTTGGGATTCTTCCCCGTCCAGGATATTGTGTGTTTAGAAACGAGAGCCAAAGCCAAGAGGAAGCTGGGTCTGTTTTCGGTCTCTCGGGACTCGTCCAGGTGGTGTTTTCATTACGCTGTGTGCAATTCCGAAGGGCTGGCTTGCATTTTGGGGGAAGGCCAGGGGCCATGCCCAGCCCGGGGAGGAAGAAGAGCCAAGAGCTGGGCAGATGGGTGGAGAGAAGCTCTCGCTTACAGGCTGTGCAGGACAGCTGCCGCTTGGACATTTCTGTGGCTGAAATAACTGTCTCTGCTCCCTGCTCCCTGCTTCCTGTCCCCTTTCCACAAGCACCCACACTGGGGCAGCTTCTACTCCACACTGTGGCCATGGCCAAGCAGCACCGCCCTGGGGCAGCCTCTGGCCCCACCTACTTCTCCTCATGCATTTGAGCTCTTCTGTCTCTCTCAACATCGGTATAGCTGAAGAGCCAGGAAAAGAAGTGTTCCCCATTTATTTGCATTGCAGTGACAAAATGAGGAGTTTAGCTCACGGAGGAGAAGGCTCTCCGTAGCTACTAGCCACAACGGTTCTGCTCCACCTCCATTGTCAGAGGCAGAGTGCCTCTGGGTGCCAGTTGCTGGGAGCCACCAATGTTACACTCAGAAACATCTGGGGTGGGATATTTAAAATGCAGTCAAACCAACAATTCCTGTTTTGCTAGATAGGCAGGGTGCAAATTAGTTTATTATTATTATTATTATTACTACTACTACTACAGTTGTACTTCGGTTCTTGAACGACTCTGCTGACTAATGTTTCTGAACCCGAACGCCGAAAACCCGGAAGTAAATGCTTCCATTTTCAAACATGCCATGGAAGTTGAACATCTTCCGCTGCGTGTTTTTCAATTTTCTCAACTGAATTTGCAGACAGCCATTTGTGCCTCGTTTTGAACGTTTTGGAACTTGAACGGTCTTCCGGAATGGATTACATTCGAGAACTGAGGTACCACTGTATTATTATTATTATTATTATTATTATTATTATTATTATTATTATTATTATTATCCTTTTGCTCCTCTCTTTCCAGGTAGAGACCAGCGCTTTAGTGCCTCGTGCCTAAACGGTTTTGGGTGTTTTTACTGGCCCTGAGCTTTCCTAGTGGAAACCATTCTTTAAAGCTGAATTGGAACAAATGCCATTTGGCTGATGTTTGCACCTATTGAGCTTTAAGGAGCAGTTTTTGCAGAGAAAGCTCTGGAGCAAAAAAAAGGGTGGGTGGGTGGGATGGGGCTTGGACATGGAGCTTTAAATTGTGGACCATGCCTGGAAAGAGTGGAGGAAAGGTTAAGTGTGGATAATAAGCCCTAGGCTGCATCTAAGATGTAGTTGGCTTAGAAAGCCAAAGAGTAACATGACACGGCTTGGACATAGGTTAGAGCATCTGCTTTGAATGCAGAAGGTTCTAGGTTCAATCCCCAGCATCTCCAGGTTAGTCTGAGAGAGACCTTGATGTGAAACCCTGGAGAAATTTTGCCAGCCAGTGTAGACTGTACTGAGTTAGATGGAACAGTGGCCTGACTCTGTATAAGGCAGCTTCCTATATTGCCATGTCTTTCAAGAGCAGGGATGGAGGACACAAGGAAAACAAGGCTTACACTCATTGTGGCATTAATCTCGGCCACTGTCTCTTCATCCGTCGGGAACTGATAGATCTGGACTCCGTTGCTGACCAGCTCGCTCATGATTTTGCTCTTGAATTTATGCAGTTCGTTTTTCGCAATGGTGTCAGCTTTGGCGATTATGGGGATGATGTTCACCTGCAATGCAAACAGAGAGCATTCAGTCATACTGCACCAGTGGCTGGTGATGCAGGGACTCTCCAATGGCAAGCAGGAGGAGAAGAATGGGAGTTTGGACAGCACTTTCTGAAAGGGGCATGGAAGGGGTGTGAAAAGTCTCCCACCCCCTCTCCCCTCTCCTGAGATACTCTTCATGAATTCCATGCAAAATTAGACATGACATTCCAATGCAAAGCCAAGCCAAGCCTTCCAGGTGATGGAATTCAGGTTATAAAGCTGTGGTGAATGAAGATCTTATCAAATACCCTTGAATGTGAATTACAAACCTTTGTGTAGCCCATCTTCTCATTTCCTTCTTTTTCTTTTCTTAATTAGCTACACCGGCAGTGAAACAGATAAGATCCACCACTTTGCATTTCAGAGCAAAGGAGTTAGCCATAAATAGAAGTCACACACAAGTAGCTGTTTCCTCTCTGCTTTCTACAGAGGTGGTGAACAGGAAATGCTGTATAGTCACCCAGACTGTAGTAACGTATTTCAAACAAAAGGAGATAGCGCAACCATGGTTTTGAATTCTAAGAGCTTCTGAGCTCCTTGGGTGCTGCTATCTGTGCACACACATGAATATTCTGAATGTGAGTTGGAAAGAAGATAGTTCAGCTGCATATGGAAACCTGTTTGAAATCTGCCAGAGGCTCAGTGATCTGGTTCTGAGAGAATTTAAGTGAATAAACCTGTGCACATCTCAAGCTCATGCGGTCCCCGTCCACAGGCACAACTGCAAGGAGGAGATCAGAAGCTTGCATTTCACTCATTTTTTATTAGCTTTATCATTACATCGTAATGATCATTACCACTGTCATGATCATAACAATGGTTTGTTGAAACAATCCTACTTCGGCAAAGCAAAGTTTGAAGTTGGCACGCTTCAGTAAGCCACAGTTAAGGCAAACCACAGTTTCTTCTGAGTTCAGACATGATGCTAAAATGAGAACAGCTAAAAATGGAAGAGAAAGGTGCTGGAAGAAGGGAGGGGAAAGTCCAAGGCTTGCACAGGCTCGTTTGCATAACAACAAACCACAGTTTACCATGACAGTCAAGCAAGACCACTAAACAGTCTTAGGAAATATCACTTGTTTTTCAGATTAGTTTCCTATGCATAAAGTGGGAACAATAGTCACAGGGTTGCTGGGAAGCAGAGCAGATCAGGGCTGTGGTTGCAACCCCTACTTACTTAGCAGAAAGTCCTACTGGGTCCTATGATACTTCCTTCTATATAAATACACAAGGTTGTGCAAAAGGTAAAGCATCTTGAGGACTTTCCTTAGTGCTATGTAAGTGATTCACAATGTGCTTCCAGGGCCACAAACTGTGTTTCTCTCTTGCTTTATGAGGTTGAACATTTGTAAGGAAAAAGAAGGAACCACACGTAAGCCACAAGGTTAAGGACTGCTTAGGTGCAGTTTCCTTCCATAAAACCAGAGGATTAATTTTTTTTTTTAAAAAAAAACCCAACAACAACCCTGGTAGAGATGATGTTAATATTGACCCAGAAATCAAGAGCTTTTTAACTACAGACAGTGCTTGACAATCCTCTTATATTATATAAACTCCCTTCCTGTGGGTGCTGTTAATCCTTATTTGGAAGAAAAGCAAAAAAAACAAAAAAAAACTTGTGCTAAAATTAAAGGCCTTATTTTAAGCAAATGTCTATTGGGGGGGGGCAGAATCTGGAATCATTTTAAAAATTACTTTTTAAAGGACCATTTCAGTCGATTAACTGTAGGTTTTAAGAAGTAAATCTGCCTGAATTTGAACAGGCACAATTTTGGGGGTGGGTGGGTGGGAGGAAGCACATTGAGGGCAAAACAGCACACTAAGTGGCATCAGCCACAGTTTCAGAATCCTACCCCTCCATCAAAATGCCACCTCTCGCTCTCAAAGCTTCTTACCATTAAGTGAACTAGCATGGCATTTTTATTTCGCTCCGCAATTCTCCGCAACAGAAATCAGCTTCACTGTTACAATTGTGCGACAAGCAAGGCAAGGTCTCATTGAGGTGAGAAGTGGAGTACCTTACTATCGAGCTTCTTCATGGTGACCAGATCGAGAGATTTCAGCGAGTGGCCGGTAGGTGCGATGAAATATAAGCAAGCGTGAATCCTGGTGTCGTGGTAATTAAAGAGGGAACGCTTGATCTTCAGCTCCTCCTGCAGGTAGGCTTCGAACTGGGCGTCTATGTATTCCACAATGGACTTGTAGCTGAAAGCAGAAGAATCACATTTCAAACCCAGATGCAACTGCCATTATAGGGCTTTCGTCAAGGTGACTTCCAGTGCAGTTATAGGGCCGGTCTTCCCCTCAAACACACCAAAAACAAAAGCCAAGTTTATCAACGGGAGAGGAAGAGGATTAGGTTTCTTCCCAGGTTCTTCGACCACCCCCTGTCCGCCATCTTGTGTAATCATGGCAAGCACAGGTCAAGATGGTGGGAAGGCTGGCAACAGTTTGCTCAAGAAGAAGAAGAAGAGAAGAGAAGAGTTTGGATTGGATTTCCCGCTTTATCACTACCCGAAGGAGTCTCAAAGTGGCTAGCATTCTCCTTTCCCTTCCTCCCCGACAACAAACACTCTGTGAGGTGAGTGGGCCCGAGAGACTTCAAAGAAGTGTGACTAGCCCAAGGTCACCCAGCCATAGGTGTCAACCTTTCCCTTTTTTGTGCGGGAAATTCCCTTATTATAGCATTGGGAAACAGCAGGGAGGGTTGACAGCTATGTATATAGCAGTAGGGAACAGCAGGGAGGGTTGACAGCTATGCACCCAGCAGCTGCATGTGGAGGAGCGGAGACGCAAACGCGGTTCACCAGATTACGAGTCTACCGCTCTTAACCACTGCACCATACTGGCTCTCAAGTTTCACATAGTAGGCTGCTGGCTAGCACCCTACACAGGGCAGGTAGGTATTACCATGTCTGAAAAATGTGACAAAGCCTGCATACTTGGAATGCACTCAGGCTATATACAACTTTATAAAGCACATTCGAAGCACATTTCCCCCTGGAAATAATTCTGGGCACTGTAGTTTGCTAAAGCTTGCTGGGGATCATAACTCTCTGATGGATAAACTACAGTGGCCAGGATTCTTTGAAGGAAATAATGTACTTCAAAGGTACACTGTGAACACAACCCTTACCATTTTTGCCCTTTGCTTTGCCTGAGGGCTTTCCTTTTGACCCACTGCTTCCCCAGGAAAACCCGGCTGAATCGGAACAAATGGCAATTCGGGTTTTCTGCAGACTGTCGCTGGGTCTGATTATTATTTTATTTGTTGGTTTTGTTTTATTATTTATTGACTGTCTGGAGACAAGACAATCACGTCATGTGCCAATAGCAGTGACCAGAGGAGAAATGACCGCTGGGAGGAGCAGAAATGAAGAAACGCTGTGGTGCATCTACAACAGCATAACCATACACCTTAACCTGCCCCAGCTGTAACAAAACATCTCTCTCCCTGCATTGCAAGGGGTTGGACTAAATGACCATTGGGTTCTCTAGTTCCCAAGAGTCCCATTCCCCATGATTTTCCCATATCGGTCTCTACAGCCACAGCAGGTGCTGCAACCTGCCAACAGTTTGACTTCGTCCCCCAAAAGGTGCAGTCCTCCATTGATCTATTAGTAGCAGTAGTAGTACACAGTCCTTCATCCAAAGATCTCAGGGAGGTTCGCAGCGTAAAAATACAAGACAATACGATTAAAAATATGATTCTATGGTGTTTTGCAGGGAAAACTAAAAGAAAAAAGTGTTGCAGACACAGAGCTTTGAAATATGGATCTGTCCCTAGAAACGTGGCACAAAAGGAAGTCTGGGTGAACCCTTATTCATCCACAGCCGGGGGGGGGGGTCTAAATTATGTGGCAACGTCCCGTCCCCCCCCCTCCAACCTTTGAATAGCCTTTTATCGCAGATCAACTTGGGGCAAGGGAACCTGCTTACGTGCTGAATGGGTCCAGAATTTCGTGCTTTTACAGAGATACTGCCCACAGCTGGGTGTTCAACTGAAGATGAACCTTCTTTGTCAAAACAGTTTGTAATGAGCTGGGAGCTGCTGTGATTGAGTGTCCGGCTATCAGGACATCCCGTTTGTACGCTGGGAGCTAAATTAAAAAGCTGCTAATCCCCCCCAGCTGTTCCCAATGTCCTGTTCCTCGGTTTTAAGGGGGAGAGGTGGTTTTATACAAGGGGAACGACAGCCTACAGCAAATCTCACTCTTAAACAGAGAGATTTCGTGATTAAGAAACGGAAAACTTGTGCTACTGGGATTGCCCAAAAATATTTTTTTTTTTTTGCTAGAGCGTAATGACAGGCAGTTAGACAAACCAAATGCATTCTGGGGAGCAGGCTTTGAGCTGCAGTTTTGTGCCTAAGGCATTATGTGCAAAAAAAACAAAACATTTTGGGTCAAGTAGGATAACACTGTGGTTGACAACGCTCAAGATTGTATGAACGGCCAACCTCAAGCCATAGGCCCCACTTAAGCCAAAGAAAGATATTCTTCAGCTCCAGGGTCAGAGGTCCGGGCTTGTTAATTGCATGAGGAGATAAACTTGTTTGAATCCTGGTTTCTTGGTAATTTGATGTTTTGTTCTGATTCATGTATCACATTGTTGGTTGACAGTTCTTGTATTGCGTGTTATATTGTTGGTTTTGTGGTGTGCCTTTTAATATACTGCTAGGTAACACTGTGGGAACTTTTGTGTCGAACACTAATTTAACAAGTAAGAATTAATAATAGTCGTAGTACATGAAAGAGTGCCCTCCCGCACCAAAGACACTCATGTATGCTGACAGCCCATAATGTGTTAACAGGGTAGAGGGCTGTGAACATGTAAAAAAGTAGGGGAAAGTGAAGAGGGCTAATGGATGGGGTTCCCTTCAGGTGTTAGTCCCAAGATGGCTTTGATATGAAGTTTTAGGAATTTGACCTTTCCTGCCACATAAACCGAGATTCTCAGGAGGCCAAACTCTGCTCCAGATTCCATACTTCATGCTGGGCAGTGTTGTGCAGAAGACCCACAGGCAAATTTCTGACAGGGCCTCATAGCATGAGGGCACGATGCAGAGGACTGCAACGCCTGTGTCTGTGGCCTTTTGCATCGCTGTGGAATGTGAATACCGAGCTAAGGAGAAGCATGGAAGGGAGGGGGTGGGAAAGTGGGAAAGGAAGGGGGAAGAGCGAAGGAGCAGCTGGTGGCTGGGGGAAGCCGGAGGCAAGCAGAGGGAAGCTATGTCCGAGCGCCCACAATGTGGCAGGGCAGGTTGAGGGCCCTCTGCACTTTTAATAACTAAAGATTCTGTGGCCAGGAAAATCCAAAGCCTGAATCAAGAAGTGCTGATATTGCAAATGAACCCAACTCATAATGTACCTGCATTTTTAAATATACTTTACGATGGTTTTGCTGATCATGCAGAGGGGTTAAGTTGCTTCGTGGAGGTGGGGCACTCGGGTCCCAACCACCATCACTGGAGATGTTCCTCAGCCACCCTTCTAGCTCCTAAGGCATGCATTGCCAATACGTGCACTTTCAAGCCTCTATCTGCAGACGTTAGGGACTAGGAACTTGCTCAGTTAAGTACTGTACATGAAAATAGATTCTCCAGAAAAACTGAATTGTGCACACAATAAAACCAGTGTTTGAAATTAGCCAGGCGCCAGGAGCGTTTTGCTACTGGCATAGGTCCATTTGGGACTACTTAGAGATTTCTGGGCACAGTTTAAAAACCTCTGCCTTAGCCCATCGTTAATACCATTTCCATTTCAGCTGTGTGTGTGTTTCTCTTTTCTGCACTAGGACAACTGTTGTAAGAGCAAGCTACAGTCAAGCATTGTAGTTGAGATCATAGACTCATAAAATTACAGTGTTAGAAGGGACCCAGAGGATTATTTAGACCAACCCCCTGGTGAACAGACATTCCGTTGTGGCAACCGCAACCTAGATTCAAGGTGCTATTTGGAGCCTAGCTTAAATACCCGAGTTTCTAACACCGAATATAACATTCCGTGCCCCTTCTGCACACCCACAGAACTGAGGCATGGGCACAGACAACTGTAGTTCAGGACACACAAAAGAAAATACTTCTACACAACATCAGGATTCCTGCTTCGGACAAAGGCTTGCTGCAAAAATCGCAGCATCCAAAGGAAGCCACTCTCCTACAGAAGACAGGTGGCCTGCAAATAACAGGTAAAAATATAAGGTGACCCTGCTGGATCTGGCCAATGTCCCATCTAGTTCTCACAGTGGCCGACCAGCAGTGTTCGAAACTCCCATTGTTCTAGGCGCATTTTGCAACAGGGAATTTCTGAGCAGTTTCTGAGCTCTGGGTGCAGTACTGCGCCTAAGATTTCAGATTAAAACTGCAGAGTGGGAGGAAAGTAGGACGTTTTTCTGCCTCCCCACTTCCAGCTACTCTCTGAAGACTGGAGAAGAGACCCTGTTAAGAATATTAGGGGGGTGGGCAGGGGAAGGACTAGACCATGTGAAAAATGAACGTAATATTTTAGCTGCAGTCCATTCATTTTCAGCTTTGCACTCTCGTTATAGAAAAAGCACACCTAGACATTCCGAGCTGGACCATGAAGAAGGCTGACCGCCGAATAATTGATGCTTTTGAATTATGCAAGAAGATCAAACCTATCCATTCTGAAGGAAATCAGCCCTGAGTGCTCACTAGAAGGACAGATCCTGAAGCTGAGGCTCCAATACATGAAAAGAGAAGACTCCCTGGAAAAGACCCTGATGTTGGGAAAGATGGAGGGCACAAGGAGAAGGGGACGACAGAGTACAAAATGGTTGGAAAGTGTTCTCGAAGCTACCAACATGAGTCTGACCAAACTGTGGGAGGCAGTAGAAGACAGGAGTGCCTGGCGTGCTCTGGTCCATGGGGTCACAAAGAGTCGGACACGACTAAACGACTAAACAACAACAACAACAACAACAGACATTCCGTTGCTGTGCCCATAACCTAGGTTTAAGGTGCCCTTTAGCTCCTAGCCTTCATATCTCAGTTTCTAACATTCTGCTGACCAGATGCCTGTGGGAAGCTTGCAAGCTGAACATGAGTGCAACAGCCCTCTGCCCACCTGTGAATCCCAGCAACTGGTATGCTGAGCCGTGACGTCTCAGAAACGTTCTGGTTTGTTAACCCACTCTCCATTCTTTGTCCCTCGCTCCCTTTGCCCACATGTTCAAGAGATAACTGCATTGCTTTGTTTCTATGGCATGAAGGCAGTGCTTCAAAGTTCCTGTAGCCACGAGCACAATTGCTCTCCTTGTATGTGCTCTTACCGCCAGCATTTCAGACTTGAACATAACCTAGGCTTGCCTGATGCAACTCTCCTGGGTTTCTTCCTCCCCAGCTCTGCAACCAGATATCCTTTCCAGAGGGAGCCAGCATGGTGCAGTCATTGCAGCAGGGGGGGGGGGGTTCAGATCAAATGACACATTCCCTTCTGGATGACTTTGCCCGTGGTGGGGCCAGAGGCATAAATGGATGGAGCAATGAATATCTATCAATATCTATATCTATATCATCTATATCTATCTATACACATACATACACCCACCTACCCCCCTTTATACAGTTGTCTAGTTTTATGCCAGGGGTCAGCAACCTAAGGCCCATGGGCCACAGGCAGCCCATGGCGGTTGTTTAACCAGCCATGGACCCCCGCCACCCGCTCGGTTGGCACCCGTGCACCGTGCTAAACTGGCGCGGAGCAGAGCGGGGACCGCCTTCTGCAACGCTGGGCGGCTTCCCATTGGCTGCAGGAAGTTCCTGCAGCCAATGGGAAGCTGCACACACCTCCTCCGCGCCGGAAGGAGTGCCGAAGGAGCATTTGCGCATGCGTGCATGTGCGCACGCTCTGGTGCACAGCGGCGTCTGCGCGACCGTGAACCAGCCCAAGCCGCAAAAACTTTGCCGACCCCTGTTTTATGCGCACACCTCTGTCCTGCATCCAGGGAAGCAAGAGACATCATTGGGAGTTCAATGACACAATTAAACCAGGCAGAAACACCCAGGCAGGGTGCAATGCAGGCTTGGGGAGGGTTTTGGAGTGAGGGGAGTCTTGAAGGCCAGATACAGAGTCCTGGAGGTTCCTCACAGATTAGGAGCTGCATTGAAGGATGACCTCTGGGCCAGCCGCTGCGTTTTCAGCCTAACCAACCTCACGGGATGGTTGTGAGGATAAGGAACCGTGTGGGTGAATGGAGGCCTCAATATGCAACCATGGCAATGGTGCCAGGGGCTGCGCTATACCCGTCTCTCCTTCCACGTGCTGTGGCAGCTGCGGTATCTCACCCACCTTTATGGAAGCCAAGACGCCTCACTTTCAGAATGGGTTAAAAAGCAGGCATCCTTGAAATTCTTCCCCACAAGCCACACATTCCAAGAATTCCTTGCTAAAGCTTATTTCCTATTTAGGAAAGTTTAGATGAAGTCATTAAAATAGCTTTGCCGCCAGATAAAGTACAGTCAGCAAACTGCAGGCATTTAAAGTTCAGCTACGACATGCATTCCCAAAACTGGTTTGAAACAAACTTAAATCATTCTTGGGTTTCCTGTGTGGAAATAGCCCTGCCAGCTAAACTGGTTTTTAAAAGGAAATAATAAGAGACAGAGCCATTCAAACAACATATTCCGGGTTTCAGGTAACATGCAAACAGTGAAATGAATTGTTTCAAGAAATGTTTTGGCGAGGCTCAACTGAAAATCCCCTTGCTCGTTTACTTGATTACATTTTTAAAATGTATATATTGATTTCACAGAAGGTAAGGCTACACATTATAAATAACACAAACACCAGGAGAGAAATCCCCAGAATTGTAAAAATGAATAGAATCATAGAGTTGTAGAGTTGTAAGGGACCCTGAGGATCATCTAGTCCAACCCCCTGCAATACCGGAATATGCAGCTGTCCCTTATGGGGATCGAACCTGCAACCTTGGAATTATCAGCACCATGCTCTAACCAACTGAGCTATCCAGGCTGACCTAACGCTAAGTTAGTGTTTAGTCTGATTATTATTTTGCCTCTCTTCACAGGTTCCATATACTGGATCATATATTGGTCAAATATTAGGAGTCCAGCAGCGCTGCATTATGCTCTATGCAGGTTAAGAAAGCTTGCTATCCATAGGTTCCCCTCAGCACCTTACATTTCAAGCACTCTCCAACTGGGATCAAATCATCTAAAACAGAGCTTTCCAAACTGTGTGTTGCGACCCATTAAGTGTGTCAGCTTCAGTGTGTAGGTGTTTTCACGCAAATGCTCCTCCTGGGCCCGGGCTGGAAAGGAGTTAGTTTAAAATAATAATAAATAATTTATTTATTTATACTCCACCCATCTGGCTGGGTTTCCCCAGCCACTCTGGGCAGCTCCCAACAGAATTAATAATGATGAT
This sequence comes from Lacerta agilis, assembly GCF_009819535.1. Classification (NCBI taxonomy): domain Eukaryota; kingdom Metazoa; phylum Chordata; class Lepidosauria; order Squamata; family Lacertidae; genus Lacerta; species Lacerta agilis. The sequence goes on from NC_046320.1 coordinate 64,073,430, forward strand.
GATGATGATGATGATGATAATAATAATAATAATAATAATCAAACAAAAACTTCCCTAAACTGCCTTCAGATGTCTTCTATAAATCAGATAGTTGTTTATTTCCCTGACATCTGAAGGGCGGGCGCCACCACCGAGAAGGCCCTCTGCTTGGTTCCCTGTAACCTCATTTCTCACAGGGAGGGAACCGCCAGGCGGCCTTCAGAGCTCAACCTCAGTGTTCCGGCTGAACAATTTGGGGGTGGAGACGCTCCTTCAGGTATACTGGGCCGAGGCCGTTTAGGGTTTTAAAGGTCCGATTTGCTAGTAAAACTGAATTACTGTGTCACAAAATGATGCATGTCTAAAAAGCGTGTCACCAGTTTGGAAAGCTCAGCTCTAAAATACTGCTAGCACCGACAACACTGATGAGAATGTCTTGTGCCGCCTGAAAGAGAAACCCATCTTTGGCTGACCTTGTGACAAACACGGGTACCGAACGCAGCCCTGGGTAATCAAGCTGCATGACCACAGAAGACCCACCAGCATGCATAAAACTGGAAAAGACAAAGGAAAGTCTTGAAACGGGGTGCATCTTGTGATCCTAATCTCTCCCCGCCCCCCAGACCTGCCTTCTTCAGAAACTGGAGACAACGCATATGTTCCACAAGTGGTCTCCGTCAACAGTGCACATTGTAAGCAACCAGTGTTGACGTCTTAGAGCTCGTCCTGCTCTGAGCTTAGAGAGAAGGACCTCCTTGTAAATCACTAAAATGAGCCAGCAAGGCCCAAGCCAGGGCAGGAGACTAATTGCAGCCGCGATGCTCTGCTTGCGATCGTTTGGGACAAGCGCCCAATTGTGAGAAGGCGCAGAGGAGGTAACGGCTGTCCCATTCACGCCGTGGGTCATAGCGAGAGCCCTGCTGTACACTCTTGAACAAAGGAGGTCTTGACAGACGAGGGGAGACAATGCTTCTGGCTCTTGCTGAATTAAATCAGGCGCAAAGCGGTTCAGGAGACAAAGTGGCAACACATTTCCATATGGGACACCTGCTCCTGGGGCGGGGCGGGGGGCTTTTCATTTTAAAAGTCCTTTCTCCTTTGGTTTGTGCACTTATGTGCCGCTTCAAAAAAATAAGAGCTGTTTCAGTGTGTGTGTACACACAAAATACACACATCCAGGCTTGATGAAGGGAGAGGAGAGTTCAGGAAGAAGGGCTGAGATTCCAGGCAAGGTTTGAAACCTAAGGCCCCATCTGCACATTTACAGCAGTACCATACCACTTTAATCAGACATCGCTTCCTCCCAAAGAATCCTGGGAACTGTAGTTTTATTGAAATTTAGAGAGAGAGAGAGATTAGGGGACCCTTATTCCCCCTCAGAGAGCTACAATTCCCAGAGTTCCCTGGGAAGGAGGATTGATTGCTAAATTCAGGGCTTTTTTCCAGCCAGAACTTACCGGTAGTTCTGGCACTTCTCAGGTGGACACCATTGCCATTATAAGAGAACAAGGGAGGCATTTGTGGTGAGTTCTTTTTCTAGAAAAACAGCACTGGTTAAACTGCTCTGGGAGTTGTAGTGGGTGAAGAGGGGTCTGCTAATAAGTCTCGGCACCCTTAATAAACTACATATCCCACAATGCTCTGGGGGGAATCATGCCTGTTTAAAGTGGTATCATAGTCTTTTAAATGCATAATGTGAATGGGGCACTGATATCACTACAAATTTACTGGTACCCCACCATTTTCGCTGACAGGACTCAAGCTGGCTTACAGATAAGAATGGCTGAAAACATAGAAAAATCATCAGAAAAACCCAAAATGGATAGAATCGAAATTATATACACATGAAAGCAGCCAACTGGCAAAAGCCTGCTTGGACGACAAAGCCTTCACCTGCCAGTGGAGGGAGACAGTCCAGCTTCTCCAGGGAGGGAGTTTCAAAGTCTAATATGCAAAGGTCAGACTCATCACATCCATTGTTCCACTTAAATCTGAGTCTGTCCCTGCCCCCAAATGGATAAGTCAAAAGTTGTCTGTGTCACAGTATCTTTCTCACGGAGGGCTGTGCCACTTCAAAAGGCACTTGGGGGGGAAATCACATGCTTGAAAAGCATACCACATTTCATCCTGCAGATCAAGAGGCAAATCGAACATGTAAACTTTCCGCCGAAACCTTCCGGCATGAGGAAAGCTTACACGTGTGATTTCTCTCTAATCTGCAAAGCGCTTGGCCCTTCAGAGAAGAGCCTGGAGCAGCCTTAATGCTACCTGTCATCTTTGTTGATCTGGTCTCCAAATCCCACCGTGTCAACGATCGTCAGCTTCAGGCGGACGTTGCTCTCCTGAAGTTCGTAACTCCTCGCTTTCAACCGCACGCCAGGCTCGTTGTGAGTGGCCGGGTCGCTTTCAAACTTTGTGTTGAACAGGGTGTCCATGAGCGTCGATTTGCCAATGCCAGTTTCCCCTGAAAAGGACCACATTCAGGTTAGGAGTCTGAGAAGCCCATAGCCACTACCTTTAGCCTCCCAGTGACTTTCTTCCTGGAGTCCAAATCAAGGATATTCTGCTTAAATGAGACATTAGAATTCCAAAGTTGCAGGAATGGGGCAAGGCAAGCATTGCTTAGGAATGAGACTTCATGGTCTGCTAGATTAAGTAATTTACAGTTCAAATCCTAACTTCGCAAAGAGATCAAGCTAGGCAAACTTCAGGCTTGCAGAAGCTGCTTCATTTTTTTACCAGGACTCTTAAGTTGACCAATGGGAGTAAAGAGCAAAAGTCGTAGGTTTGAGTCCTACTTGGAGCCTACCCAGTGAAATTAATGGACATGAGGCTATTCATGTTTTTTTTTAAATTTCACTTGGTCTACTCTGAGTAGGGCTAACACTGAATGCAGCATGTACACTCAAAGTTTCGGGATTCTGAGCTCAGGAGCTTGTTTCAAATACTAGACCTGGCATTTTGTTGCTGCTACTGTTAAAACAAGTGAGTGTCAGAATTCCTTGGGACTCAGGCTGCTTTAGTTTATAAACCAGCATGTTCAGGTCACACAGTTAAAATGCATTTGGCACTCCTGTGCAAAAAACTGAACTTTCTGTGGTAAGGAAAGTGAGGGGAAAATACACTGGAGAGTGTGGGATAACAAAAAGTTTGATGTGGGATTATTTCACACCTTCTCACAGATGAGATAATAAATTATCAATATAAGTTGTATTATGTGTGTGTGGGTTTTATAAAGGTTTAAAATGTTTACTTAGCTATTTAAAGTGATTTATTACAGGCATGTATGTATCTACTTGCCTCTCATCAGCTGATTTTATTTTTATTTTCAAAACTATCCTTAACAGCCTTGCAACTCAAATTATAAGACATTCATTCATTTTTAAATATGGCAGGAGAATCTTTCTGGACCTGCACCAGATATGCTGTATTTTTTTTTATCTTTTTATGTTAACTTGTGGGACTTACTTTTGCCTGGCAAACGATAACTGGGAAGAGGTTTATTATTGCCTGGACAGACACAATTGTTTCTTTTTTTAAAGAGAGGTTGCTATTTGTGAGCTATAGCCTACACAGGTTTGCATTGCTTCAAAAATCTGCAAGACCTATTTCATCAGTTCTCAGTTAAAATTGCATCCAAATGTTACATCAAATCAGAAGTCTACAACTGCTAGAACACAGCACTTTGGGAAATCTATTAAGAACAACATGCCAACATTGTTTTTGCAGCACTTACAAAACTCAGCACGTTAAAAAGGATCTAGGGGTCTTAGTAGAACACAAGCTCAACATGAATCAACAATGTGATGCAGCAGCAAAAAAAGCTAATGCAATTATAGGCTGGAGCAAAAGAAGTATTGTGTCCGGATCAAGGGAAGCAATAGTACTGCTCTATTCTGCCTTCGTCAGACTGAACCTGGAGTCCTGTGTCCAGTTCTGGGCACCACAATTTAAGAAAGCTATTGACAAGCAGGAACCTGTGCAGAGGAAGAGAACCAAGATGACTAAGGTCTGGAAACCAAGCCATATGAGGAGTTAGGTATGCTTAGCCTGGAGAAGAGAAGGCTGAGAAGAGATATGATAGCCATCTTCAAATACCCGAAGAGCTGTCACATGGAGCAGGTTTGTTTTCTGCTGTTCCAGAGGCTAGGACCCAAACCAGTAGATTCAAATTGCAAGAAAGGTGATTCCGACTAAACATTAGGGAGAACTTTCTGACAGCAAGAGCTGTTCAACAGTTGAATGGATTCTCTTGGAAGGTGGTGGGTCTGCCTTCCTTAGTGGGTTTTTAAGCAGAGGTTGGATGGCCATCTATCAAGGATTCTTTCTTTCTTTCCATCCTCATTGCTGGTGCAGAAAGAGGCAGCTAGCTTCCAACTATATTCCTTTAGTTACTACCTTGATTTCGCTTTCCTCCCACGTGTTTTAGCTGACAGCTCTTCCTTTGGCACAAAGAGCAGCTTAAAATCCCAGTTTGTTGCTGTTGTTCTTTCAATCATGGGTGCAAACCTTCTCCATTAATAACAGAACTACAAAACCAGTAGGATGCAATGCTCGGGGCATGATAACTGTTATTATATTGAGAACATACAGTGGTGCCCCGCTAGACGAAAATAATTCGTTCTGCGAAAATTTTCGTCTAGCGGGTTTTTCGTCTTGCGGAGCGGCAATGACAGCCGCGCTCCGCAAAACGAAAAAAAAAAAAAAAAGACGAAAATTTTTCGTCTTGCGAGGCAGCCCCATAGACTTTTTCGTCTTGCGGGGCAGCCTTCCGCTAGACGAATGCCTTCGTCTAGCGAGTTTTTCGTCTTGCGAGGCATTCGTCTAGCGGGGTACCACTGTAGCTTGTAATGCACACTGGGGGTCCCACCACCAAGTCCTAAAGCAGGGAATGGGAAACTATGGCCCTCCAGATGTTTTTGGACTCCATCAAATGCAGCCAGCATGGGTGATTGGCAGGAGTGATGGGAACTGTAGTCCAATAAGTCCCTCTCACTTGCCTTGCCCTGCAGCGTTCTTTGATAGGGAACTGCTAAGAAGTCATCCCAGGCCACTCTATTCTGCAGCCCAGGAGTGCTCCAGAAATATCTGGTGCAGCCCACACTGTTGCATTTTGTCTTTCCGTTAAGAGATACACGTTATTGGACAAAGGAATCAATTAGCATGCTATTTCTTATTTTCTTTTAGCAGGAAAAAAATATATGTGCCAATTAGCACTGGGTTTCAACCTTAATCAATTTAGCTGGAAATGGGTGGGAGGGCCCAGAACTTAATAGAGAAAGGCTAAATTTAAATCGGCGGGGCTGGGAGTTTATGGGCACGTTTACTCATTTTTTTCTGACGTCATTTTGGTTTGGGTATGTTACTGTAACAGGAAGCAAAGAGAAGCAACACAACTGGGGTTGGCCTTTCCTTCTTGTGGCAAGTGGGACCTTCCACTGGTTAAATTATAAACTGCCGCATATTTCCTGCAAAAAAGGCATCAGCACAGAGGTTTTGGCAAGAGTACGAAAAGCTCAACTGCGTAAGACCATACATCTACCAGTACATCATAGCCAAGCACATACTATCTCCAGGGCTTTTGACTGCCAATTGCTGGGATTGAGGAGAGCTTCTCATGATGTCGAAATCAACTTCGTGACATGACATATTAAAAAGCAGCTTTTCAGTATGTACAAAATCCTATTTTGTCAGTGCCGTAGTACATTCTTTTCTCATTTCTTCATCTTCTCTTGTATTTTTCCGTCTGACGTATTCCACTTGTGGAGGGCTGTTCCATTCAGGTGCTGCTTGAGATCTTCCCATAAGGCACCTGGTTGTCCACTGTGAGAGAAGGATGCTGGCCTGACCCAGCAGGCTTTCCTTATGTTCTTAAACCAGCTGTGGAGGCAAGTCATGTTCCTTTTTTTTTTTTTTAAACAACAACGGTGCAATAAAACCCCAGTCAATATTTTCTCTTTTAAAAGGAACAGTGAAGCTGCCTGCTAAAGTTTCATTGTAAAAACAAAACCGGATTTCATATAAACAGGCAGCAACGGGAATAGCTCAGCCCTGCCAAGCAAAGTGCAGAGATCAATGGTTTCGTTTTGCGGATGCACAGAAATGCCTTTCAGGGGATGCAAATAGGAAAGGTCTCGGGGAAACAACATCGCTCCAGCCTCTAGAAGCTCAAACCACTTTGTTCAACAGCTTGCTGCGGTTTTGATGACATCTCTTTTCGCCGTTGTTTTAATTTGATGGATATGAAAACACTAATCCTCATGGGAGAGCAATGAAGAGGCAGCGGCCTTTTGCATTCCACAGATAAAATTTGACTCCAGATGACTTTGGCTGCAACCTTGAGGGCAGTTCACCCTGTACTCAGCCTCAGAAGAGAGGCTATGTGTGGATGCCACAATTCCCACTAGATCGTGGAGAAAGCAAAGCAATGCGATGCGAACAGATGCAAACTGCAGCTATCAGCCTGCCGAGCTTCCTTTTTGTTAAAAAAAAAAAGAGGAAAAGAAACTCAAGTTTCTAGTCCCTTGTGTTTACAAAGAGATGGGAGTGCGAGGGAATTACCTGCTGAAATCTCAGGAGCCAGAGGGGCGGCTGAGCGAGGCTTCCAGTCTTTGGGGACATTTGCTTGAGAGTTTCTCAAGGGCTGCAATTTAGTGCTACATAGGCTTGTGAGGAATTCACCGGGGTGGGGAAGAGGCACAATTTGGAATATACTGTACATAATTCCAGTTCTATAAACTTGCCTTGCAGCATTGGCTTATTTATTTTTCTTACAAAATTTATAGACCACTTAATAATGAAATAAATAAATAAATCTCTAAGCAATTTACCTAAGGTACTAGAAAATTTTATCATATACATATACATATATATATATATATATATATATATATATATATATATATATCCCCTGCTTATGGTACGAACTCCTGCCCTTTCTTTGCCAATATATGGGCAATGACATAATTCAGTGCGAGGAAACGGAAGGATACAGTGGAGTTCCCTTTGAAATGGTTGTGTCAGCGCAGGGTATTTTGTACTTCCCACTCGTCCCCGTCCCCCCCCCCAGTGTTATCTACATAATTCTCCATGAGAGCTCCATGAGAGCCAGTGTGGTGTAGTGGTTAAGAGCGGGAGACTAGTAATCTGGTGAACCGGGTTCGCGTCTCCACTCCTCCACATGCAGCTGCTGGGTGACCTTGGGCTAGTCACACTTCTCTGAAGTCTCTCAGCCCCACTCACCTCACAGAGTGTTTGTTGTGGGGGAGGAAGGGAAAGGAGAATATTAGCCGCTTTGAGACTCCTTCCGGTAGTGAAAAGCGGGATATCAAATCCAAACTCTTCTTCTTCTTCTTCTTCTTCTTCAGAAGGTGCATTCGCATTCATTGTCAACAATCGCTCACTTTTTACAGGGCAGTGTGTGGGATCTCCACATTTAAACACCTCGTGTGGATAGCATGGCCCCCATTCCTTCGCCCTGAATGACTGGGGAAAGTGCAGGTCTGTCATTGAGAAGTGGCTACAAGCCCGGAGCGGTATGCCTCTGTATACCAGTCACTTGGATTCAGATGTGAGGGGAGAGCTGTTGTACTCAGGTTCTGCTTGCAGAATTCCCAGAGGCACCTGGAAGCCCAGCAATTAAGAACAGGACACTGTTCTTCTCATGTCCTGACACCAGGTGCTTAAGCAGACACCTAAATGCCAGTACTTGGTGTTCTTATGCACAGCATGCAATGCTCAGTGGCAACTAGGCTATAGCTCTCCAGTGTCCCAATCAGGACTTATGCATCTGTGTAATTTTCCCATTGACATCTGGTCCTGGAGGAAGAACTGTGAGGGGAGAGACTCCATCGGGCAAGGCCTCCTTCCACCTGCCTTGCCCCACCCTCCAGTCTCTGCTTCTCATTTTGTATCGTACTATTTCATGCACTGTGGATTGCCGCCTGTTTTATTGATAGTAGTTTCGAAATTATTTATTGTAATTGTTAAGAGTGGGTTTATGTTTAATTTTTATATGCTGAAATTATTATTCTATACTATTCTGATGATTGTTGAGTGTTACTTTATTTGATGTAGGTTGCTTATTTTAAAGCAATGTTTTATTATCACATTTTTGTATTGCATTAGATTGTTACATTCTTTGTTTCTTCAGCTTGTAAACTGCCTTGAGTATTGCAAGATAGAAAGGCGGTATACAAATTAAAAGTGATGGTGATGCATAGCTGTCAACTTTTCCCCCTTTTTAAAGGGAAATTCCCTTATTCCGAATAGGATTCCTCGCAAGAAAAGGGAAAAGTTGACAGCTATGTGATGATGTTGGTGATGATGATATTTGCAATTTTAACTGAGGAAGAAAAAACTTTTGCCCAGGTTTCCAAAAATCCAGGAAACACCAGCTAAGCATCCAACATCTTTTCCCAGTTTAGTTTCGGTTTTAAACATGCGAGTTTCCAAATGGGTGAAATTTAAACTGCTTTGCTGGGGAGAGAAACCTGTACGAAAAGCTGAGCATTTCCATTTAAAAGATTCCCTGCGATGCTTGATGTCTTACACGCTAGGTACCACCAAGCTGGGGGGGTGTGTGGATTTTATATTGCTCACACTGCATGTTGTGAAGTGTTTTTTGATTGTTGGAAACACTTCAAACCAACCTTAGTACACCTTGGAGCCCGGCACGCTTCCTTCAGCGCACGTACCTCTCCTGTACGTTCTCCTTGCTGCCGTCTCCTGTGCTATTCAGCAGAGTTATCTTCTCTTATCTTCTCTCACGCAGCGGGGTTGTGTATGCCAGCATATTACAGACAACAGAGTCCGGCTTCTTTCTAATCTAGAAGCTTTATTTTACAAGGCATAAATCATTACATTCCGGGAGAGTCGCAAGCCATGTTGGTGGCTTCTCCCTTCTCTCCGTTCTCCGGACACCAGAAAAAGAAAGTATCACATTACAAAGTACAACAGTACACAGAGCATCCGGTGACGCTCTTCCTCCTGTGGGTGGGACAATCTGGTTGAGCTTGTTAACTCTAAAAGCTCCAAACCTCTACACCCCCTCTTGTCCCGCACACAGGGGCGTTGTAAGCTTGCAGCTTACCTCACACAAACCCTCTTAGAACTCCCCATGCCGTTGGAAGCTCAGGGGCTTCGTGAACCCAACCCTCTGGTTCACCTGACCAGGACAGTACTTCAGCTTCTCCAAGCCGGTCTGAACACACACGTCTCGAAAGAGAACGTCTAGGTGTTTGGGTCTGGCCTTGACTTGTCCAGACTCTGCCACCAACGAACAGAGTTGGTTGTCCTCCCAAACCATCACGGGCAGGCAACTCTGAACGCAGATCTCTTGGACCAAACACCTATAGAACTCCAGTTCCCTGCAAAGCACTGACAACGCACTGTACCTGGCTTCTGCACGAGAACGAGCAATGAGGCTCTGGCACCGGGACTTCAGCCCGCCTAGAGCTCCTCCACACTGTACAACCATTTCAGACACAGATTTCCTGTCCTTGGAATTTGCCCAACCGCCGTCGCACCAGCGCGTGAGCTGGGGCTCACCGGTAGCTGACAACTCCGGGCAAAACTCCTTAATCTCCTGCAAACTCTGGAGCACTCTCACCATGCCATTCCAGGCATGCACGCTGGGATTTGCAGCCACCTTGCTGAACAGATCCACAGCAACTGCTATGTCAGGTTTGCTCAACTGTGAAGGAATCAACAGCCTCCCAGGAGCTGACCCAAACACCTCGGGGCTCTCGAACTCAGAGCGTTCCCCGGTCTGACTGTCCTCACCTAGACACGTCTCCATGGGTGTTCTGACACTAGCACTTTCAGACACTCTGAACTTCTTCAACAACTGCACTACTTCGCCAGTCTGATTGAGCAAGACACTACCGTCTTCGGCTCTGTCTACCTGCACACCTAGGTAAACACCAACAGGGCTTAGGTTCCTGAGCTGGAAAGACTGACCAAGCTCCTCTGCGAACCGTTGCACCTGTCCCCTGGTCTCCACCAGGTAAAACATGTCCGCACTGGACTGCAGAACTAGACCCTGTTCTGGGCTTACTCCTGCCAGAAACAGGCAGCTATCAGTACAACTCTGGCTGACACCTAGCTTTCTCAAAGCTTCTTGCACGCCTGAGGACCAATCTCTGGCTGACTCCTTCAAGCCAGTGATTGCCTCGTGCAAACTCCACACCTGATTTGGCCCGTTGTCCTCGAACCCTGGCGGAGGTACCTCGTACCTCTCCTCGTCCAGGTCGGAATCCAAACAGGCATCCAAACCAAAGTGGCTTGCCTCAAAGCTGCTTTGAGTCGCGACCGCTAACAGCATGCGCGTGGTTTCGCTTCTGAGAGAGAGCGCGTCCAGTACCTCGTAACAATGGACCCCCTCCTCCTGAGTGAAACCTCTGGCTACTGACCTAGCTTTGCACTGCAACTCGCCAGTTGCTGCCGTCTTGAGTCTGTACACCCAACGACCTTCTGACAGCGTCGTGGTTGTGCACACACCCAAAGACCTCATTGAGCTTACCTGCTCTACCATGGCATCCTGCCATTTCTGGGCCTCACCTTGAGATACCCATTGAACCTTCACAAGGCTCTCCGGTTCACACTGAACCAAACAAGCACTCACGCTAGTGGCCGTGAACCTTTCGGGCAGAATCCCTTCAGTGGATCGTGCAAACTGCTGTGATACCACGTCAGGTTCTCCCTCTGCTCCAGTTGCACTGGATTCCACCTGCACGTCCTTGACGTCAGGCATCTCACCTACAGACTTGCTGCGCCTGTGCATCCTAACTGAACCACCTAAGGATGACGTTGGTGCGCCTTTGTGCTCCTGCTTCACTGCCAAAGAACCCTGCTCTTGCTCCGGGACGAGACCTGCGCCAGGCTCTCCTGGAGAAGAGTTGCCACACAAAGAGTCGCCAAACGTGGCCTGCCTCCTAGTCCGTGACATAGGAGTTGCGGGTGCACTCCCAGGCTGCTGCCTTGGAGTTGCCCCTAGCTGCGCTGCACCCTGGTGATGACCGGGAACTCGGCCCAAGCCACCAGCAGGTGCCAAAGCCACAGCAATACCCCCTCTTGGGGCTGGTCCACCTGGACCACTGCCACCAGCAGGTGGCGCATCCTGTCCAGCACTGACAGGACCATCCAGAACATCAGGGCTTCTAGGGATGTGTTCCAATCCATTCTGCTCACAAAATTCAGCACTCCTGCTGACTAGAACCTGGGTCTGGTCACTATCTGGGCTAACTAACCTCCAGCTACGCAAGCTGGGTTCGTACCCACAGAAAAACACTTTCGGAACCTTGGTACCACCCAGTTCCACCCAGAACCCTTGTGGAAGCTCTGCATCCAAGAGCATGTCTTCAGTGGCAGCATGCAGCATCCTTTGCTGCCTCTCTGCAAGACCACATACCTGTGAAGAAAGCAGGTTAGTCACACTGTGCTTACTCCCCCTCTCACTGAGGACCTGGGAACAGCCTACTCCAGTAGAAACCTGCTGTTCCACCTCTGCAACCAGTGGTGCTGCCTCAGTTGCCTCCTTGAGCAATGCAGACCACATGTGGTGAGAGAAAGCATCAGCCAAACACTCAGAACAACACGCTCCCCCCAGGTTAGCTTCTGGCATCCCTTCAGAAACAGCCACATGAACCAGGGAAAAGGGACGCGTGGTTTCCCTTTCAGACGCGGGGTAGCAGGATGTCGACTCCTCGACCTTGCAAACCCTGCAATCAAGAAAGCTGTTACATGCCCTTAACTTGCACCCTTCAGAGAACTCAGGCTGCTTCAGCACACTGTCCCAGTGGCGACTTGCCAGCCTTTGGTACCACTGACACAAACATAAGTGGTGCACGGGCACACTGGTGCACTGAGCAAGCACTGCAGCAGCGCCACCTCCTTCTGCTGTTCTTGCTTGAGGCCCCTCGACAGCAAACAGCCCGTCCTGGCTGCATTCCATGCGTAGAAGCATCTTCTGGCCCCTGCAAGCAGAACAGGTGATAAGCACAAAACAAACAGCAAAAACATTGGACAGAAGGTTTGACATAAACAGATACACAGCCACGTCAGCAACCAAAGAAAACGCCAGTTCTGTCCCTTGGATCTGTCCCTTGACTGTTAGCAAAAAGTCAAGCCTTTTCTTGCCTCCAACAGTCAGTTCTTCAAACTGCTCTGTAGAAGGAGACTCGCAGTTCCTCACAAGTCCACCAGGAGGAACGATGACGACGACGGCAACCATCACACGCAGCCCACCAGGGTTGGCCTCTCTCAGCGTTGCCTCGGTGACTGCATCACAACAGTAGGGCTTATCTCGGCTCCGTCTTTCAGTGGCATCAGGCTTCTCACACTCAGCTGGGCACGTGACCTGATGGCTGTGAGAAACGGCCTTGCCCTTATCTTCAGCCATGCACGTCAACAAAAGACCAGGTGCAGGCGACGTGACAAAACACAGCTCCACAATGAAGGCCTTTACGCTGGCTTCAGACTTGGAAACAGCCCCTCCCTTTCTGGGAGCAAAGCCCACGGCGATCTGGCCCCCCTCCTGCTTTCCATGGCACTGTTGCTTCTCAACAGCCATAAGCCGAGCTGGGGGCGAGCTTTCCAAAGCCACTTCAGCCAGTCCCTCAGCCCCTTGAAACTGGGCTAGGGTCTTCTTCCAGGCTTCACAAGCACTGGCCAGACCTTCCTCCTCACAGGCGTTGGCCAGAACATCAACGCTCTCAGGGAACAGCTCTCTGCATTGAAGCTGTGAGGCTGGAGGTGCTTGCAAACAAAAGCTTCCCTCCTCCTTGCTGGGAATGCTACAGCTCCCTCCATCTTGCCCAGGGGTAGCATACTTACGAATCTGTAGCTTCTCACCCGGCTCCACAGATGGGGGTTTCACCAGAGAGGGTACACTGCTTGGGCACACCTCAATCTGGGCTTCCCTGCTGCCTTCCAACCTCTGGCAGCAGGTTTTAGGCTCCTGAGCCATTCAGCAGACTGCTGAATGCTCCTGCTGGCAAAGCAAACTCCCTGGGTGCTCCATCACAGTCCAAACCAGGGAGGCACTTCTCAGCTTGGCACACACGTTCTGGATCCTTGGAACTGCTCCAGAATCAGTCCAGAATCGGGAAAAGCTTGGATCCATAACCTGAAGTGTTTTTTGATTGTTGGAAACACTTCAAACCAACCTTAGTACACCTTGGAGCCCGGCACGCTTCCTTCAGCGCACGTACCTCTCCTGTACGTTCTCCTTGCTGCCGTCTCCTGTGCTATTCAGCAGAGTTATCTTCTCTTATCTTCTCTCACGCAGCGGGGTTGTGTATGCCAGCATATTACAGACAACAGAGTCCGGCTTCTTTCTAATCTAGAAGCTTTATTTTACAAGGCATAAATCATTACATTCCGGGAGAGTCGCAAGCCATGTTGGTGGCTTCTCCCTTCTCTCCGTTCTCCGGACACCAGAAAAAGAAAGTATCACATTACAAAGTACAACAGTACACAGAGCATCCGGTGACGCTCTTCCTCCTGTGGGTGGGACAATCTGGTTGAGCTTGTTAACTCTAAAAGCTCCAAACCTCTACATGTTGCATCTGGGAAGGACACACAGATAATCTCTTTGTTCAGAAGCCTATTATCATCACTTACCGACACAAAGGATGTTGAAGCAGAAACCCTGCGAGGTTGACTTGTTGACCAGCTGATCGGGGAGGCTGTCAAAACCGACGTGGCCCGACAGGGACAGGTTTCGGAGATCATCGTTCTGAAATCCCGAGAAGAAACATGTCAAGGTTTTTTATAGAGTTGGCTTTATCATTGCTTATCAATGAGAAGCAACCACTGCCACCGATATCACAAAGATATTCACCCTCCATTGAAATAAACATGGGTGGCGCTGTGGTCTAAACCACTGAGCCTAGGGCTTGCCGATCAGAAGGTCGGCGGTTCCAATCCCCGCGAAGCGACGGGGTGAGCTCCCGTTGTTCGGTCCCAGCTCCTGCCCACCTAGGAGTTCGAAAGCACGTCAAAGTGCAAGTAGATAAATAGGTACCACTCTGGCGGGAAGGTAAACGGCATTTCCGTGCGCTGCTCTGGTTCGCCAGAAGCAGCTTAGTCATGCTGGCCACATGACCCGGAAGCTCTCTGCGGACAAACACCGGCTCCCTCGCCCTATAGAGCGAGATGAGCACCGCTACCCCAGAGTCGTCCGCAACTGGACTTAACGGTCAGGGGTCCCTTTACCTTTACTAGCTAGCACTGCCTTTCAAATACATACATTTAGATGCAGAAACTAGAGCTCTTTGGAGGAAAGATGAGATTTGTCTGCAATAAACAGCAAGAACCGGCAGCTTCTAGGTTCCTAAATACTCTGTTAAAACTCATATGTGGTCTTTTCATGGAAGGCAATATAAAAGTCTCTCAAACATAAGCAAATCTTCTTTTTTTAAAAATCACCTTTTAAAAATACTGATTAGCACCCTGCTTCTCAGGAATAAAAAGATAAAGCTGTAGGGGAAGAGAAGACGTTTCCTTACACAAAGTCAGACTAGAGGTGCACTGGCCTCTCTAGGGCCCCATCTCCTCTTTGTATTTAAATAACTATCATACTACTTTAAACAGCCGTGGCTTACCCCCAATGAATTCTGGGAAGTGTAGTTTGTTAAAGGTGCTGAGACAACAGTTAGGAGACACCTATTCCCCCCCCCCCGAGCAACAATTCCCAGAGTTCCCAGGGAAGAGGGATTGACTGCTAAACCACTCTTGGAATTGGAACTCTGCGAATGGGAGAGGGGTCTCCAAACTTCTGGTTTGGCCAAAATTTGCACATTTAATTTTATTTATTTAGAAAGATGTGCAAGCCGTGTAAATCTCCAAATTCCCCAAGCTGTGTGCATTTATGAAATTAACAGTAAGATACAGCTAAAATTTAAAAACACAACTACACATAAAGCACAGCTAAAAATCGATCAAACAGAGATAAAAAAAAATCAATAAAACTTTTAAAAACAAATACAGATAGCAAAATTATACGCATGGGCAGGCATATAAATCCAATTATTATGATTAATAATAATAATAATTGGATTTATATACCACCCTATACCAGGAGGTCTCAGGGCGGTTCACAGAACAAAATAAAGAGAGGAACGAACAGGGTGTGGGGTGGGAATACAACAGAAAGAACGTCATTCCAGGAGAATAAAAGTGAGAGGCCCGGGGAAGAAACATTTCCCTCGCAACCACCCAAAAAGCACAGAAGGAAAGTTTGCCATGTGACGGGCAGCCACTTCTGGAATTGCCATCTCCACTGCTATTTATAAAGCAAGCCGGGCTCTGCTAACCGGAGCTAATAAAATTGAAGCGCCACAACTGTGCCCTAAGTCATCTGCTGTCCTTCAGCAGGCTGAGGAGGAGGAGGAGGAGAGCGCAGAATTCTTCTGGCTCAGAGAGAAAAGAGGATTTTCCTCTCCCCCCCCCCTTCCTACACAGCCCCAAGGCTCAGATCCAAACCATGGCAGGGAAGCAACACAAGACTATTTCCAGTCTCAGGAAAAAGTAAATGGCGGGGACGGGACCCATTAGCTTGACTCACACTTTTCTCTCTGGCGAGATACATTTATTCGGAGCAACACGGTGCAAACTCTAGTCTTGTTAATGACCGCCATAAATGTTAATGCTGTCCTTCACGTCTAACATTTAGAATTCAGAAAGAAATAATGAAATGGAATGGAATATTTTATGGGTGTGTTTATTGCCCGGGACTCCTTGGGTTGTACATAAATCAAATCAAATAAAATTCTAGCCTCAGCTCCACTTAAGTCAATCTTAAAGGTCACGATGGAGCCTTAGGAGGGCATTTTTGGTCTGCTTCCAAATATGTCTACACAAGCTACCAACTCAGAAGCCTCTTTCTTCCTTTCTTTTTTACTATTTACATGTAAGTCATTTGTGGAGTAACCAAACAGCTTGAAACCAAAGAATTATGTGCCTTCAAATTAACACAACTAGCCCCCACCTACTCACCTGGAGGAAATTCCAGCTCATCACAGGTGACTAGGCAAGTGGCTATTTACAAGCAAGTTTACTGTATCAGTACAAGAAGTGCTTGCAGATGGTTGTTCCTATCAACTGCCCCTCCCTTGGAAAATACCATTCTCCTGTGGACTACTCAAAGCCAGAGCCTGCGCTATCTTCCAGAATTGAAATGAGATTTTATTTCTTATTCGAACGATTGTAGCAGACCTTCTTTTTTTTATCACTGGCAGCATTTCAAACAGGATGAAATAATATATCAATCTTGGATGCGTTTGAGGATACTGGGTTCACAGCCAAGAAGCTCAGGGGATTTCCCAATCCCAGGCCTTCATCAAATAGGAAACAAGGAAGTTTTTTTTTGTAAGAGAATCTGCTTCTGCTCAAGGTACGGCAGTGGGTAGCATTTCGAGGCTTCAACAGAAGAACAAGCCTTGCCGAGGAAGCCTTGGCACGGCTTCTGAACAAGGAAGCCTTGCCTCCTCAGTAACGGCCTTCTTCAGGAATTCCTTGCTCCACTGGGGCTCAGCGAGACAGCGGCCTCAGGTAGCTTTGTAACAGAACCTCTGCTTTATGGAGGATATGGCTACCAATGGCTACTAGCCACAAAGCTTATGTTTTACTTCATCTGCCAAAGGCAGTGGACCCTTGAAGACAGGGGAGAGGGCAGCTGCAGCACTCAAATCCTGCTTTCAGGCTTCGCATTGGGGCATTGGCATGGCCACCGCGAGAACAGGATGATGAACTAGATGGGTCGTTGGCCTGATCCTGCAGGCTCCTCTTACGTTCTTATGGCAGACGTGCTGGTCAGTTTTCAAGGCTGCCGTGCACGCTCTTTTTCCACCCCGAAAGACCTCCACGCTGGGTTTGCCCGTTTGTCAAGCAACGCTGCTTTTTCTGGATCCCTCTCTGGCTTGTACTAATTTTAAAAGACGCCACATAGACAAAGTTTACCAAGCCAGCCAGGGAACACAATAAGTAACAACTGAAACAGCAAGCTCATGATTTGATTTAAGTTCTTCCCTCCAAGGAAACCTTTCTCCCTCCAAAGCTTTTCCCCATGCCAAACAAATCTTGAAAGCTGTAGGGTTTATTCTTCTCCTTAAGACATGCAGCTTAAAGAAAACCTGCTAGAACAATTTACTCGCTTATGGCAAATGTGTGAGCCAATTGCTGTTGGCGGGAAGTGAACTGGGGGATCCTACAGTGAATGGATGTCCTCCCATCTGTAACTGATAGGACCACTCTTGCATCTGAATTCAGAGAGGTGTGCTTGCTTTTGAAAAACATTTCAGCCAAGCGGCTGTGCTTTCACTAGGGAGGCTGTTGTGGACTAGTAAATTCAGAATAAGTGTTTATGAGTATCGTCGTCAGACGACGCTGCTCCCCCAACGGAGGAGGCTTACGTTGTGTAAGCTGTGCATGAGGAACATCTTAGAATAGATATGCAATTGTTTGTATAGATGAGTGTGCTTTTATATGGGGGAACACGATGCACAGGTAAGCTTGTTATTTGAACGAAATGTGCACCAGTGACTCACACCTGTGCCATTGTCTGTGATCTTGAAAGGGAAACAAGAGGTGCCATACTGGTCGCATGCAATGCAGGAAAAATGTTGGGATGGGGAAACCGTATGCCTGCTTTTTTCCCCCAGATCAGTTCCTTGCACACATAACACCAGCTTGTGGGGAGGCAGAAATGACTGCAAAAGCAGGCAGGACTTAGCCTGAAAATACGGCAAAAGGGAAACAGAGGGTTGTGCCTAATTAAATCCAGCTCAGCGTGAAACCCATTAAAACAAATGGACCTGTATTAGCCATGTCCATAAATTTCGATGGGTCTACTCTGAGTAGAGATAACACCAGCTGCAATCCAATGTTAACAAACGCCTGGTTCAAAAGATGCTTATGTAACTCGCTGGGACTGCATTCAGGTAAGCAAGCATTTTGATCTCCAAATACAGCGGGAAAAGGAGGTATTTAGCCTTGGTGAGCTTCCCAGGGAGAAGATGGGGAAGGCCACGTGTTTATTTCCCCTTCTACCACTTAAGGATCCTACAGAGGAGATTCCACTGTAGTGCCTGGAGCTTTGGGGATGTGTTCCCCACCCCCTGCCCCCATATCTTCGTTTTTGAAAGAGCCCCGGCGCAAACATGACAACCCGACCTCGCTCAGTGCAGGGAGAGCAAACTCTGATCTCCAAGGCAAAACTGTTTGGCTAGAAAGGTCAGTTCAGACTCCAAGCAGTAACAGCACCACTTCTGCCAAGAAACGACATAAAAGGCCATTTCCCTTCCTTAGGGTTTTTCCTCCAAACCGCTAAGATTTCTATTTGGAGCAGAGGTGACTAATTCATCTACCAGTTCTCATGTCACAAATTACTAACCAGCAGAAAAAGCTGAAGGGTGTTTTTTCTTCTTCCTTCTTTCCCCTTTCCTGGTTTGGGGGGGGGGGAGGAGATAAGAACCATGTGTGCACATTCCAGCAAGTCTTGTGAAGCGGGGGGGGACACACACACACACTCACACAGCACCATGTGACAAACAAATATGAAGAATTTCCAACGACAAAGCCCAATCAAAAACAGATGCTCTTCCTTCCCGCTTCTCCACATGCCTAGTCTTGAACTGCCAATCTGAACTTGCTGCATTTAAGCCAACGTAGGCAGAGTGTACTGTATATCGGTCGTTTCCCAAGACTTTTAGGTAGAAATGCCACATTGCTGCCATTACTACAGCTAAGAAAGGAAGGAGAGCAGATTGAGGGCAAATGCAATGCGTTGCATCCAACTAGGTTCTGCTCAGAGCAGAGCCATTGGGCATGCATGCCCATCAACTTCAATGGGTCTACTCTTGAGTAGGGCTGGTGCTGGAGACAACCCAATGTGGCTCCCAGAGGAAGCCCAGAGGACAATCTCTTGAGTTGCAACTGGATGAGTTCCTCTTGGCCTGTGGGCCTGCTCACATCCTGCTTTCTTCTCCCTCTTTGGAATAAGGAAATTAAAGCCAAGTTTTTTTCCAGGACAAAATAAAAAATAAATTAAAAATCCTTCCAGTAGCACCTTAGAGACCAACTAAGTTTGTTCTTGGTATGAGCTTTCGTGTGCATGCACACTTCTTCAGATACACTGAAACGGAAGTCACCAGACCCTTATATATAGTGAGAGAGTGGGGAGGGGTATTACTCAGAAGGATGGTGGGAATGGGTGATTGGCTGATAGGTGTGGAAAACCTGTTGACGACTGTTAACGACTGCAATTGGTCTTACAGGAAAAGGCAAGGGGTGATGCCTTGATTTGTATGTGTATTGGCGGCATTCTGTTGAGGAGGCACAAGGACGTCTTGAATTGTAAAGCTATTTAGAAGCCCATTTTGACTGTTACAACCAGTGGCGAAGGAAGCCGCTCGGTCACCTGAGGTGGCAAACCCGCCCCCCCCGGTGCCATGCGTCGTACACAGCGACGCATGCGCCGTGGCGCACCCGCCATGCATCGTACACAGCAACGCATGTGTTGTGCGTACCACAGTGCATGCGCCGCTGTGTACGGCGCATGGCACATGTGTGCCGTGCCGCTCCATAGCGGCGCCAGCAGGTGGGGCCCGAGCAAGCAGCGGAGTGAGGCAGCCTCACCCCACAGCCTGCTCGCAAACCGGTGCGGCTGCCAAGCAGGTTTGCATGCAGGCTGCGGGCAAGGCTGCCTCGCTCCACGGCTTGCTTGGGGCCCGCCGGTGGGGCTCGGCTTGGGTGGGGCGGGCGCGCCGAGTGTCACCCCCCTCCCCTGGAACCCAGGACGCCCCTCCCCCATTGCCCCCACCTTGCTACGCCCCCCTTTAAAAAAAACCTTTGAGAACTGCACCTACATATAAAACCTACTTACCATTTTATCATATTGCCAGCCAGTGTGGCGCAGTGGTTAGAGTGTCGGACTAGGACCTGGGAGACCAGGGTTTGAATCCTCACTCGGCCACGAAGCTCAGTGGGTGACCTTGGGCCACTCACCACCTCCCAGTCTAACCTACCTCACAGGGTTGTTGTGAGGGTTAAATGAGAAAGGGTGCAGAGCCATGTACCTTGAGCTTCTTGGAGAAAAGGGTGGGATGTGAATGCAACAAACAAACAGATAATAAATATCATGCAAAGGCTCCGAAGTGGCTTACAGGTTGAAGGAGACAATAAAATAAAATTAAAAAGAAATCACATCTATGCAGCGATCCTAGTAAAACAAAACAAGAAAAGAAGACAGCAGAAAACCCACTCCTTCACCTCCTCAGCAGCACAACGAAGCAGCAATTGCCCATTTAAAAGCCAGGTCCCATAACCAGTCTCCTATGGGTTTGGTGGGTTTCTGCAGGGAATGAGTCTCGTAACAAGAGAGAAGCGACGGAGATGTCCCTGTGTCCCTTGGGCCCGCTTGCCACCTCTTTGGAAGCTCTCAAAAGCATAAGTGGAAATAGAGAGCTGAGGGTGCTTGGAAATATTAAATATTCCCCAGGCTTCCTGTTAGCCCAGTTAAGGGCCATGGCTGAACAAGTTAGAAGCCGGTTTAAAAATCGAAGCACAGATATCATGCCCACAGTCAATTTAGTTCAGATGTAGCTCAGTGGGTAAAGGCAGTGAGAAACTCAAGATAGGTCACCAAACTGCTCCTTAAATCAAGGTTACAGTTGTCAAAACCTGTTGCCATTTTGGGGCTAGATGGCTCCCAAGTCCGATGATGGGCTGACTGTGATTGATTCTCAGTTAAGCACTTGGCTGGTTCAGATGACAACCTTGAGCTGGGATAAGAGCCTTGAGAACTTAAAATTCACTTGATCCAGGGACGGTCCACATATATATTGGCCTATTCCGATCTCTTTTTCTTAAGGTTGGCCTGATCCTGCTCAGGCTGCATAGGAAAAGCATTTTGGTTCCAGGAATTTTGTTCTGATTGTGCATATAAAATATAACAGACAGAATTCCACCTCCAGGTGCTGGAAATGTCAGGCGCTATCCTGACATTCAGGCATCTTCACTTGGTCGCAAGTGGTCAAAAGCCAGGTGCAAAATGTGCCTGGCACCTGGCTAATTTCAAACACTGTCTGCCTTATACTGAAACAGAACACTGGTCCATCTAGCTCAGTATTGTCCACACTGATTGACTACACTGCGAGTCTCTCCCAGCCCCACCTGGAGATGCTGGGGAGTGAAATTGCGACCTTCTGCATGCAAAGCAGATGCTCTGTCACTGAGCTATGGACCTTCCCATAGTTGCCACGCATGCGCCACCCACAGGGCACAAGGCAATCTGCATGACCTGTGCTTTGACAGGAAGAGAGGTTTCAGCTTGAAGCTGCTGCAGAGTCCACGCCAGCTTCCTTCCCTCTGAGGAGGAAGGCAGAGAGAGAAAACACCACTCTGCGAAGTGCAAAAATGTGAGTTTGGCATGCCTGCACTACATCAAGCTTGTGTATGGACAGGTTCGAGGGAGGTAAATCTCTTTTGCCCAGGGGTGGCAGGCACCATGCCCATGCCAGTGATTTTACGTTGACGACATAAAAATGCATACCTGTCCATCTTTTAAGGTGCCATAAGACTCTTGTGTTATTTCAGTGACTTGGGAGACACACACACACAAAATAACTCCAGCCGTCTTCCAGCTTACAAAGGCAGCTTGATCGCCTGCAGGCGTTTCATATTCATCCTGGGCGAGTGGCTATTTTTAAAACTCCTGCCATAATCATAGTGACATCTTATATATGTATGTATGCATGCATGCATGCATGTATGCAAAATGCTATTATGTGCTGAAGCAATCTGTCAGCATTAGCTAAAATCTTTGATTGGGCACCAAATTGCGTTTAAGCTTCTGAAGCCAAAACGCTCGGCTTTTATTTATTTTTATTTTTATTTTGCAGACAGAAGGAGAAAAATATATTAGCTGTGCCTCAGAGAGCTCTCCCAGCTGTGACTCCTCCCTCCTCCTCCTCCTTGCTGCTACATTAATAGAAGTCTACGTAGAAAAAACTCCTACCAAACAACATAGAACCCAAACATTCTTTACATAGGCGAACAGAGAAAGGAATGTTCTCACAGTTCCTTCGCATTCTGTGCCCACAGGGGACTAGAACATGCATGCATGCATCTGAGTATTCTACTCTTAAGTACCACATCAATATTTTAGCTCATAAACAACTTTCCAAAATCAGCTGTATAGAAACTCATGAGACACCCCAGAGTGTTAAGAGCCTCATAAAGGAATTATAATGAGGCTGATAATTAAACATCTACAGCAGAGGCAAAATTGAATCCTTTGGCCTTATCAACACATGCCACAGAAACAAGGTGGTAGAATTAGCTGCACAGACAGGGTGGAGAGGACAGAAAAATCACATTTTAATGCTCCTCTACATTATTTATTTATTTATTTATTTATTTAAGGGACCCTGGATGGAGAAAATGAGCACAGCAGGGAATGGGCTGTTCCTGAATCTTACCCCCTGACATGCTATTAATACAAAGAAATTTCAGAAATAGACTGGAAAGAGAAGTGGCTGAATTACAACTAATCACCAAACTTAAAACCACGGAGAAACCTGATCTGAACAAAGACATTGGATTCTTATCTCATTATACATAACAAAGCTATCTTTAGCCATCTCACCACTTGCCTTTCCCTGCAAGACTAATTACAGCCGTTAAGAGTCCTCAACAGGTTTTCCACACCTATCAGCTGATCACCCATTCCCACCACCGTTCTGAGCAATACCCCTCCCCACTCTCTCACTATATTTAAGGATCTGGTGACTTCCGTTTCAGTGTATCTGAAGAAGTGTGCATGCACACGAAAGCTCATACCAGGAACAAACTCAGTTGGTCTCTAAGGTGCTACTAGAAAGAATTTTCGATTTTGTTTTAGCCTTCTTTATGGTCCAGCTCTCACTTCCGTACATTACTACTGGGAAAACCATAGCTTTAACTATACGGACCTTTGTCGGCAAGGTGATGTCTTTGCTTTTTAAGATGCTGTCTAGGTTTGTCATTGCTTTTCTCCCAAGAAGCAGGTGTCTTCTAATTTCGTGACTGCTGTCACCATCTGCAGTTTATAGATAGCAATGAACGAATGCCAATACAAGCTTGGCAGATTTCAAAGTTGTGATTACTTGGTCTTGCGTCCTTCGGTAACAATCAAAGAGTGGTTCACACAACGAATCAGCGAAATACAATGACGACCAAACGATTTAAAGCGGATCCATTAAAGTCCAAACAATGCAACCTGCGATCAATATAGCAGTTAGTGGATAAACATTTGGTATATGCCACGGGCTGCTCACCCAAAAAGTTCATACAGGAGGTTCTGAACACCCAGGTGAACAGGTGCGTCTTAAGTAGATGACAAAACTGAACTGTACAGATGAATCCTGACACACTGTAATAGACAATGGGAGCTGCCTCAAAAGGGTGCCACCACAGACAAGGCTCTTTTATCTTGCATTGCCAACCAATGAACATGACCCACCTGGGCCTTTTGGGACTGTCAGGACGGGGGGAAAGAGAGGTTGATGACAAGAGAAGCCCCAGAGCCAATGATCTGCATAGTCAATTACAGGCAAGGCCAGCTAATTGCAGTTTAGTCCCCACCTTCCTCCTGGAAAGCCTTGCTGAAAGCACCAGGGCCTGAGCTGTGGTTTGTTTCCTTGAATAAAAATTTAACTTCAATTTATTGTTTTTGCTGCTGAGCTATGCCTGATTCCAGCCCCGACAATTCTTGCAATTCAAAAGAGCTGTTTTGAATCCACGGAGCTGTGATTACTATGGAGTAATTCTACTGAATTTAAGGGGAGCGATCTGGAATGAATGGCTTTAAAGATAGTAGGCTTGAGACTTTTAAAACACACACACAGCAATCCCAAAACAACCACTCACCCTGGAACTGTTATCCTAAAAGGCGTTTGTTGACACAATGCACTATGCTTTAAATTGTTACACACCAGAAGCACTGATGGAGGCTACCTTACAGATGCCCTCAAGTGACATGAATACGAGAGGCCTCGAAACAGCTGCTCACTGAACTGCCTTGCAAATGTCAGAAAGCTAGCAGAGGCTTTTGCCTGACAGCTATGCAATTAACGTGGCATTGTACAGGGCCCAAGCAGCAACAAAAAGCCCAAACTACTATTGTTTGCAATGTTTGTTTTTTTCAATATATTGCAGAGAAAGCCAAGTCCTATGTATTCTGCATCCTGCACATAATGCACTACCCTGGTGTTGTGAAAGGCCCAGTAGCTACAGTGTCAGCAAAAAATAGCAGGCTTGAGATATATTTGAGAGGGGGGAGCTATAAAAGAAAACAAAGACAGGAAAGAAGAAAAAGAAGGAAAAAAAGAGTTTGGATTTGATATCCCGCTTTGTCACTACCCAAAGGAGTCTCAAAGGGGCTGAGAGACTTCAGAGAAGTGTGACTAGCCCAAGGTCACCCAGCAGCTGCATGTGGAGGAGTGGGGATGCGAACCCGGTTCACCAGATTACAAGTCTACCACTCTTAGCCACTACTGTACACCACACTGGCTCTGGAAAAGCTAAGAGGCAGAGATGAAGATGCTGCCTGACACATCTGAGTTTTTTTCACATCTGGAAAAGTGAGGGCTGGGCATCTGCATCACTGTGCAATCACCCAGTGGGCCAAAGAATTGGGGCCCCATCATGCACAAGATAGCACGATTTCTTCCCTGCTTGGAAAAACCTACCCATGCATTCAGAGAGTTGATCCCAGGATTGCAGCCACACTTAACAAATTAGAGCCAGGTGTGCGCCTACAGGTAAGGCAGTGTGATTGGGTTTTATTTTTAAATGCACACACGCACACACCCTGCATACAATGAAAAGTAGAAAAACAGAATCATACCTCGGTTATAGCTAACCTGAAAGTATGCAAAAATCCAATCAACGTGAAATCACGCGGTTAGGGCTCATATCACAAGTTGATGGGAATGAACATCCAAATGTAACCTGGAGAACGATGTCAAGCGGGTGGGTTGGAATCTTAGTAAAGATATATCTCAGGATCCATTCAGTCAGTCAATCTGATCAGGAGGAAGTGCAGATTTCTCATCCCGCATGTAAGTTCCTTGGAGGGACAAGATGACCCTCAAGTTCTAAGATTCTGTGATTTAACCTCCAGCACCTCAGGTTGCAGGGAAACAGAAAGAAAAGTGGGGCACGCTGCTGTCAACATCCCAGTTTGTGCCCTGTGCAACCCCAAGGAAGCAGCTGTAAGCCTTGGTGAAAGACTCCCTGTTAAGTTTGGCAGCCTTGATCACTGAGGGGGAGAGGCCAGACTTTGTAATGCTGATTAACTAGCTAATAGACAGAAAGGATGTGCTGATAGTGGGGGCTAATGGTTTTAGGGGATGTTTCTCCCCTTAACAGAGCAATCTGCCAGCCGCCCTCTGCCTACTGATAGGGCTGGCCGAGCTAATTTATTTGCGAAGTTAACAGTTTGCAGGATTTTAAAAAATCATTTGCTGAGGGTTTACAGACCATGGCATTATCAAACAGCAACTTTCCAGAATCAAATCCTTCCCGCCCACCCAAGTTTGCTGCGGCCTCCGCCAACAGCCTGCTACGCAGCACAGGTTAAATTATAGCCCTCTGACTCCCGGCAAGGACGCCATTGCGGACGGTCGAGGGTCGTTTCGGCAGCGAAGCGACCCTGGCCTTCCCGGGGGTAGGAGCCCCGCTACCGCACAGCGGGCTCCGCTAAACCGCGGGTCGAGCGTCCCGCGGCATGGGCACTCCAGCTGGCCCAAAATCGCGCTGAACCCTTCTCCCGATCCCCCTGTAAAAGGGGGTCGGGAGTGAAGGGGCAACGGCGTGGGGCTGTGGAGGCTATGCCCCAACCGGGTCAGCGAAGTGGCGGCAGCCGCCTGCAACGAGTGCATCGTTCTTTCTGAAATTGAAGAAAAAGAAGGAGAACCCCGTAAGCCGTGAGTACGGAGGTTAATTTGACTAAAATTTGACAATTGGCTCTCTGGGAGGAATGCAAAAAGGAAGCCCGTTCCTCTCCCTGCAGAGTGTGAGAAATAACAATGTTTCTAACTGCTGCTGCTTAAGCGGATACAGTGTTTCTACGGAGCTCTTTTGACAAGTCTGATCGGCTGAATCCCCGTTAGGGGAACTAAGAAGTTGGAAGTATTTCTTCCTTAAACGTTGGATTATAATCTTTTCACCCCGATTTAGGGGGAAATGGCGGCGGAGATTGTGGTGGAGACTGGTGGCTAAAGATGGAAAAGTACTGAAACGATACCCCATGCCTACTTCTACCATGCTTGGTTTTGTTTTTAAACTGGTGTTAGATCCGGGTATGACCCACGGACAAAGGATAATTTTTCTGAAGCTAGAATTGTTAAACCAGAATTAGAATTGCTGAAGCAAGATGCTGATGGAATGTTTTTAGCAACGAGAAGAACTTTGAGAACTTTTTTAAACCTGAAGAAAACCTTGCCAGGGAACTTGAGGATTTATTTGAGCAACAATATACAGTGACTATGCAACTCCAGAAAGAAGGAAAATCCTGGTGGTGTGAGAGGCCCAGGGTTGAAGGACATATTATATCCGATTTCTGGGGTGAGAGCCCAGAAATGAAGGGAAAAGATTTGTGGAAACTACAATTGGAAAATGACTGGAAGTTAGAAATGGAGATGCTGGAAGATGACGGTTTGTGCCCCCTGGAGTTCTCTGCAAGGATATCTGCGGACTGTTTGCTGCTTTTGGTTATAAAGAAAAAGAGGACATTCTGGACAATGATGGAAGGTGGTGGAGAGAAGTCGGGTGGGTGATCCCGAGATGGCGAAGGAAAATGGACAGAAGAGGGATAGGGTAAAATGTTTATAAAAATGTATTAGGATGGCTGACCATGGTACCCTGAAATCGGTGTGTTAAGAAATTTCTGATTTGAATTATTGAAGGAATATTTGGATTGATTATTAGCAGCAGTTTAGTAAAATAAGATGTAAGAATTGATTTAAGAAGAAGTAATCTGTATTGTGAAGTTAATTATATATTAAGAAATTATATTCGAATATTTAGATGGTAATGGATTTAAATTTCAAAGATGAGAAGTTAATAAAGTAAATTAGATTTGGAAGCATAGGAGAGAAAAAAACGGGGGAAGTCCCCCAAGAAGATTTGAAACAAGTATTTTTTTTAAATTAGTGAAAGGAATGTTGGTGTTCCAGTATAGGTTTGTATTTTTGTATTGTTGTTATTTTGTATTGATTGTTATATTGTTGTGTATGTCTTTATTGTGTGTGTACTTGTTTTGTGTGGAAAACCAATAAAATCTTTGTAACATAAATAAATAAATAAATAAATTATAGCCCTCATCCATGCAAGTGACTGCTATTCCCTGCTTTGATTTGGCCTGTGTTATGTGGTATTTGAAAAGGAGAGTCAAAAGCAAGTTTGTACACAAAGGAGTTAACTTTAAAACACTTCTTCTATTCCAAAAATACACTGCACTGCACTATTATTGATAGCAAAATTTATACCCCCAAAAGCACACTGGATCTACCGGAGAGTAAATATGCAATCTGGGTTGGGGGGGGGAGTCCCAACATGATGTTGAAAGCAATGGAATGGGCCTTAAGTCACAACCAACCCGCCCTTCTCATTTCACTAGGAAATACCCGTAAATTAGTACTTCTTGCTCAATTAGAAATGCTGTTAACTGTCCTCTGTTGAGGTCAGATGCCACGACATATTAGTTTTGGCCCTAGCCTAGTACAAAGAATCAGTAGAACATAGTCCAGACTAACAGGGAAGCAAATCCCACCATCTTAAACCAGCTTACTTTTGAGTAAGAATGTTTGGGCTCAGACTGCAAGACAGCCACATTGCACCTGTAAAAGCTACACCTTCTATTGTGTTTGTGGTCTAACCACAGAGCCTAGGGCTTGCTGATCAGAAGGTCAGCAGTTTGAATCCTCGCGACAGGGTGAGCTCACCTGTTGTTCGGTCCAGCTCCCGCCAACCTAGCAGTTCGAAAGCACATCAAAGTGCAAGTAGATAAATAGGTACCGCTCTGGCGGGAAGGTAAACGTCATTTCTGTGTGCTGCTCTGGTTCGCCAGAAGCAGCTAGTCATGCTGGCCACATGTCTGCAGACAAACTCCGGCTCCCTCGGCCTATAGAGCGAGATGAGCGCCGCAACCCCAGAGTCGTCCGCGACTGGACCTAACTGTCAGGGGTCCCTTTACCTTTACCTTTTAAACCCCATTCAGCCTACTTTTGAGGACTGCACTCTCAGTTCATAGACTATTTTTAAAAAATCATGCAACTTAGGTGCAGCATTCTACTATGGTGCAAGGAATGAGACCTTTTTTTCCTGCAACAAAGAACTATGCACAAGCCAGTGTTTAAAGTGGGAATTAAATTAGTCCTCCTGGATTTACCCTTCAAGTTTCTGGCTGACTTGGTTTAGAAGTAAACATGTGGTTTTGCCAGTGCTCAAATAATTGTTATTTTAAATTAGATTAGGAATAAAGTTACATAACACAAAACGTAGGCAGGCATGTGCGTGTCATCCCAAAAATGCTCACAATTCATTTAATGGCAAACCACACAACTCGTTCGGCAGGTTTAACTTCCTCCAAATAACGCTCCTGCGGTAATTCAAAGAAGGCTTTTAGGAATTGTTCCTCCAGTTCAGGCTTCCCCAACCTCGTGCCCCCTACAGATGTTCTGTAGCCTGTGTGGAGCATGGCACCCCCATCTGTCACACCAAAAATATTTATCCTAAATCTTCCTTTCGATACTTTGAAACCTGTTCCTACTTGCTTACAGCAGGTCAAGAATCAAGGCGAAATCAGAGTTTAATTCTAATTGGCTCAATACAGAACTAGTGTTTGCTTAATCGGGTCCTCCCTCAAAGAGGGCACATGTTGCGGTACGACCTGGCAACCAAACCCTGTGTTGTGGGTGGGTACAACACCCTATTAGTAGGTCCTTCGATGCTGGGTGTAATCAGATCAATGGGACGCTAGCCTAAAGGATCGAGGGACCTATATAAGCCCATGAACGTGTCCCTGAGCTTCCTCTTTGGGCCAGTGCATCGGAACACCCCGCCCACCTCTCCCTATATTAGGGCTTCCGCTTGACCTTGCTATGCCGTCGTGTGTCGCCTGTTGTTCGGACAGGTTCACGGCAGGAATTTTCCCCACTTGGCTGATTGGCTGTTGCCATTTGGGTTTCGCCTGCCGCATAGCAAATCGTCACAACTTGTAAGGTTGCAGATAGGCTCTGGTTCAGGTGATAGGGATGGGAGAACGTTCTCGCCATCCCTAGGCGAAAGGTATTCAATTAAAGGAATCCAGGGACTCAATGGTTTGGTCCACCCCCTGTGAGGGGTTGTGCCTGTGCCTGAGTCCAGGGGGACATCTGGGGGGTGGACTAGCCTGACCCCGGCGTTCCGCTGTTCCAGGTGTTCACCCTAGGCTGACCTATGCTGGTGCCCTGGGTCAGCGCTACCTGGAAAGGTGCAGGGAGCTAGTCGAACCAGAGCCCATGCAACCACTCACTTGCTGTAATCAATAAAGTGTGGCCTAAATTCTGCCAAAAACCAAACCAAAAATTTGAGTCTTGTCTGAATCTAGTTAAGAGGGTGGTTAAAGGTCTAAACACACAATTCCTTAAACCAATAGTATTCTTTGTACAATACAACAAAAGGATAAAGAATGTTGTAGTAATACACCACACACACACACACACACAGAGAGAGAGAGATATTCCCATAATGCATTCTCTCAGTGAGCATCACACGGAGTTACTTCAACTGAGATGAACAGGAGGCTCTAAGGGGAAAACAATTTCCAACAGAGTATCTGGATTCCTGGAGGTGGGCTGCAGTACCTTTTTTTGGCCGAGGTATGCGTCAATAAACGCCACTCGCTCATCTCCAGCCTGTGTGTGCCATCAGCATGTGTCCTGGAAGCCATCGGATTATCTGAGGGGAAATGGTTTTATTTCATCCCTCGATCCATGCTTCCTGTTGAATTCAGAACAGCTGTGGTATTGAATCGCTGCTGCACACTTGAAGCCAAAGATTCAAGCCTTTACTGGAACAGCCCCAAGGCTCAGCCAGGGAAGCAAGCCCAGGAACCACAGTGGTCTTCATCCTTGGGATAGGATCAAACTAAAAAGGTTTATTTGCGTTCTGTATGCAGGGCCCGTTTGCAGAACAGGAATCTCCGATTGCTCCTAGATACCAATACGGCTGCAATGTTACCGTTAATCATGGCACCCATCAAAGGCAGGGCTGTATGCACATCACAACCGAACTGTGAAATTGGTATTGGCACACAATTAAACAGTCGAAGAGCCTGAAACATTTTTTCCTCTCTTCAAAAGCAAACAGAAACAAGTTTCTAGACCTTATGACTAGGTTGAGAAAAACGTGACACTACTTGGTATGATACCTGGTTCCAATCCCTATTGACAGCCACTTTCAGCTCTTCTGAGTAAAGAAGGAATATAAATGTTTTTTGAAGGCTGAGCATGACTTTCACTCCCTAGCAGAACCAAAACCAATTATGCAATGCGTACACATTTGAACTGATGGCCAGAATGCAGAATCTGGGTGGCTTTGGCACAGAATTTTCAAACCCAGCTCTCATCCAAGGAATAAATCCACTGGATTGCTTCTTATAGTTTTGGATAAGAGTGTACACATGCACAACCCCCCCCCCGGGACCTCTATGTCTATGTGCAGGGAATGTGTTATCTTCCCTAAATGGTGGGGGGGGGGTTTCCAAAGATAATTGTCATTACTTAGCATATCAGTTGCTGCATTTCCCCTACAACCCAAATGGCTTTATTAGCTGTTGCTGGAGAAAAGCAAGGTTCCCAGCCGCTAACATTTCCAACATCTAGTCAGGGGCGTAGCAAGGGGGGTGTAGGGCGCGGTTCACCCCAAGTTCCATAATGGAGGGGGTGACAAATTAGCAAGGAACAATTACTGCCCTACTAGGGCAGTTCATTAAAAAACTTTTTTTTAAAAAAAAAATGCCTGCTCCAAATGTCTTATCTTACTATACTAGGGATTATATAGCTATATATGAAATGTCATGCATATCAGTTAATATCTTTTTATTATTATTACTTGTTATTATTCCTTTGTAAGAAAATATGAAATAAAGTAAAACCAATTTTGCAGGGGGGGAAATCAATGGGGTGGTGACAAGAAATTTTCTGCACCGGGTACCACCTGACCATCCTACGCCTCTGGGGGGTGACAAATTTTTTTGCCCCCAGGTAACAATTTACCTTGCTACGCCACTGCATCTAGTAGGAGTGAGCGAAACCGAGGGACCTGGGACTCAAGTTTGCAATTGCATTTTTGTCTGCTCTAGAGCAGTTGCTCTTAGAGGGTGCAGCTCACAAACAGCTCTGTTTTTCAAAATCACCTCTGATCTGCCTCCACACCATCTGATCTGCCATCTTCTCCCCCCCCCCCCCCCCACACACACCCCAATGAGAACAGATGGGAAGGGGTGGAAGAGGTTTGGGGAGGAATCAGGAGTTGATCATAAGCTTTCGAAACGGCAGTTTAAAAGGATATAGACGGTTACTTAGCAGTTGAGAGGAACATGTCCTTGAACCATGCAAGCAGTTTGGGAAAACATACAAGCCCCATTTGAAAGCTTTAAGGATTCATACTTCGGGAATGGCCCAGAATCAAAAGCAGAAGAATTCACCAAAGGCCAAGTTCTGAAACTGCTTGAAGGATGCAAAGTAGGATTCTTAATTTGTTGGGTTCCCCCCCCATCCGCTTGAATATGCCACTACATTGTGTCACAAATTGCTTTTGGAACTGCTCTCCAATTCCAAAGCATTCTGCTTCAGACAGAGGTGGGAGAGAGGACTGCAGTTGTACAAAACTGAAGTCTGACGCTCCCTTGGAGTTAGTTGTGTAGCCCTTGGAATCAGGGACAACAGGCTGAAAAAACATAAAGTACTTTTGCACATACAGTAAAGGGTAAAGGGACCCCTGACCATTAGGTCCAGTTGCGGAAGACTCTGGGGTTGCGGCGCTCATCTCGCTTTATGGCCGAGGGAGCCGGCGTACAGCGTCCAGGTCATGTGGCCAGCATGACTAAGCAAACTTCTGGCGAACCAGAGCAGCGCACGGAAACGCCGTTTACCTTCCTGCCGGAGCGGTCCCTATTTATCTACTTGCACTTTGACGTGCTTTTGAACTGCTAGGTTGGCAGGAGCAGGGACCGAGCAACGGAGCTCACCCCATCACGGGAATTCGAACCTAGGCTCTGCGGTTTAACCCACAGCGCCAGCCACAGTAGTGCATTAGTTAAAATTATGGGATTTGTTCCCACAAGATGTTTCGAGGTTCCACCAATCTGGATGGCTGTGAAAGAGGATAAGACAAATTCAAGAATACGCTATCAACTGCCATAAGTCATGGTCTACCTCGACTGCTGGAAGCAGGGGGTATAGAAGCAAAAAGAAACTAAATCAGACACGTGTAACACATTTCATTCACGTACAAAATTACACATCAATCCACATTCGTGTTGAGAGACTGCGCCACCTGCTGATTTGGTACTGAGCCAAATTTCAGGTATTACTATTAGCATATAAAGCCCTCAGTAGCAATGAAACATACAGGCCTTACCCTGTATATGCCAACTCATTCATCCTGATCTGCAGAACTAGTATTTCCACAAAGGCTGTGTTACGCACTTGCAAGGAGTCAATCCTTCAGTGTGGCAGTACCTGCTCTTTGGAACTCCCTGCCCATTGATATTAAGCAGCAGCTGTGCTGTTTTCAGGGCCTGCTAAAACATATTTTTTTTTTTTAAAAAAAAAAGCCCATTCAGATGTGCAATTGTATTATGTATTGATTTTAGAACTCCTGCATTTATTTATTTGTTTTTGTTTGATATTTTGCGTCAACTTGTTTCTAACGATTGATTTTGCCGGTTATTTTTAAATTGACCGTTTTATATTGCTTTATGTCAGTGTTTTTCAACCACTGTTCCGCGGCACACTAGTGTGCCGCGAGGTGTTGCCTGGTGTGCCGTGGGAAAAATTGTTTATTTGATTCCTATTCAAGAGAATTGCTTTATATAGTCAATATAGGCACAGAGTTATTTTTTTTAACATTTTCTAATGGTGGTGTGCCTCGTGATTTTTTTCATGAAACAAGTGTGCCTTTGCCCAAAAAAGGTTGAAAAACACTGCTTTATGTAACCTGCTTGGAGGTTTCTGTTGGGGTTTAAGCGGTACATATAAATCATGCTAAATAAATAAATATACAGTTGCCGTAAATACCAGGTTGCCAAGGGTACAGTTACTGAAAGTCCCTGCAATAAACCATTCCTGCCAGTCCTCAGGCCACCATACACTGCACAATACAACAAAACCACTTAATTGTTAAGTGTGCAATTGCTTGTTAAAGTTATGCAGATGTTTACCTGAGCACAGCACCTGCTCGAAAAACCAGTGGCAACCAACGCGGTGATTCCATGCACACACTTAAAACGTATTTAGGATCGTGTTGGTTTTCTACATCTTGAGAAACCAGACAATAAAATCTGCACGTATTGTTTGTCCTAATAACCCAGACTCCGATTAAAACAACAGCAACACAAGCTGAAGAAAGGTGAAAGAAAATCAGGTCACTTGCAATAAAAAATGCCAATTATTTTTATACATGGTGCCTGCTCGCTCCAGAATGACGGGTAATTCTACACCCACAGTTGTCAAGATATTTGCAGAAAACTTCTGCTTTTCATCAACTGCCATATGAAAGTGACGTGTATTCAATATTAATGAGGCTGAAGAAGAACAGCGGGGGCTAAGCCGGCATCTTGTCATATACCGTATTTTTCCGTGTATAAAACGCCCCCATGTATAAGAAGCCCCCTATTTTGGGGGACTCCAAATTAAGAAAACACCCCCTCAGCACTACCCCTGTATAAGACGAACCCAATTAAAACCTTTAATAATAAAAAACCCTTGTCTTATACACGGAAAAATACGGGAAGTCACTCTGTGGCAAAAACACAACATCCTTTAACATGCACAACATGTTGGCAGCCTTCTCTTGATTTCACATTGCATACAATATTTTGGAAAGTATCTAAGTAAGCAAGGAAAGGCTGTGAAGAATGCCAAATTTCAAAACACATGGATTTTGGATTGTTCAAGAGTGGGTGTAGGTAGGTAATTTATACAGTGGTGCCTCTGGTTACGTACTTAATTCCTTCCGGGGGTCCATTCTTAACCCGGAAACGCTCTTAACCTGAAGCACCACTTTAGCTAATGGGGCCTCCCACTGCGCGCCAGAGCACGATTTCTGTTCTTATCCTGAAGCAAAGTTCTTACCTGAAGCGTTATTTCTGGGTTAGCGGAGTCTGTAACCTGAAGCTTATGTAACCTGAGGTACCACTAGTTCTTAACTCAAGGCATTTTAAGAGCCATTTCCAATATTGTGTGGCTGAATTTTGCAAATGAGCACGCCCAAATCCAGACTTGAGAAAGCTCTAGGTATGTCTACAGGGGTTTCCTCCCTTTTTTGCCGGTGGCTTTTCAAACTTACAATGTGTACTTTTAGCACCCACCTTATTTCTGTGATTCTGAGTTGTTTTAAACCCTTTTTTAAATATTGTTTTAATTGTGGTAACCCACCCTGGGACCTCAGGATAGGATAATAACAATAACAATAATAACATCAGTAATAACAATAATACCATCACTGGGGTGTTTTTTTTTTTTAAAGAAAAATGGTGAGTAAGGAAGCCCATAATAAGTGACAACTAAGCTTCTCATCATTGGGCTGGGAAGAAAGGAGATAGGTCAATGGTGGAGCATGCGACTACCATTTCAGGATCAGGACTAATTTCAGGGATGGGTTCAAGCCCCACATTGGGCAGAAAACCCCTGCATTGCAGGGGGTTGGACTAGATGGCCCTTGGGGTCCCTTTCCAACTCTACGATTCTGTAATTCATTTTGCCTGACATACAGATGAACCTCTATTTCAAAAACTAAATGAAGGATGAGAAACACAAAGGCCCCGTTCGCACGTAATATCAAGCCCTGGTTTAAAAATTAAACTATGACTGAACGCAAATAGTGCTGATGTGCACTGTTCAACATTGCTCCCTTTTCCTCACTCCGATTTTGCTGCACCAGAGAGGGAACAAGCCAGAGTCTGGCTTTGCATTGTGTGCAAAGTGGTTAGTTTTCCCCAAAAGAAACCACAAGTGGTAAGCAGAGAACAAACTTTGCTTCAAATACCAATGGTATTGGAAGAGAAGCAACAAGCGCTGGTTTGCAAAGCCAGCCTCTGTTTGTTTTCCTCCCTGGTGCAGCAAAGCCAGGAGTCAGAGACAAGTCAAATTAGGACTTTGAGCTGCATGTACTAGTGCGCTGCTCATTTTAAATTAAACCGTAGTTATTCTTTAACTGTAGCTAAATGTTACAGGCTAGCCAGCCTAAAGTTTGTGGCACCATACAAACAAGTTTTATGATAGCACAAGTCTTCATGGGCTAAAGGCCAGTTCATCAAATGCGTTGTGTTACCCATGGATGGTTGGCAAGACTAGTTGGCAGGGTGGATCAGGACAGTGTGGTCAAATAAGAATGAAATGGTGGAGAAATGGATAGCTTGTGAGAGATCAATTAAATGCATTTGTTTTATTTATCTGCAGATTCTATAAACCCCTTTCACTACATTGCAATTCCAGAGTGGCTTCAACATGTAACAAAAGTGAACTGCAATACATCAAAACACTAACAGTTTAAAGTAAGTTGATGTAATATAATATCAAACAGAAAACAAGAGCAGATGGAACCTACAGACTTAAAAACCTGACGCTGGTTAAAACCAAGACAACTCAACTCATTCAAAGGCATAGAATCATAGAATCCTTGGGAAAGAAGCACTGTGACATCAAAACAGTAGTAATCGCCAATAACACAATTGGTCTTAACACTGTTAAAGTAATTTACACCTGCATTGCTAAAGGAAAGCTATCACATTTCTCGCTAAGTTCTAATTCAGCACTATCATGTGGGAGGCTCCCTTTTAAAAGTCATGCAACTCAGTACATGAATACAGCACTCTTGTCTTGTGGGCCAAGCCATAGCCTGTATGCCAGGGATAGGAAAACTTGTTGTTCGACTACATCTCCCATCATCCCAAGCCAATGGATGATGGGAGATGTAGTCCAGCAACACATGATGAGCCAACGATTCCTCTTCCCTGTTCCTACGCAAACTGGGCAGCAACTACTGTGTTGGATCCACTGGATCCATGTATCCCAGTCAAAAATAGATTCAAAGGATCTCAGGGCAGCATAGGTTGTTTTCCGTTCATCGTGCCCTCACAGCAATCCTGTGAAAGGTTAGGTTGAACTGCTGGCTCAAAAAAATAAAAAATAAACAATTCCTTCCAGCAGCACCTTAGAGACCAACCAAGTTTGTTCTTGGTATGAGCTTTCGTGTGCATGCACACTTCTTCAGATTGCCCAATCAGTTCTAAGCCAGGGAGGACCTTTCATGCCAAGTTCCATTGGTCAAGTTCAAATAACAACACTGCTCTGCGTAGGGCTGCAGCTCAGTGGTAGAGCATCTGTTCTGCATTCAGAAGGTCGCAGGTTCAATCCCTGGCATCTCCAGGTAGATAGATAGGGTTTCCCAAACTTGGGTCCCCAGCTGTTATTGAACTACAACTCCCACCATCCCTAGCTAGAAGGACCAGTGGCCAGGGGTGATGGGCGTTGTAGTCCAAAACCATCTGGGGATGCAAGTTGATACATGGGATGTAGACAATACTGAGCTGGATGCGTCATTGGCCTGACTCAGTATGAGGAAGCTTCCTATGTGCCTAAAGCAGCCTCGTCTTTACTTTTGCTGTCAGCTAGTTGCTCTTGGAGACCACACCCCAGCCTCTCTTTTTTTGGTGTAAAGGAGGCAAGGCAAGGAAATCTCTAGGTTAGAGCAACTGACCACTGCAGAGCAGCACAGGATGTGGTTTGCTCATTGCTCAAGAATGAACAACGTCCGTCCACCCCCCCCGCTTCAAAACTCACACTATTGTTTCTGTTGTAATAACAACACTTTGAAGCAAGAGAGGGGATGCGGTGTGACCGCAGTAGCCCATTTTTATAGAGAGAGAGAGAGCTGGGAGGATGCTGGGAACCTCCAGGAGCTCAGTTCCTCTACAGCAGCAATGCCCAAATTGTGGGCCAGCGTGAAAGAACTGTTACTATGACACAAGAAATAAGAGTATTTCAAAAGTCCCCA
The DNA here is from genome assembly GCF_009819535.1 of Lacerta agilis. Taxonomy (NCBI): domain Eukaryota; kingdom Metazoa; phylum Chordata; class Lepidosauria; order Squamata; family Lacertidae; genus Lacerta; species Lacerta agilis. Next base: position 64,110,717 of record NC_046320.1, read on the forward strand.
AGAGCTGAATATATAGAGGGGCATGGCAAATGAAGCTATTTGCAGCATCTCTGTATGAGTTCCTGTTCTGGTCTTTCATTCAGCCTCTGCTGGGGTTAAGTAGGCATTTCTGCCTTAAAATTATAGACTCACGGAATCGTAGAGTTGGAACGGCCCACCAGGGTCATCTAGTCCAACCGCCTGCAATGCAGGAATCATTTTGCCCAACGTGGGGGGCTCAAACCCATGACCCCGAGATCAAGAGTCTCATGCTCTACTGACTGAGCTATCCAAGCAATGATTCAATGGATGATTCCATGGCTTCCAAGGCAGTGATCCAGCAGAACTCCCAGTCCTTGGAGGACCTGTGACTCACAACAGACTCACAATAGAAATCCAGTGGGCTGAGCTCTTCTGAAGGTGTGTAATTCTAACACATTCTGAAAATAAAACTCCAATTTCTAAATTGGGGGAAGCGGGACAAATATGCACTGGCAACCATAAGTTGGGAGGAACATTGGGCTCCAGAGTACAGAGACTCCCAGTGCTCTAGTGAATACTTTGTAGAGTTCTGGTTGCCTAACCTCCAAACGGATACTGTAGAGTTGGAGAAAGTTCAGGAAAGGGCAACCAAAGTGACCATGGGGATGGAGCAAAGGCTGCACCATTTGAGACTTTTTAGTTTAGAGAAAAAGCGAGGTAATAAAAGTTTATAAAATTACACATGGCATGGATAAAGTGGACAGAGAAACTTCTCCCTCTCTCATAACACTAGAACTTGCAGATGTCCAATGAAGCTCAGTCAGTAGAGCATGAGACTCTTAATCTCATGGTCATGGGTTCAAGCCCCAGGTTGGATGAAAGATTCTAGAAACTGCATGGGGGTTGGGACTAAATGACCCTTGTGGTCCCTTCCAACTCTTCTATGATTCAAGGATTCAAAGAAGGTATTTTGTTGTCGTTTAGCTGTTTAGTTGTGTCCGAGTCTTCATGACCCATGGACCAAAGCACGCCAGGCACTCCTGTCTTCCACTGCCTCCAGCAGTTGGGTCAAACTCATGTTAGTAGCTTCAAGAGCACTGTTCAACCATCTCATCCTCTGTCGTCCCCTTCTTCTTGTGCCCTCAATCTTTCCCAACATCAGGGTCTTTCCAGGGAGTCTTCTCTTCTCATGAGGTGGCCAAAGTATTGGAGCCTCAGCTTCAGCATCTGTCCTTCCAGTGAGGGCTGATTTCCTTCAGAATGGATAGGTTTGATCTTCTTGCAGTCCACGGGACTCTCAAGAGTCTCCTCCAGCACCATAATTCAAAAGCATCAATTCTTCAGTATAACAACCACAAAGCCCTTCAAACAGCCCACTGGACCAGTGAGGGGGCAACATGGCATCTTACAGACAGAACCATAGAATCATAGACATGTAGAGTTGGAAGGGACCTGAGGGTCATCTAGTCAATGCAGGAATCTCAGCTAAAGCATCCATGACAGATGACTTAAAAACCTCCAAGGAAGGAGAGTCCACCACCTCCTGAAGGAGACTGTTCTACTAGTTCAGTTGCTGCTGGACTACAACTCCCATCATCCCTGACCACTGGCCATGCTGGCTAGGTCTAAATGGAGTTCTAATCCATAACCTCTGGAAGGCACTGCAATAAGTATCCTTGAAATAGAGCCTCCTCTCACTAGAGTAGGTAATAATAATATTGGGAGCATGAACAGTCTCTAAACACTTTGAAACCAGGAGGCATCTCAGTCAGGTTCTTCGGCCCAGAACAACCCCCGTTCCTTCTGTCAGTGACCTTCCTACTAAAGCTCTCTTCCCAAACATGGTGTTCTCCCAATTTGTTTGGACTCCAGCTCCCATCAGTCCCAGGCAGCACAGTCAATGGTCCAAGGTATCGCAATCGCAACAACATATGGACGATACCAAATGGGGAACACTGCTCTTAAATCTTCACCCTCCAGCTCTTGAGAAAAAGCTTTCTTTTTCTTTTTTAAAGCAAACTGAAATAAACTCTTCCATCAAATCAAACACTGCAATTGCCATATTGGGCGGGAAGAAATTTCTGTCTCCAGTCCAAGGCATAAAAGTGGCCAGCCAGAGGCCTCTAAGGAAGGTTACGACCAAGGCATGGTGGAAACAAGTCTCTGGCTTTCTCCCCAGCCTCTGCTACGCCCAGTCTTTGAACACAGAGGTCCACCCAGCCCAGCTGACACCTCCTGAACAGAATTCCCCTCTAACCCACATTTTAAGACAACTGGGTTGCTGAACGTCACAAATTCCTGTGGCAAACAGTTCCGTAAGTTTGAGTAATAAAAGTTTGCATGCAGCTAGTCCCAGAATATGAAAACCTACAGAAAACAAATCAAGACACCTGCCTAAATATTCTGCTAAATAATGTATTCCACTAAAGTGAATGTAATTTAAGATGGTGCAGCAGCAGTTTTGGGATTGTGGCCTGAACCTTTTGGGTTTATTTCATTTTAAAAAACAAGTTCACCAAACGCAGCAAATCTCAGGACCAACCAACTTCCGCCCAGTTGAAAGACTGCAGTAAACTGCTTTAGTGAAAGGTCAATGGTTTGGATCCACTCCCAGCTGAACTCTCTGGCGCCTTTTGCCTTCTCACCAGCTCCAAGCAAGCAAGGGGCATGAGCACAGAAAGCAGGACGAGGAGTTAGTGGCTGGCACATACAAAACAATTATACTGGTAAGTTCAGTGGGGTGTTCCACCACCATCACAGCAAACTCCTACTCAGCCCCTGCTCTGCATGCATAAAGTCCCAGGTTCAACCCCTGGCATCTCCAGGCAGGGCTGGGAGAGGCCTGCCTAAAATCCTGGAGAGCTGCTACCAGTCAGTGCAGACAACACAGAGTTAGATGGCTCAATGTTCTGAATGAGGCAGCTTCCCAAGTTTACTCTCGAGTGCTGGTCCATATATAGCCAAAAGAGAACCATCCCATCATCCATACATGAGGCAGAGGGTAGCAGCAGGTCTGGGTTAGCAGAAATAGAAAGAAAGAAAGAAAGAAAGAAAGAAAGAAAGAAAGAAGAAAGAAAGAAAGTCCAAAGGTATGGTGGAGGAGGTATGATGTTTTCTTCAGTAGCCACAGAACGCCAAATACCTGATTTTGGGGGGACAGGGGGTGGTACAAAGGGCAATATTTGTGTCAAATGCACAAAGATGGAAAGATAAAGCCCTACCCACTATAGAGTAATGGCTGGTATAACTGTTGGACTTGGCTGAGATGGCAAAGTTGACAAGTTTAATTGGGGGGCGGGGGGGGGGAGAGAGAGAGAGAGAATCATTATCAACACTTATTCAGGACCAGAAACTTTTTATAGATTTTTTGCGTGAAAGAGAAAATGAACTTGCAATTTTGGGATTTGAAAATTGAAAAAAAGAATACTGGTTTACAGAAGACAGAATGGTTGGATCTTAATGAGTTGGATCTTAATGAGTGAATACAATATTTAGCTGCAGGACAGAGAATCTTTCTCCTGAGAAATCTTTCTTGGGTTCCATGATCACTGCAGATGGTGACAGCAGTCACGAAATTAAAAGACGCCTGCTTCTTGGGAGAAAAGCAATGACAAACCTAGACAGCATCTTAAAAAGCAGAGACATCACCTTGCCGACAAAGGTCCCTATAGTTAAAGCTATGGTTTTCCCAGTAGTGATGTATGGAAGTGAGAGCTAGACCATAAAGAAGGCTGATCGCCAAAGAATTGATGCTTTTGAATTATGGTGCTGGAGGAGACTCTTGAGAGTCCCATGGACTGCAAGAAGATCAAACCTATCCATTCTTAAGGAAATCAGTCCTGAGTGCTCACTGGAAGCACAGATCCTGAAGCTGAGGCTCCAATACTTTGTCCACCTCATGAGAAGAGAAGACTCCCTGGAAAAGACCCTGATGTTGGGAAATATGGAGGGCTCAAGGAGAAGGGGATGACAGAGGACGAGATGGTTGGACAGTGTTCTTGAAGCTACCAACATGAGTCTGACCAAACTGCAGGAAGCAGTGGAAAATAGGCGTGCCTGGCGTGCTCTGGTCCATGGGGTCATGAAGAGTCGGACACGACTAAACGACTAAACAACAACAACTACCAAATTATTTGCAGATTCACAAGAGGTGGTGTAGGCTTCCAGGATCCCTGCAATCCTCGGACTGTGTGTTCTTTGCCCACTCACTTCCAAAAGAGACCCTTTGCTGCCCTCCTGAACCTGCAACTTCTAAAAAGCGAAGGAAAAGAAATTGCAGCGAATGAGGCAAAGAAAAAAACAAAACCCACCACATTCCCTTCAGGTGCAGGCACTGAGCCAGGAAAATCTTGCTCTGGAGAAGAAAAGGTTTACAAACCAGGGAAGAGACTCAATTGCTGTTGAAATTAAAAGTATGCTTGTTTGCGAAGAGCCAAGCAGCTCAGAAACTCTCAGCATTTAAAGGGTCTTAGTAATTCAGGCTCTCTGGCATTTCCCCCAGCTTGTGCTAAGGAAGATGTTCAAGAACTTCCCACGCTCCTTGACACTCACACAGCTTCTCTGGGGTTAGCAACTGAAAGAAATCAGCAAAGCCACAGGCTTGCTAGAAACCAGATACCAGCCATTTTATTCTAAAAGGGCAGCATACATTGCAAGTCCGGTGCATATTGGGAGAAAGTGGCTACAGAACAAGAGTCTCTCCCCCCCCCTTTTTGCAAGTAAGAACAAAGCATATCATATTCCCAATCTGTGATCTTTGTTAATTCCTGTCCACACAAACAGATATCGTCTGATAGAAGGAGAAGCAGCAACTCGTGTACTCGGAAACCAACTAAAATTCTCCATCAAAAAAAAAAAAGAAACAGGCTGCAAGGTTTGATGGAGAACTGAAAATAACTTTCGACCACTACAACACACGTGTGCATCACCTAAAGACGACAACATGTAAACTTCTTGCTTCAAGACCATTGTTTTCACCATTATGTGATTTTTTTTTTAAAAAATCAAAGTTAGTTTCCGTCAACTAACATTTATTTCACCAATTTGCAGCCCTACGCAAAAGTGCTACTGAAGGTGAGGAACAAAGACCTGTGTAAGGTCCGAATAGAAGTCCCCAGTTTTGCTTAGCATCCAGATGATTTTGGGAAGCAAATAAGGAGGACATGAGGGCAGCCATTCAACAGTTTTCAACTCCCCCCCCCTTTTGTTTCTTAAGGCAATACACACTGTTTGTGATTATGACACAGGACATTCCCTACTTACGGCAATGCTCCCTAGTTTTGGGGGAGAGGGGACAGAAAGCCGTCCCCTTCCCCTCATCCTGCACCAGATCCCATAAGACCAGCATGTGCAGCTATTCTGGGAGCAAAAACAGACTGCAAAATCTGCAAAGCAGTGGTTTCAGAATGAGTCCACAAGACCACCACCCCTGAAAAGGTGGTGCAGTTTTGGTTCCTGCATTGACATTTCCTCTTACAAGCACTGAACTCAAGGCTCTTGGGAATATGAATGCTGTTATCTGGGTGCACCTATATTGCTGGTTCACACACAAGATATGTCCATCCAGCAATGCTAGCATGTATGAACATGCCTTCAAAAGGCAGAACTTCAGGTCACATTGAAAGCTTTCAAAGTAAGCCACTTCACACCTTCAGCACCAAGTCTCCAAGTAATGCATGTCTGAACCAGCCTGTAGAATTGCTCAGAGCAAGGACAATGGAGATGCTACTAAAATCAGGACCTTCTCTGCATGGAACCATCACTGTTGTCACTGCTAATTTGCCACGAATAGGGCTGCCAACTCTTTCTGTGCCTTTTTAACTACAAAAAGGCAGAGTATTATAATGGAGAACTCTTTGTTGTTGTTCTTTAGTCATTTAGTCATGTCCGACTCTTCATGACCCCATGGACCACAGCACGCCAGGCACTCCTGTCTTCCACTGCCTCCCGCAGTTTGGTCAGACTCATGTTGGTAGCTTCGAGAACACTTTCCAACCATCTTGTCCTCTGTCGTCCCCTTCTCCTTGTGCCCTCCATCTTTCCCAACATCAGGGTCTTTTCCAGGGAGTCTTCTCTTCTCATGAGGTGGCCAAAGTCTTGGAGCCTCAGCTTCAGGACCTGTCCTTCCAGTGAGCACTCAGGGCTGATTTCCTTCAGAATGGATAGGTTTGATCTTCTTGCAGTCCATGGGACTCTCAAGAGTCTCCTCCAGCACCATAATTCAAAAGCATCAATTCTTCAGCGATCAGCCTTCTTTATGGTCCAGCTCTCACTTCCATACATCACTACTGGGGAAACCATAGCTTTAACTATATGGACCTTTGTTGGCAAGGTGATGTCTCTGCTTTTTAACATGCTGTCTTGGTTCGTCATTGCTTTTCTCCCAAGGAGGACTCTTACCCAAGAGAAACCCAGGTTCAAATCCTCACTTAGCCAGAGTGGTCACTGAAGAACCTTAGGCTCTGTCTCATCCTAACCTACCCCATAAGGTTGTTTTGATGCTGCCATGCGAGAGGGATGCTTGGGCAGAAACTATTTCTTCCCATAACCCCCACTGACATTCAGCATGGTGAAATCCAAAGCAGACCGAAGACCTCCAGTGGTCCATCCTCCATGCTCTCAGCCCCTTCCCTGGACTCTAGATACCTCCTGGATCCCACCAACTTCCCCCATCTCACTTGGGCCCTCCCCAGGGTCACCATCTCCAACTTGCTGAGAGCTCCTCCCATTCCTCTCCAGGATCAGACCATGTATGACACCACCATGGAACTCATGGCATCTACAGGGAAAGACTAAAACACTTGTGGGTTTTTTAGTGGGTTTTTTTAAAAAGTGGCAGGGACTCAACAGAAGCCTACAGAGTTACTAATGGCTATTAAGCAGCTTACAAGTACAAAATCAATACATAATTCAAATACATAATAAAACAATTCCACAAATGGCACACACACAGAGAGAGAGAGAGAAGCTGTCAGACATTGTTCTCCCTCTCATATAACACTGGAAACCATCTGCGTCCAAAGAAGGCTGTCGGTTCACAACGAGCAAAAGTGCCATTTTCATCAACAACCATTGGGACTCTCTGCCACTAGATTAGAGGGGTCTTAGGAAAGAGCCACCGGAGAAAATTAGCAATGACATCTAAATAGAGCAAGCAGGGTCTCCCCCTTCAGCAGAGGGTTGGACTACATGAAGTGCCTCCCTATTCTATGGTTCTTTGTTCACAGGTGGTATAACTCTTATGCATACAGCTCAGAGGCCGTGGCTCAGCAGCAGGACACATGCCTTGCATACTGAAGGGCTGGGAGCTGCTCCCTGCTTGAAACCCTGGAGAGCTGCTGCCAGTCAGTGCAGACAATACTAAGTCAGACGGGCCAAAGGTCTGGTTCAGTATAAGGCAGCTTCCCGTGTTGTGTGTTTCCTAGAGGAATTTAAGTGCCCACAGGTGGCAATAAGATGTGGGATTGGTTGGAAGCCTCCCCTCTGATGCAGGAGAGCTTTTCCTATAGTCTTATGCGAACAGCTTCTGCAAAGCACCTCACTGCTGAAGCAGCTGCTTTGCATAGCCTATTTTTACATAATTAGCAGCCTGCACGGAACTGGCACACTTTTAAAGGAGGAACTATTGGCAACAGGCAAATCAGGTACTAACAACCAGAGTCTGAATAAACAGCAGTGCTAAGCAAGATCCTGTTGCCAGTTCCAAATTATTCAAATTATGATGAATTGAACTATAATAAAAATGGGAAGCTCCTCTCACTTGCCTTCCGGGGACAGCAATCCTTCCGAACCTATTGCACTCGCATTCCCAAGAAAATTAACAGAGACATGAGATCTAGAAACTTGTTTATCACATTGGTGGAAGTTGAAGCCCTCAAGCTCAGTAATGTGAAGCCAAGGAATGCTTAGGAGGGGGAAAGGAGGGAGAAAATAAAATTAGGAGAACAGGAATGAAAGAGGCAGATACTAGGTGTGAGGTAGAAAGATAGACAATATGGCAAAAATATTAACTGGCCTCCCTGTTGCAGGCTAAGGTTAAAGGCGGGTCTTGGGTCTGCAGAGGTAGAAGATTAAAGCTATAATTAAAAATAATGAAACTTTTGTCTTCATAGACAGATCCCTGCTGCAGACTGGAGTCCGACAGTAGCTGTTCTGTTACAAATGTGGATATACTTTATACTTTAGATAATGTTACTCATAAAAGTAGCTAGAGCAAACCACCAAACAGAGTGGTTTGCACGATAACGTTCGTCCTTGTTACTTTATGTGCATCATTTTATAATCAGCGCGGTGTCATTTCCCCAGTACATCTCAGTGGGCAAACTCCATGACTCAATAATGCTATCTTGGTTTCTGTTAAATCAAGCCAGACTGATCTTTCTTTCAGAGTTCCTCTCCCCACATCCTACACACAAGCCAAATGTGCCCTCTCTCTCTCTCTCTCCATGCCCAACAGTTTTATTAATGATTAACCCAATTAACCTGCTCATCAGAGCAGTAGCACAATAGGCAGATTCCTGGAAAGATATGGAAAGGAAGTGTTAGGTAATAGGAAACTGGACCTCCAGAGTCTATGCAAGGCCACAGTTTGCTAATGCCAACTGCTGTCATGCTAAAACAAGGGGGGGGGGGGGTCCTCTGTGCCTAAGAATCCATGCTCTCTAGAGACCATCCATTAAATATGTCACACTTCATGGGAAGAATAGAGGAGCTGCAGGAAAAGGATTTGGGATAGGTTGACAAGGAGGCAAAGTACAACTTGGGGTGTGTGTGTGTGTGTGCTAAAAGGAGTTTTAAAAGTCTGACATGCTTTTTGAATAGTCCCCATTTCCAGAGATGTGATGGTTTGCTGAGTTAATGACATTATACTCTGTACATGCTTTTCTATTCTGCACACATGGAGAAAAAAAAAACTCTAGAGAGAAGGTAATCATCAATGAAGAATTTCAGACTCTGGCATCTCCAGGTGTTGCCAGAAAAGGACCCTGTCTGAAACCCTGCAGAGAGCCACTGCCCATCAGTGTAGACCAGGGGTTGTCAACCTGGTCCCTACTGCCCACTAGTGGGCGCTTCAGGATTCTAGGTGGGTGGTAGGGGGTTCTATGTCACAAGCTGCATTCTCCTTCCATCAAGCACTGGTGGGAGGTAAGGAAATTTTACCATCAAGAAAGATGCATTAGTGGGCGGTAGGTATAAAAAGGTTGACTGTACCCCTGGTGTAGACCATACTAGACTAGATGGACCAATTGCCTGTCTTGGTATAATCCTAGTCATTATACAGGACTTACCATGACACGCAAACTGGGCCATTATGGGGAAGATAGTCGAGATTCTTTAAGCCATTGTTTGATGTAGAAGCTGGAATTTTAGTGGTAAAACTCACATGTTAAATGTTATTAGTAAATGTTACTAATGTGTCTGCCCACAAATACATGTCAATCACATGTGGCACTCTTGTTACCTTGAAAGGAAATGAAAAATACCATCATTCTCTTACATCTTACAGAAGCTTACCTGCTCAATTGCCTGGAGACTACTACAACTCACCATAGGAGAGTGGATTTTCACAAAGCTACGCTCAGCTCATATATCTCACTGCCTCGGGATGTGGCCCTGTGAATCAACTACAATACCTTCTATTTGGGCTCCCGTGTGGCTGGACCCATTTTGCCCCTGGACCCTTTCAGAAAGCAACAAACCCAGATCCAAATTGATAAGTAATTGTTACCAGTCGCACCGAGGAAATGATGGGAAGAGTGTAATTTTTGTTTATTTAAAATGATAAATGCAACTCCCCCCTCCTGCATTTACATGAACAATGTGCTTTAAAAAAAAAAATGTGGGCAGGGCATGATGCAATTGCCAAAACACAATGCAGTCCATTACCCTACTAGAGCCACAAATTGTATTATAAAACGGTAACAGAAACTAAGCAAGGGAGCCAGTTCACATCTTGAATGCAGACACCATTTTTCACATTCTGAAAGCAGCCACACTGAAGTCATTTGCTCACGCGCAACATCTGTTTTACTGGCATGCACTTAAAAAAAAAAAAAAGCGAACAGGAAAAAGTCAATCAAAATCCCCTTCTCCCTCCCTCCCCCCACCTTCCTTCCCTCCCCACCTCCTCAAGATGTGTAAGAGCCCTTTCATATGGTCAGCATTTACTTTCACCAACATCTCTCTAAGTTATAGACATAATAAAAAGGATCTCTGTGTCTCTCTTTTGGTAAGGATCTCTTTATGTGAAGCTGCCTGGAAAGTCTGTGAAACAAAGTTTCTCGGACGTTACTGGTTTATCCAAAAGAAAAGGGAAAGGAAAGAAACCCTACCAGAAAAATTAGGGAGGAGAGACTCCTTCAGAGATCTAATTTCATCCCAACATCTCTCCAGGGTATCCTTTCTGTTTTTAATGGCTAAGAAGATCCTCAAGCCTGAATCTTCAACCTTGAAAGGCTATGTCCCTTAATATTTTTTAGCCTCCATTTGGATAAATCTTTCGCCCACAACCCCAATGCACACCTAGGTAAAGGGACCCCTGGCTGCTAGGTCCAGTCATGGATGACTCTGGGGTTGCGGTGCTCATCTCGCATTACTGGCTGAGGGAGCCGTTTGTCCGCAGGCAGCTTCCGGGTCATGTGGCGAACCAGAGCAGTGCACGGAAACGCCATTTACCTTCCCGCCAGAGCGGTACCTATTTATCTACTTGCACTTTGACGTGCTTTCAAACTGCTAGGTGGGCAGGAGCTGGGACCGAACAACGGGAGCTCACCCCGTCGCGGGGATTCAAACTGCCGACCTTCTGATCAGCAAGCCCTAGGCTCTGTGGGTTTAACCCACAGCACCACCCGTGTCCTTAATGCACACCTATAGGTGTATAAAAACTGACACCACCTCTTCTCTGCTTCGGGCTTTTGCCACAGGATGTATGAGAAAACCCTTAAGGTGCTATAGGCCTTGCAGAGGTTTCTTGTGGCAAACTACTGCGTCCGCTCAAGTTGACATTTCTCAACTCCCCACCTTAGCAAAAAACAGAATTGTACAGTGGAGGGGCAGCAGCTGGATACTTCAGCATGTGGGAAACTGCTTGAGAAGCCATTAAGAGTCAAACAAATAAACTGAGTCTCCAACATCATTTCTGTGTCTATTCTTTGGGGAACCACAGAGAGAGGGGGGGAGGGAGGACAGAGGGGATGTTAAGCGAGTTAAAGTTTATATGAATGCCAAACTTCTTCTAGTTGCCTCTATTGCTTTTCCACACAGCTCTGCTTCTGATCCCAGAGAATACTGCAACTCTTCGCCCAAGTGATTTTTTTTTCTGGGGGTGGGGGGAGTTGGGAAAGGAAGGAGACGGCTAGGTTAAGGCATCTCCATCCAGTATTCCCGTTACCATTGCTGCTGCCTGAACAGAGGATGTTTGAAAACCTCCCAAGAATGCAGTTCTGAAAGACAGACATCCTACTATATGCAACCCGTTTGCCTTGCCCTGTTTGAAATGTGGTTAACAGGCCACCAGGATACAATATATACAACCCTATATACCTACAGCTTGTTTCCCTTTCCAATGTTGACTAAAAGATGAAGTTCTCTAAAAAGCAGTAAATCGGAAACCACACACAGGTTTTGCAAGCCTGCATTCTTTATAGCACTTTAATTTTCTATTCTTGGGTCATGGTCTACAAGGAAATTCACACCCCCAACCTAGTAATATAAATACTAACAATGTACGCACTTATGGCTTGACTTTTAAGTGCTCAAGGTGTTTTGTACACTTACAACAACCCTGTAAGGTAGATCAATACCACTGTCCCCTTACAAAACATGAAACATTAGGAAGCTGCCTTAAAATGAGCCAGGCCACTGTTCCATCTAGCTCAGTGTTGTGTACACTGGTTGGCAGCAGCTCTGCAGGGTTTCCAGCAGGGGTGTTCAGGATGTGAGGGTTTGAACCTGGGATCTTCAGCATGCAGATGCTCCACCACTTAGCTATGGCCCTGCAACCTTCTGCATGCCCCACGGATGCTCTCCCACGTGGCATGCCAAAAGGTTTTGCCATGGCAGGGGTGAGATTCCCCACTCAGGGCTTGCAACTTCATAGAATCACATGTGTGTCTCTCTTTCGTTCTGGGGTGTTGTTTTTTTTTTCCCCAATGGAAGGGGAGAAGATGCGAAAGAAGATAAGATGAAAAGCCAGAAAGATAGAGAAGGGAAAAGGCAGGCTGGGGGGGGGGGGAGGATGCCCCATATATTTTTTTCTGATCTTTCCGTATGAAAAGATTCAAAGTGACAGCTCTAACACCACCCCCTTCTGCATCATGGAAAAGCAAAGAGAGTCTTAGAATCATGGAATTGTAGAGTTGGAAGAGACCACAAGGGTCATCGGCGCAGGGATATTTATTTGCCCAAAGTGGGGCTCGAACTCAAGACCCCGAGATCAACAGCAGAGCTGCAACCCAACACGGCCACGTCAGAGTAAGTGCCCTGAAAGAGGATTTCCCCCCAAGCAGACATGTATAGAATTGCAATCTTACAAATTTGCAAATGCTAGTCTTCGCCTAGATGTGCTGGCTTGGGCTGACGGAAATTGTTGTCCTGCACATCTAGGGGAGGGCACCACGCTGGCGAGGGCTGGTGCATGCTTTCGTGTCCTAGATGAATGATGCGCTGGCCTAAGAGATGCGGTGCTCCGAGAGGTTGTGGGGTTGCAACTGTACATCACCTGGCTGCTGGGCCAGCTAACAAAATCTCACAATGGTTGGGGGGCGGGGGGGGGGAGGCGGCCATCACGTTATGCTCCCCAATGCCTTCCTCACAACACAAGCATGTGCCACGACCCTAGAGGACAACTTTGCCGCCTTCCCCACCAGCAACCTCAGGCACCCTTCCTTTCGTTTATTTCTTTAGCCCGAAGCCACACACCTTCCTTCCATTCACTGACACCTTTTCAGAATCGCCAGGGAGGGCGGCCTATTCGTGTTTTCGTCTCCACTACCCACTCCCTCCGATTTTCCCTCTGGTGTGCCCTATTTTTAGATAAGAAGACAACCAGCTCCATATTTTGCCACCACACACACCAACCAACCAACAAACAAACACACCCCTTTCCCAGCTTTCTTTTCTTGAATTCTCCCCCCCTTTTTTGGGGTGGGGGGAAGCTTGGTACACGGGAAAAGAAACCGGGGTCCGGGCCCTCCTCCTGGCACGTAACGTCTGAACGGGCCCCGTCGTCCCGTCCCCCCGCCAGCCAGACCCACACCCAGCCTCTCACCACCACAGGCGCCCACCTCCGGCGATCCCCTTTGCAATGAATGGAGAACGAGAGAGAGGTGGAAGAAAGGCGAACGGGCGGGAAGGCGGGGGAAATGCCGCGGACCCCAGACGGGGTCTCTCTCTCGCGCGTTCCCGGGAAGCAACAAGCGGCCGCCGCCTCGCTCGCTCGCTCGCTCTCCCGCCTCAGCCGCCGGGAAGGGAGGCTTGGGCGCGCTCTTCCCCATCTCCGTTATCCGAGCCCGGGCGCTCCGCACATGGGCTGCACGCAGCCCGCCCAACCGGGGAGCTCCACACCCCGCGGGAAGGGCTCCTCTCCCCTCACTCACCGAGGGTCTCCCCACCGCCACGGCCATGCTGCTGCTGGGGTGCGCGAGGGCGACGACGACGACGAGGCTCCGGCCGCTGCTGCTGCTGCTCGCCTTCTTCCCCGGCGCCTGACGCGGCTGCTGCTGCTGCTGCCCCTGCCCCTCCTCCCGAGCGCCCTCCCCGCTCGCATGAAAAGCAGCCTCTGGCTTCGCCTGCGCTCGCGATTATAAGCGGCAACATGGCCACCCGGTTGGAAGCGACCATTCGCTGGCGAGAGGGGTGGGTGGAGTGGGTACGTGTGCCTCTGTGCAATGTGGACGTGTGCGTGTGCGGCGGGGGTCGCGCGGCGGCCTCCCCCGCAGCTCCCTTCTCCCCGTTTTTGGGCCGGCCGCGAGCTCGGAGGCGCTTGCCCAAAAGGCGCGCGCGCGCCAAGCGGGGGTTCCAGGAGGCGCCTCCTCGGGGAGAAAGGCGGCCGGCGGGCGCGGCGGCGCTTTCCCTCGACGGGGCTGAAGGAGCCATTGGCGCCAGGCGCCCCTTCGGCGGGAGACTCGTACCCGAGTCCGTCCAGGCAGAGTCCGCGAGCGGGGACGGCTCTCTCTCTCTCTCTCTTCTCCGGGAGAGCCAGGCGGGCAGGCGTGGGGACGCGGCGGGTGTTGGGGGGCTGAATTTCCCCCCTCAGCCTTCATCCGTGTGTGCGCCGCGGGCATGGGAACGGCCAAGGTGCGCAGCGGAGGGGACCTCCCGCCCTCCCCTCGACTGCTGCTGGCGGTGGGAGTTGGCCAAGGCAGGGCCGTGGCTCAGTGGCAGAGAGCGTATGCTTTTCGCGCGGAAGGCCGCGGGTTCAATCCCAGGCAGGGTCGCTGCCAGCGTGGGAAGACTCCCAACCCCCCTATCGAATTTCTAAGGGTCTTGGCAGCCACTTAATGATTTCTTTCCGATGTTTTGTGCTACATCATTGTATTTTTATTCCATCCTCCAGTCCAGCTGTTTCCAATCTTTTTTTGGCCATGCACCACCTAAGCATCTCTAAAATCCCGATGACTACTGTGACCACTGGCGGAGGAAGGGGGTGCGGCCTGTCCCAGGTGTCATCTCTGAGGGGGGTTGACATCGCCCCATGCCCCCCTGTAGTCAGTGCCCCTGTGCTCGCAGACCTGCCCCATGGGGTGCTTGCCCCACCCTCGGGTGCACAGCATGTGCGCTGCTCCGGGTGCCAGAGCAGCTAGCTCTGCCTCTGCCTGTGACATTTAATTCTTATTATTTAAAAAGTGAACTATTCACGTGGAGGAAGCCTAAAAGGCCATTAACTGTTAATAACTCATCCTCGAATTGCCCCCCTTAAAAATCAAATTGCCGCCCCCCCCGGTGGGACGTGCACCCCATGTTGGGAACCACGGCATCAAGTCTATTGCAAATGTTGCACAAGAAAGCACAACGTGAGAAATGAAAGAAGCAGGAAGGTGCCTTTAAAAAGCAGGGCCGCTTATACTGAATGCTGGTATCCTGCGGACCCCCAGCATGAAGATCACGGACCACTGGTGCGTCATAGACCACAGTCTGGAAACTCGTGGTGTTGGAGGACTTCCTTGCGCCCTTGGCAAAGAGCAGCCGGGGGAATACACAAGTGGGCAGGTCCCTAGCTACTCTGTGGAGAGGCGCAATTTTTGTGCCATTTGGGCTTGTACCCTTGGCTCCCAACTGCTATGGTCTGCCTAGGTGTAAGGCAGATTCATATATTGGGAGCTTCACAGCACGTTCCTTTAAAAACAAACAAATCATTATTTCTCTCATAAAGAATTTCATTCTAGATTGCACAAAAGGTTCCTCTAGGCCAGCGTCCTAGGCAGGCTTTATATATATATATATATATATATATATATATATATATATATATATATGTGTGTGTGTGTGTGTGTGTGTGTCCCATATTTTTCATGCTTCTTTGCTATGAAAAGATTCAAAGCTCTAACACCACCCCTTCTGCATTATAGAAAAGCAAAGAGAGTCTTGCAGAACAAGCCTTTTTTTTTTGCCCTGCAGCAAACGTCACTCAGAGATAGAGTGCCCCTGAACACTGAGGCTCAGTTGGACTTGTCATGTTCACAATAGACCTCCAAAGCAGATTCCAGGAATCCAGAGAAGGCTGGCCTCAGCCAAGACACACTGACTTTACTTTCCATGATGACTTGTGAGGTCACGGGGGATGCCTAAGGCAGGCACACATAGAAATGCCACAGTGGGGCACTATCCATCAGTTTTCATGCACATGCCTACTTGGAATGCATGGGCGATGCGAGCACTACTGCACTCGTAAAGGTAAAGGGACCCCTGACCATTAGGTCCAGTCGCAGACGACTCTGGGTTTGCGGTGCTCATCTCGCTTTATTGGCCAAGGGAGCTGGCGTACAGCTTCTGGGTCATGTGGCCAGCATGACTAGGCCGCTTCTCACGAAACCAGAGCAGCACACGGAAACGCTGTTTACCTTCCCACCGGAGTGGTACCTATTTATCTACTTGCACTTTGACGTGCTTTTGAAATGCTAGGTTGGCAGGAGCAGGGACCAAGCAACAGGAGCTCACCCTGTCGCGGGGATTCGAACCGCCAACCTTCTGATCGGCAAGCCCTAGGCTCTGTGGTTTAGAGCACAGCACCAACCGCGTCCACTGCACTCATACACAACTCCTATTCATTTCAACTTTCCAAGACAACATCCTGGTGGAATATGCCCACTACGTCCAGGATTTTCCAGACATATCTGGAATACTGCAATCGTCAGCAGTGTCCGGGCGGAAATCAGTCAAATGTCTGGGAAAATCTGGACGTATGGCAGCCCATGTTGGCAGCAACAACTTTTCTGTCCGGATTTTCACTGTTTGAAATATGGCAACACTAAATAATGGGATGGACCAGTGGTCGGACCTGCCTCATGGCAGAGCCCCCTCTATGAGTGCAGCTCTTGTACTGAGTACAGGCCTTCCACTTGCACACCCAAAAATACTGTTGGCTGATGACTTCTTAACTTTTTGATAATGGCCAACCGCAAAGAATTCTCAAAATGTCATATTGCCAGTGCAAGTTGCTTTGATGCAAAGCATCAAGGAAGCAAAAATAAAATTAGTGTGGCTGTACCACTTTTTGCCGCCACTCTGCAGTACGCTTGGTGCATGTTGGGGGTGAACTCATCAATTTCTTCTGATTACAATGTCTTATGCTGTTTGACACTTTATTGTAGTTTCATATATCGTTGGGCATTGGTTTTATACTTCATGTGAGTGGGTGGAATATAAATACTTCTACAGGAACATGAAAGGAAACTGCTGACAGGCTTGCAATCCGATACTGCGCTCAACATCTGACTCACCGAGTGTCATAGGGAAATCTCTCTCTCTCTGTGTGTGCCTCAGTTTCCACATCTGTGAAATGCTAACTGTGGCAACATGTTGTAAACAAACGAAAACGAATTGTGTACAAAACAAGTTTTCATTGGTCACGGTCTAAAGTCCAAACTAGATGTTGTGTGTAGTGTGTGTTAACTCCCTGACACTTGAAAAATCAAAAGAGGCTGCTAACCCTTTCCCCTCTCTTGACTTCCTGCCATGCATGTTTGTTGCGAGGCAAGTTATGAAACAGAACCACTGTCCTACCCAAACCCCATTTGCAATGCAATCTGCCTTCTGTCTCTTAATCTGTATGGGACTCATGATGACTGCCATTTAGAGGTTGGCGACATAACATTGTTGTTGTTCAGTCGTTCAGTCGTGTCCGACTCTTTGTGACCCCATGGACCAGAGCACGCCAGGCACGCCTATCCTTCACTGCCTCCCGCAGTTTGGCCAAACTCATGTTAGTAGCTTCGAGAACACTGTCCAACCATCTCATCCTCTGTCGTCCCCTTCTCCTTGTGCCCTCCATCTTTCCCAACATCAGGGTCTTTTCCAGGGAGTCTTCTCTTCTCATGAGGTGGCCAAAGTACTGGAGCCTCAACTTCAGGATCTGTCCTTCTAGTGAGCATTCAGGGCTGATTTCTTTGAGAATGGATAGGTTTGATCTTCTTGTAGTCCATGGGACTCTCAAGAGTCTCCTCCAGCACCATAATTCAAAAGCATCAATTCTTCGGCGATCAGCCTTCTTTATGGTCCAGCTCTCACTTCCGTACATTACTACTTGGAAGACCATAGCTTTAACTATACGGACCTTTGTCGGCAAGGTGATGTCTCTGCTTTTTAAGATGCTGTCTAGGTTTGTCATTGCTTTCCTCCCAAGAAGCAGGCGTCTTCTAATTTCGTGACTGCTGTCACCATCTGCACTGATCATGGAACCCAAGAAAGTGAAATCTCTCGCGACATAACATAGTTTTCTTATATATTTCACCTGCTGACAGTTGAGATATGATTTATTGATGGTTGGTATTTTGTTTTGACCTCCCCAACACCCTTCATTTGCTGATAGTTTTGTTTCCATTGTATTGTGAGCTTTATTTTGTTTCGTTTCTTTTATATAACCGAAAATCAATAAAAGTTATTTGTTAGAAAACTGACTGCAGCTAAGCTTAGGAGACGGCACTTTCCCCACCTTAAGATGTCAACTTCTCAGTGACCATAGTGCTTAAAAAAAAAACAAAAAACAGGATGTCCGGTGACTTCCTGGACATTTGCGAGATAAACATCTAATCTGCCAGTCCTGATGATGATCACCGAGACTTAAAAAGCACCAGCAGGATCTGCACAGAAGCAGGACTGGTAAAGCAATGTTCCTCCTGCCTAGGATGCTAATTCAACTTGTCTTGATAGAACCTACTTCCTCTGTGAGGTTTTCTTCCTATTTTCTTCAAGGTTTTCGCTGGGGAAGTTTCCAAGACAGGGGTAGCCATCTTAGTCTGTTGTAGCAAACAGTACACGAGAGAGGTCCTTTGGCACTTAAAATCAGACTATCAAATTTTTGTGGCATGTGAGTCACGGGAGACGTTGGTGCCGGGAAGCCCTCTGGTGGTCAAACCAAAGGGTGCTTTTCTCCAGTTCTGTTCATCTCCTCAATTCCTTCGCTGCTGAAGCATCTTCCCAGTGCCTGTGAATTTGCCCACCATTAGACTATTCACGGTTATTTCCCCTTTCTTCCTCTCCCCTTCCAAGCGGCTTCCTGCAACGGTATCTGAAGTTGCTTAAAAAGCACCAAGAAGAAAACAGGAAAGCTACACTGGGATTTCAACTTAGTCAAAATTGAGTGTGGTGATTAATGCCTCCGAGATCTCCAATCGGAAGTGGTACAGCCCAGGACACAGATAGTGTGAAATAGTTTAAGGCAGCTTTCTATGTTCCTAAAATATTACACAGGCGGTTTTGCTCCTTTTGCACAATTTTTTACCAATTTCAGTTTTTCTCAGTGCAGAATTTGAGGTCTCCTGGTGCAGAGCTCTGGTTTTCTTTTTATGTGCAGAAGATCCCGGTCTCCTCTCTCCTTCTCTCTCTTCACTCCTCTTTCCTTGGAGCACATAATGCATTTTATCTGTATAATTTATAAATGAAAGGAAGCCCATTAAATCAACTGCTGAAATAACACACACAGTCGTTTCCTTGATAAGCTCGCCGAGGAGGAATTCCTGTGCTTGGTTGGGCTCTGTGATGAGGTCTGGTGGAGGAGATTACATAATGTGGGTGAGGGTTTATGTAGGTTTCACTGTGATTAATGTTGCATAATAAGGCAGCGAGGAGGGAGCAGGGGTTTTGCTGGGTTGGGCTTCCAAAGTGCATTTCATCTGAAGGCACAGAAAAGAGATAAATGGAAAGAGAAACATTTTCCACCCTGCACTTTCACCTGCACAGTTTTGCATAAAAATACAGACCTCCCTCATCTAGGAGAGAGAGAGAGAGAGATCGGAGTGCTGATAGTCATGGAATGATAGTGCATCTTTGCCAAGAGGCATGGAGACACAGGCAGCCTGGATCCTGTTGCTCCTGTTGCTGCTATTTATAGAAACTATTGATCCCAGAAGAAGACAGAAGGATGCAAGCATACCGTGAGAAAACCAGGCCACACTTGGATCAGCCTGTGACTCACAGGGTTGCCAAATGACCAGTGAAACCCAACCTGGCCTGCTCTTGCATGTTGGGCAGCAGTTCAATTTGCAGGTGACATTGGCTGAATACTGTTGCAAGCCAATCCGTCTCAGTCTCCAAGCGGTGAGATATTCCATGGGTTCCAGGCGCTAAGTCCAGGCTCGTGTTTCCTTTTGGAAACGAGGCACAAAGGAGACTGTAGTCTATATCAGTGTTTTTCAACCACTGTTCTGCGGCACACTAGTGTGCCGCGAGATGTTGCCTGGTGCGCCGTGGGGAAAATGGAAAAATTACTTTATATATAGTCAATATAGGCACAGAGTTAATTTTTTTAACATTTTCTAATGGTGGTGTGCCTCGTGATTTTTTTCATGAAACAAGTGTGCCTTTGCCCAAAAAAGGTTGAAAAACACTGGTCTATATGGTCTATTTACACATACATATATGGAACATCTGCTTTGAATGCAGAAGGTCTCACTTTGAATAACCAGTGTCTCTAGGTATGGCTGGGAGCGCCCATACCAGTAAAGGTAGGCAATACTGAGCTAACTTGGCATAATAATAATAATAATAATAATAATAATAATAATAATAATAATACAGTGGTACCTCGGGTTAAGAACTTAATTCGTTCTGGAGGTCCGTTCTTAACCTGAAACTGTTCTTAACCTGAAGCACCACTTTAGCTAATGGGGCCTCCCGCTGCCGCTGCGCCGCCAGAGCACAATTTCTGTTCTTATCCTGAAGCAAAGTTCTTAACCTGAAGCGTTATTTCTGGGTTAGCGGAGTCTGTAACCTGAAGCGCATGTAACCTGAGGTACCACTGTAATAATAACAGTGTTGCCCATCTGACTGGGTGGCCCCTGCCACTCTGGGTGGCTTCCAAATTATAAAACCATACTAAAACATAAAACATTAAAAACTTCCCTATACAGTGCTGCCTTCAGATGTCTTCTAAGATAGTTGTATATTTCCTTGACATCTAAAGGGAGGGCGTTCCACAGGGAGGGCGCCACTACCGAGAAGGCCCTCTGCCTGATTCCCTGTAACCTCAGTGAGGGAATTGCCAGAAAGCCCTCAGAGCTGGACCTCAGTGCCTGGGCTGGACGATGGGGTTGGAGACGCTCTTCCAGGTATAAAGGGCAGCTTCCTAGGTTATTAAAACCTCCTGCACATCAACGTGCTGGTTTCTGCGCTTTCATCAGACTGAGGCAGAGCCGCAGGGCCCAGGCACAGTGAGTGGCAAGCCTGCTGATGGATTCTTGCTAAGCACAGCGCACTCTCCATTTCCCATCGCTATGCCTCGAAGATACCACTCTCCGTCTGAGCCAATTAAGATCACCTGGTAGGAGCTCAAACAACCTGCAGCAAAGGATATAGCCTTTTGCAGCTATATCCACCCCCATCCGCCGCTGCCTGCCATTAGGAACACAGGAAGCAGACCTCTACCAAACCAGATCAACCCTAGTGCAACTGTTTCCAAACCTTTTGGGGCCAATGCCCCACCTATCTGGCTGGGTCTCCGCAGCCACGCTGGGCAGCTCCCAACATAATATTAAAAACACAACAAAACATCAAACATTAAAACTTCCCTAAACAGGGTTGCCTTCAGATGTCTTCTTAAAAGTCAGTTGTTTATTTCCTTGGCATCTGATGGGAGGGTGTTCCACAGGGTGGGCGCCACTACTGAGAAGGCCCTCTGCCTGGTTTCCTGTAACCTCACTTCTCACAGGGAGGGAACAGGCAGAAGGCCCTTGGAACTGGTCCTCAGTGTCCGGATTGAACGATGGGGGTGGAGAAGCTCCTTCAGGTATACTGGACCGAGGCCGTTTAGGGCTTTAAAGGTCAGCACCAACACTTTGAATTGTGCTCGGAAATGCACTGGGAGCCAATGTAAGTCTTTCAGGACCGGTGTTATACGGTCTTGGCGGTGAAACCATACATTAACATATTGGGGTTGGAGGAGACAGGGGTTACCCTGTTTATGCATCCACAAAAATAGCTTAAAGTACACCTTAACCGCACTGAGCATCCTCTGGGACAGGGGTCTGCAACCTTTAAGACAAAAAGAGCCACTTGGACCCATTTCTGAAGGAAAAAAAAAGAAACTGGGAGCCGCAAAACCACTGCGACATTTAAAACAAATATAACACTGCATTTTATTTTAAAAAATCCGATTTAAATAAAAAAAATCTGATTTAATATTCCAGACCAGAGGCTATGCTCACCTCTTCCAACCTCCTCTCTTGCTAAATAAAGCACAGAATTGCACCAGAGAAGCCTGTGATGTTTGTGCTGACTTGCATACAGGTGGCTGTAGTAGTTCATAGTGTTCAAACCTTTTTAGGGGAGTTCCCTGCCCCCTTAATGACAATGGCGATAGATTTTGCACATGAACACAGATCCAAGTTAGGACTCCTCTCTTCCACGCCAAGAAGTGCTTTGTCAAGGCTCCCCTAACACACACTCAGGACAGAGAAAAAACTGCAACCTTTTGGGGCGTCATTCTCCTACTCATGTCTCTGTGAGAACCAGCCCTTTATTCTGCCTCCCGTAGTACATCCTCCCCCTTCAAGAAATCATTTTCTTTGGACTTTCGGCCCATCTCCACCCCTATTACTCCTTGCCCTCGCGAAGGAAGCATTTTCACAAGTTTTCTTTTTGGTGGGCTGTCCGTGCTTCCAAACACCTGGAAGTCACGACAGGGGCTTCTCCCCCACCTAGTAAATTCTGCCTCTGCATAAGTTACTCAGGTTTGGTTTTCTTTACCAGCGCACCCAACCACCCACCCACCCCGGTCGAAGCAGAGCAATAAGTCATTTACCTCAGCAGGGGACAAGCCCAGCTCCAATAATGAAACCCTTCCAAGGAGCGGGGGGGGGGGTCAAAACTTGTGACAAGCAGGTAGGTGGTTGGAGAGCAGCATCGGAGGGGGAGGGGGGAAGGAAATGAGAGGGGGGGGAGGAAATGAGAGGGGGAGGGGGGAAGGAAGCGAGAGAAAGCTTTCCCAGTTTTTACGCAAGCCTGGAGCCTGAAAAGTTGCCAGAGCGTGTGCGGCAAGGACACTAAAGAAGTGCTATTGTGGGTCGAGTGACCTAGAACTGGGAGAAAAGAAAGCGTGGGCGAACAAGCCCCTCTTTCAGCCTCTGAGGAGGAATCCCCCGGATCTCCTCCAGCCACAGGCTGCCCAACCAAACCGGGGCAAAGCCAAGGCACCGCTCTTTGCGCCGCGCGTTTGGAGAGGCCACTTTGGAGAGGCCACAGCCGGAGGGCGCGGCGCAGGCGGCCAACTTGCGCTCCCGTGCTCCGCCCGGCAGCCTAAGCAACACACCTGAGGAAGCAGCGGCAGAGGACTCCCCCTCCCCAGTCCCAGTCCCCCACCCCAAGGGACTCGTTGGGGGGTTGCAAAGCCCCCCGCCCACGGCAGGCAGAGAGCTCGGCGGTGGTTTCTGCCCAGCCAGCCCAGCTTTGCGCCCTGGAAGGCGGGGGCGACGTGACTAACCTTGCCTGGTGAGGTCCGGCGGCGGCTCCGCTCGACGCTGCTGCGGAAGAACGCACAACTGCCTTTTCCTCCATGCAGCCTTTTGAAGCAGCCACGTCCCTGCTGTGCGTGCTCGGGCTCTTAGGAGCCTCCAAGCGGTCTGAGGCTGCGAGCGGAACCAGGAGTGAAGGAGGCAGCGGCAGGGAAACAGGCGCAGCTTCCTCGACCATTTTTAAAAGGAGGGCTTCCCCCCTCGCCCTTGCCCACCACCCGCCGCCCCTGGCCCAGCCCACAGCTGCCTACCTCGTCGTCGCCTCGATGCAGCAGCCAGCAGCAGCTCCACACCAGCAGCAGCAGCCACACCTCTGGAGGGAAACTGCTGCTGTCTGCTGCTGCGCCTGCGCTGGCAGAAACGAGGCACGACGCATGAGCAGAGCAGCACAGCAGCAGCACCCTCAGCCTCCGGAGAGCGGGCCACCGGCCAGCTGGAGGGCGGCCGCTGCCGCTGGCCAGCTGGAGAAGTGGACAGGCGTATCCGCCCCGGAGCCCCGGAGCCGCGGCAAAGGTGTAAAAGAGCCGCATGCGGCTCCGGAGCCGCAGGTTGCAGACCCCCGCTCTGGGACATTTTATGGCCGAACAGGTTAATCAACTATTTCTGGCTGGAATTCAGAAATGGTCTCAGGAAAGTAAATCACGTTTTTTTTAAATTACATGTTTGGGGGACGAATGCTAATTGCAGCTCTGCCAGAAAGCATTTAGTATAGGACTTAAGCTGCAAAATTGTTCTGCCTTTGTCAGTGGTTTATACATGCTCGTTGCTTCTAGTTCACAGCACGGCTAACTCTGTCTGTACAGTTACCAAAAACATTATGGGATTAACCACGTTATTCATTTCAAGCACTTTTCACCACTGTAAACAATCGTGGTGTCCCCCCCCCCAAAAGAATGCTGGGAATTGTGGTTTGCTAAGGGTGTTGAGAATCCTATCACCCTCACAAAACTACAATTCCCTAGGAAGAAGGATTGCTTGCTAAAGTACTCTAAACCTGACCCCCATTTTGCTTAACCATTCTCACTCAGCTCCCCCCCCCCCACATTTGCTAGCAATGACAGCAGTCACCTCCAGAATATATCAGAACAAATACTCCATAAAGACTGGGCATAGGACACCTCTGAGGTGTATATTTTTTATCACCCACCTTCTTTTAGTGATTGCAAGTTGTTTTAAACAGTTTTAAATGTTGTGTTTTAGTGTTGTAACGCGCTCCGTAACCTTAGGATAGAGGCAAGGAAACAACAGCAGCAGCAGCAATAGTCTTTTGCTCTATCTTAAAAAGTCCCTTGCAAAGGACATTCCAAAAGGCACAATTAAAATTATAATTGTGATTAAAAGGTAATGAACAAGCAACGAATTTGTGCGCAGCATAAACGGACATATAAATAAGTGAATCTCCTTTATTCATTACTTTTTAAAAATTGCTGATTGACACCCATAGATCCTGCTCAGCCTTAAACCTATTAAACTGACAGCTGAAATAATGTGTCCACTTATACGCGCCTAACCTATTTAGCCTAAATATTGTATTTATCCTCATATTTTGTCATCTCCTCTTTGATCCTCCAATTAAGTCATTACATGCTCTCTTGGCTCCGTCTCAGCAATATCCATGGCAACATATAGATGTCATAAATACAGGATTACGATGTCAAAGCAGGAGTCATCTGATGATTAATAGCTATTATTGGAGCTACGCAATGCAGCAAAGTAACGGGCATTGGGACTTTTCAAGAGCACGAACTTGTCCTCCCTTGCTGTCAGAGTCATGTTGCCCACATAGCGATTTCTAGCTGGCCTGAAAATTAATCCAGATAAAATTGGAACAGCAAGTATCTGTTGGTCACTTTCCCCACCAATGCAAGTTTGACCCCCAAACAACGTACAAACATTAAAAATATTACAAAATAGTGCCAACATTAAAAATCAAGGCTCGATCTAGACACAGGGGGGGGAAAACCAAAAACGTTCCAGGAAAACACGTTGTAAACCTCAGAATGGGAAACCACATTGCCAAAAGATGGGACCCCACAGCGCCATCTGGTGCCACACTGTTATAACGCATTTAAAACGCATTTTTCTTTACTAATGTAGCTGAGTCCCGAGTCTAAAGCCCTAACAGCAACAAAAGCTTGTGTGGGGCATCCTTGCACTTGATCTGGAAGTTGCAATTAGAACAGAGTGCTGCAGCACAATTGCTGACCGGAGTGAGGCCCTGTCAGCATCTAACACAGGCATAGGCAAACTCGGCCCTCCAGATGTTTTGGGACTACAACTCCCATCATCCCTAACTAACAGGACCAGTGGTCAGGGATGATGGGAATTGTAGTCCCAAAACATCTGGAGGGCCGAGTTTGCCTATGCCTGATCTAACACCTGTTCTCAGAGATCTGCCCCGGTTGCCAATTTGCTATTGGGTGTCAGGCGGCAGTGGATCCAACCGCCACAGCAGGTCTCCAGGAACAGATAAGACAAGACAAGACAACACAATGGCTTTTTATTCAATATTCACATAGAGAGGCTTGGAAATGCAGCCTCTTGGAATAATGGCATTCTCCCAAGTCAGTCTCAACCCCATTCCTCTCTCCCTTCATGCGTCGTCATCATGGGTGCTGCTATGTGCCCTCTGCCTCTGAGCTCTCTGCTCTCCTACTTTCAATGCTCGCTGGGTTCTGGAATGATTTCTAAAGACTCTGTGTCCGTCAGCTGTCCACCCCCCCTCTGGTGCTTCTTGCTCCTCTCCCATTATTTCCCAGCTTTCCCCCTTATCTGTCTCTGAGCTGTGATCTCCCTCAAACCCCTGTTGTAATTCTGAACTGTCTTCTTCTTCTCTGGAATGGTCAGGCTGGGGAGACGGCCTCCACCATTCCTCCTCTGCCCAGTCCCTGACTGGGCTATGTTCAAGGTCAAGGCCAGATTTAGGTTTGATGAGGCCCTAAGCTAGTGAAGGTAATGTCCAGCTGTCCTTTGTCAACAACAAATGGTTGCTGTTTTTTGTGTTGAATATATGCTATATGGTAATTGATTAATAGGTATCTAAAGCCATTTGTGGGACGCGGGTGGCGCGTTGGTCTAAACCACTGAGTCTAGGGCTTGCCGATCAAAAGGTTGGCGGTTCAAATCCCCGCGACAGGGTGAGCTCCTGCCCACCTAGCAGTTTGAAAGCACACCCAAAAGTGCAAGCAGATAAATAGGTACCGCTCCAGCAGGAAGGTAAATGGTGTTTCCGTGCGCTGCTCTGGTTCGCCAGAAGCGGCTTAGTTCTGCTGGCCACATGACCCGGAAGCTGTCTGTGGACAAACGGCGTCTCCCTCAGCTTATAGAGTGAGATGAGCGCTGCAACCCCAGAGTCGTCTGCAACTGGACCTAACGGTCAGGGGTATCTTTACCTTTAAAGCCATTTGCGACCAGTCCATGCAGAATGTAGGCACCCTGTATATAGAAATGAGCAAACCAGTGATATTTTAGGGAGCAGGCTAGCAGGCAGGGGCCATGACTTACACCATAGGAGCCTATACAACACAAAACACTGTTGCTGCATGTAGGTTTTATTTTATTTGTTTTTTATCTTATATTTTGGAAATGTACATCCAGAGAGTGGGGCCCTAAGCTATAGCTTGTTTAGCTTATGCATACCGTATTTTTCGCTCCATAAGAAGAACTTTTTTCTCCTAAAAAGTAAGGGGAAATATCTGTGCATCTCATGGAGCAAATGGTGGTCCCTGGAGCTGAATTGACCAGGGGCCAAAAGAGGATCATGCTTTTTATTTTACAAAGAGAAAAGGGAGTGTTGAAAGGACCCCTCTCAGCAGCTGATCAGCAGGAGATCGGGAGAGAGATAGGAGTCCCCAGCTCCCTTTCAGCCCCGCCCTCCATTGTTGAATGTGCTGCAGAGGGAGGTTGTTTGTTTCCCCAGCAACATGTGACTGGCTGATTAGATTATCTGCCTGGAAAGTGTAGAAAAGGCTCCCTTTCCTTTAGAAGCTGCAGAAATGTGAGTTGAACCCCATAGAAATGGGGCTTTTCCTCTTTGCTTTTCCCCCTTTGCAAAAAAAGCTGCAAAAAATTTAGTTGATCCTCAAAAACAAACAACAGGGCTTTTCCCTTTGCAAAAAAGCTGCAAAACGTTTAGCTGATCCTCAAAAAAACAGGGCTTTTAGAAGAGGAAAACCAGAATTTTTTTTTTCTTGTTTCCTCCTCTAAAAACAAGGTGCGCCCTATGGTCCGGTGCGCCCTATGGAGTGAAAAATATGGTAAATCCGGCACTGTTCAAGGTGTTACTATTAGCATATAAAACCCTAAGCAGCTCGGGACAAGTTTACCTGCATCGCCTTACATCAAACATACCCACTTGACCACTTTGATTAGCAGTGCCATGTAATACCCCTTCTGCATTTGTAAGAGCTTAGTCTTTTAGTATGGCAGCATCTAGACTTTGGAACTCCCTGCCTATTGACATCATGCAGGTGCCTTCACTGTACTCTTTTCAGCACCTGCTAAAAACATTTATCTTTAGACAAGCCTACCCAGATATTTAGAAAGTTGGTGCAAGTTTAATCTGTTTTTAGCTTATTGCTATTTTAACTTTCCAAAGGTCTTAAATTCTGATTAATGTTTCTTATTGATATTTTTATTGAGCTTTTTAAATTTTACATTCAAGGGGTGTATAAATTTTATGAAATCATAAATCATAAAATAATATAAAAGGCAGGCTGAACACATCCCAACCACATTAAAAGGAGGCGCAATCACATAAAACCCTCCAAATTAAGGGCCAAAAGCCTGATTACAAATGATGATGATGATGATGATGATGATGATGATTACAGTGGTACCCCGTGTTACGCACGCGATCCGTTCCAGATTGCATTACGTAACACGGGCGTGCTTAACACGAACGCCCCCCGAAAACAAAAAACCTGGAAGTTCGTGCGTTTTTGCACTTCCGTGCATGCGCAAAGTGCGCATAACACACCTGCGCACTCATGTGCACCCGCGCATCGCGCTCACTCTGGGGAGGACTTCCGGGCCGCGGAGGTCCGTAAGTTGAATGTACGCAACATGGAGCGTACGCAACTCAAGGTACAACTGTATTATTATTTTGCTTCGGCATCTAAAAATAGATCAAGATGGTTTGGGATATATGAGAAAGATCTATGATCAGATGAAATCAGGGGAAGGATTTGAATTATGAGCAGCAGCTTGAGAAGGACAATAAATGTAAAATAGGAAATACGTTTTAGATAACACAAAATAAAAAATAAAAAAATTCCTTCCAGTAGCACCTTAGAGACCAACTAAGGTGCTACTGGAAGGAATTTTTATTATTTATTATTTTGTTTTGACTATTGCAGACCAACATGGCTACCTGTATTAGATAAGTTACAGGTGGGTAGCCGTGTTGGTCTGCCATAGTCGAAACAAAATAGAAAATTCTTTCCAGTAGCACCTTACAGACCAACTGAGTTTGTTCTTGCTATGAGCTTTCGTGTGCATGCACACTTCTTCTTTTGTATTAGATAAGGTTTGACATATAATGTAGGATGTTATGGGTGGGGATAAAAACACCCCAGAGGTAATTTTACAAGAAACATATATTGAATGTGAAGTTAATGTGTTTAAGTTTTAAAAACTGAATAAAATTATTATGAAGGGGGGGAGATCAAGATGGCAAGTGCATACTTTTCACCAGTGTTGTTTGTTTGTTTGTTTGTTGTTTTGCCTCTGTAGCCCTTTCCTGAAGACTGGCTTAACCCTGGCAATTCACCCATCTGCACTCTAGGAATGCAGGGGATATATTTCTGAAATAAACAAGCAAAGGATAAAACGGATCTTGGCCTTGTGGGAAGTTTAGTGCTCCTTTCGGTGGACCAGATGGCAGGCGGATCATTTTTCAGCATGAGAAAAGGTGTGCTGCAAACGTTACTTCATGCTGAAAACTGATCTGGCTGGGGGTGATGGAATAGTCAGAGGACCACTATGCCACATGCCCAGGTGCGACATGCCCTAAAATTACCTTTCAGTTATGTGAATTAGTCCTGGATCCAGGAAGGAGCTAAGACAGTGCCTATCAAATAAATCGGCATGGGGAGGGGGAGGCCATTGCTGTTCAGGCTTGGCCTGGCAACTGTTAACAGATACTTAAAATAAATGTAATTGTAACACTAGCCTTTGTGCATAACACTAGAGAGAGGAGGTGGCAGACTTCTAGTTGCTACAGTAGAAGTTGCAGCTCCAACAGAGAGAAGCAACACTGTCTATAGTACTGTAAGGCAAAGTGCCAACTGTTACTTTCTTGGAAGGAGAGCAAATGTGCTTGCAATCCTAACCTCAAGTTACCTGGGAGCAAAGCCCCTTTGAATTCAGCAGGACTTGCTTCTGAGAAGACGTAGTTAGGCTTGCAATGTAACTTTTTGTTACTGTGTTGATTTATCGCATTTGTAACAGGACTTATCTCCAAGGACCTCAGCGTTAGGGTTAATTGCAACATACCGAGTTATTCATATCTTGGTTTTTGCTACAACAATTTGAGCAGTGACTTGGTGGAGGGGGGGGGGGAGCAGAATGCAAATTTCATTTGCTGGCACATTACGGGAACAGGTAGGTAGCCGTGTTGGTCTGCCATAGTCAAAAAAACTAAAATAAAAAAATTCCTTCCAGTAGCACCTTAGAGACCAACTAAGTTTGTTCTTGGTATGAGCTTTCGTAAAAGAAATCATGTCCAGGTTCTTTCCAGTCTTTATATAATCTAACTCTGTGCTATTTTTCAAGAAAAACAGGTGCCAGAGTTTACCATGAACTCGTTCTCTTAGAATGGCAGTGGTGCCCCCGCCTGAGAGGAAAAACACCCTTATCTAACTATACATAGTGTTGTAAGATTATAAAAATTAGGTTCAACCCCAGAAGGGAGTCCACGAACCCGGGGGAGAGCCTTAGTAGGGCTCCCCTCCTCTCAGGAGCACTTATGAATAAATAGAGACAATACAAAATCTCCCAAAGCAAGGCGGTAGCCCTTTATTAGAACTGCTGCAGCAGGGTGTCTTGCAAGCAAAAGACCCTGAACAAAGGCGTGCAAGCTCCTTTATAGACTTTTGAAATTCCCCCCTCCAGCTCAAGACCACCCCTCCATACATTAGAATTACATCACAAATTGGGAGGGTCTGGTAGCAATGATCTGAGCATCTTGGACCCTGCCCCCATGCCTCTTGCCCTCCACCAAAAACCCATCAAGTGAAACAAATGATATTTACATTTCCCTATATCCCAGCCAACTTAATCACACCTTTTTGTCTGACACTCAGATATCAGGATGCCAGAGATTATCACTCAGGCAAAGGGCTGCTGAGTAGCTGGAGGGGCAACCCCCCCCTTTGTTCCTGAGACAAAGAAATACTTGGTCAGTTGGGAGTGAGGCCTGTCTTCCTGTGCTGGTTTTCAGACATGTGGCCTTATTTGTTTTGGTACATTAATAACAATTATTATTATATATAAATAAAATACCTTAAAATTCTTACAACACATAGAAATGGGATCTTCTGGAACTGTTTGAGTGTGTATACCTTTGCTGGCTCCAAACAAAAACCCTTCTTCTTCTTTGGCGATCACTCGTAGCCAAGTAAGATTGGTCTTCCATAAACACAGTTCTAACAATGAGTCTGTAAGTGACTGTGCAGGCCAATTCTGGATCCACACGTCCTTCCACTGTGGGGATATATGGTAGGTTTCCGGGCAGGATTTTGCCAAGCATGCCTTCCTCTTAAAACATTTTTCCCTTGCGTCCTGAGTTCGAGCGCCTTCAAAGCCCATGACACCTTTGGTAAAGGCTGTTCTCTAACTGGAGCACTCGCAGGCCAGTGTTTCCCAGTTGTTGGTGTCTATACTACATTTTTTTAGATTTGCCTTGAGAGAGTCATTAAACCTCTTTTGTTGACCACCAGCATTACACTTTCCATTTTTAAGCTCAGAATAGAGTACAGTGGTACCTCTGGTTATGAACGGAATCCGATCCGGAGGTACGTTCGTAACTGGAAACCGATCATATCCTGAGGCGCCATTAGCGAAAGCGCGCCTCTGGCACATGATTTCCACTCGCATCCCGGGGCAAAAATCACAACCAGGAGTGGCTACTTCTGGGTTGCCGCAGCTTGTAACCCGCAGTGTGCAGAACCAGAGGCGTTTGCACTGTAATTGCTTTGGAAGATGATAATCAGGCATCTGTACGACCTGACCAGTGTGGTGTAGTGGTTAAGAGCGGTAGACTCATAATCTGGTGAACTGGGTTCGCGTCTCCGCTCCTCCACATGCAGCTGCTGGGTGACCTTGGGCTAGTCACACTTCTCTGAAGTCTCTCAGCCCCACTCACCTCACAGAGTGTTTATTTGTGGGGGAGGAAGGGAAAGGAGAATGTTAGCCGCTTTGAGACTCCTTCAGGTAGTGATAAAGCGGGATATCAAATCCAAACTCTTCTTCTTCTTCTGACCAGACCAACAAAGTTGATGTTGAAGAATCATTGCCTTGACACTGGTGATCTTTGCTTCTTCCAGTACACTGGCATTAGTTTGCCTGTCTTCCCAGATCTTCCCAGTTCAAGGTACAGAAACAGAGCCAGTTTTTGCTTTTATTTTTAAAAAGAGAGAGTTGGCAACATTACACCCACTGAATCACACTGTGTCCCCCTCAAACAAAGCTTCTTCCAATAAAAATGTATAGATAAAAGCATATGGTAGAAAGAAACACACTTTGGCAGGAAAACAGGATTGCAAAGTTCCTTCAGCGGCAGCTTGATATACGGAAATTGGCAAATGAAGCTTTTATTACAGCTCAGAGACTGCAGGGGGTTGGACTAGATGACCACTGGGGGTTCCTTCCAACTCTACGATTCTAAGATAAGCATTATCACCAGTTAATATCTGCTGTTAAAGTCACAAATATGCTGGCTGAAAAGCTGGAAAACGCTGGAATTAATCAATGGAGAACAAGTAGAAAACAAAGGACCTTGTGGCGGCAGTGCAGTGGAAAAGACTTTCTGAATCTCTAGCTGTGGATTTTTTCCCCTTTTTGTTTGTTTTTTTTTAATTGTAAAACCAAAGCAATTATCTCTCCCAGCTATGAAGATAACCTTCAGCCTGCTATAAAATCCATTCATACTTGTCTTCTTAGTCTGCTCCTCTGCCAGATTAGAACAATCTACTCCAGGGTCTGGTTTATAGTTTCCTCCTCTTGATAACAGAAGAATGATTCTAAATTCCCATTCTTTTCCCTCCCCGCCCCCCAAACTGGAAGGGTATTTCCTCTGCAAACACTTAACTCCTCCCCCAAAAAGAAATTTATTCCCAGTCCAATATAATAGTGCTCAAATTACAGGATGGGTTGTCAGAGAAGAACCTCCCTGGGTATCTTTTGTGATTTTTACAAGGGTGCTGCGAAATGGTAAAAAAATTGGAGGGAAATGAGGAGCGATGTTTGTGGATATCCTTTAGGCCGCAGTGGTGGCCAAACTTGGCCCTCCTGCAGTTTTGGGACTACAGTTCCCATCATCCCTGGCCACTGGTCCTGTTAGCTAGGGACGATGGGAGTTGTAGTGCCAAAACAGCTGGAGGGCCAAGTTTGGCCACCACTGCTAGGGCTACATATATTATTATTATTATTATTATTATTATTATTATTATTATTATCCCAATAATTTGAGCACCGAACCTTACTTTCCGTTATTTAAAAAATGAACCTATCTCTCTCATTTTATTTTTGGAAATTTTAACAAATTTTAACGATCATAGGTAACATAACACAAGGCCAGATCATAGAATCATAGAATTGTAGAGTTGGAAGGGACAACGAGGGCCATCTAGTCCAACCCCCTGCAATGCAGGAATCTTTTGCCAAACAGGGGGCTTGAACCCACAACCCTGAAATTAAGAGTCTTCATGCCGAACCGACTGAGCCAGGGAGCAATCAAAGAACAACAAGAAAAAAGAAGGCTATAACAATTACAAACCTTCCTAATCAATCCCGCCCTACCCTTGCTGTAATCCACCTATTATTATTATTATTATTATTATTATTATTATTATTATTTAAAAAAACAAACTTTTAAAATATTAGCACAAGTTGATGTTCCGATGTGGCTTGGTGTGTCTCTCACAGTCCCAACTTCTGTTCCTTTCCGAAGAGGCTGCAGCAGCGAGATGAGTCTGCAGGTTTGTGTCTCTGCAGAAGGACAACACAGCTCTCCGAGACAGTCTGCAAGGAACACTGTATTCCACTTAAGCTCTACAGGCCAATTAGGTAGTATTGGCCAGAGCAATACATTACGTGGCCAAGATGCATTTCCTAACCCCCAAACCCCCTAGTTATTCTCTGCAAAGCAGCACTGAGAAGGGAGCGGGGACACAGTTTGCAAAATGAATAAATAAATAGTGATTACAGTATGATGGTGCTGATGGGTGATTTGGAAGAAATACAGCTTGTTTTCATAGAATCATAGAATCATAGAGTTGGAAGGGACCCTGAGGATCATCTAGTCCAACCCCCTGCAATACAGGAATATGCGGCTGTCCCATACAGGGATCGAACCTGCAACCTTGGAATTATCAGCACCATGCTCTAACCAACTGAGCTATCTGTGGTATGTACGGTAATCCCAGGACACAGGCTTTTGCTTATTCAAAGAAGATAAATGGAAGATAAACTACTGGCTATAGGTGGGAACAGCAAGATCAGGGGTCAGCAAACTGTTTCAGCAGGGGGCCGGTCCACTGTCCTCAGACCTTGTGGGGGGCCAGATTATATTTTGGAAAGAAAAGAAAAGAATGAATTCCTATGCCCCACAAATAACCCAGAGATGCATTTTAAATAAAAGCACACATTCTACTCATGTAAAAACACACTGATTCCCGGACCGTCCACGGGCTGGATTTAGAAGGGGATTGGGCCAGATCTGGCCCCTGGGCCTTAGGTTGCCTACACATGAGCAAGATCATTAAGGAAAGGCCAGTGCTGTAGGATTGATAATTGACCGGGGGTGGGGGTGGGAAATGATTTGGTTTGCTCCTGTGCCTTTTATAGCAGGATGACCTGTTAAGGGGGGGGGGGTTCTTAAAAATATGGCATTGAGACAAGCGTGATTACTTGCTGATGCAATGTAGCTAAGCTCAAGCAGCCGTTAAAGGCACAGGAGCACAGGTGAGTAGAAAAGTTGGCCACTTCAGCTCTGTTTAATATGATGGTCAGAGTAACATTAAAATCTGAGCAGTTCCATCACAGCTGCTACAAAATGGAACAAGATGCAGATACAATGCAAAGTTAAGCAGTATCAGCAACCCATAATAGCCTCCATTATTAAAACCAGCAGCTCTGTAATTCTGGTATAAGAATAGTGGGATGTAACTGGAAGCAGGTTTGCCACATTTTTTTAAATCTGCCCTGTTCTGTCCCTATGCTCTTAACAAGCCCGATGAGCAAAAATTAAGCCCAGAAGCCATCTTCTCCTTTTCAGGGCTAGGAAAAACTTTACCTGCTACAACTGTCTGTGCCTTTCTGCCATTAAAAGACACAGTAACAGGACCAGTAAAAAAAAAGGTGGCAATCCTGATTCCTGAGCCACATTCTTTCCTGGGCTCCTATACCAATAGCCATGTGATAAGTAGAAATCCAGCTGCTCCAGCTATCTCCAGCAACAGTATACATTAATGGGGATTGGGGAAGGATACACCTATTGAATTTCTGCCTAGCGCCCAGCTCTCAAAGGCACAGAAGCCACAGAGGGTGGGGGGGGGAGCATGCTAACTAATATAAAGGGGCATTGTAAATGTGTCCGTGCAACTTGGTGCACACCTGAGCATCCTAAAACACAAGGGAAGTTGCTCATGAAACATACAAGAAGCTTTCTCCTCAATTTCGGATTGGCAGCTGAACCAGCTCCTGTACCACTTTGGACCAACAGTGTGCTGAGATGGCAGTATTAGGGGGGGTCAGGTTCCCCAACTTTGTTTTAGGGTCTTGGCATGCTTACTTTAGCTCATGATGAAGACATTATTCAAAACCACCTGCCCAGTCCTGTGGAACTCCCTGCCACTAGAGATTCAGCAGGCACCGTCTGTGCCAGCTTTTAAATGCCTGCAGTAATTTTTTCTATTCTGCCAGGCCCATGCAGGCAATTAAGAACACATCCTTCCACGCGGTTAACTGATGCATTTTAAAAACTATTTAATGGTTTCTATTGTATGGTTTTGCGTTTTTATTGCTGCAAATCGCTTCAATTTTTTTTTTTAATGACACGGGGGTATACCGATATTCTTTTACAAACCGACAAATAAAGTGGAGACAATTAGGCCAGGCTTCCTTTGAGAGTTTTTTTTTTTTTTGCCCTTGCCGACGACAATGGGATGCCTTTCCCTTGTTGTCGTCCATCTCAAGTTTTCCAGGCACATCAATGGCACCTCGCAGCATTGATTTCAAGAGAGGCCCAGGATCAGAGCCAGCTGCCGAGCCTCTTTGTAGCAGCCATATTGACTTCGATTCAGCTTAGTGGTTTGGAAATCTGCACTTTATCACTCTGCACTACGGGAATGTCAATCCTTAGGGGACCGTGCTGATACCATCTGGGAAATATTAGGTGTGTTAAATGCATATGCCCTCCCATGCCCTCCCAAGTCTCCCATGTAGATTTTTTTTCAAAAAAATTATATCCTCCTTTGTTTCATGGTACATACATAGACATAACTTCCACTCGAGCCTTCCCCCAAAAGATGAGGTTTAATCATTTTTTAATCACTTCCTGTTTGCTACCCTGTGCTCCTTTGGGAGGAAATACAGCCAATTAATTATGATCTATGATCATTAATCAATTATAATCTATGAAAGATCTCAAAGTAGCTGTCTTAATACAAAGAAATTTCAGAAATAGACTGGAAAGAGAAGTGGCAACTAATCACCAAACTTAAAACCATGGAGAAACCTGGTCTGAACAAAGGCATTGGATTCTTATCTCATTATACATAACAAAGCTATCTTTAGCCATCTCACCCCTTGCCTTTCCCTGCAAGACTAATTGCAGCCGTTAAGAGTCCTCAAACAGGTTTTTCACACCTATCAGCTGGTCACCCATTCCCACCACCCTTCTGAGTAATACCCCTCCCCACTCCCTCACTATATTTAAGGATCTGGTGACTTCTGTTTCAGTGTATCTGAAGAAGTGTGCATGCACAGAAAGCTCATACCAAGAACAAACTCAGTTGGTCTCTAAGGTGCTACTGGAAAGAATTTTTTATTTTGTTT
This sequence comes from Lacerta agilis, assembly GCF_009819535.1. Lineage (NCBI taxonomy): Eukaryota > Metazoa > Chordata > Lepidosauria > Squamata > Lacertidae > Lacerta > Lacerta agilis. Next base: position 64,147,118 of record NC_046320.1, read on the forward strand.
AGCCAATTAATTAGTTGATGCATTATTAATTTATTTACTAATGAATGCATTATTAATTGATTGATTGATAAATGTATTGTTAGTGTTAATAACAATAGCATAAAGCAATGCAGACGTGTTTCTAAAGAAAGGAACAACGTAAATCATTGCTAAATGCTTCAAAGGTGTCTGCTGTGTTTTCGGACTGGTATAGCAACAGACTGGCGTTAAAATGGAACGAATACAGTGTGCAAGGTGATCAGAAAGTAAATCAGGATCTGAACGGCAGGTCTCTCAGTGATTTGCAAGGGTTCCTGACTCCCGTGTGCTTTGCATTTGGCAGCAACAACGCAAAGGGCCTCTTTCAATCCTTAAAGGAGGCTGTTGAAGCAGAGGAAACTTGAGGCAACAATTGTGTGAGCTCAGCTCATGTCTGGTTCTGAAAAGCCACTCCTAGGCTCAGAGCGCACCTTGCTCTTTTATTTTAACTGTAAGCCTTTTTGCAGCTGCCTGTAGTTCTTTTCTTCTTTTTCTTTTATTTTCTTGTTACAAAATCATATGTACATGTGAATCATAAAACATGACATGACTAACAGAAAATAGGTCACTGGGGGGTTAAAATACTAAACACCTTATTTTATGGTACATACATAATAATGAGATGATTGCAGCAAACCAGTATAATGAGTTTTTCAGTAAATCAACTTGGTAAACAAAGAGGGAGCTAATGAGAAGTGCTGGCTTATCTACGCCAGGCTGCAATATATGTTTATATTTCTCGTTCATGCGTTGTTTCATTTGCACACCAGGCTCTAGCTGGTAGATCTTGAGTTTCTAGTAAAAACCCCAAAGAAAATGCAACAAACGTAAAGTCTGCTGTGCCTGTTGTAAAGCACAACAAAGGCAGGTTGCTCACACCTTCCTTGCACACCGTTTCTCTCCAACCTGGGCTTGCCAACTTATCGATCCTCTGCTGCACTGAATTGACAATGTCAAGCCACACCACTTTGAAGTAAGGTCCACTGAACCACCAGGACCTAACTTCCAAACAATGTGCAAGTCAAGCATGCAGTTAAATAGTATGCATGTTTATGAAGCAGTCCCACTGAGTTCAGCGGGGCCTTACTCCCTGGTAAGTGAGTTTATTTATAGGCATTTTTACCCTGCTCTTTGGTAAAAAAAAAAAGACTTCCAGAGTGGCTTATAACAGTTAGTAGTAAGAAAGTCTCTGCCTTCAGCTTGACAAAAGACATGGCACAAAAGGAAAAGGGTTTGGGAGGGAGGAGGAACAAAACAAATCCAGGCACTAGTTCTTAGACTGCATACATACTGTACATTTAATCCACATTTCTGCCCCCCCCCAAAGAATCCTGGGAACAGTAGTTTGTTAAGGATGCTGAGTATTGTAGCTATGTGATGGGGAAACTAAAGTTCCCCCCAGGATTCTTTGCAGAAGGGGGTGGAGAATGTGCTGTTCTGTCTCAGGATGAGCCAAAAAAAGAAGAAGCTGTGCACACTTTTGTTTACTCCAGGGGTAGGCAAACTAAGGCCCAGGGGCCGGATGCGGCCCAATCACCTTCTAAATCCGTCCCGCAGACGGTCCAGGAATCAGTGTGTTTTTACATGAGTAGAATGTGTGCCTTTTATTTAAAATATATTTCTTCGTAGGAAGCCAATGTGGTGTGGTGGTTAGAGTCATGTCAGGCTGGGACAGGTGAGTCTTGGGTTCAAATCCCCCAGGACTCAGCCACAATCCAGCCCCTATTCTCCAACCCATGGATAGGCAAACTGAGGCCCGGTGTCCAGATCCGGCCCAATTGCCTTCTAAATCCGGCCTGCGGACAGTCCAGGAATCAGCGTGTTTTTACATGAGTAGAATGTGTGCTTTTATTTAAAATGCATCTCTGGGTTATTTGTGGGGCATAGGAATTCGTTCATCCCCCCTTCCCCCAAAAAATAGTCCGGCCCCCCCATATGGTATGAGGGATGGTGGACCAGCCCACGGCTGAAAAATGTTGCTAACCCCTGGTTTACTCTGACTGCACCACTGTGTTTTGATGCACTTTTCCCCAAACCAGCTTTGATCCAAACCGAGAATAAGGGTAACCTCACTGCACTGTAAGCCAGTATTTTGTAGGCAGCTGATGTCTCCCCCTTCCAAGGAGGTGGTGGTGGGGGGGGGTAGGGCATCCTCTGGTCTTCTGGCTGATGGCAGAGGCCAGAATGTGCCACTTTAATTATGATGGTGGTTGTCGGGCAAGGAAAACCCTGCAGGAGAAGTTCCTGCCTTAAACCAGGAGTAAAATATTCTTGGAAACGGAACCAGACTTTCCTTTGAAGGCTAATTATGCAAAGCCGGAGGGTGTTTGTTTGTTTGCAATGCTCTTCTGCATTCCACCCTTACCTGGCTGCCCAGCGGCATTCCTCATGGGCACTGTTTGCTTGCTGTGTGTCTTTGCAAAAGCTGAGCAGGCTGTCTGCAGCACGTCATTGATTGTAGGATCTGAGAAGTAGACACCAGGCCCTCATCAGCCTTCCTTAATGAAGTGGCCTTTCCAAGGAGGTGCTGCAGATACAATTCCTTTCATCTGGCTGTCATTCTTTTGGTGCTATAAAACACATGCCGTTGAAGCTGCATTTGGACATTAACCACTCCCCAATGAAGGGGTTTGTGAGCCTGTATGGTTTTGTTTTGTTTTTAAATCTATGGCGATTATTCATTAAGAATTATCAGCAGATAATTTAAATTTGCAGCAGAAAACACAAGGAAATAAAACAGGCAGGGCACTTTGCAGAACAGATTTCAGCCTAAAAGAGGCAACTTAAAAGCAAGGATGTGGAATGGAAAGGGAAAGTAAAGAAATGCAAAGAATTCTTAGGCTTGAAAGCCTGCCAAGAGCTGTCTGATCCGGTCCCTTTTCTCTGCAGATAGCCAGGCTACATGCCATTGTTCTGGAAGTCAATCAAGATTCTGTGCATCTTTTTGATTTAAGGTGTGCCTCCAGCTTGAGGCCTTGTGCTCAAAAAGTGGACAACAGAAAAATTCTGACTTTCAGCACAACCCTATGCATGTTGACTACTACTATAATTATTAATTTTATCATTATTATTTGTACCCTGCCCATCTGACTGGGTTGCCCCAGCCACTCTGGGCAGCTTCCAACACAAATAAAAACCACAATAAAGCATTAAACATTAAAAAAACACTTTCCTATACAGGGATACCTTCAGGTGTCAGATAGTTGTTTATTTCCTTGACATTGGATGGGAGCGTGTTCCACAGGGCGGGCGCCACTACCGAGAAGGCCCTCTGCCTGGTTCCCACCAGATGTCAAAGAGAAAAACAACTACCAGACTTTTAGAAGACATCTGAAGGCAGCCCTGTTTAGGGAAGGTTTTTAATGTTTAATAGATTATTGCATTTAAATGTTCTGTTGGACGCCGCCCAGAGTGGCTGGGGAAACCCAGCCAGATGGGGTATAAATATATTATTATTATTATTATTATTATTATTATTATTATTATTATTATTATTATCTTACTTCTTGCAATGAGGGAACCGCCAGAAGGCCCTCGGAGCTGGACCTCAGTGTCAGGGCTGAATGATGAGGGTGGAGATGCTCCTTTGGGTATACTGGGCCGAGGCAATTTAGGGCTTTAAAGGTCAGCACCAACACTTTGAATTGTGCTCAGAATTGTGCCGGGACCCAGTGTAGGTCTTTTAGGACTGGTGTTATATGGTCCTAGTGGCTGCTCCCAGTCACCAGTCTAGCTGCTGCATTCTGGATTAGTTGTCATTTCCGAGTCTCCTTCAAAGGTAGCCCCATGAGGAGCGCATTGCAGTAATCCAAGCAGGAGATAACCAGGGCATGTACCACTCTGGTGAGACAGTGCACAGGCAGCAGGTAGGGTCTTAACCGGCTTACCAGATGGTGCTGGTAGACCCTGGACACTATTATTTTATTTTAATCTATTCCTTGACCTTCATGCTAAGGTCCCAGGGCAGTTTACAGCAATTATACGTAAATGCATTAAAATTGTTTTTAAGATTAACAAAAAAATGCAATCTCCCCCCAAATAGGGCGAGTCACCAGACTGATTTGCCACAATGTTATGGTCCACTTTCAAGTACAGTCCAACCTACCAATCTTCTTGCAAGGCAGACAAAATACCTGCTGACTTGGCTGGCATGCCATGGGCCACGTTCACAGACTGGACCTTGTCCTCAGGGTAATCTGAAGGATGTTTATTCAGACGTTAGTCCCAGTGGGGCTTCCCCCCCAAGTAAGCATGATGCACATATCTGCAACCTTTGAGTTATTTGCAGACCAGAAGTTTAGCCCTGTGGTATGTGACAGTCTTGCTGTCAGCTGGAACATCAGAAAGCCAGTGCATTGCAGACAGAGCTGGCCAGGACAACAAAGTCCTGTGGACAGAGAGATAGGCTAGGATAAAAAAAGGATAAGCTCACGGATGTCGCTTCGAGTTCCTTGGAGAATGGATGGGTAAACAGCGGGATATGCAGCGACTTCCACTGAGATTTAGTGATCTCCACCCTTCCAAGGACTTACTGGGTCTGCACCTGTTTAGCTTAGCAGAGGGTGTTCAAAAGACGCTCAGAGGCATCCAGGAAACAAATAACGTTCTCCTGGAGAGGGTTCTGAGGGCCAGATAAAAAAGCTTGGAGAGCCACATTTTCGCTTCCCTCATCCGAGCCCCCCACCCCCGCAATAGAGTAGAGTAGGTGAACGAATGTGCCTCAGATCCCGCTGCAATCCTGCACACACGTTTACCTAAGGGTAAACACCCATTGAACTGAGTAGCACTTCCTAGTAAATCACACGTCTGGGACTGTGCTGTTAATGTATAACTCCTCTGTAAACTTTAAACAGGGACTTTTCTCCCGCATCCGTCCCTGCCGTCTGCAATTTCTGAAAGACTGCCGGGCCGGGAGACATAGCAAAAGCGTGTGAAACTTTAGGAACAGCTTCCATCTTTCCTGTTCCTTTCAACCTTAAATATGGGGCGCTTTGGGGAGCGGGTGCTGCTGCCAGGATTCATGTAGCGAACACTTCACTAATAAGGCCAAGTAATGCAATTCCTGAACACACACACACTTCCACAGCCGCCCACAAATACAATACCAAAGTGAAGCTGTAAAGTGTGTCCTCCCCCCCATGGTAACGTAATTCACCTGAGGGTAAGATACTAACAGTTCTCTCTTGGAACTCTTCCTGGGCCTCACCTCCGCAGACACACTTTCCTTGACCTCCGCTTGGGAATATCTCCAAAACAGGTCAGGCTGATTTGCAAAGAAAGCGAGAGGAAGAAGTTTAGTTGTCACGGGTGGGGGAAAAGAGCAGAAGGGGCGGGGCCATGGCACGGGAGGGGCGGGGCCACGAGGTGGGGACGTGGGCGGGGCTACGGAGGCCAGGTGAAACTGACTCCGGGAAGAAGTTTCATCCTGGGCGCCGCCCCGGGGAATAGCGCGCGTGTGCGGTGGTTTCTGTTCCCGAATGCCTCGGGCGTGCGGAGCCGCGGCGGGGCTGGGGAGGAGATAAGCTTGGCGAGGTGGAGCATGGCTGGATGGAGGAGGAAGCAGCGGCAGCAGCAGCAGCGAGAGCCGTGCGCGCTGGGCCCGCGGAGGTGATCCGTGCGCCCGGGATTTCGAGGTCATCATGGCCAAAGAGCTGAGCCAAGCCGAGGTACTGGACTTCCTCTGCCAGGCCGGGGGGAGCGTGGCCAACGCCGCCTTGCTGAGCCACTTCAGGCTCTTCTTGCGGGACCCCGACGCGTCTCCGGCTCAGCTGCAGCGCCGCCGAGAGCTCTTCAAGGGCTTCGTCAACTCCGTGGCCACCGTGAGGCAGGACGAGCCGCCGGGTGCCGCCAAGTACGTGGTGCTCAGGAAGCGCTACCGAGAGCTGGTGGGAGAGGAGCCCAAGGCACCTGCCGACGATGCCTCCCACAGCCAAGCCGCCAAGCCACCGCCTCTGGAAGTGGAAGTCGGCCGGGGGGCGCTGCAGGGCCAGGCCGGGGCGCAGCGCGCGCCCAGGGCGCACGGCGAGGAGCCTCCTTGGCGCCAGGTGGAAGAGGAGCGCGCCGGCCCAGGCTCGGCCCACCAGCTTAGGACTTGCCCGGAACCTCGCAGGTGCCACCCGGGGGGGCTGGGCGGGCGATCGGGGGCGCTGTTTCCGCCAAACCCCGCGCTAGGCGGCCGGAGAAGCCCCTCGGAGCCGTGCGCCCTGCTTGGAACGGAGCAGCACAGCCAAAGGGAACCCCGGCAGGCTCCTCGCGGGGACCCTCCGCTCCTACTAGGCGGGGCGCCGCAGTCAAATGGCCCCTATTTACCCGTCGGGAAAATGGGCGCGCCTCCAAGTGCCGCCAGTCCCCAGCAAAGGATCCGCGAGTGGGTGGAGAGGGCGCATGCTGTTACGCACCAGTCCGCACTGCCCGACCCCCTTCTACAGCGTGAAGAAGGGTTCTCCTGGCCAACCCGGACGTCGCCCTCCAGCTCGGCGCGGAGCGCCTGCCTTTCTCAGGATTCCTTGCCCGGGTTGGGTACCCGGCGGGAGCCCGCGCCCGTCTTCCGGAGCATCCGGTGCCAGCTCTCCCTGCAGGACCTGGAGGACTTTATCGAGAAGGCGAGCTCGGCGAGCGAAGACGGCAGCAGCGCCAGCGGAGGCAGCGACTCCTATCGGCCTGAAGGGCTCTCCGGCGCCCTTCACCAGCCCTTCCCTGCGAGGCAGAACGGCCACGGCGGTAATTCAACAGGGACAGCCCGGGCCAGGCCAGATAGCCTCTGCTACAGACCCCACGGAAATGGCTTGGCCAAAGATGGTGCCATCCCAGATCACCTGGTCTTGCTCAACCGGGTGGTGAGCAGAGCTGCCTCCTGGGACAAGCTGTGGGACGCAGACTCTCAGAAACCCTGCAAAGAGCCACCCAACCCCTGGAAAGTGACCAGGCTGTCTCCCTCTCCCCTGGAGACCCCCCTGAGCCCACGACTGGTCCAGAGGCAAGGATGCTCAGCCACTTCTAATGACCTGCAAGGGCTGGGCCCAGATACAGATGCTCCGAGCGAAGGCAGGTCCTCCTTGGTGCCCTTGGAACCCCGAGAGCACGCCTGGCTGGTGAAAGTAGCCACCGGTTCGTGGATGCAGGCCAGGGCGCTCTTCCTGGAAGACCCCCACCTGGCCACCCGCAAAGATTTCATCATGGGCTACACTGTGCTCCACTGGCTGGCCAAGCATGGGAACGTGCAAGTGATGCAGGACTTTGTCGCCGGCGCCAGGAAAGCCGGCGTGGACCTTGACGTGGACGCCAAGTCCGGCTGCGGATACACCCCTTTGCACCTGGCCGCCATGCACGGGCACCAGCTGGTCGTCAAGCTGCTGGTGCAGAAGCTGCGGTGCAGCACGCAGGTGCGCGACAGCAGCGGCAAGAGGCCCTGGCAGTACCTGAGCAGCGCCACCTCGGGGGAGGTGTGGCAGCTCCTGGAGGCTCCTCAGGGCAAGACCATCTTCCCTGCCCACCCCATAGCCAGGAGCTCTGCCTCGCTTGGCGCAAAAAAGGGCAAGAGCCCAGAGGTGGGCAGGAAAGTCAGCAGGAAGGCTTCCTTGGCGGCGTACTTAAAACCTCAGCACATCAAGTGGAAAATGGGGAGCAGGTTCCACCTGCTGCAGGAGAGGGAGGAGGAGTACAACGACTGAGGACCGCAGGGGATGCTCTCCGCTAAACCACTGCAGAGATTCCCAAGGGCTTTGCCTATGGTGTGGCTGGATTTGGCAAGGGACTAGAGGAGAGCAGAATTGAGCACTTTATCCATATTTATTTTAATTGATTTTATATTTTTTTTCAATTATCCTAGGCAGGTGCTTCTATTGGGGTCAATTGATGGAGATGTCTTGCAGCATCCCCTGCTTCCAGTTTTGCTGCTCTCTCTGCCCCGTTTTTAACCATGTTCTTATTAGCGCTCCGTCTCCAGGATCGGGCGTGGGAGAATGTACTCTGTTTGGATGCTGGTAGGGACAGCTTTGGCCTCTTAGGAATGCTTGTATGGAAGGGTGAACCAAACAGCTAAGAATCTCAAACCCATTTTTAACTCCCCCTCCAAAGAGTGTGTGTGTGGGGGGGGGGTTTGTATGCAGGAGAGCTTTTAATATGTAGGTGCTTGGGGAATTGGGGCTGGTGGATTGTAGCCGAAACCACCATAATAACAGTATTCAGGATGCCACTTCGAGTGAAGGTGGCCAGGCTTTTGAACTGGGGTGTCATTTGCCCTACAACAGCCACAATTAATTATTTGCCTTTAGGAATAGGTTGTGAATGAGACAGACAGACTGGGGACTCCTTTTTAATTAAGCTGGGATCACCTTGTAGAGGAGTTTAAACCTAAGAAAAACAACAACAACAAGATTCTATAGTGGAGTTGCAGTATTATCTCAAATATCGGGTTAATGAAATGAAATCCTTTCCTTTTATGGCCACCCCAAAGCACAGAGCTGAAAAGAAAACAATCAGCAAAACCTCGGAATTTATTTTACTATGTTATTTTTAAAAGCCTGTTAATAAATTTATTTTATTTTTCTTTGCTCCTTGACATATATTCAATATCATTTGGCCTGTGTTAGACATATTGTTTATGTCAATGTTGCTGGAATGCTGGGTGGCACAATGGGCTTCCTTTTTAATTCCACTTTTTTGGTTTTTTGTTGAACAAACCTTGGTTACAGCGCATGGCATGCGAGGGAAAGAAATTAACTGTGAGCTTAACTTGTTTTGGGCAGCATGCTAAGTCATACCTTGGTTTAACTCAGCAGCAACAAGGACCAGGAAGGTGCAAAGTGCCTTCAAGTTCCACTCTGGGGGGGCTACATGGTATTGCTAAGGCAACATTGAGCTTATTGTGTTGTCCTCACAATATTGGACGACATTGTCATGGATGGTGCAATATAGTCTTGACTCAGTCTAAAGCAGCTGTAGATATATGTCTTCACACAGGGCATAAACTATGGAGTTTGTTCCCTAAAGAGGTAATGATGGTTACCAACTTGGATGCCTTTAGAATACCGGTAGCATGAGATAAATTCGCGGAGAAGGCCTCCAGTGGTTACTAGGCGTGGTTATTTCACCTCTACTGCCTCTGAATCAGTGTTAGACACTGAGATACGTAAACTAGGGGCCAAATGGCACCTTAAACCAAGGTTACATTTGCCAAAACTGAATGTCTAGTTGCCATTTTGGGGCCAAGTGGCTTTCAAGTCTTATTTTTCAAATGAGGGACTGACTGTGATTGATATCAGTTACGTATTTTTTGCTCCATAAGACACACTTTTTTCCTCCTAAAAAGTAAAGGGAAATACCTGTGCGTCTTATGGAGCGAGTGGTGGTCCCTGGAGCTGAATTGCCCAGGGGCCAAAAGCAGATTGTGCTTTTTATTTTACTAAGAAAAAAGGGGGTGTTGAAAGGACCCCGCTCAGCAGCTGATCAGCAAGAGATTGGGAGAGAGATAAGAGTCCCGACTCCCTTTCAGCCCCGCCCTCCTTTGTTGAATGTGCTGCAGAGGGAGGTTGTTTGTTTCCCCAGGACATGTGACTGGCTGATTACATTATCTGTCTGGAAACAGTAGAAAGGGCTCCCTTTCTTTAAGATTTTTCAGAAAAGTGAGTTGAACCCCATAAAAATGGGGCTTTTCCTCTTTGTTTTTCCCCCTTTGCAAAAGGAGCTTTGCTTTTCCCCCTTTGCAAAAAAGCTGCAAAACATTTAGCTGATCCTAAAATAAACCAGGGCTTTTCCCTTTGCAAAAAAAAGTTGCAAAACTTTTAGCTGATCCTCAAAAAACCAGGGCTTTTCCCTTTGCAAAAATAGCTGCAAAACCTTTAGCTGATCCTCAAAAAAACAGGGCTTTTAGAGGAGGAAAACCAGAATTTTTTTTTTCTTGTTTCCTCCTCTAAAAATGAGGTGGGCCCTATGGTCCTGTGCGTCCTATGGAGCAAAAAATACGGTAAGCATCTGGCTAGTTCAGATGACAGCCTTGAGCTAGGCTCAGAGCTTTGAGAACTTAAAAAAGAAGGGTCACTTGGTCCAGGGACGGTCTACAAATATATAGGCCTATTCTGACCTCTATTTCTTAATGGTGACTTGGGCCATTCATAACGTAGGAATATTCTTCACAGTGCAGTGGGGTGCGGTAAGTGAAGACAAGCTGCGACAGTTAACTATCATGTTGTTCACTGCTCCTGCGCAGGCTGCACAGATGAAGCATTTTGGTTCCTGAAATTCATTCTGATATTGCAGATAAAATATCACGAGTAGAATTCGACAGGATGGGGTGTTAGTGTGTGAAAATTGTCCAGATTCCAGGATCCTCCAGGTATGTACCTGCAGATGGTGGAGGTGTCAGGTGCCATCCTGGCACCCAGGCACCTTCACTTGGTTGCAAGGGGCCGATAGCCAGGTGCAAAATGTGCCTGGCTAATTTCGAACACTGCTCTGAATGCCAGTTTCTGAGAATCTCAATCTGAGGCATACCTAAGCTCCCTTGTGCCCTTGGCAAGGAGATATCGGGGCTACCCAGAACAGCTGGGGGAGTGTGTGGATGGGCAGGTGGCCTCCTAGCCACTCCGAGCCAGGTTGCAGAGGTGTGGTTTTGGCCTGGGTTCTTTGGAGGGGTCCAACCTGGCCAACCTCTAGGTACGCCCCCCCCCAATCACAAGTAAGGAGAATACTGTTGCTCTTGGATCCAGCTTTAGGCATCTGTTTGGCCACTGTGAGAACAGAATGCTGAACTAAATGGGCCACTGGTCCGAACCCACAGAGCTCTCCTTACTTAAGCAAGACAGACACACAAACACCCCGCTGGCACATGCAACTGCAGCCCTGTTGGATGCTGAGCGCTGTTCAGTTTCACTCGTTCTGCTCTTTTGGGGATGAAGGAAATAATTTCTCCAGCGTATGCAGTCTTGTTCTTTTCGTGCACAGGCGATGAGGCTGCAGAAGAGTGAACATCTTGTGACGAGCACAGCATGCAGAATGAAGCAGCCTTTTACCGTAGGAAGCCTCCTGCCAGCTTTATCCTCGCAGGTGTTGCCTCCTTTGTTCCAGAGCATGTATAGGAATTTGTGCCAAATAAGCTGCTGTGCGTTTTGAAGTCGGGTACCTTTTTTTTATATAAAAGAAAAGAGGGACAATGTTTAAATCGCCTGAAGGTTCAGGCTGCACACACCATGACTGGGAGCCAGGGTGGAGCCGCACATTCTGAAACCTACACCTGTCAAGAAAATCAAAATTGGAGAGAATGGGACATTTGCAAGGGACATTGGGCTGGAATGCGGATGGAATTTTCCCCAGACAGGCTTTACTTAACACATTTTTCAAGCATAAAGCTCTGAAAGTTAACAGTTCTTCTGACACAGCGCAGAGCATACATGAGTTGGGGGGGGGGGGAGCAGGACTCTAAAAATCACAGGGATTTGCACAGGGTTAAGGGACAGTGTTGTTCCTAGAACTCTGCAGAGTCAACATAGTGTTGCACACCAAGTGCTGTGAGATTCCAGGGGTTCCAGACACTTACACAGGCAGTGTTAGAAACTCAGGTATATAAGCTAAGGTGCCATTGCTAGGTCACCACAATGGAATGTCTGTTTGCCTGGGGGTTGGACTAGATGACCCCCGGTGGTCTCTTCCGACGCTATGATTCTATGATCTCAACTTCTTTGCTTGCTCTTTCTTGTCCCAAGAAAGAGAAACATGCGCAGGGCAAACAGAAATGGTATTAACTATGGAGTAAGGCAGAGGTTTGTAAACTGCAGTCGCCAACCTGGCACCCAGAAATCTCCCATGTACCGGTAGTCACAACTGGACCTGCAGCAGTAGCAAAATGCGCCTGGCTAATTTCTAACGCTGTACCCGTGGTTCAGTTTCCTTGGAATGGTGTCTTCAGGATACATGGTTTATTACATACATATACAGTGCAAGACTTATGATGGAGGGGTTTTGCAGCATTTACACCCCAAGAAGTCTTGCTTCTCCCATACCGCCTCTCCTGGTATGTCCCGGGTAGGACCTTAAGGTCCTCAAATAATAACTTTGGAGGTCCCGAGCCACAAGGATGCTAGGTTGGCTTCAACTAGGGCCAGGGCCTTCTCAGTACTGGCCCCGACTTGGTGGAACAGTCTGGCACAAGAGACCAGGGCCCTGCGGGATTTGGCATCTTTCCGCAGGGCCTGCAAGACGGAGCTGTTCCACCTGGCCTTTGGGTTGGTTTCAGTTTAACCCTGATGTTTCGTTCTTTTGGTGTGGTTGGTGGGCTACTTAAAAATGAGGCTGCAGTTTAGATTTAATTTGAAATTGTATTTTAATCTGTATTTTAATGAACTGTTTTATGGTTTTTGTTGTGATTTTATTGGTGTTAGCCGCCCTGAGCCCGGTTTGGCGGGGAAGGGCGGGGTATAAATAAAAAATTATTTATTATTTATTTATATATAGCCACAACTTTGGCTTCAAGCAGAAATCAAGCATGGATCTCACTCTCTGCCTTCTGCCTACAGCCTGCTCCTAGCTCAGCTCTTTCACACAATTCTGGCTATTGTCCATCCCACCCATTTGCCTTCAGCCACAGAGCAGCTTCCTTTGTCAGACTAAGGTAATACCGTACTAGGAACCTTGCTTGGCTAATTCAGAGAGGGGGACCCTCCATTAGATTTTAACTCTTGCTGGATGCAAGATCCCATTAAGCATAGGGACTCTGATGCCATGTAGACTAATACCACCACTGCCACTCCACCCACAAACTCACAGGAATAGATTGGATCAGGGTGAACCTGTCATTGCTGTGAGGACATAGAATCATAGAATTGTAGAGTTGGGAAGTCAAGAGTCATCTAGTCCCACCCCCTGCAATGCAGGAATCTCAGCTAAAGCATCCATGACAGATGACCGTCCAACCTCTGCTTAAAAACCTCCAAGGAAGGAGAGTCCGCCACCTCCTGAATTAAGACTGTTCTACTAGTTCAGTTGCTGCTGGACTACAACTCCCATCATCCCTGACCACTGGCCATGCTGGCTAGGTCTAACTGGAGTTCTAATCCATAACCTCTGGAAGGCACCACAATAAGTATCCTTGAAATAGAGCCTTGGCAACTTTTCTTTTTCTTTTTATAATTTTTATTAAATTTTCTGTTTTACAATTTAGAATATTCATTTAAACTACCTTAAAATATCAATGAGTTCCCTTCTTCTCCTTCCATGGTTCATTTTACATAACATAAATCCCTAGATATTTGATATAAACCAAACCATTCAGTATTCCATTATTACAGCCACCAACACTTATTTATACTGTTGAATTTATCTTAATGCTGCCAGCATTTTCAGCTGTACACAGATATTTCCCACATATTCAATAATCATTTTCCAATCTTCTTTAAACATATGTTCTTCTTGTTCTCTTATTCTATATGTTAGGTCTGCAAGCTGCTCATATTCCATCCGTTTAAGTTGCCATTCTTCTTTAGTTGGGACCTTGCTTGTTTTCCATTTTGGGGCTAACAAAACACGGGCTGCAGCAGTGGCAAACATAAATAGCCTTTTTTTGACACCTGGGAATTTCCATCTGAATTATGCCCAAGAAAAAGGACTCTGGTTGTTGTTGTTTTTTGAAAAGTGCTTTTAAACATTTTTTTCAATTCAATATAAATTATTTCCCAACACTCTTTTACCCTTTTACAGGTCCACCACATATAAAAGAACGTACCCTCGACCTCTTTGCATTGTATTCTGCATTTGTAAGGTCTTCCAAGGTGGTGGATTATCAAGAGAAATGGCGAAGTGTTTTTATAAAACTTGATAGTTAATAGTGAACCCTAATGGCAGATTGATCAAATTCACAAGTGTTTTTGTAGTTCTATAGGACTGTTGTGCATGCATCTTTCCCCCAGTTTAGTCCTTTAGTATTTAGTATTTGTCTTTAGTATTTGTGTCTTTAGTCTTTAGTACTTGTCTTTAGTATTAGTCTTTAGTATTTGTGGCTACTTGGTTCTAAAGGGACCAGGTAAAAACTTTTTAGTGAGTAGAAGGTGCAGACTGTATATTATTTACTTTATTGTAAATACTGGTGAACACTTATCAATACAATAGTTTTGTGTTAAAAACAAAAAACCCCAAGAGAAATGGAAAGCACAGGGCTGATTTCTAAGCTACCCAAACAGCAACAGTAAGGACAGCAGCAACAAAGTCAAAATGATAGTACAATTTATAAGAAATCTCAAGCCTGCACGGCAGCAAGGCGTAGGAAACTTGTGGGTTTGTTTTTGTTTCATTTTTTTTAAAATAAATGCAGGAGACTCAGTTCTGCATTCCGCACCAGTGGATGATTGCAGAATAAACACTGCCACCTTGGGTGTAATCCACAAAGTTTCACTTCTGGGTGCCCAGAGACAGGTGCCAGTGACAGGACGGACACTCTTCCTTGCATTTAAATGTGGACCTGTTTTGCTTGGCTTCCTTTTCAGGTACCTGGAGAAAACTTCAAAGTGTTTGGATTTTACGACCCATTATTACAAAGGTTATCATTTAGAGGGTAATTTTACATAATGGCCTTCTTGAATCACAGAGGATTTTGATATGCAGAGTGAGGGCAATTCAGTTTCCCCCCCCCCTACTTTTTGAAACAAGCTTTTCTCCAGAGGCACCCAAGCTGCCAAGGGCAGAAACTGGCAGAATGGCTTTGCATGTGCTGGAGGGGTACACAAATAGATGCTTCATCTAGTAACACAGGCAGCACATGCTCATTTGCGACTGCCATCTGATCTCTCCTTCATCCTCTCCATCTGTTTGCTGCAATTGCTGGGCTCGGATTAATTCTTTCAGCTTTGCTCTCTTGCAACCGTTTTGGACCAGTGAGGTCTGGGTGCAAATCTTTCAAACACATTACTTCCCCCCCCCCCCAAAAAAAAAGAAAACATGGGTTTACATAACATTGGCATGTGTTAACTTTTACATAAAGGTGCAAATTTAGAAAGACCTCTGGGTACAGGGCAGTGTATAAATTGAATAAATTAAAAGAAAATAATTATTAACTGCTGTGATTTAAGTAGAAATGCATACATCTCGCCACAGTGGGGAAGACTGTGACCAGGTAATTTGTATACCTGCACAGTCTGACACCCAGGTGATCATTGTAGATGGGCAAATTCAGTGCACCTGCTCTCACTTCTTAAGATTTCAATCAATCATTAAACCAGACCTGGTCTCCGACAACCTTTCAAATAGAGGATTCCTTCAACAATCCCTCTAACAATCCCTTCATGAGAGCCAGTTACAGGTAGGTAGCCGTGTTGGTCTGCCGTAGTCGAAACAAAATTAAAAATAATCCTTCCAGTAGCACCTTAGAGACCAACTAAGTTGGGACGTGGGAGGCACTGTGGGTTAAACCACAGAGCCTAGGGCTTGCTGATCAGATGGTCGGCGGTTCAAATCCCTGCGATGGGGTGAGCTCCCATTGCTCGGTCCCTGCTCCTGTCAACCTAGCAGTTCGAAAGCACGAAGTGCAAGTACCGGTGGATAAACAGGTACCGCTCTGGCAGGAAGGTAAATGGCATTTTCGTGCGCTGCTCTGGTTCACCAGAAGCGGCTTTGTCCTGCTGGCCACATGACCCGGAAGCTGTACACCAGCTCCCTCGGCCAGTAAAGCGAGATGAGCGCCGCAACCCCAGAGTCGTCTGCGACTGGATCTAATGGTCAGGGGTCCCTTTACCTACCTTTAAGTTTGTCATTGGTATGAGCTTTCTTGTGCACGTGCATGCACACGAAAGCTCATACCAATGACAAATTTAGTTAGTCTCAATAAGGTGCTACTGGAAGGAATTTTTGTATTTCATGAGAGCCCTTTGTAAAGTAGCAAAGTGTCAGCTTGGATAGCGCAGTTGGTGAGAGCGTGGTGCTGATAATGCCAAGGTTGCAGGTTCAAGTCCCCCATATGGGACAGCAACATATTCCTGCATTGCATGGGGGTTGGAACAGGTGATCCTTGGGTTCCCTTGTATGTCCATTTTCCTAGGAAGAAACCCATGGGAAGCACAAGCCAAGCCTGTGTTGTTCATGTCTGGAAAAACAAATGGAACCACCCTGAGATGTGGATTACTTTTGATACTTAAGGCAGATATTCTACAACTTATCTACTTTTAAAGCACATTTGAAGCAGCCCCCCCCCCAAAAAAAAAACTGGCAGTAGTTTACAGTGCACCACAGCCAAATGGCTTCCTTGGATCTGTTATTAGGAGTGGAGGGGAAACCATATGGCCATAACAATTGTGGCTGAATATTTTCCCTTCCATGGCTAATAGCAGCAGAAACCGGTACACTTGGATCAGGGCCCCAGTGAAGGAGGGGTGGGTGGGACAGCCCACGGAAGCCCTGATCCAATTGTCTTCCCCCTCTCTCAGGCTAAAAACACAGATCGTGTTAAGGAGTCCTGAAATGTCACGTAAACATTGGTCCTCAATTTTATTTGGCACCCACCCAACCTGCACGCCGACGTAGCAAGGTGCGAGGCAGCTAGAATTCCCTAAACTCGAGAAGCCGCTTCGATTCTGATCCTAAACAGAATGAACAGCAGAACGATCAGATCTTATTACTCAAGCTGGCCTGAGATGGAGAACCAAATGGTCAAAAGGCATATCATTCTGAGACGTCCTTTCACTATGCATAAACGTAAGATGTTCTCAGTGACATGAAGACCGGGACTTGTTGATTGATTGTTGCTTAGCCTCCTCCATTGATCGTATAGGACTGGGAGCTTAGAGCGGGGAAATGGATGAGGACAGCAAGACTTGGAGCCAGTGTGATGTAGTGGTTAAGAGCGGTAGACTCGTAATCTGGGGAACCGGGTTCGCGTCTCCGCTCCTCCACATGCAGCTGCTGGGTGACCTTGGGCTAGTCACACTTCTCTGAAGTCTCTCAGCCCCACTCACCTCACAGAGTGTTTGTTGTGGGGGAGGAAGGGAAAGGAGAATGTTAGCCGCTTTGAGACTCCTTCGGGTAGTGATAAAGCGGGATATCAAATCCAAACTCCTCTTCTTGGCAGCAGCTGACCTCCAGGAAAATCAAACCGGACACAGAACAATCCTGCTTTGTGGGACATTTCACCCAGTATTTAGATTAAAGGCAGCTCCCATGGCAGACATCGAGATTCTCTTGAGTCCGATCCAATTCACACCTTGATGCTGCGGAAGGAACACTTTCCATTGACTTTCGCTGAGTATCATCTTTTTAGAAGCAGGGGAAGCCACCCTCAGCCAGCCTCCAACTGCCTGCCTGCTTGCTTACAGTAAGTTAGGCGGTGGCTCTTTCTGCGTTGGTCTCCCTGCTTCCTGCCCTACCAGCCCCAGTAGGCACCAGCCAGCACTGTTTAGAATCATAGAACTGTGGATTGGAAGGGAACCTGAGGGTCATCTAGTCCAACCCCCTGCAATGCAGGAATCTCGGGATCTGAGCTGATCTGGGTCATGAGTCACTTGTTCTGGCCCAGGTGAATCATCTCTGGAATCTAAACTGGGGGATTCCTCCTCCTCCATCCCTCATGGGACTTCATCCTTGCTGCCCAAATACACCACTGATTATACATCCCACAAATCCTCCAGCATGGAACTGAAGGAGTACATGGAGTAATGGTTAGAGCAGGGGTCAGCAACCTTTTTCAGCCGTGGGCCGGTCCACTGTCCCTCAGACCATGTGGTGGGCAGGATTATATATATATTTTTTTGGGGGGGGGAATGAACGAATTCCTATGCCCCACAAATAACCCAGAGATGCATTTTAAATAAAAGCATACATTCTACTCATGTAAAAACATGCTGATTCCTGGACCGTCCGCGGGCCGGATTGAGAAGGCGATTGGGCCGCATCTGGCCCACATTCCTTAGGTTGCCTACCCCTGGGTTAGAGCATTGGACTACAACCTGGGAGAGTGAGGTGGAATCTAGACAACCTAAAAAAAAAAGCTTTTAAAAAAAAGTTTTGAAAAATATATTGAATTTAACATAAGCTCACCATCGCCATCTATTATCACATTAGCGTAATGCACTTACAATACACTTAAACGTTATATTTGCAGCTGTATAGCTGAGTCTTAGGGTTAATAATAATAATAATATTCATTCATTCATTCATTCATTCATTCATTTAAATGCTGCACATCTGATTGGGTTGTTTCACCCACCATGTGTGGGTTCTAACAAATTATAACATCAAGCACAACAAAACATCACATGTTAAAAACCTTCCTATGCAGGGCTGCCTTCAGGTGTCTTCTAAAAGTCAAATGTTTATTTCCTTGACATCTGATGGGAGGGAGTTTCACAGGGCAGGAGCCACTACCAAGAAGTCCCTCTGGTTCCCTGTAACTTCACTTTTCGCAGAGAGGGAACCGCCAGAAGACCCTTGGAGGAGGACCTCAGTGCCAGGGCTGAGCGATGGGGTTGGAGACGCTCCTTCATGTATGCAGGTTCAAATCCTCATACAGCCACGAAGCTCACTGGGTGTCCCTGTCTCCCCGCCAAACCCACCTCACAGGGTTGTTGTGAAGATTAAATACGGAGAGGAGAATTATGCACACAACCTTGAGGGCCCTGGAGGAAATGGGTATAAAATGCAAGAACTAATGAAGTTCCTAGGCTGCCCCTCAACCAGAGCCAGACCTGCTTATCTCCCATAAGTTTGTGATGTTGTATTTATTTACCCCAAAATGTATGCCCCACTCCAAGCGGCTTGCAAAAATATATTTTAAAATAAAAACAGTTCAACTGCTGGAATTGAATTCATAACAGTGAAACCAGGGAGCACGGTTAAAACCGCTCAGCATTAAAACAAGGAAGCAACTTTAAACCACCCTGAAAGCTTTGGGGTAATAAAAATGTACTTGCTCGCTTGGAGCTTAAGAGAGAGAGTGAGCCAAGCGATTGTCGGCATACAGATTACTTTTTTTGCCTACAAATGACATTTAATCTTAGCCAAAGCCACAAGGGAGACTTAAGGATCTGAAGATATACAGTTACTAGTCTGACTGGGGCAAATGGCACAATTTATGCAGGTACCTCCCATTTCTTGCTGTGACACAGGAAACAAATACGCATTTTAATAAGTGAACTAATTGGCTGCCGTTCACAGTATGTGTCCTAAAACATAGTTAAGAATGGAGACTGCCGTGTAAACTGCTTATTTTTTATTTGCAAATACGTCCTAAATCTGCAGCTAACCACTCATTATGCGCCTTGCATCTGGAGTTAACTGGTGACTTCTGTGCCCAGACAAACCAGTTTCTCCTCTGCTAAACCTGTTTCAGACCTTTTATGGTTTTTCAGCCAAGGAAATCTGGAAATTATAATTGTGTGAAGGTGCTGCTATCAGAAAATCTTTTCTTTCAAAAGCATTTGTGAGAACAGGTTAATAAGCGTTCTTCCTGCTGCCAAATAGTGTTTTCTTGCTGTGATGGATTGGTTTTTAATGCGTTGTATATCATCTTAAAGACTTAAGGTTTTGGTTTTGTGTGTGTGTGTGTGTGTGTGTGTGTGTGCATGTATTTTATTTAAACCCTGCCTTTATACTGAGCCTTTGGCCGGATCCAGCAGGGCTGTTATGCTCTTAAACTTTTCCTCCAAAGCAGCATGCATGGTCCCTGCCTCAACCAACAACAGCCCTGTGAGGTGGACCAGGCTACAAGACGTGACTGGATTCTGGTCGCTGAGCTTCATTGTTGAGTGGGGATTTGAACCTGGGTCTTCTCATTAAATAACCTTTTAATGAGGGTAAAAGAGGAGAGCACAAAATATGGTCTGAAGCTCAACATCAAAAAAACTAAGATCATGGCCACTGGTCCCATCACCTCCTGGCAAATAGAAGGGGAAGAAATGGAGGCAGTGAGAGATTTCACTTTCTCGGGTTCCATGATCACTGCAGATGGTGAAAGCAGTCACGAAATTAGAAGATGCCTGCTTCTTGGGAGAAAAGCAATGGCAAACCTAGACAGCATCTTAAAAAGCAGAGACATCACCTTGCCGACAAAGGTCCGTATAGTTAAAGCTATGGTTTTCCCAGTAGTAATGTATGGAAGTGAGAGCTGGACCATCAAGAAGGCTGATCGCCAAAGAATTGATGCTTTTGAATTATGGTGCTGGAGGAGACTCTTGAGAGTCCCATGGACTGCAAGAAGATCAAACCTATCCATTCTCAAAAGAAATCAGCCCTGAGTGCTCACTAGAAGGACAGATCCTGAAGTTGAGGCTCCAGTACTTTGGCCACCTCATGAGAAGAGAAGACTCCCTAGAAAAGACCCTGATGTTGGGAAAGATGGAGGGCACAAGGAGAAGGGGACGACAGAGGATGAGATGGTTGGACAGTGTTCTCGAAGCTACTAACATGAGTTTGGCCAAACTGCGGGAGGCAGTGAAGGATAGGCGTGCCTGGCGTGCTCTGGTCCACGGGGTCACGAAGAGTCGGACACGACTGAACGACTGAACAACAATTTCTCATTCCTAGTCCAACCACTGCACCACACTAGCTCTGTTATTAGAAAAATAAATGTGTTTTTAAAAACCCCTAAAAGCAGAATGCGGGTGAATTGATGCCCTTTACTGAACTGATTCGTCTTGGTGGAAAGGTTTTTTTAAAAAAAAACATAGGACCATTCAAAACCGAATGTTCTTCTGAGAATAAGAAAGAACCAGTAGCTTTCATACAGCTGTTCTACAACCAAGCATACACAACACATGCTTAAGGAACATGTGCAAAGTAAGATTTATTTCTTTTTTTGCCTCTGGCCCATCTGCCACATTTTAAAAATGCCAGATGGAAAAGAGGATGTAGAAGAGGAAGAATTCTAGATTTTCTCATAACTAAGCTCCTGTGGTCAGCAGGAGAGCTAAGTATCAAGACAGATGTACCTTTTTATCACAACAAAACAAAATAAAAAATTCCTTCCAGTAGCACCTTAGAGACCAACTAAGTTTGTTCTTGGTATGAGCTTTCGTGTGCATGCACATGAAAGCTCATACCAAGAACAAACTTAGCTGGTCTCTAAGGTGCTACTGGAAGGAATTTTTTATTTTGTTTTGTTTTGACTATGGCAGACCAACACGGGTACCTACCTGTAACTATTTTATCACAGATCTGGGAAATAAGAGGTCTATGTTTGTTCCTTCAAAGGCACCCAAGGGCGATTGGGTTCAGGCACCATCATGCACAGTTGGTGGAACTGGGACGCTTCAAAGTAAAAAGCTAATTTGGGGAGCCCCCACCCCCTTTTTTCCTTTACAGTAGCATTTTCATTGCTAACAGCGGCTTATTATTCTTGGGTGGGGGGAATCCTGAAGCCCGTTTTTTAAAAAAAATATTTTTATTAAAGATTTTCTTGATTTACAAAGGTAGTGCAATGTCTCTCTCATATTTATCCATATAACATTTTTACAAATCAGTTTTTGTTGTTGAGACATTAGGAAGAAAAGGGGGAGAGAGATGGGTGGGATTCTTAGCTGAATTTTTCACATCTTGAAGGAATACTGTGACATTGCGGCAGCTGAGCCTCCTCTCGGCCCCAACAGGCTGTCATTTGGCAAGGGGCCTTTGGCAGAGTGGGGAGATTGTCTCAAGAATCCCATCCGGGTGCAAAAGGACAGGAATCCTCAGGCCCCCCCAGGCCACGTCTGGAGGAATTTGAGCTCCTCTGTCAGTTCATCAGGGCAAGGAGGAAGCTGTGAGGAGACAGTGTTTGGCTCTCCAGACCTGTCAGCTCTTATCACCTTTCAGCAGCACTTAAGTGCACCAAGTAATCAATAAAATGGGACCAAACTGAGGAAAATGCCTTCTCTGCTGACTAGTAGAGAAGCCTTAATTGTTCCCAGCAGCCACCTATAGAACATTAATAGACACACAGAGAGAACACAAATCAAGAGGGTGTCTTATATTTATTTCTCTCTTTTTTTGGAATATAATCTTTATTAATTTTCACACTTTATCATATACATATTATATTACCTTTTACCGTTGCTCCTAGGAGCTGACTTCCCTTCTTCTGTCTTCTCTTTATCAATTCTTATTTTACACATTATCTTCTCGCTGTCTTGTATTTATTTCTCATTTCATTCCAAAAGCATTTGGACAAAGACATGACTCCCAGGTAGCCCTCCCACTTATGAGCACAGGAACCCAGACCCTCCAAATGTCCCTATTTTCCAGGGACAGTCCCGGATTTACAGAAGCCATCTTGGTTTCCGATTTGATCCCAGAATGTCCCCCGCTTTCCCTTAGGACTGTTAGTATTTCACGCCTCTGATGCAGCAGATGAGATTGGTGTAATTCACATGCCTGTCTGGGAAGAGTGTGGGAACGGAAGACAGCCTTATCTCTTTTACTTGTTCCTGTTTCTTCTCTCGGAGCTGGAGAGAGAGGACGCCATGACTCCTTTTTCCGTACATAGTGTGTAAATAAATACATAGATTAGCTCTACGATGTCTCACGCTTCTTGCTGTGTTATGCTAGAAGATTAGTGTGCATATACCAGTTGGTGTATGTCGCTGAAGCGCACTGGAGAAGAAGGGAAATGCCTTTTCCAGAGCTGCGCATACCAGAGGACACTCCGAGTTCGGGGGCTGGAGGGGCACCCCCAGGGCATTTTCCAACAAGGACGTCCCTATTTTCATCAGAGAGTTCAAAGTTTTTTAAACGTTTAATGTTTATTATGCTTTTATATACAGTATGTTGGAAGCTTCCCAGAGTGGCTGGGGCAACCCAGTCAGATGGGCAGGGTATTATTAATTAATTATTGTTATTGAATAAGATGTCTTTATTTTCCTCGGAGAAATGTTGGAGGGTATGGGAATCTGGAGAGTGAAAAATATACAGTGGTACGTTGGCTGTCAAACTCCTTGGTGCTCAAACAACTTGGAACCCAGATACTGCAAACCTGGAAGTGAGTGTTTCGGTTTGCGAACTTTTTTTCCGGAAGCTGAATGTGTTCCGATTTGAGTGCCACACCTCTTTTGGGTGTTACGCTGTGGTCAGTCTGTTTTTGGTATTCATTTTGTGTTTTTGCTTTTGCGGCTTTTTTGTTTTGGTTTTTGTGACTGTGTGGAACCCAGTTCAGCTACTGATTGATTGGTTTATTGTGACTGAAGCACACTGTTTTATTGCTTTCATTTTATGGACCAATGGTCTTGTTAGATAGTAAAATTCATGTTAAATTGCTGTTTTAGGGGTTGTTTTTAAAAGCCTGGAACGGATGAATCCATTTTGCATTACTTTCCATGGGAAAGCGCGTCTTGGTTTTGGAACGCTTTGGTTTTGGAACGGACTTCCGGAACGCACCGTATATAGAAAGCAACCACCCTCTCACATGAGCTCAGGGCTGGGCCTGATGTGGCCGATGACATCACAATGAAAACAAACTACCACCAAGGAAAACACCAACTGGAATGGTTCCTCTCTTCCTCTCCTGCAATTGCAGGGATGGGGAGCCTTTTTCCGACTGAGGAACACATACTGAGCAGCCTTCCGAAGACCTCCTGCTGGTGGTAGGTGGGGCCAGAGGCAAAAGTGGGCGGAGCCACAAATGTGAATTTTAACTTTGTACAGTAGGCTACTTTTTACATGCACTCAGGCAGTCCTCTCTGCCCTCCATCCAGACAATAATAGAATAGTAGAAATGTAAAGTTGGAAGGGACCCCGAGGGTCATCTAGTCCAACCCCTTGAAATGAAGGAATCTCAGCTAAAGCAAGAGATTATTTTAAAAAAATCCTTTTCAAATTTATACATTTCATTAACTTTACAATCCATTTAACATTTCAAAATTTGACTTCCTTCCCCCTCTTTCTGCAGTTCCTTAAATTTATTTTTCCTTATCTTCTGTTGTTGCAAAATGCATCAAACCGCCACAAACCCTTCTCGGTTCGAAGGCGCTTTATAATAAAGTATCATCACTGCATACTTTAGCACTAAAGTACAGAAATTGCAGAGCAGAAAGAGGGAAGGATGTGGTGGCTTACCTCATGGAGACTGGCATGCCGCAATCCAAACATGCGCTCATTGTGGAGCCTTATTTGCCCCTACGGGTTCCCACGATTGCGCCCGGTGAGAAAACATGGAAGCAGAAAAGACACCTGAGGCTGCTGGCTTCAGAGAGAGAAAGATTTATTTCTGCATGCAGAGGCACTTGCGGTGTTCAGACACCCAATCAAGTACAAAAAAAGTCAATTTTCAGACAGTTCTTATAGACAGTTCCCTGGCTCATCTTCCCACCCCAAGAATCTTCCTCTTGTCCATATAAGGAACATTTCCTGTTGTACATATAAGGCAAAGCAAGGCCATCCTATCTCTGACCTCGACAGTTCCTCTCTGTGCAAGGTCGACCTTCTACTGTTATCTCCAGACTCTTAGTCATAGCTTGCCAGAAAGAAGTGCAATGCAGATCAAAGTTCACAGCTTTACAGAGAGGTTTCATAAAGAAAAGCTTAAAGAGTTCTTTTATACTTCTGGACTAACAATACATTCAGGTAAATATATACAGGTTAGCTAATTAACCCCTTCAATTGGAACAACTGTGGAGTGCAGGGAGTGCTTGGGATAAATGTTATTAGTGAGCAAAAGACAAAAGGAACACTGGGAGTCTGCAGATAGCATCCAGGGAGACGTTTCCTTCAAAGTGATTCAGACAGAGGGGCCTGTCTGATGACAGGAATCACATGTTCTTTCAATTTCCTAGTTCCTTTTGGCTCCAGACAATAGCTGCTATTTCCCACCCACTGCTTTGCAACAGCATTTTAAATTTTTTTTATCTCCACCCCATACCACCACGTTGCAAGAGGCTGCCAGACATTTTCCGTGGTCCGGTACAGCCCCCTCCAACCAGGGGCGTAGCAAGGTAAATTGGTACCCGGTGTGGAAAATTTCTTGTCACCCCCCCCCCCAATTGATTTCCCCCCACCGCAAAAATGGTTTTACGTTATTTCATATTTTCTTACAAAGGAATAATAACAAGTAATAATAATAATAATAAACTTTTATTTATATCCCACCCTCCCCAGCCAAAGTCAGGCTCAGGGTGGCTAACATCAGATACATAACATTGGTAATAAAATCAAACAATAATTAAATTACCTCCTAAAAACACCTCAAAATCAAATTAAAGTCTAATTAGATGGCTTTCCACAGGGTTAGGGTTGGGAACAGTAAGTGTTCTCTGAACTGAAATTTCAGCCTTCATGACATAGGAAAACAGCCAAGTGAACAGCTATTTTGGTGGAGGAGGGTCAAGAAATTAACCGATATGCATGAAATTTCATATATAGCTATATAATCCTAGTATAGTAAGATAAGACCTTCGGAGCAGGCATTTTCAAAAAAAAAAATTCAAAAAAAATCTCAAAAAAATATTTCAGATTCCCCCCCCCCCGAAAAAATTGTTCCTTGATAATTTGTCACCCCCTCCATTATGGAACCCATGGCGACCCGCCCTCCCACCCCTTTGCTCTGCCCCAGCCTCCAACCTAGTGCCCTCCAGATGTTTTTTTGGGCTTAGGGCTTGCCGACCAGAAGGTGGTTCGAATCTCCATGACGGGGTGAGCTCCCGTTGTTCAGTCCCAGCTCCTGCCCACCTAGCAGTTTGAAAGCACATCGAAGTGCAAGTAGATAAATAGGTACCGCTCCGGCGGGAAGGTAAATGGTGTTTCCGTGCGCTGCTCTGATTCGCCAGCAGCGGCTTAGTCATGCTGGCCACATGACCCGGAAGCTGTCTGCGGACAAACGGCGGCTCCCTCGGCCTATAGAGCGAGATGAGCGCTGCAACCCCTGAGTCATCCACAACCGCACCTAATTGTCAGGGATAGCTTTACCTTTAACTCCTATCAGCTTGAGCCAGCACAAGTCCGGAACATCTGGAAGACACCAACTTGGGAAAGTCTGACCCCAAAAATTATCAGCTCAATATGCAGCTAGCCAGTTCCAGACCTTGGGGTCTCAAATTTCAGCGGCACCTTGAGCGATGCCAAAGTTTGCCTTCTATTCTACGTCATAGTTGTGGTGCCCCCACCCCAAGGCTCTGCACCCAATGCGACTAAACCGGTTCAACTCCCCTAACTCTGCCTCTAAGTTAGCTTCTCTGCCTTGTCAACCCAGTTAGACTGCTCTTTAGACACGGCATAGGTTTTTGGCCAAACAACGCACACATCCCTCGGGCTGGCTGATTTCTGAATCTCTCTGGGCTTTTCTCCAAGTCAAATCTCTCTCTCTCTCTCTCTCTCTCTCTCTCCTCTCTCTCTCTCTCTCTCTCTCTCTCTCCCCCCCCCCCGCCCAGTAGGGCCCAGAGAAAATAAAATGTTCATGATCAGAATAGTCGTTACTGACAGAATGTATTAAGAAAAATGTGATTCTCTGCTCCCTAGCATTTATCTCCCTCCTATCAGGCTTTGGTAGCAGTATCGACAGTTGTGAATTGTGATAATAGTGCGGTTCCATGTCTCAGGCCTCTCAAAAGAATCCAAAGGCATCAGACAGCATCTGAGAATAACGACTGATCACTTAGTAATTGGGAAAATTTGGAATGAATTGGAGCAGAGAGGAAAGGGGAAATGGTCGGAAAACAGATATTTGGGGGAAAGGTGTTAGCTGGGATAGCTTAGTTGGTAGAGCATGAGACTCTTAATCTTAAGGTTGTGGGTTCGAGTCCCACGTTGGGCAAATGTTTCCTGTATTGCAGGGGGCTGGACTAGAAGACCCTCAGGGTCCCTTCCAACTCTACAATTCTATGATTCTGTGAACTGAATGGAGGCAGAAGGTAACAATTATTTATGGCAGTGATGGGGAACCTATGACCCTCCAGATATTGCTAGACCATGGCTCCCATCATCCTTGGCCCTTGGCCATGCCTGCTGGGGTTGATGGCATTTGGAGTCCACCAAATCTGGAGGATTCCCTGCCACTGCTATAAAGAGAGGCAACATTTTTAGGATCTTTGGAGGCTAGTGATTGTGTTTGACTGCTGCAGAAGACAATAAGAAGTGCTTTGCTGGGCCACACCAAGGTTTGCCTAGCCCGGCATTCTATGTTTATTTCTATTTATTTAAAATATTTATAATCTGCCCTTCATCACAGAGTGGTACCAAGGCACAATAAAAGGAATTAAAGTCAAGTGATCTCAACAAAACAGATAAAAAGGAGCAAATAAAATCGCATCATGGTCCGTACCAACAAGAAAATCAAAGGAACTGGAAGCTCGTAAGTGGGACATGTTGTTTGCCTTCTGACATTTGTCCTTGAGAGGTATACTGCCTCTCAACATGGGGGTTCCAAATATTTCCTCGGTGTAGTTCACAAATATTTTCCATAAAATCACTTCAACAATTTACTAAACAGTCCCACCTACTGAACAGGTGCAAATAAACCCAAGAACTGGCACATCAGTCAAACAGAGACCGAAATCAAGTCTTCAAGGTCGTCTTAAAAGGCAGCAGCAAGAGGGTGATGCACGGGTCTTTGGGGAGGGAATAACAAAGGCATGGGGCCACCACAAAAAAGGACTTGGTTCCGATCCCTGCATATCTAGCCTATTATAATGGCAGAGCTGAGCCAGGAATGGATTTTGACTCTCCATTATTTCCTCTAATGCTATAAGCATATAGCAACAGACCCTGCCCAACGATTTTTAAATGACCCTGCTCTGGGGCCACTTGGCCAATAAATAAAAAAAGAATAGCTTAGACAAAAGTACCGTATTGTTAAAAGTTAATGCTTACAACAGTATGCCTCTGCTGCTATCAGGCCTCATACAAATACCTGTCTGACGGCACCCACTTATTCTTAGTCTTTCCTGGAAGTAAATCCTCCCCTGACTTCAGTGATTCTTATTTCCTCTTAAGTACAGTTAAGACGGCAGCCAAATAACATCCTTTGATGCTGCATGCTCCACATTTCCAACAAGCTGTATTAATGTGCCAGCTCCTTTCCTTGACAGCACAGCTTGCAAAACCGGGAAATTAATATCAAGTTGAAGATTCAAAGTGACAACCAGCCGCCTGAAGTGACGCCACCAGCCTCAGATGGAAACAGGGGGCTTCATTCTGCCATAAGCATCTCTTCGTTCCCTTCAGCTGCTCACACAATTAATAACAGGGGCAAGCATTTAAATGAAAAAACAGAAGGGATTTGGCCTGTGCAATTAGATCCCAGAAAGTTAAAGGAATTTCTGCAGAGCTTTTATAGATTTGTATAGAATCATAATAACCATAATATTATTTCTATCCTGCCTTTTCTTCACACAGCTTATAGCTAAGAATACAAAAACATAGGTCTAGAGTTTGATCTGCATCTGTCCCTGTTTCAGCAGAGCATTATAGGTAACCAAAGTTGTGCAGAGGAGGTTTCTGTCCCGGAAAGGGCTAATCCAGGGGTAGGCAACCTAAGGCCAGGGGGCCAGATGCGGCCCAATTGCCTTCTCAATCCGGCCCACGGACAGTCCAGGAATCAGCATGTTTTTACATGATTAGAATGTGTCCTTTTATTTAAAATGCATCTCTGGGTTATTTGTGGGGCATAGTAATTCGTTCATTTCCCCCCCCCCAAATAGTCCAGCCCCCCACATGGTCTGAGGGATGGTGGACTGGCCCATGGCTGAAACCTGGGCTCATCTAAACGAATAATTCACCTGCCCATCTTTGAGGGAAGAGCATAGGAATGATTTTCTCCTTTGCAGAATTGGGACAGGTAGTTACTTTGTGAATGCATATGCAAGCAACAAAATCGCAGGAAAGGACACTTGTGACTCTGCTCTTAGGAAACTGTCGGGACGTGTCTTTAAAAATGCCTTGAATGAGTAGGCAAAGCTTTCCACTGCAGGGAGAAAAGCAATTTTGACCTTCCAGTTGCTGCCTTTAACAGCTTCTGTTAAAGGCACAGACGCAGAACCTGATTGCAAAAATGGGCAGCTCCAGAATCAGAATCTGCAACAGCTGATGCAACAGCCACCCCAGGAGAGCGGAGGGGTTTTTTAATGGTCTCTGCGAGTCTTTGAAGATGCCTTGCAAGCTGATTCACATTGCTGCAAGATTGCTGGTGACACTTTTGTTTTGGCTGCTGCCTCTTGCACTGGGCCTACGTAAAGAGCCTGACTCCAACTAAGAGGAGAAATTAATGGGCCTGTCCACAATGTCAATTAATTTCAATGCACACACACCCCAGCATTGGACTAAAATTAGATGCAACCCAATATTATCCTTTCCCCCCAAAATCTGTATACATAGAAATGTTTGTATTTACGATCTTTATATTTATAAAATCTTATGCCACAATATATTTCTTCGTAGGAAGCCAATGTGGTGTGGTGGTTAGAGTCATGTCAGGCTGGGACAGGTGAGTCTTGGGTTCAAATCCCCCAGGACTCAGCCACAATCCAGCCCCTATTCTCCAACCCATGGATAGGCAAACTAAGGCCCGGGGTCCAGATCCGGCCCAATTGCCTTCTAAATCCGGCCTGTGGACGGTCCGGGAATCAGCGTGTTTTTACATGAGTAGAATGTGTGCTTTTATTTAAAATGCATCTCTGGGTTATTTGTGGGGCATAGGAATTCGTTCATTCCCCCCCCCCCAAAAATAGTCCAGCCCCACACAAGGTTGGAGGGACAGTGGACCGGCCCCCTGCTGAAAAAGTTTGCTGACCCCTGCTCCAGCCCTTCCACACTGAAGACCAATAAAAGTGCTTTAACAGGGTGTTTCCCAAACTTGGGTCTCCAGATGTTTTCAGACTACAATTCCCATCACCCCTAACCATTGGTCCTGCTAGCTATGGATGATGGGAGTTGTGGTCCAAAAACAGCTGGAGACCCAAGTTTGGGAGACCCTGCTCTTACTCCTCGTTTTCCATTGGCTTAGTTGCCTGCTGGCCTAATGTGATGTGAATGAGAGGAAACCATGTATGCCAGGCACCCCCAAACTCGGCCCTTCAGATGTTTTGGGACTACAACTCCCATCATCCCTATCTAACAGGACCAGTGGTCAGGGATGATGGGAATTGTAGTCTCAAAACATCTGGAGGGCCAAGTTTGGGGATGCCTGATTTATGCCATCCTAGGTTTCTTGGAGGAAGATGTCCTCTCCAGATGTTTTGGACTACAGCTATCATCACACCAACCTGCACAGGTGAGGGCTGATGCTGATGAGAACTGCAGCCACCAAAGCATCTTGGAGGGTACCAGGTGAGTGAAAGGCAGTAGGTAGAAATAGCACCAGCTGTTTGAGTTAATGATCATGGTTCTCCTGTATTCAAAGCAGGCCAGCTGTGTTGCTTGTTGACCCCGATTTTCCTCCTCCTTGCATTTCTAGAGAGCTCCAGTCACAGCAGACACTTTTTGTCATGTGGTGCATTCCCCCCCTCCTCCCCCAGCTACTTAAAGGCACCAACGGGGCATTTTCTCTTTTCAAGGTAGCTGGCTGGTATTTCTTTTGCTGAGACGCAGAACTGAGATTGGAAGGGAGAAGGCGTTGCTGGACCCGAGCAAGACTGTATCATGGATCCTGTGAGTCCTCTTTATTGTTGCTCTTATTGAGATTGTTTTACAAGCACAGGACCTAAACAAGGCCAGAAACTTTTATGCACCAATAGGTCGCTTTGGGAAGCGGTGTATCAGCTAGGAAACAAGCACGTTTTGTATGTGTCACTATTGCATGTCTGATTTCTATCCTTTTCTCTTGCTTTGGGTCCAGTTACAGGTAGGTAGCCGTGTTGGTCTGCCATAGTCAAAACAAAATATAAAACATTCCTTCCAGTAGCACCTTAGAGACCAACTAAGTTTGTTCTTGGTATGAGCTTTGGTATCTGAAGAAGTGTGCATGCACACGAAAGCTCATACCAAGAACAAACTTAGTTGGTCTCTAAGGTGCTACTGGAAGGAATTTTTTTTCTCTTGCTTTGGGGTTCTTGATAACCTGTTCTTGGTGCATCGGTAGTAGGGCTGCCCTGTGTTAATGATGATGTGCTATCCATACAGTTGTGCTTTCTGGCATAAAGGGGGGGACTTGTCTCTGCCCTGCAGAGCTTACAATCAAAGGTCTGCCTGTGGGAGAGATGAGTGTAATGTAACTTAGGAGGTGAATGTATGCCAATGCAGTTCAGCTTACCGTATATACGCGAGTATAAGCCGACGCAAATATAAGCCGAGGCACCTAATTTGACCACAAAAAACTGGGAAAACTTATTGACTTGAGCATAAGCCGAGGGTGGGAAATGCAGCAACTACTGGTAAATTTCAAAAATAAAAATAAATAAAATTACATTAATTGAGACATCAGTAGATTAAATGTTTTTGAATATTTATTTCAAAGAAAAACAGGGGCAAGGAGTTCCATAGGCTTGACTCTGCACCACAGGAATAAGCGCTTTCTTTTATTTGCCCCCTCCCCTCTTCCAACAGTTAGGCTTTCCTTTTTATTTCTTTGGTGTATTTTATGTCCAATATTTCCATCCCCCTACAACCTCTATCAATAAATGGGACTGATTCCTGTGTCTGGGGGGGTTTATTTTCAGGCCCTTTTCTTCCCTCCCCAAAGACCCCCTCCCTTCCCAAACAGCCAAGCTGTGAATGGATCCAAAGGAAGATAAGAGTTGCAGAGCTCCTGTGACCTTGCCTCCTCCTGGGCTTTGCAGAGAGGAGGGGGGCAAGAGGCTCTGTTCCTTGACTTGGGGGTCCTCCCTGCACCCTCCCCTTCATCCCAGGGACCCCCTCTTCTCCCCAATGGACCCTTTGCAAGATGAGCAGAGACTCACTGGATTCAGGAGGCGCCAGGGATGCAGCACATGCAGAAGAGAGAGACAAAGGCCCCCTCCTCCTTTTGTAGGTGGGCTTGGTATTTCCTGACCTCTCTAGGAATCCCACTCAATCCTTTTTAACCCTTGGCAAGCCAGTGCCCCCAGCTTCTCTGATCCTGTCCTGTGCCTTTTGCAGGAAAGAGCTTCTCTCCACTTCTCTCCCCCCCCCAACTGACAGAGGGGGAAGCATTGTGCAGTGCTTCTCCGATCCTCCATTCTGTGCCTTTCTGCTGGTGAGTGGAGGCAGAGGCGTCTTTACCCTTCCAGCTTGTGTCTGGAGGCGCTAGGACCTCGCAGACAGCTGCAAACGCACGGGATGGGCTCGTGCTGGGATCGGAGAAGACAGAGAAGAGCGTCTCAGATCTCCATCCTGCGCATTTCCTGGTGGGGTGGGGGGGGAGGGAAGCGGAGAGAAACTCTTTCTCTCCGCTTTTCCTACCCAACCACCTCGCAGACGCGTCTCAGATCTCCATCCTGCGCATTTCCTGGTGGGGTGGGGTGGGGAAGCGGAGAGAAACTCTTTCTCTCCGCTTTTCCTTCCCAACCACCTCGCAGACAGCTGCAAACGCACAGGACGGGATCGGAGAAGATGCCCCCGTCCTGCACATTTCCCGGTGGGGTGGGGGGAGGGATAGGAAAGCGGAGAGAAGCTCTTTCTCTCTGCTTTTCCTTCCCCACCGCCCGCCTCACTTGCGCATAAGCCGAGGGCGACTTTTTCAGCCCAAAAAATGGGCTGAAAAAGTCGGCTTATGCGCAAGTATATACGGTACTCAAAAAGCCTTTCTAGAAAGGATGGGTGTTGAGGCTTCACAGAAAAGCAAGATTTGAAGAGGGCTTGGAAACATGTGTTTGAGTGAATATGCAAAAAAAAAAAAAAAAAAAAAAACACCCCCCAAAAACTATTAATTTATTTACAGTGTCTTTAGGCTTCCTATAAGAGATAGTGAAAGCAGCACTTTTAATTGGAGGTTGCTACTGGGAATAACAGGGACACGAGTGGCGCTGTGGGTTAAACCACTGAGCCTAGGGCTTGCTGATCGGAAGGTCGGCGGTTCAAATCCCTGCAACGGAGTGAGTTCCCATTGTTCAGTCCCAGCTCCTGCCCGCCTAGCAGTTTGAAAGCATGTGAAAGTGCAAGTAGATAAATAGGTACCACTGCGGCAGGAAGGTAAACGGCGTTTCCATGCGCTGCTCCGGTTTGCCAGAAGCGGCTTAGTCATGCTGGCCACATGACCCTCGGCCTATGGAGCAAGATGAGCGCGCAACCCCAGAGTCGTCCGTGACTGGAACTGGACCTAACAGTCAGGGGTGCCTTTACCTTTTACTGGGAATAAGGGAGAAGTAATTGCTTGCTATATGGGACTAGCAGGCTGCTAGTCCTAAAGATCTGGCAACCCTTGGATTCCCAACACTGGCTGCAGGAAATGAAATGCTCTGTGCTTCTGCCTATTGATTTATTGGTGACTCTTTCCTCTTATCCCGTCCCATAGGTATTAGGAAGTGCCCTCATTGATCCATGGACCCGGTTTCACTCCAACCCAATGAAAGTAAGAGCATTCACTTTCTTCTCCCTTTCCTTCCTAAATCTCACCATTCCACCACCGCAGTTGAAGACGTCTTTCCTTCTTCTCTAGGGGCTGGTTGCGACAGATTTTCTCCTTCTGCACGGAGAGACTGTCCAAGTGAAAGGGAGGATATCGTCGGATGCCAAAGAGTAAGTTGGAGGAGGAGGAAAGCGTATTGAGACGCTTGTGGTGCATTCATATTACTGCTTTGGAGTACAGGGAAGTTTCTATCTCTCCTGCCCCCCAAGCTGTTCATGGCAGCATGGCTTCAGTTAGTTAGTATACACACCAGAGAGCGCCTATGGAGCGGAAATGTCTAATTCCTACGCAAAGGTCTTCATAGCTTGGCTAGAGATGAGTTGGGAACACCTTAAGGACTCCAGTCTTTATGAAGCAGGGTTGAGGAACAACTGCACCAAGCTGTTGCCTTTTACACAGGATAAAAAGATAAAGGGACCCCTGACCATTAGGTCCAGTCGCGGACGACTCTGGGGTTGCGCTCTCACCTCACTTTACTGGCTGAGGGAGCCGGCATACAGCTTCCGGATCATGTGGCCAGCATGACTAAGCCGCTTCTGGCGAACCAGAGCAGCGCACGGAAATGCCGTTTACCTTCCCGCCGGAGTGGTACCTATTTATCTACTTGCACTTTGACGTGCTTTCGAACTGCTAGGCGGGCAGGAGCTGGGACCGAGCAACGGGAGCTCACCCCGTGGCAGGGATTTGAACCGCCGACCTTCTGATCAGCAAGCCCAAGGCTCTGTGGTTTAACCCACAGCACCACCTGGGTCCCTTACACCCATTTGTAATTTATTATATTTCTATCCCACCTTTCCTCCAGAGAGTGAAAGGTGGCATGCACACTTTCCCCATTGTTTTTATCCTTGCAACAACCCTGTGAGGTAGGTTAGGCTGAGAGACAAGTGTGTGTGTGTGTGTGCCCCATAGAGTTTCATGGCTGAGCAGGGATTCGAACCCGGGTCTCTGAGGTGCAAGTCCAGCGCTCTAACCACTACTGCACTCTGGCTCTCAAAATAATGCAGTTTAGATGACACCATGCGGATTTAAAACTCCAGCAGGGAGTGCAGAGTCGAGTGCAAACACAGCCTTGGGTGGTTTTTGCTAATGCAGGGGTGAGGATAAGAAGTGGGCCTCCCCACCATTCTCTGGCCTGTGGCCCTTTCCCCAGGCTGAATCCCTCGCTGGCCCTGATGCCTGCAGAGTGTTCTTGCCTGGTTGGTATGCTCCATCAAACTCTTAATTCTTCATGCTAGCTAGGATGGAGCGTGGGGAAAACTATATTGCACACTTTGTGACTCCTGTTGCACAGGGAGTGAGGTGGGGGCCTGGAGCATTGGCATGGGTGACGACGGGGCTCTCCAAACTCTGATCTGTGAGCTTCATTCATCCACATCCTGTCTGTAAAATGCAATTCACAATCGCTAAGTTCCCTATGCGGACCTGCGGTGATTCTCAAGTGACCCATGGGGGGGGGAGGAGGAAAAATGTTGGGGTACCACTGAGTTCAGGCACTTAAGAGCCATGGGGGAAGGAAGCAGATTTGGGGGGTCTAACCTGCCACCCCAACAGTCTATAGTGTATCAGGGTTTCCAAAATTTGGGTCTCCAGCTGTTTTTGGACTACAACTCCCATCATCCCTAGCTAGCAGGACCCAGTGGTCATGGGTGATAACTGTAGTCCAAAAACAGCTGGAGACCCAAGTTTGGGAAACCCTGGTCTATATGCTGCTCTAGGTTGCTAGTTCCTGTGTGATGCGTCTGTAACCTGAAGCGTCTGTAACCCGAAGCATCTGTAACCTGAAGTGTCTGTAACCTGAGGTTCCACTGTACAGATGTCCAGGAAGCCTTAACATCCACGCTCTTGTTTTCCCCAATAACTTCCACCCTCTTCAAGTTTTGTCGTGAATCTGGGCCATGATCGCGACAACCTCGTTCTTCACTTCAACCCCCGCTTTGACTACCACACGGACGAGAACACCATTTTGAACACCATCGTGTGCAACTCCTTGCAGAACGGCGTATGGGGGAAAGAACAGAGAATCACCGATTTCCCTTTCGAACAAGGTGCCAAAGTTCAGGTGAGGGCGTGCCAGTCTTATCAAAGGTCTGTGTGCGAATGGAGCTGGCAGGGGTGTGTCTCCTCTGCAGAGGACATGAATTGGGAGGCCCGCAGCCTTCATACAATGATTGTACTCCTATTGGCCCCAGCCTGTATGGCCAATGGTCAGGCATGGGAGCAATGCCTGAACATCTGGAGGACCCCAGGTATCTTTTCCTTGGAGGGTGTGGAAGGAGGACCTACCTTCCTTTAAATTCAATTTATATGCGTAGAACTGGAATGCAGGTGTTTGGAGACTGGCTTGACTGAATAAGACTTCTGTGCTTTTTTTTAATGTGCACAGTCCAGCTCGCCTATAGAAAACTAGCATGTAAGGATTCTAGCCTGGCCTTCCCTGAGAAGCTAGTTTTCTGCACACAGGTTCTTTCCCGCCTTTGATTCTCATCTCTAGCATTCTGCACCAGCTCCACTCCAAGCTCGGAGGAGGCCCTGCAAAAAATAATAATAGATGGAGGTAATTTTAAGTAAATTATGCGTCTTCAGTACAAATTAGCAACTCTTGTCTTAATTCCGGGTGTATATCAGTTTGCATCTGACCTGAGCAAACACTGTAGCTGCAGTGAGACTGCTCACTGGGAGAATTCAGTGTGCAAAATGCAAGGCTGGTACAGTGGCTTAGGCGATAGCTTCTAATAGAATTGTAGAGTTGGAAGGGAACCCAAGGGTCATCTAGTCCAACCCCCTACAATGCAGGAATCTTTTGCCCAACGTGGGGCTCAAACCCATGACCCTGAGATCAAGAGTCCCACTTGTTCTTCCACACAAGAGCCTGCTGGATCAGGCCAGTCTAGTGTCCTGCTCTTACCGTGGCCTGCCAGATGCCTGTAGAAAACCTGCAAGCAGGACCTAAGCACAGGGCTGGATTTAGGTATGATGAGGCCCTAAGTGCTACTGAAGGTAATGGGGCCCTTTATATGTCCAGCTGTCCTTTGTCAACAACAAATTGTCTGTTTTTTTGGGTTGAATATATGCTATATAGTAGTTTATGGACCTAATAGGCATCTAAAGCCATTTGCACATAACAAAATATGTATTTTATCAAAGTACATCCAGTTTTTTTTCTTTGTTTTTTTTTGGGGGGGGTCCAAGACAGTGGGGGCCCTAAGCTATAGGTTGTTTAGCTTATACGTAAATCAGGCACTGCCCAGTACAAGAGCAATCTCCCCTCTTGTGGTTTCAGAAACTGGTGTTTGGAAACCTTCCTTGCCTCCAACTTGTGTGTGCTAACTGTCCTTGCTCCTAGCCCCAAGGCATTATGGGCACCGTGAAGACATTGAGGCCAATAATCCTTTGACTAGCATCCTCCTCCTGCAAATGAGATTTCCCAGTGGACTGTTCAATGTTCCCTACTCTATGATAGTGTTGCTCCATCACTCAGTACTCTAGTTTCCTCTCAAAAGAAATTTCCTTTTTCTTGCTGTCGCTGGGGGTTGATTTGTGGTTTGTTTGTTAATTTTGATGTGTTAACATCACTACTCATTTTCACATATGCTTGTGCCCCTAAATATATTGCAAGTTACTTTGTGTAACAAGCATTTTGTTTAAACATTAATATGGTACACCCCTCTCCCCATCTTAACCTGCTTGTAACATGAGGGATTAAGTCCAGTGGTCAGCAAACTTTATCAGCAGGGGACCGGTCCACTGTCCTTCAGACCTTGTGGGGGGGGGGGTTGAACTATATTTTGAAAAAATTAATAAAATCAATGAATTCCTATACCCCACAAATAACCCAAAGATGCATTTTAAATAAAAGCACACATTCTACTCATGTGAAAACACGCTGTTTACCAGACCGTCCGTGGGCCGGATCCGGCCCCCGGGCCTTAGTTTGCCTACCCATGGATTAAGACAACTCTGGTCCTTGGGCTCTGAAGTGCCTCAGACTCATAGCTGTCAACTTTTCCCCTTTTTAAAGGGAAATTCCCTTATTCCAAATAGGATTCCTCGCAAGAAAAGGGAAAAGTTGCCAGCAATGCTCAGACTCGGCTGAAATGTAAAGCACTTGGGTAGAAGCAGCCTCAGACAGGAAATGGAAATGCTGAATGCCCAATGTCTATGCAGTATTTGCCATTCCTTTTAGTCTTTCAGGGCATGTAAAGCGTTTAGTGTCCTGGTTTTCTCATGACTCCTCCTCCTCCTCCTCCTCCTCCTGCTTCTTGCAGCTTTCCTTCACTTTTCTTTCTGCGGAGATCAAGGTGAAGCTGGCAGAGGGTCACGAGTTCACCTTCCCCAACCGGCTGGGCCTGAAGACCATCGGCTACATCAGGGTGGAAGGAGACTTCAAAATCAGAGCCCTCAAATTTCTCTAATTTCTCCCTGTGTCCCTGTAGTCCTGCAACAAGTCTGAATAAACTCAACTGTTCTTCAAAAAAACTGCCTGCGTGGTTTTAGTTTGTAACAGTGAGGGGAAATATTGTTGAGTTCCAGGAGCCTCATTCCCTGCTGTGGCCCACATGACCATGGTGGGTGGAGCCAGAGGCAAAAGTGGGCGGGGCAACAAATATAAATATTTCATTTGAACAGACCCCACTCACTTCTCCCTCTAGACCAGCCTCTCTCAACCTTGGGTCCCTGGCTGTTGTTGGGCTACAAATCCCATCATCCCTAGCTAGCAGAACCAGTGGTCAAGGATGATGGGAGTTAAGCCCAAGGTTAAGAAAGGCTGGTCTAGACTAGAGACCAGTGGTTTTCAACCAGTGTGTTGTGGCACCCTGGGGTGCCTTGAATGATGGTCAGGGGTGCCGTGGGCAACACTGGCCTCTGTCCTTTCCTTCCTCCTTGAGAGCCAGTGTGGTATAGTGGTTAAGAGCGGTAGACTCGTAATCTGGTGAACCGGGTTCGCGTCTCCGCTCCTCCGCATGCAGCTGCTGGGTGACCTTGGGCTAGTCACACTTCTCTGAAGTCTCTCAGCCCCACTCACCTCACAGAGTGTTTGTTGTGGGGGAGGAAGGGAAAGGAGAATGTTAGCCGCTTTGAGACTCCTTCGGGTAGTGATAAAGCGGGATATCAAATCCAAACTCTTCTTCTACTTCTTCTTCTTCCTCCCTTCCCTCCCTCCTTGATGCCCTCTCATGTCTCTGCCTCCTGAAGGCTTGCACAGCTGGTTGTTCCAGCAGCAAGCTCCCCAGGCGAATGGTGCCTCTGGGGCTGGCCAGGGGGTGGCCAGGAGTTGAGGCGGCCTTGGAGTGAGCAAGCAAGTGGGCGAAGGAGCCCAGCCATCCAGTCCGCCCGCCCTTGCTGTTGTGAACAGACAGACAAAAGGGAGTTCAGGCACTGTGCTGGCCTTTTTGTGCTTGCTGTGTGCAAGGCCTGCCTGGGAGTTGAGTGCCCGTCGCTGAAGCCTTTCTGCCATGCAGACCTGGCAGCGGCCAATGTTGCCTCCCAAGATAAGGTGCTGGTCTTATGTTCATCTTTGGCCAGTCTCTGTTGGGCCACTAAGGGTGGGGGCATCCTCTTCCCAGGTCCCTGTGGGGGGCAAACCTCACTTTGGGGCAGGGGGGAGGGCAGCTCAGAAACCAGGTGCGGTGGCAACGACTGCCCAGAGGACTCCCAAGGAGAGGGGAGAGGAAGCTAAGGGAACACTCTGCAAGGGAGGGTGTTTGAAAAAGGGTGAGATGCAGGCAACGAGTGACAAAATTCCTAAGCCCAACAGGGGTGCCACAGAAAGAATGTAGTTGGTCAAGTGAGCCGTGGACTCAAAAAGGTTGAAAACCTCTGCCCTAGACAAGCAGGAGACATTGGGCAAGAACATTTGGAGAGGTGAAATAGGACCAGTGAGGGGTGTGATCAGCCTGACATCAATACCAGGAAAGATTCTAGAGCAGATCTGCTTGATGGTGTTGCCCAGGAATGGAATATTGGAGACTGGGAGATAGTTGGCCATAGTGGCCGGGTCCAAAGATGGTTTAATAACTGTTTCTTTAAGAGGTTCCAGGAAGATTCCCTCACAGCCCAACTCACTTTTATGAAGAAGAAGAAGAAGAAGAGTTTGGATTTGATATCCCGCTTTATCACTACCCGAAGGAATCTCAAAGTGGCTCACATTCTCCTTTCCCTTCCTCCCCCACAACAAACACTCTGTGAGGTGAGTGGGGCTGAGAGACTTCAGAGAAGTGGAACTAGCCCAAAGTCACCCAGCAGCTGCATGTGGAGGAGCGGAGACGCGAACCCGGTTCACCAGATTACGAGTCTATCACTCTTAACCACTACACCACACAGCCAAGATGGGCAAGGGCGGAGAAGACAGGCTGTCGGTTCTACTTGCGCAAGCAGCCTGTCTGCATCCTCGGAGGTAACAGAGGATGAAGCTTCCCCAGCTGGTGTGGGAGGAGACATTTCCAAATCTGCCCAGTGTGCTCAGCTCTGTGGTTATAGCAACATTGGCAGGAAGTTGGTGCAGTGTAGTGGTTAGAGTAGTGTCAGACTAGAACTAGCGAGACCCCAGTTCCATGAATCGCCAGTCAGTCTCTCAGCCGAGCTGAGCTTGCAGGGCTGTCAATGAGGGGGAGCCATGCCTGCCTTCCTGAGTTTCTTGGAAGGAGAGTGGGCCAGAATGTAATTATTTATAATAACAAAATAATGGTAGGGTGGATGGTTGAAAATACACTCCAGGCAAAGCACATTATTTCACAGGAGATGCCAAAAGCACAAGCAGCTTTAAATCTATTTTTTTTTAATGAAATACAGCAAATATATCTGCCTTCCTGCATGGTTATCCCAGAACTGATCTACCACCATCCACATGGATACAAAGCAACGTGGGAAGAGTCTACTGTATGGTGCCTTTAAATACACACACACACACACACACACACACACACACACACACACACACACACACACTGTATGGTGCCAATCTCCAAGCCTTGTGAGATCCAGGGGACCTGTGCTTCCGTTTGGACAAGGAGGCTCAGCGGAGACAGTGGCGTCATTATGTTACACGATTTATTTACACAGTGGTGCCTCTGTTTATGAACTTAATCCATTCCGGAAGTCCGTTCTTAAACCGAAACCATTCTTAAACCAGGGTGCGCTTTCCCTAATGAGGCCACCCGCCACCGGTGCCCTTCCGCCATTCGGCTTCCGTTCTTAAACCGAGGTAAAGTTCGCAAACCGGGACACTACTTCCAGTTTTGCGGAGTTCGTAAACCAAATAGTTCATAACCAGGGCTGTTCTTAAACCGAGGTATCACTGTATCCGGTGGTACCTTGGATTGCAACCGTTTTGGATTACAACCACGTCAAACCCCGAAGTGTGTGTCCCTTTTTTTGGATTACAACCCATTATTATTATTTTGGATTACAACCCTTTTTTTTTTTGAGGCCCCATTGGTGAAAGCGCGCCTTGGGTTACAACCTGTTTTGGTTTACAACCGGACCTCCAGAACAGATTATGGTTGTAAACCAAGGTATCACTGTATACATACAAACTGGGTCTAGATGGTGAGATTGGTCTAGATGGCATTTGCCTCCCAGGAGGGTCCTGTTCCTTCCAGTGCTGTTGTCTCAGATTCCAAGAGACCCCAAACATCGTGTCTGACCCGCTGTGCAGCACAAAAGACAGCCCCCCTTCTCCCTGCCCCCCCCAACCCAGCTTGCAAAACGGACACTTTTCTCCCATTTGCTTATTACATCATCCAAACTGCCAACCTGAGACTTCTCCCTCTCTGCTCTGGCATTGTGTTTTGCTAACTGCTCGGAGAGCAGGGTGGGGCACATAGCCTTGCTGGGGGCTTCTCTCTCTCTCTGTTTCACTAGGTCCAGGACTTGGCCACTTCAGTAATGACCTCTTGATGGTGGTTCTCGATGGCTCCTCTCCCGGGTGGACACGGAAAGCCGGGTCTAACTTCCAGCTGAACCCGACAAGCACTGATTCATTCTAGCTTTTATTAGTCCCAGGAATTTAGGGGGGACCTGGCCCCTCACAAACTCACAACAGTGCCAGTGCTAGAACAGGAGGGCCCTGGGTTCAAATCCTCACTCAGCCATGAAGC
Source organism: Lacerta agilis (assembly GCF_009819535.1). NCBI lineage: Eukaryota > Metazoa > Chordata > Lepidosauria > Squamata > Lacertidae > Lacerta > Lacerta agilis. Next base: position 64,188,638 of record NC_046320.1, read on the forward strand.
AGTCCCGTGCTCCATCCATTCCCCACTGAAGACCAATCAAAGCGATGGGCATCTCAGCTCTTTTCTTTCATTGGCTCAGTTGTCGGCTGGTCTGCTTTTCTGCTTGTGTGGCATCCAAAATCCAGGTCAAAGCGGGGGGGGGGGGGGGAGGGGAGGGGAGGGGAGGGAGAATGGACAAATGTCTGGATGGTTACCAGCCAGGAGGCTGTTGATTTAAATTGCATAAGGTGTTGTTGGCCAACAGTGTGCCCTTCCTTAGGTTCCAGACTCCAACTCATGGGCATACCCAGGGGGGCAGGGCTCCCCAGAAGCAAAATAATAATAATAATAATAATAATAATAATAATAATAATAATAATAATGGTTATCGGCAGCCTAAAAGGAAAAAAAGCTCTACTAAAAAAGCTCAACTACTGGTCTTTCTCCCCCTCCCAAAATCTAAATAAATTTGAGCTCTGCCGGCAGCCAGCCACTGCGTGTGTGTGTGTGTGTGTGTGTGTGTGTGTTGCGCCGGCTGATCATTGCAAAGGAGCTTTGGAAACAGTTCCCTTGCAAGGTGAGTAGTTCCTTTGCGAGGGCTGAGGATCCTGGGAAACTGAGTTTTTCAGCCATTTGGGGGCTTTCTCTTTGGGGGCGAAAGTTTTTCTGTTTTTTGAAGCTGTTTTTGTTTGCTGTTTACATAATATGGTCAGTAATCTAAAAACGAACCGAACCCCTAAAAAACGGGCCATTCCTCATCCCTAAAAAAGGTCAACAACTTTGAGCTGAACCCCAAAAAACGGGGGTAGATCACTGCTGAAAGTAGATCACAGTCTCTTGGGAGTTGGCCACCCCTGGTATAAGACATGTAACTAGAATAAAAATTTGTAAAAAAATTCTAGCATATAATTGTAATAACTACCGTAATAAAGTACTGCTATAATTATATATAATTTTCCTAAAATTTTGGTTTCATTCGCCTTTCCGTGCTGAAATGTCACAACCTGAACGACCATGGCTTGCCCCCCCCCCTAGTTTTGATCCTGGGTACGCCCCTGCTCCAACTCCCATCAGCCTCACCTGAGCACAGGTGAGGGCTCAGGCTGATGGAAGCCGTGTTCTCAAACATCTGGAGGTACTAGGCTAGCGTAAATAAATAGCACCAGCTGTTTGAGCTTATCAGGTGTGTTCCCAGGCCTATTGACTCTGATTTTCTCCACCTTGCCTTGCTAAAGAGAGAGAGAGGAACAGACCCCTCCACTCACAGCAAACCCTTTTTGTCACATGATGCTGTTGAAAGGGACCTTGAAAACAAGCCTCAGCTATTTAAGGTGTAACTGGGGCTTCTTTCGCAGAGGTTGGAAGGAATGAAGTTTTGATTACTTGCTGGACCTTTGGAAGAAATTGCTATGCAGCCCGTGAGTCTTGTATGTCCATTTTTGTGGTACTTAGTATTAGGATGCAGTTGTTACTGAAGTTTTAATGCCACCGAGTGCATTAGAACTGGGCTGGAAATTTAGAAGGATTAATAGGAGCCTTGCTCTCCCTAGGGAAGAGCATGGTTGTTTCTCAGCTGCTAACTCTTATATCTCTGACTTCTAGCCTCTGTTTCTCTTGCTGCTTCTGGGTTCTTTGTTTTAATTTTTTATTGAGAGCATTTCAATTGAGCAAAATAAAGTAAAAATGAAAAAGTCATAAAGAGAAAAAGAAGGTGTATTGTATCACTATATATGCAATCAACTACAATTCCACAAGTCCCAGTTACAGGTGGGTAGCCGTGTTGGTCTGCCATAGTCAAAACAAAACAAAATAAAAAATTCCTTCCAGTAGCACCTTAGAGACCAACTAAGTTTGTTCTTGGTATGAGCTTTCGCGTGCATGCACACTTCTTCAGATACCATTTCACAAGTGTTTGTCTAGAATACAGGCATATAAATGTTATCATCCAAATACATGTAGGGTTATTTATAACCATATATTTGTAAATCTGTTGCAAATTTCGTTATACTGCTTCTAAAGTAGGTCCAGAAGCAGCAGCTACTGCAAAATGCATCACGTCAGCTGCTCACTGGGGCAGGAGGAAGGGCGTGATACAAATTATATAAATAAAGGACCTGGCAGGGAAAACGTGGGATTTGAGAAGGGCTCGGAAACATGCGTATTTGAGTGACCGTGGCTAAGTCATATATTTTATGGTTCACCTAGCTGGCCCGGCCACGCGTTGCTGTGGGGTTTTGTTTTGTTTTTTTGCTTTTTAAAATTCTCCTGATCCCGAGAGTATTCTGGAAGCTCCTGTTTTTATTCTTCCCTGTCCCTTTAGAGCAGGGGTCAGCAACCTTTTCCAGCCGTGGGCCGGTCCACTTTCCCTCAGACCATGTGGTAGCCCGGACTATATAAAAAATTTTTTTGGGGGGGGGAATGAACTAATTTCTATGCCCCACAAATAACCCAGAGATGCATTTTACATGCGAAGCTGCGGCGGCCATTTTAGGTGAGGGCACTGGCAACCTTAAAGAGCATTCTCCCCACCCCAGTCCCAAAATTACCCAGTCCCAAAATCACGCACCCCAGCGACACAATCCCCTCAGAGCCGGTCTTACTCAGTGCAACCTCTCAGGCATGCCTCCTGCTCTGTCTTTTTTGTTTGTTTGGTGCATGCGAAGCTGCTGTGGCCATTTTAGGTGAGGGCACAGGCACTGTTGCTCTGGCCAGGTCTGATGATGTCGACGGGCGATCCGCCTTTCTATTGGATGCTGTTGGAGTCTTCATTCCTTTTGCTGGTGAGGTATAATAGGTGTGCCACTCCCCCCCTTTATCCTTTATTTTAGGCATTACAGGTGTGGTTTGTTTTAATTTTTATTACGCCAGACAAGCAGAGTTCCTGGAAGCAGCTCATTCTATTAACCTGAGTGTTACAAAATTGCTGCACAGGTTCCCTAGCACTGCTCTAACCAATGCTATCTGTGCAATTGTCTGTCTGTCAGTTGACGGCTTCCCTTTGTCCTCCTTTTGCAGCAACCGCCAAGCCTGCTCGATGGTCCCTGGGCTCACCTTATTTCCAGGACAAAGACCGTAAGAGCATTCATTTCCCTTCCCCTCCCCCTCCTGAATCTCATCCTGCCACCACTGCAGTTGAAAAAAAACGTCTCTCGTTTCCCCTGCCATAGGGAGTAGTTGCCACGGAGTTTCAAGCCCTGCATGGAGACATGATCCAGGTGAAAGGAAGGATCCTGCCAGATGCCAAAGAGTGAGTAGGGAAGGGTGTGTGTGGAGTATCGCATGTCTCCGGGAACTCGCGTGTAGGCACACTGTGTACATAGCCCTTAAACGTGCTTCTGAGTGCGGAGAATCTCTTACATATGGCAGGCAAGCTCTGCCCTGGTCATGCGTCCAGGACATGGCAATTCACACCTGTACCAAGATCTTAAGCTGAATGCCAGAGCACCGGATTTATTAAAATAGGGCATGGAAAGGCGAATCATGTTCTAAAGGAGGTGGTGCAGGATGTAGAACACAGATCCTGTCATTATTATTTTTTACCTGATTTCCTACTACAGCCACTCCCTTAAAATGGAGAGTAAATTAGGAGAGAGATTGCAAGACAGCTGTGCATGGGTGTATGGAGAAAACGCCCAACTGTACAAAAGTAAAATATATTTGCTTGCCCTTTTCTGCCTCTGGCACTGCCTGCTACTGGCATGTTACCTAGGAAGGAATGCAAACCACCTCCCCACTGGGCTTAAACAGGTGCCCCAACCCTTGTGCTAATGTGTAGGTGTAGGTGAAACCCAATTTCTTGGCTTGGTTCCTACCAGCTGGGGAAAGCGTTCTTCATAGTGGTGGACTCCTACACCAAATGGCTGGAAGTCGCACTGGTACCATCCACTTCTACAAAATAAACTTGCTCCATCAGTATGGCAAGTCCTTCAAAACATTTGAAGATGCCTTTCCTACAGCATCCTAACTCTCTTGTCTAGAAACTGTGTACCTTACTTGGTCCGATTAACCAAGTTGCCTTCCCCTGGCCCCCTCATCTTCAGCAGGGGGGTGTTGGCCTTCCTTACAAGGCTGTTGTAAATTATGTAATGGGGAATGTGGGCTATTGGTGTGTGTTAAGTAATTTAAGAGTCACAGGGATTGGCAGACACATTCATGCAGATCTTGGGCTCCATCCTGACACCTCATTGGTCTATACCAGGCACCCCCAAACTCAGCCCTTCAGCTGTTTTGGGACTACAGTTCCCAATTTGTGATTTTGTATTGTATTTTAGTATTTGTTGGAGGCCGCCCAGAGTGGCCGGGGAGACCCAGCCAGATGGGCGGGGTATAAATAAATTATTATTATTATTATTATTATTATTATTATTATTATTATTATCCCTAACCACTGGTCCTGTAACTAGGGATGATGGGAGTTGTAGTCCCAAAACAGCTGGAGGGCCGAGTTTGGGGGATGCCTTATCTATATCAAGCTCCAGGTAAATAATTCCTGAGTGAATCTCTGCAACCATGAGTACTAGAACCTTTTTAATTTTTTAAGTGTTTTCATGAAACTCAAATCCAGCACAATATATGAATTTGAGGTGGGTTTTTTAGGCTATATGCCTGGGTCCCCTTCTAATTCTTGGGTCCAGCATGGATACAATTCCTAGATTGGCCAGGCGAGATTCCTGGTTATTCCTAATGGCCCTGAGAATGGGTCGTTCAGGTAGCAAAGGAAGTGGGTTGGTGCCAGAAGGCCAATGGGTGCTCCAACTCGCTGGTAGTTACAAAGACAAAGACTGGAAGAGAGAGTTGAGTTATGTGACCTAGAAGCTGGAAGCTGGAAGCCAGGGAGACAGAGCCATGCCTGATTTCTGCTTGAACCCAAGGCTGCATCTAAAGGGGAAGCAAAAGGGGTGTTAATGTTGTGAACATCTCCATCATAGGTTCAGGTTGTATATATGTGCAAATAAACCATATGTCATAAAGGCAGCTCAGTCTCTGCTGCACCTCATTCTGGAGGAAACGCAAAACCTGGGTAAGCACTTGAATCTCACACCCCTCGGAGATTGAGGTGGCATGTAACAATGTTCTCAATATTCTTATGGCATGGCAACCACGTGAACACCTAGGAGAGGGGCCCTGTTGTTGCTGCTGCTGCTGCTGCTGAAGTCCAGTAAGCCTCTCACGTTTGCTGTTCTTTTTTTTTTTTTACAAATCATATTTATTAAGGTTTCCAATAAAATAACATGATCTGAAACATTCCAAATTACATTCCAAATTATTCCTCCAATTATAAAACAAAAAAAAAGGTTCCAGATTGTCCAAATTATTACTTTAAATTTTTCTTAAGGCTTCCCATGCTTCAAAATTCCAGAGGCTCTATTATCATAACTATTGCTTTGCTTTCACTTCCAATATTTTTGCAGCCGCTGACATATCCTCACGTTTGCTGTTCTTGTTTCTCTCATAACTTTCAAACCTCTTCCAGATTCGTTGTGAAACTGGGCCAAGACCCTGACAACCTCGTTCTTCACTTCAACCCGCGCTTTGACCGCCAGAGGTGTCCGGACACCATTGTGTGCAACTCCAAGGAAAATGGGGTGTGGGGGAAAGAGGAGGAGAGCCTCTCCAAGTTCCCTTTCGAGCCAGGCGCCAGAGTTGAGGTGAGGTCCGAGCAGTAGATCAAATGGAGCCAGGCAGGCAGGCAGCTTCTCCTGGAGTTCCCTGTTCCACTGTGGAGGGAGGAGTTTCTGTAGCCTTCCAGGGGACATTATAATCCCAACTCCCATCAGCCTCGGCTAGCATGGCCGATGGTCAGCCATGATGGGACCAACAGGCCAACAACATCTGGAGGGGGACAGGTAAACTTTCCCTGGCACATGGGAAAGTGGGACACCTCCATGTTTCATAGGAGGATTCATTTTATATGTGCAGAACAACTGGAATGCCAGTGTTGGAGGACCTGGCCTGTCTGAACAACAATTGTGTCCCATTTTTAATTACAAGGGCACGCAAATGAAATGATCGTCACCTTTGTTTTGTGGATGTTTATGAATTCCATGTGTTTTTAGTACGATTAAATAAACAAATAAAAAGCCTATGCTTATGAACTTACGTATATATATATTGCAAGTCAGCTGGAGACATTTTTTGTATGATTGGCTCTATGCAGATAGGCATAAAAATGTGGCTGTCCTCCTGGTCCTTGGGCTTTGATGTACTACAGACTCATCAGCAGTGGAAAGGCCTTTTGGGTCAAAGCAGCCCTTGGTGCTGTTCTCAGGAAAGAGAAACCCAGAATGGCTAGCTTGCACTGTTGACAACTGTGTCTGCCATTCCATTAGAATCATAGAATTGTAGAGTTGGGAAGTCAAGAGTCATCTAGTCCCACCCCCTGCAATGCAGGAATCTCAGTTTAAAGCATCCATGACAGATGGCCGTCCAACCTCTGCTTAAAAACCTCCAAGGAAGAAGAGTTTGGATTTGATATCCCGCTTTTCACTACCCTAAGGAGTCTCAAAGCGGCTAACATTCTCCTTTCCCTTCCTCCCCCACAACAAACACTCTGTGAGGCGAGTGGGGCTGAGAGACTTCAGAGAAGTGTGACCAGCCCAAGGGCACCCAGCAGCTGCATGTGGAGGAGTGGGGAAGCGAACCCGGTTCACCAGATTAGGAGTCTACCGCTCCTAACCACTACACCACACTGGCGAGGAGTCCACTACCTTCCGAAGCAGACTGTTCCAATTTAAGAAGTTAAAATGTTGCCAGGTCATTTAAAAAACTGTTCCGTGTCCTGTGTTGATGCCTCCCTCTCTGCTTCTTGCAGCTTTCCTTCACATTCCTTACTTCTGAGATCAAGGTGCTCCTGGACGACGACCACGAGATCTCCTTCCCCAACCGGCTGGGCCTGAGGGTCCTCGAATACATAGCGGTGGAAGGAGGCTTCAGAATCAGAGTCCTCAGATTCCTCTAATCTTGATTTCCCGTAGTCCTGTGTAACATGTCCAAATAAATTCAACTTGGTTATTTGAAAAGGGCAGCGTAACATGGTGTTGTTTTACCTACATCAGGGGACGGGTGGCACTTTTTCAGTCCGAACGCTGCATTCCCTGCGGGGTGGGCAACTTTGTGAGGGCCACATGCCCATAGTGGGTGGAGTCAGGGCAAAAGTGGGCGGGGCAACAAAGAGGAATCTTGCCTTTGAACAGTAAAGTAGTTTCTAGGAGCATTCACAGACCTCCCCCTGGTCTTCATCCAGACAACCGAGAGGCATTGTCAGAGTTCAGAGAGAGACAACTAGGTGTAGGGGTCTGTGTTTTAATTCATTGATTAAATGAATTTCTAAACTTAATATAAAATATCTAAGCCAGGAACAAGAATATATAAAAACACGTAGGATAAAACCAGCGATAAAGCACAATAAAAAAATCCTTCCTTGCAGACCTAGTTGTGAAGTTAACGTTGATTGCATGAACTATGCTAGCCAGATTATCCCTGTGCAAGTGTGCTCACAATTGCCTCAGGAAGTGAAAGGTCTTATGACTGCCTAACTAATTGTTTGGCATTCCTTTGTTGTATGTGCATCTTAGGTCTAGTTTTCCACAAGGCCATAAATCTAGGCTGCACCACTTCAGACTGCAGGTAGTAATTACTTCAGGCTTCTTCGTTGGTTATTATTTTTAAAATCGCTCCCAGCCAAGAGACTTAACATGCCAGCAGGCAATGAGAGAGGTTGTAGCTTGGCCATCATTTCAACATGCAGGGACGCGGGTGGCGCTGTGGGTTAAACCACAGAGCCTAGGGCTTGCCGATCAGAAGGTCGGCGGTTCGAATCCCCGCGACGGGGTGAGCTCCCGTTGCTCCTGCCAACCTTGCAGTTTGAAAGCACTAAGTGCAAGTAGATAAATAGGTACCGCTCCGGCGGGAAGGTAAACGGCGTTTCCGTGCGCTGCTCCAGTTCGCCAGAAGCGGCTTAGTCATGCTGGCCACATGACCTGGAAGCTGTACACTGGCTCCCTCAGCCAATAAAGCAAGATGAGCACCGCAACCCCAGAGTCATCCATGACTGGACCTAAAGGTCAGGGGTCCCTTTACCTTTACCTAGTCTTCAATGCAGAGGGAATCTTTTGTATGCAGGTGAATTCTGTCATCTGACCAAGCTGAGGTGGTGCAGCCCAGACAGAAATATTGCTTCCTTCCTCAGTGGAAAATGTTGTCTTTATTTGCACTCTGGCAATGCGGGCAAAGCCCAGTTCCTTCCAACTCACTCCTGTTTCCTCCTTTTAGCACACGCTCTACATTAGCTCTCATTGCTACTTAATTATCTGTTTAACTCACTCGCTCTCATTTGACTTCTGTCTCTCTCTCCCCAACATCCCTGCAACCCACCCAGGAGATGAGCAACCTTCAGATGGCTCCATTTTTAGGAAACCATCAGAATGTGCCTTTAATATCACCTCTGGACTGTATGAGCTCTTCACTGCAGGGAGATTAGCAATTCTCACCTGCCAATTGTTGCATGTAAAAGCTACTGTTAAAGGCACAGCTGCAGAATCGGAGTGCAAAATTCGGCAACTCCACAGTCTGCAACACCTACCTGTACTACAACAGGTGTTCGATTGTGGGTTGAAGATGTAAATCGCACTGATGCAAGACCAGTGGGTTCACCTTTTTGCTACCTCTTGCATTGGACACCCGTAAAGGATTGTGTGCAACTCAGAGAAGACCCACTGAAATTAATAGACTTAAGTTAACCAAGTCTATTAATACCTCAGAGTAGGACTAACGTTGGCTACAACTCCAAATTATTTTTCAAAAACAAAACAAACCCTGTTGATATTTTTATAGTCCTTGTGAAACCTCAGACCACAATATTGTTCTTGGTCAAGGAGACTGTGGTATACTTTTATCAACTACCAGACTTTTAGAAGACACCTGAAGGCAGCCCTGTTTAGGGAAGCTTTTAATGTTTAATAGACTATTGCATTTTAATATTCTGTTGGAAGCTGCCCAGAGTGGCTGGGGAAACCCAGCCAAATGGGCGGGGTATAAATAATAAAATTATTAAATATAACTATTTAAAGGATGTAAAAATCTGAGCTCATGTCTTGGAAAGGGTTTTTATTTCCATAGATCATATCAGCACTATGCTCTAACCAACTGAGCTATCCATTTTAATATTGTTTATTCTGTAATATGAGATTTTTTAAAATTTATTTTTTTAAAGAGACACTCTCTGTATTGCTTTGGAAATTGTAAACTGGGTGGGTTCACCTTTAAATGTGAACTCGATCAAAATTCTCCCTAGTCACAAGATACTTTGGGTGGAATTCAGCATGTCACTCTGACAAATGCTCCATCTGCACACACTTGTGCGATGGAACGATCCCTTCTCTCCTTCTCCGGCACACTCTTTTGGGGGTTCTCCTGACTCTCACCGAGCCAATTTGGATGGTACAAGTCCTTTCACACAGCCACTGAAGACAGTGGTGTAGAGTGGGTGGGTAGGTGGGGGGCCACAGGGCCAGCTGCCCCGGGTGCAAAATTTCAACACCCCTGCCCCAATACAGCTGCATGCTTCCATTGCTGGGCTCTCTTGAAAATGGCTTTTCCGTGTGAACCAGGAAGTGACCTCGCAAAACAATGGAAAAACTATTCTTATCTTGGCAGCTACGATCTCCTGGGTGATGCAGATGCTGTTAGGCAGTTGAAGTTGAATGTGCATGTGTACTCTGCCCATTTCCCTTCCACCCACCCCTCTGCACCGCCCCGGGTGCTGGCAACCTATGCTATGCCACTGGCTGACAGGGCCTCTTAAGTGACTCTCTCCCTTTGTTGCAGCAAATTAGCATGGCTACCCCTCTGACATTTGCTGTGTCCACAGCTGAGGCTCCTCCAGATTCCAGAAGATGTGGGAAGGGACACTTCAGCATTGGCAGCAAGTTCTCAGCTCTATAGTAACAGCAGCTGGTAGGAAGCCAGTGCGGTGCAGTGGTTAGAGCCATTCCAGACTACAACAGTCAAGACCTGGTTCAAATCCCCACTCGTCCATGAACCAATCACCTTATTCCACTGAAGACCACTTATTTCCTTGTCTCAGTTGTTTGCTGACCTGCCTTTTTTGGTATGCTGGCACCCAAAACCCAGATCAAAGTAAAAAACAGAATGGGCAAATGTTGCAATGAGTGCCATCCGGGAAGCTGCTGATAATCAATTGCATAAAGCAGGCTTTGCCAACCTTGTGCTTTCCAGGTATTTTGGACTACAGATCCCATCAGCCCATGTAGCACAGGCTGATGGGAGCTGTAGTCCGAAACATCTGGAAAGCCAAAGGTTGGTAAGGGCCAGCAAAGCAAACTTGCATCAGCTGTTTGAACATACAAAAGAAGGGTGATGATGGACAGGAGGGGGGTGGGGTAAAGGATGATTTAAAGGGGATTTTATAAAGGCTGACCACGGTACTCCGACACCAGAGGGGAAATGGACTTTGAGATGGAAGAAATACTTAGATATTTGTTAATATGTGTTGATTTTTTATATATTTGAAATTAGAATCAGAAGAAATATAGCCTACAGCATAACAAAGTTAACTGAAGAGAGGATATAAGAAGTGGAGATGTGGAATTTGATGTTTTATTTGATAAGAATAAGATTTAGGATTTAAAATATGTGGATTATAATTGTAAGATTAAGATTAGATATAAGAAAGTAGATTTTACAATGTTACAAAGTTACTAAAGAAGATTAGAAATGAACGCAAAAGAGAGGATGTGAGGAAGTTCCAAGCTAAGGATTATAAAGAGTATGAGGATGAGTAAATAATTGTTTTGTTTGGGTGTATTTTATGTGGTTTTTGTAGTGTATGTATTTGTGTTTTGTGTTTTTTTGTTATTAAAATCCAATAAATTCTTTGGGGGAGAAAATGAACATATCATCAGTGCTCTCATTCATTAGATTTTTTTGCCAATCAACCCAGATTTTCTCTGCCTTGCGTTTCTGGGTATCTGAGCAGACCACCCACTCACAGCAGACCCTTTTTGTCATGTGATGCTGTTTCCCTAGCTATTTAAAGCAGCTGGGACTTGTTCTGCTAAAACCGCAGAGCTGAGATTAGGCAGAAGAAAAAGTTGCTTGCTTGTTGGCCGGACTCCTGCAAGAGTTTCCCATGGATTGTGTGAGTTTCAGGTGCTCTCTGGTTGTTAGCATAGGAGACCGTTCGCAGGGAGGCTGCACTATAAACTGCTGGGACTGAGCAGTTCTAGAAACCTGAAAGTGTTAATAGGTAGCTTGTTCTTGCAGGAGAAGAGTTAGCATGTTTCCTAGATGACAAGTGTTGTTCTCGCTCAGGGGCGTAGCAAGGGGGGCGTAGGGGGCGGGCCGCCCCAAGTTCCATAATGGAGGGGGTGACAAATTATCAAGGAACAATTACTGCCCTACTAGGGCAGTTCATAAAAAAAACTTCCTTTAAAAAAATGCCTGCTCCGAAGGTCTTATCTTACTATACTAGGGATTACATAGCTATATATGACATTTCATGCATATCGGTTAATATCTTGACCCTCCTCCACCAAAATAGCTGTTCACTTGGCTGTTTTCCTATGTCATGAAGGCTGAAATTTTAATTCAGAGAACACTTACTGTTCCCAACACTAACCCTGTGGAAAGCCGTCTAATTAGACTTTAATTTGATTTTGAGATGTTTTTAGGAGGTAATTTAATTATTGTTTGATTTTATACCAATGTTATGTATCTGTTGTTAGCCATCCTGAGCCCGACTTTGGCCGGGGAGGGTGGGATATAAATAAAAGGTTTTTTTTATTATTACTTGTTATTATTCCTTTGTAAAAAATTTTTGCCCCCGGGTACCGATTTACGTTGCTACGCCCCTGTAAAGGAACTGTCGCAACAGGGTCCCCACTCATCACACGCAGGAAGGAGGAGAACCCTACACAATGGTGCGCAAGCCTTTATATAGACTTTTGAAATTGCCCACCCTGTAGCCCAAGACCATGTCACTAAAACACCATACATCACAGAAGGAGGTGGTCTACAGCAGAAATCCTGCCTGCCAGGATACCTGACAATGGTCACTGATTGCTCTACCTGGGCAGCCTGGTCATTCTTTTGTGATGGTAAATACTTTAGTTCAGGCTTCCTCAACCTCGGCCCTCCAGATGTTTTTGGCCTACAACTCCCATGAACCCTAGCTAGCGGGACCAGTGGTCAGGGATGATGGGAATTGTAGTCTCAAAACACCTGGAGGGCCGAGGTTGAGGAAGCCTGCCTTAGATCCTGAATCCAGATCACAGGCTCACCCTATTCAATACACAAATACGGCCCCTAAGACAGGATTTGTAAGCGGAAAGACAACGGGAAGGCTTTCCCCATTTGCCTCCCTTACTGCAGAGGAATATTTGAGGTCACTGGGAGAGTCAAAATGACTTCAGGATTGCTCTCCCATACTATTTCAGACACATGGTTAGTATATTTTAGATATGTGTGCATTTATGAATATTCATTCTATATTTGAGACCTTAAAATTCTTATAACAGTGTGTTCAAAGGGGAATGGGTTTGAAGTAAGGACGTCACAGAAAATGTGGAAACAAAATAAAATAAAATAAAAAATCCTTCCAGTAGCACCTTAGAGACCAACTAAGTATGTTCTTGGTACGAGCTTTCGTTTTATTTTTTATTTTGTTTTGACTATGGCAGACCAACACGGCTACCTACCTGTAACAGAAAATGTAGGTTTCGCAGAATGCATATTTGAATGAATAGGTCCAATTTATCTGTGGTGTTATTTATTCACAGTATTTTTACGTTGCCCAGTGATAGAGTTCTTGGAACAACCAACGCTGTCTTTTTTTAAATGAACAAGGAATAAAACGGGGGGTGGCGGAGGGAGGAAAACTCTGGAGGTACAGTGGAGTTCAGGCTTCTGACCCTAAGCAGCTAAGAAGTCCCGAGTCAGCTTTCCTACCCCTGCTGTAACAAATGAGATGTTACGCATGTGCTTCTCGTTTATTGACTCATAATAATTGACTTCCTTTTCTTCTGTATTGTAGGATTCCTGTCTGAACCTTGATGCATGGGATGAGTCTTGCTCCAGTTCCAAGACTGTAAGAGCACCAATCCCCCGCAGTTCCCCTTTCTCTGCTGAGTCCTGTCCATAGCTGTCAACTTTTCAAAACTTTTCTTGCGAGCAGTGCCGTCTTAAGGAGATTGGCCACCGTGGCGCAGTGATCCTTCCGGCACCCCCGACGTACCACCTCTCCGCTGCCTCCCTCTTGCGCTTGCCGCCCCTCGGGAGGGGGGGGTGGGCGAGCAGGGGATGAGGGGCGTGGCGCTAGAGTGGCGCGGGGCTCTGTGCGCCCTTCCAGTGCTCCTGGGACGGGAGGCAAGGGCGGCCGGCTCGCAGCCCACCCGAGACAGGCATGGGCGGCAGCGGCTGTGCCCGGCTGACAGCCCGCCCTTGGGGGCGGGTTGGGGATGGGGGCGGCCGGTATGCCGGTGGGCTCGATACTTCCTGCACCCCCATGCGTGCGGGGCGTCCGGGGGAGAGCGCTGGCAGTGCAAGTACCCGGCCACCTGTGGGGGCGGGGGGGGGAGGCCGCCAGCGGGGCTGCACTACTCCCCCCCGCTTGCTGCGCTCGAAGATGGGGCTGTGCCGCCGGCGCGTGAGTGCCCGCCCGCGGGGTTGGGTTGGGGAGGGGGCGCCCGGTATGCCGGCGGGCTCGCACCTGGGGGCCCGGCGCCCTGGTGCACCGCACCACCAGCCCAAATGGACGAGGCGGCCCTGCTTGCGAGGAATCCTATTCGGAATAAGGGAATTTCCCTTGAAAAAAGGGGAAAGTTTACAGCTGTGTTCCTGTCGTGCCAGCACTGCAGCTCAATTTGTGTCTGATTTCCCTTTCTGCAGAAATTGACCGCCACTGAATTTCAACTTGAGCACGGAGACACCGTTCAAGTGAAAGGGACGATCTTGCCCAATGCCAAAGAGTAAGGCTGCACAAGCTCCCCCATTTACTCCCCATCCATTGGGCTCCCACTGCTGGTTTGGGAAGCAGCGTTTACACTTGTGTTTCTGTATTCATCCATCCATCCATTTTTATAACACTCTGCTCTTATTTCCCTCCCCCCAATTTTTATTTGCCGCTTTCATTTTTACACTTGAAACAATAACAATACTTCAGTTTTTAAAAAGCAAAAGCAAACCACAATTAATATTGACTCCACTTCCACCCCTTCCATGCCTCATTTTGTTACTTACTTGTTCCACTGCATCTTCTAATTTCCCCCCTATATCTTATTCTTTCTCAACTTTGTCTCAATATTTCTTACTGCTGAATTTATTTTTTTTACTGTTAACTTTTCGATAGGTTTACGATACATTTCCAAATAATCTATAAAATATTTCCAATCTTCTTTGAATACATCTGTCTCTATCCTGTCATTCCTGTGTTTGGATGTGTTTTCGCACGATCCATCTTGGATCCAAATTCAGAAACAGAATGACCTAGCTGCATATTAAGCCTGAGAAGAGAATTCCCAGAGCACTGACAAACTTTTAAAGCAGTGTGGCTCCCTTTCGGAGGCCATCTTCCAACATGGGCGTAGTCAGGATTAGTGTTGTGAGGGGGGGGCTGGACCCCCACCTGCCATCATCCTCTGTCTAGCTCTGTCTAGAAGATTTGGAGTGAAATGTCTCAACAACCATAGTTTTAAATTGCTTTCTTTTGACCCCAAGTGTTCAGAAAAACCTGTCAAAATCTTTCTACAATTTGTACTGTTAGTTAAGTTAGCTATGCCCATGCCCTCCGAGGCGGTTTGTTCCAGCTCCAGCTGTTTCTAAAATATGTATGGTGTGAATGTGGCCCTTCGGTCCCGAGTTCGAATCCAAGAAATGTAGAGTTGGAAGGGGCCTTAGAGTCATCTAGTCCAACCCCCTGCAATGCAGTCACCAGTAACCCTTTCATCCTGAGTTCATGTCTCTCTCTCCCCCCCCCCCCCCGCATTGGTCATCCTCTTAAAGGTTTTCCGTGGATCTGGGCGAAGACTGTGAAAATCTTGTCCTTCGCTTCAACCCACGCTTTGACAACCAGTATGACGCAGCCACCATCTTCTGCATGTCCAAACGATATGGGGTGTGGGGGAAAGAAGAGAGGATAACAGACTTCCCCTTTGAGAAAGGTGGCAAATTTAAGGTGAGCATTTAGCTGTATATCATAGAATCTTAGAGCTGGAAGGGACCCAAGGGTCATTAAGTCCAACCCCTTGCAATGCAGGCATCTCAGCTAAAGCATCCATGGCAGATGGCCATCCAACCTCTGCATAAGAACCTCCAAGGAAGGAGAGTCCACAACCTTCTGAGGGCATCTGTTACACTGCTGAAAAGCCCTTACCCTCCAGAGCAGGAGAACACAAGCTTGCTCCATCCTCTACATGACAACCCTTTTGATATTTGAAGATGACTATCCTATCTTTCACATTCTAAACATACCCAGCTCCTTCAACCGTTCCTCATCAGGCTTGGTTTCCAGACCCTTGATCATCTTGGTTGCCCCCCTCTGCACACATTCCAGCTTGTCAACACCCTTCTTAAATTGTGGCACCCAGAACTGGACTAGATCAGTGATATGAAAGGGTGTGTGTGTGGATGGAGCAGGCAGGTGTGTGGCTTCTGTGGGGTCTCCCCTGTGGAGGGAGTATTTTGGGGGTGCTGAACCTGCAACCCTCCAGATGAAATTTTGCACTCCCAACTCCCATCAGCCCCAGCTAGCATGACTGGTAGACACAATGGGACCAATAGTCCAACAACATCTGGTGAACTCCTGGTTCCCCTGTGAACGGGGGGCGGGGTACTTCCTTGTAACATTACAGGGTTCAGTTTATGTATGCAGAACAACAGTTGGGGGCCTGGCATGTGTGGGCAGTACTTGTGTGGATTTTTAAAACTGTGTTGAAAAAGCAACTCGCCGTTGCCTACTATGGAAATCTAGCTTGTAAATGGGCCTGTCTAATCTCAGCTGGGAGAGACATCCTCAGAATTTGGGTCCCTAATATCTAATGCGTAGCTTCTGGTGAAAACAAGCAATGCATCACTAGCAGAAAATCAACCCATACCAACAAGTTAACCCGGATTAATAGCATTTATTTAACTCTCTGTAGATAAGAGTAACAATGGGTGTGCAAGGCAATTCTGGTGTGCCATAGACTGCCACACTTGCAGGAACCATTCATTTTAAAAGCTTTCAAATGCTGCTCGGGACATGTGTTTTGTTTTTAAAGTGTGTGGTGTCCCTCGCTGGTCATGATTATTCCTTTTATTTCTTGTAGCTTTCCTTCACTCTTTTCCCTTATGAGACCAAGGTGCAGCTGGCAGACGGCCACGACATCTTCTTCCCTAACCGGCTGGGCCTGAAGACCATCAAGTACGTTGCAGTGGAAGGAGATGTCAAGATCAAAGCCCTCAGATTTCTCAGATTAATCTAGTCCCGGGTCACGGTTGCCTTGTTACATGTCTGAATAAATGCAGCTTGTGCTCTTCAAAACATGACATTTCACATGGTTTTATTTTGTAACAGGGAGGAAGGGCGCAATTTTCAGGCCAGGAACTGCATTCCATCATCATCATTATTTATTATTTATTATTATTAGCCACTTTTCCCCCAGGATCAGCTCAGGCTGGCTTTATCTAACACAGGGAGGCCCAACTTTTCCTACCGAGTGAACTGCAAGAATACTTAGAACCTGTGGGCCGCACACCGCCTTGTTATGCGGAGCGAGGGAGAGAGCACAAAATTGGAGCCCCCACCCCAGTCCTTTCTCTGCCTTACCAAAGCTGGCTATGTGAGGCTCTGGGCTCTGGGCAGGAAGTACGAGAACTCTATTTACCCTGCCCATCTGACTGGGTTTCCCAAGCCCCTCTGGGTGGCTTCCAGCACATATAAACACATAATAAAATGTCAAACATTTAAAATATTGTTATTAAGAGTTCTCAACATATGATACAATAAAAACCCAACTAGATTACAAAAATAATACCGGAAAAAGAAGGTTAAAGGAGCAAAAGAGGAAAGAGTGAAAAGAAATAAAAGAAATCAAATAATATAATAAAACACAAAGATAGATGATAGATAGATAGATAGATAGATAGATAGATAGATAGATAGATAGATATAAATATAGAGATAGATAGCGATTTTATCTATCTATCTATCTATCTATCTATCTATCTATCTATCTATCATCTATCTATCTATCTATCTCTATCTAAACTCTATCATCTATATCTATCTATCTATCTCATCTATCTCATCTATCTCATCTATCTGATCTATCTATCTATCTATCTATCTATCTATCTATCTATCTATCTATCTTATCTATCTATCATCTATATCTAAGCTCTATCTATTATCTATATCTATCTATCTATCTATCTATCTATCTATCTATCTATCTATCTATCTATCTATCATCATCATCTATCTCTATCTATCATCTATCTATCTATCTATCTATCTATCTATATCTATCTATCTATCATCTATATCTAAACTATCTATTATCTATCTATCTATCTATCTATCTATCTATCTATCTATCATCTATCTATCTATCTATCTATCTATCTATCTATCTATCTATCATCTCTGTCTGTCTATCTATCTATCTATCTATCTATCTATCTATCTATCTATCTATCATCTATCTCTATCTATCATGCATGTTTTCTTAATTTTCAATCTGCATACAGAGAATTGAATTCTCCCAGCATTCCCCCTTCTTCAGTCTCACACCCCGAGAAAAGCCACTCTAGCTTTATGTCTTCAGAGATCAAAACATACATATGAATAACGTTAATAGTGAGTCATAAAAAAATCAAGATCTTTGGGACGGGGGGGATGGGCGGGACGGAGAGGGGGAAAAGCCTTTGAGGGCCACATTCCACTGGTGGCTTGGGGTCGGGGACCAAAATGGGTTGAGGGACAAACGGAAGTTTTTTCTTTTATGGCTTCTGTGTGCGCCCAGGCAGAGCACTTTGCAGCAGCAGTAGACCCTACCCCAAAGTGACTGGGGTCAGGCCGTAGCTTAGACGTGGAATGTCTGCTCTGCATGCACAAGGTCCCCGGTCCAATTGCTGGCATCTCTGGGTAGGGCAAGGAATGTCCTTCATCCGAACCTTGGACAGCCACTGCTAGTCAGTGCAGACCCTCCAAGTGTCCCAATTTTCAAGGGATTATGGAAGCTGTTCCGGTTTCTGATTTGATCCCGGAATGTCCCGGGTTTTCCTTTTTCTTTCCCTCCCTCCACATCTCAGAGAACAATTAAAAGTGGTGTGTGTGGGTGCAAAAACGGAGCCCCATTTATCCCAGAAATAAAATACCTGTACCCAATGAAAAAAAGGGTGACGCTAGCATACAAAGCCCTTTGGAGGAGAAGGTCACCAATCCACTCTAAATTCTTTAACTGCAATGCTTCAGCAGCCAGCCGCTTCTTAGGAAACGCAGGGAGTGTTGATTCCTTTACTGTAAATGGAGCTGTGCACTGTCTACTCAGAAGTAAGTCCCACTGTAATCAATGGAGCTTGCTCCCAGGTAACTGGGTAGCCTTACGCTGCAGTCCTAAGCATTTGTTGTTGTTGTTGTTCAGTCGTTCAGTCGTGTCCGACTCTTCGTGACCCCATGAACCAGAGCACGCCAGGCACCCCTATCCTTCACCGCCTCTCGCAGTTTGGCCAAACTCATGCCAGTCGCTTCGAGAACACTGTCCAACCATCTCACCCTCTGTCGTCCCCTTCTCCTTGTGCCCTCCATCTTCCCCAACACCAGGGTCTTTTCTAGGGAGTCTTCTCTTCTCATGAGGTGGCCAAAGTACTGGAGCCTCAACTTCAGGATCTGTCCTTCCAGTGAGCACTCAGGGCTCATTTCTTTAAGGATGGATAAGTTTGATCTTTTTGCAGTCCATGGGACTCTCAAGAGTCTCCTCCAGCACCATAATTCAAAAGCATCAATTCTTCGGCGATCAGTCTTCTTTATGGTCCAGCTCTCACTTCCATACATTACTACTGGGAAAAGCATTTTTACTCAGAACTAATTCCCACTGAGATCAATAGGATTTATTCTTTGATATGTTCCTGAGCATTCCCACAGATTCCATCATTTTCATTATTACCATTACTATATTCCACCTTTCTCCCTGACAGTGACTCAAGGCAGCTTTCAGCTAAAATTTTATTTCATTCCATTTATCTGCGGAAGCTGTTGTATATAATTCCTTCCCTTGCAACAATCCTGCGAGGTACTGTAGGTTCACTGGTGAGCTTGTAACTGGCTCAAGGTGACCACTGTAGATGTGTGTATTCAATCTATGTGTTTGGCAAGATCAAATGCAGGAATAATAATAATAATAATAATAAATAAATAAATATTTATTTATTTATTTATTTATTTATTTATTTATTTATACCCCGTCCATCTGGCTGGGTTTCCTGAGGGGGAAGAGGATGTGTCTATTTTCATCAGAGAAATTAGGTAAGGCACCTCCCAGTGTTTAAAATAGTGCTTTTGTGGGCCCGTAAAGTTTGTTGGAGGGACCCAGGTGGCGCTGTGGGTTAAACCACAGAGTCTAGGGCTTGCTGACCAGAAGGCCGGCGGTTCAAATCCCTGCCACGGGGTGAGCTCCCGTTGCTCGGTCCCAGCTCCTGCCCACCTAGCACGTCAAAGTAGATAAATAGGTACTGCTCCAGCGGGAAGGTAAACGGTGTTTCCGTGCGCTGTTCTGGTTCACCAGAAGCGGCTTTGTCATGCTGGCCACATGACCCGGAAGCTGTCTGCGGACAAATGCTGGTTCCCTCAGCCTATAGAGCGAGACGAGTGCCACAACCCCAGAGTCGGACACGACTGGACCTGATGGTCAGGGGTCCCTTTACCTTTAAAGTTTGTTGGAATAAGCACTGTGCCAGGAGAATATCAGTCACTAAATGGTTATTGAACCTAAGAACAGAAAGCTAAGTGGCCCTCCTTCAGGTATTTGAAGAAGTGTGCATGCACACGAAAGCTCATACCCAGAACAAACTTAGTTGGTCTCTAAGGTGCTACTGGAAGGAATTTTTTTAATTTTTATTTTGTTTTGGCCCTCCTACATTTTTTGCTTTGCTTTCCCTTTAAGCTTTCCTGCTTCTTTCCGCTGTATCCCAGAAACGCCTGCTGAAATTAAAAGTTTACAGCAGAGAACCAGCTTCCACCACCACCAATCAGGAGCACTTCGCTGCTGCAGGCCTATCAAAGCAATTTACATCTAAATCTACTGTAATTTAATTGGGCGGCCGGCCTTTGCTGGTTGTACTGCTTTCCAAAATCCAAATCAAATAAAAGAAGCAATCACCAAATATTTCAAGGAGCCCAAGCACATTAAGAAGTAGCATCAGCTGTTTGAGTTTACTATTAGTGTTCCCATTCATTTGAAAGCTGCTAGCTTCCCACCCCACTGAGTGGTTTCCCCCCCTCCTTGCATTTTTGCAACCTTTTTGTCATGTGATGCAGTTTCCCCAGATATTTAAGGGCAGCTAGGGAGTCTTTGCTGAAACCTTTTAAAAAGCAGCTGGAAGTGGCTTGATTTGTTGAATCTCAGAGAGTGGAGGGAAGAAAGGATTGCTTACTTGCTGGACTCTAGTGAGATTGTATCATGGAGACGGTGAGTCCCGGGTTCTCTGTTGCTGCTGTAAGACTAGGAGACTGTTGGTATTGAGGTGGTAATACAAGCAACAGGCACTGAACAGGGCTGGAAACATATCAGCTTGGGAATGAGTTATCAGCTAGGAAAAAATTGATGCGTGGCACTTGTAGCCTTCCCCGTCTTCTTGTTTCTGGTTTCTTACTAAATTCTTTTTTGTGCGTGTTTTGTCAGTGGGGCTTTCCTCTGTTAATGACGAGGCCGTTTTATCAAAATGCATGGTGATTCCCAGCACAAATGAAAAGATGGGTCCCACAGAGCTTACAAACAAAGGTTTAACTGTGGGAGAAGCAAGTATAATGTGATTTTAGGGGATGGAGGTGTGCAAAAGTAGTTCTTCATGCTTCTATTTTAAAAACAGAAATCTCTAACCCACTAGAAGGAAAGTTATAGAGTAAAAGGTGCAGGTACCCTTCTAAGCAAGTTCTGTGAGGCAGGGGCGTAGCATGGGGGGGGGGGCGTAGGGGCGATCCGCCCCAAGTTCCATAATGGAGGGGATGGCAAATTATCAAGGAACAATTACTGCCCTACTAGGGCGGTTCATAAAAAACTTCTTTAAAAAAATGCCTGCTCCAAAGGTCTTATCTTACTATACTAGGGATTACATAGCTATATATGAAATTTCATACATATCGGTTAATATCTTGACCCTCCTCCACCAAAATAACTGTTTACTTGGCTGTTTTCCTATGTCGTGAAGGCTGAAATTTCAGTTCAGTGGAGTACTTACTGTTCCCAACCCTAACCCTGTGGAAAGCCATCTAATTAGACTTTAATTTGATTCTGAAATGTTTTTAGGAGGTAATTTAATTATTGTTTGATTTTATTACCAATGTTATGTATCTGATGTTAGCCACCCTGAGCCCGACTTCGGCCGGGGAGGGCGGGATATAAATAAAAGTTCATTATTATTATTACTTGTTATTATTCCTTTGTAAGAAAATATGAAATAACGTAAAACCATTTTTGCAGGGGGGGGAATTAAGTGGGCGGGTGACAAGAAATTTTCCGCACCGGGTACCACCTGACCTTCCTACACCTCTGCTGTGAGGTAATGTTAGCCTGGCTCCCGCTGCCTTGCAGTGTTTTTAACCAAAACAAAATAGGAAATTCTTTCCAGTAGCACCTTAGAGACCAACTGAGTTTGTTCTTGGTATGAGCTTTCGTGTGCATGCACACTTCTTCAGATACAAAGAATTTCCTATTTTGTTTCGACTATGGCAGACCAACACGGCTACCCACCTGTAACTGTTTTTAACCAGTGAGTGAAGCCATTTTTAAAATTATTATTTCATAAAATTTATATACTGCTTAATTGTAGGAAACTTTAATGTAGTTTACCCTGCTCTGCCCCTCCCTGAGACAAATGAGATATTACCTATGCTCTTGTCTATCTGTTTGTTGCTGGCTGCATCCTTTGGTGCTGTCTTGTAGCAGTTAGAAAGTCTTCTCCATCCATGACCCATGGGCCCAGTTTGTTTCCTGGCCAAAGATTGTAACATCACTAAATTTCCCCTCTCCCCTCTCTGTCTCTCCTAAATCTCACCATGGTATATGGCTGTGGCTGAAAATCTGTCCGGTTTCCCCTGCCGTAGAAGCTGATTGCTACCCACCTTCAACTTGAACACGGAGACACGATTGTAGTGAATGGGAGGTGCTGGCAAGATGCCAGAAGGTAAGCCGAGAAGGCAGGAAGCGTGTTCCCAGGACACGCCAAGACAAGGCAGCTTGTTCCACCGGCTGTCGGCTCTTGCCGTCAGGACTGCAGTGCTGAGGAACCTCAGCCTTGGGGCAGAATGCGGCCCTCCATCTTTGTCTCTGGCCCTCAGAACTGTCTCGGACTCCACATTTCCCTGGCCCTGCTCCACAGCCTTCCTAAGTATTTTGGCCTGGCTGGAATGTGTCCTTGAACTCCCATATGCCTCTTGCTTGGATGAAGAGGGGCACGTACGACAACGTGTATAGAAATTATCTTACTGTACAAAGGTAAAAATTGCAACCAGCATTTGCCTCTGGCATGTTGCGTTGACCTGGAAAAGGTTAATTCCCCTCCCTGATGTGCTGTTGTGAACATGAAACCCTCCGTCTTGCAATCTGAACTCATTGGTTTCGTTCCTACCCTTTGGATCAGGCTGCCCCAAACTAGTGCCCTCCAGAACTGAAACCCCATCACCCCTGACTGCTGCGTATGCTGGCTGGGGCTTGTCACAAACATCTGAAGGGCGCCAGGTTGAGGAAAGATGCTCTTTAACCAACAAATTACAGTTGGGTCTGCTGATCTGCCAATCCTTCAAAACATGTGCAGATGGGGAACATCCTTGACCATTGTTTCTCGAGGCTCTGCTTACCCTGCTCAGTCCCTTTATGCAAGTTGTTAGCCCACATCTGCAGTAGAGGGATAAGAATGCCATCCTACATTGCAAGGTTGTTGTGAGTTCCTGCATTGCAGCGGGTTGGACTAGATGATCCTTGGGGTCCCTTCCCAACTCTACAATTCTATAAGAAGCTATTTAAGGGTGAATGTAGGGTTGGTGGGGGGGTTGGCACGAGTTAATTAACTTAAAAGCTACGCAGAAGGAAGGCACAGCAAGCAGAGAGTGGGCTCTATCTTGCCACCCCATCAATATACACCAGGGTCAGCAAACTTTTTCAGCAGGGGGCCAGTCCACTGTCCCTCAGACCTTGTGGGGGGCCGGACTATATTTTGAGGGGGGGGGAAATGAACTAATTCCTATGCCCCACAAATAACCCAGAGATGCATTTTAAATCAAAGCATGTATTCCAATCATGTAAAAACACCAGGCAGGCCCCACAAATAACCCAGAGATGCATTTTAAATAAAAGCACACATTCTGCTCATGTAAAAACACGCTGATTCCCGGACCGTCCGTGGGCCGGATTTAGAAGGCGATTGGGCCGGATCTGGCCCCCGGGCCTTAGTTTGCCTACCTACGATGTACATTCAGCTCCAGGCAGACAAAGACTTCATTATTCTCTGCAATCCAGAACCTTGCTTTTAAAGTTAAGAGTTTTCACAAAACCTATGGGCTGAAGACATCCTAGCTGCATAGCCCATATACCAATGCCTGGTACTAGTTGCTCTGTTGGTTTCACTCTGTATCCTTGCTTCGTATCTCTTATCCTCGCCAAGCTTTGTTGTGAATCTGGGCCAAGACTGTGAAAATGTCATCCTTCACTTCAACCCCCGTTTTAACTACCAGACCGATGTGAACGTCATTGTCTGCAATTTCAAGAAGTTGGGGAAGTGGGGAGCAGAGGAGAGACTGAACTTCTTCCCTTTTGAGCAAGGCGGCAAATTCAAGGTGAGGACTTAGCAGAAGTGGGGTGGGTGGTTTCTCTGCAAGCCCTGGTTCCATTATGGTGGAGGTACGCTAGGGTGTGTGTGTGAACTTGTGGTCCTCCAGGTGACATTGCACTCCAAACTCCCATCAGCCCCAGCCAGCTTGCCCAGTGGTCAGGCATGACTTAGAGTCCCTATGTGCAGGACAACTGGAACTCCACTGTGTGCCTTCTTCTAAGATCTTGCCTTCTTAGCCAAGCTGGTGCCTTCCTGATGTGTTGTCTCAGGCTGATGGGACTTGTCATGTGTTGTCTCAGGCTGATGGGACCTGCTTGGCAGGGGGTTGGACTGGATGGCCCTTGTGGTCTCTTCCAACTCTATGATTCTATGATTCTAAGATGAGGTTGGTGCTAAATTCACAAGTTCACACCGAGTCAACCAACCCTCCTAGGCCATCTTGCCAGCTGCCCTAACAATACATTGGCTATTATGAAACAAAACAATAAAATAAAATAAAATAAAATTTTAAAAATCGTGCATGCGCACGAAAGCTCATACCAATAACAAACTTAGTCGGTCTCTAAGGTGCTACTGGAAGGATTTATTATTTTGTTTTGACTACGGCAGGCCAACACGGCTACCCACCTATAACTTGGCTATTATGGCCCCTAATCTAGCTAGAATAGGGACGTGGGTGGCGCTGTGGTCTAAACCACAGAGCCTAAGGGCTTGCCGATCAGAAGGTCGGTGGTTCGAATCCCTGTGACGGGGTGAGTTCCCGTTGTTCAGTCCCAGCTCCTGACCACCTAGTAGTTCGAAAGCACATCAAGTGCAAGTAGATAAATAGGTACCGCTCTGGCGGGAAGGTAAACGGTGTTTCCGTGCGCTGCTCTGGTTTGCCAGAAGCGGCTTAGTCATGCTGGCCACATGACCCGGAAGCTGTCTGTGGACAAATGCCGGCTCCCTCGGCATATAGAGCAAGATGAGCGCCGCAACCCCAGAGTCGTCTGCGACTGGACCTAACAGTCGGGGGTATCTTTACCTTTACCTTTAATCTAGCTAGAATTGCAACACAGAGCTTACCTGAACCCTTAGCTCTTCATTGGAGACCTTTCTTTGGTGAGGAGAGAGGGCTTTTTTCCAGTTGTGTCTCTGACATTCAAAGGCCTTAGCTGGCATTTTGTGGGGCCCAGGTGCAACCCAATCTTTAGGACTGCTTAGCAAATTTTATTGAATCTAATGTTTTTATCATATTGTACATTTGCCTGTGCTCATGATAATTAAACTTACTTAAGACCCCTGGAGACCCCTTTTTTGTAACAAGCTACTAACCAGGTTCACATTCATATAGGGATACCTGTCCCCCAATGTTATTCTGGGTTAAGAGCCTATCTTTGGCTCTGTGTGGATAAGTGTTGAAATACGGCCTCAGTACAGTCGTACCTTGGTTCTCGAACAGAATGCATTCCGAAAGGCTGTTCGACTCCCAGAAAGGTTCGAAAACCAAGACGCAGCTTCTGATTGGCTGCAGGGGCATTTTGCAGCCAATCAGAAACTGCGCTAGATGTTTGGCTTCTGAAAATCGTTCAAAAACCGGAACACTCACTTCCTGGTTTCGATCGTTTGGGAGCCGATTTGTTTGGGAGCCAAGGCGTTTGAGACCGAAGGTACAGCTGCACAGTCTTTTAATGGGTGGTGTTAACATGTAGAGTTAAGACAAGTCTGGCTCTTGGGCTTTGGAAGGGCACAAACTTGCCCACCATGAAGAGCCCTGGGACCGAATCAGCTCATGATGCTCTTGCACAAGACCTGGACACTTAATGGTCAAGTTGCCACGTCTCTAGAATGACTGTCATTTTGCTAGAAGTTTTCAAATGCCATCAGGTTTTGTAAAGAGTGTTTTGTGTTCCTCCTCCTGCTTCTTTTAGATCTCCTTCACCTTTCTTTCTTCGGAGATAAAAGTCTTGGCAGAGGGCCATGAATTCGCCTTCCCCAACCAGCTAGGCCTGGATGTCATCAGCTATATAGCAGTGCAAGGAGACATTAACCTCAGAGTCCTCAAACTTGTCCCCCCTCGTCGTGTGGATGAATAAATTCAATTGTGTTATTCAAAGAAAGGCCGCATTGCATGCTTTGATTTTAGAGTGGGAATGGTGAACCGTTTTTCAGACAACCTCCAGAGGGCCGCCATGTGGGAGCAGTTGATTGGGTGAGAGGCCAAAGGGGGCGGAGCAACGCATGTGAATGTCACCTTTCAGGTTTCTCTGCACACTCACCCAGCCATCTCTGGTCCTCCATCCAGGCCACCAAGAGGAATGGTCAGATTTCAAGGAAACATTGAAGCCAGGCAAAACTCATGGAATACAGAGCAGGGTTAATAATTATAATTATAATTATTTATACCCCGCCCATCTGGCTGGGTTTCCCCAGCCACTCTGGGCGCCTTCCAACCGAATATTAAAAACACAATACAGCATTAAGCATTGAAAACTTCCCTAAACAGGGTTGCCTTCAGATGTCTTTTAAAAGTAAGATAGTTGCTTTTTTCCTTGACATCTGATAGGTTGGTGAGGGTTGTGGCCTGGGCATACTTCCAAGGGTCAGATAAGACAACCTAAGGCCCAATCGGCTTCTCAATCTGGCCCATGGGTGGTCCAGGAATCAGCGTGTTTTTACATGAGTAGAATGTGTGCTTTTATTTAAAATGCATCTCTGGGTTATTTGTGGGGCATAGGAATTCATTCATCCCCCCCCCCCCAAAAAATAGTCTGGCCAACCAATGGTCTGAGGGATGGTGGACAGGCCCACGGCTGAAAAAGTTTGCTGACCCCTGGATAAGAGGGTCCTGGGGGCCGCATTTGGCTCCCTGTCCTGAGGGTCCCCATCTGTATTTTATAACATATTTTGGATTATGCTCTTCTGCTTTTGGTTGACAGCAAAGAGGAAGCCATGGTGCCCTCTGCCGGGGTTTCCTGAGCCATTGACCTCAAACATTTCTCTCTCTTGGCTTGGTATCTATTCTAAACAGCCGTCTTGACAGGGGGCTCCTTCTGTATGAAGCAGCATCAAAGGTTGTCCTCGTTCGAAGTGGGAGGGGTGGTGTGTTTACTGTGCAAATCTGCATCAAACATACGAAACGGGATTCAGCCTTAGTTTTTTTCGGGTTTTTTTTTTTGTCCTCTTCAGTTAGCTAAGGCTTGCGTGTGATGGCCCACGCAAACTTAGATGTTCTTCTGTTACTTTCTGCTTGAATTGTGGCAGTTCAGTATGACTCCCTAGAAAAGAGCCTGATGTTGGGAAAGATGGAGGGCACAAGGAGAAGGGGACGGCAGAGGATGAGATGGTTGGACAGTGTTCTTGAAGCGACTAGCATGAGTTTGGCCAAACTGCGGGAGGCAGTGGAGGATAGACGTGCCTGGTGTGCTCTGGTCCATGGGGTCACGAAGAGTCAGACACGACTGAACGACTGAACGACAATCTTATAATTCAATTTGGTTTTACAAATGCATTGCTATGTTTTTAAGAGAAGCAATGCCAAGCTGCTGCTGCTGCTTTCTCTATTCTCTAATCTAGAGTCAAAAAAGCCTACCGTTAGTTCCTTCTGCCCCCTCCCCCAAATGCAGTTTACAAGGTGCGTTCTAACAAGGTGTGTTCTTGTTTCCTGAAACATAACTGCTAATAAGGAATGCTGAGTGTGCCACCTATTGGTTGAAGCAAGTTGCAGGTCTTATTAAAGGACTTGATTTTTATATTTTTGCTTCAGGTCTACCGATGGCCTTTCCCCAGTGGCTTTGGAGATGGGGTGCTTTTTGGATCTGGAAAACAGTTGATGTGGGAGAGCTGAACACCCCTCTCCTCCAGCACCACCTCCCTGGGGAGTTTTTAACTAAAAATAAAATAGTCTGAAGGAGTTCATTTGAAGGCCTACCAATAATAATATCCCCCGCCCATCTGATAGGGTTGCCCCAGCCACTATGGGCAGCTTCCAGCCTATTAAAAAAATGTTAACATTGTAGAATTGTTGGAAGGAATCCTGAGTGTCATCGAGTCCAACCCCCTGCAATGCAGGGGTCCTTTTTCCAACGTGGGGCTCAAACCCACAACCCTGAGATCAAGAGTCTCATGCCCTACTGACTGACTGCATCTAGGGCACAACTCTCTCCTCGAATAAATGTTGCTAAATTTGTTTAGAGGCAGATACTCTGTGAAGTGGAGGCTACCAGATCCACTGTGAGATGAAAATGCTAAGAAACATTCTTCGGTACGGTGAGCTGACACGCTGGGCTGACACAGAATGGGGCAAATAAAATGTTACTCATGGTGGAAAAGAGCCATTGTGACGGATTGGCCCTAGGGTGGAGGAGGTATTACATCCCGGCTCAGAAGGAGTTGAGCCACCTTCATCTTGGCGGACAGTTCATCCTTTGGGGGCGGGGCGGTCCCCGGTTTAAAAGGAGGGAACAGCCGTTTTGGCAGTTGAGAAGAGGGAGGGTGTGTGTGGAGACAGGGAAGAAGAATGGTGTGGGGCCAGGATAGTGGTGGTTAGGCTAGGATAGGTTGAAGATTAGTTGGTTATACTGAAAGAGTTTAAACTTTAGATGTAACTAAGCTGATGAACTATTGAAGTACGTTCTGAAATAAATAAAGACTTGTTTTTGTTGAGCCAAGAGAAAAGAGGCATTTATTTGGTCCAGCGATATATGGATGCTCATGAGGAGGTGAACTCGGGGAAAAGACAAAACTGACCTGCAGGGTGATAGTTTGTGTCTTGGAGTTTCACTCAGGAGGGGCAAAAGGGCAGAAACCTTGGTAAGGCTACACAGTTACTAAAAGGGTTTAGCTAAGTGACGCAGTGGGGGAATCTAATGAGAGTCCCAGAACTGATAGAGCTGAGAGGTATTCTCAACCCAGGAGCCCAGAGCAATATATATATATATATAACAGGTCACGACAGCTGGACAAGAGAACCCTGTTACTAAGTTATCCCTAGTTATAATAAAAGGGGATTATCCACACAGACGGACCTCAAGGATCGAGGTGGGGTGAATAGAAAAAGTGACCCGGAACACCTCAGAAATAATACACTTAGTAACAGAGGGGAAGTATGCAGGGAGGTTCTGCACATCTACAATGTGGAATACGAGACAGGCAGAGCTGTCCCGAGACACTTTGGCACCTGAGTGAAATTATAAAATGGTGTCCCCCTGCCCTGCCAGGGAAGAAGGGGGTGAGTGAAGATCATCAGGAACAAGGGGGGAAATGATGATTACATAGGGAACAAGGGTGAGAAGAGACGTGCAGTGCCTCCTATTTGCCAAGAGGTTGCAGTTCCAGGCTCCAAGGAGTGTTGTGTCTTCTTCTTTGGCAATCCCTCGTAGCAGAGTAAGATTGTTTTCCATGAACACGGTCTTAACAGTGAGTCCGTAAGTGACTGTGGAGGCCAATTCTGGATCCACACGTCCTTCCACAGTGGGGACACAGGTTTCTGGCCGGGAGTTGATCACGGTGAGAGTTTGCCAAGTGTGCCTTCCTCTTAGCACGTTTCTCCCTTTTGTCCTGAGTTTGAGCATCTTGAAAGTCCATGACACCTTTGGTAAAGGCTGTTGTGAGTCGAGGACCCACCACCCGCGTAGAGGTAAATCAGCCACAAGGACACACATATTTTAGGTTAATGGGCTAAATAAGGCCACAACTTTATTGGTTGCAGCATGTGAGTGGTATTGGCTAGCCTTAGGCACTGGATCAAACAATCTATAAGTGCAAACAAAATAAAAAAATTCCTTCCAGCAGCACCTTAGAGACCAACTAAGTTTGTTCATGGTATGAGCTTTCGTGTGCATGCACACTTCTTCAGATACACTGAAACAGAAGTCACCAGATCCTTATATCTATAAGTGGACGCTGGAAGCAGGGGAGAGGAGCTTAACAAAGCGGAGGGAGCAGGTGGCTGTGAGAAGGAAACCAAGATCAAAGTTGGGCAAATAAACGAGCGCGCACGAAGCAGGGAAGCCTCACTGAAGGGCTGGCAAAGCGGGCAAATTAGCAAGGGCACATGCACAAGTTAGCTGCTTATATCGGCAGCACAGATTCCCCTTCTGAAAGAATGAGGCTAACTGAGAAACCAAACGTCTGCAAGTCAGAGCCAGTGTGGTGCAGTGGTTAAGAGCGGTAGGCTCCTAATCTGGTGAACCGGGTTTGCGTCTCCGCTCCTCCACATGCAGCTGCTGGGTGACCTTGGGCTAGTCGCACTTCTTTGAGGTCTCTCAGCCCCACTCACCTCACTGAGTGTTTGTTGTGGGGGAGGAAGGGAAAGGAGATTGTTAGCCGCTTTGAGACTCCTTCGGGTAGTGATAAAGCGGGATATCAAATCCAAACTCCTCCTCCTTCTTCTTCATCATCATCATCATCATCATCTTCAGAGCCCCCCACGCAGACAATGCCCTGAGGACAGATTTGCAAACAAGCAACACGCACGCGGCTTCCTCTTGTGCAGTCAAAAGCAGTGCGGGGAAGAAAGGGAATTAGATCCTGCCCCGAGATAAGTTAGTTATTTGAAATTATAGTAAGAATAATGAAGAATGATAAGAAAATAGTTACAAAGTTACTAAAGTAAATTAGTATTGAACGCAGTCGAGTGAACGGGGGAAGTCACCATTTTAGATTTGAAATAAGATGTAACCAATAAGCATATTGTGTTCCAGTGTTCGTGTGTTAGGTATGTATAAGTTTCCTTTCTTTTTAAATGTTTATTCTTTTTTCTCTTTGTGTTGTGTTTTTTTAAAATTGTATTTGCATTATGTATTTGTGTATTTGTTGTTTATTGTGGAAAAATCAATAAAAATTAAAAAAAAGGAATTAGATCCTGCCCCGTGCCCCCGCTACACAAACAAGCAAGCGTCCAACACCCCCTCCCCCAACACACACACACTCACACTCTCCCTGAGGCGGCTATGATAAAAAAGCGGACCAAAGGGGAGTCCGAGGCGGGCGGGCGGGAGAGCGAGAGAGAGAGAGAGAGAGAAGCGTTCCAGGGAGTGTTTTCTTTCCAAAATAGCGATAGACAAAAGGACGTAGAAGGGAGCTCAAGAGAGGAGGCAAAGAAAACCAAGCCGCTAGGACGGTGGGCGCTAACGTCCCCAGACTCCCCCCACCCACCCACGCACGCAGCTCCGCTCCCTCCCCAACGGTCCCCCCCCCCCACGAGCACACGGGACCGCTCGCCAGCTGTTTCCGGAGAGCGCCGTTTTCGTCCGCGGCGAGAAAGCTCAACCGGGGGTTGTGGGGGGGGGGAGCAGGGAGTGCGATGGCGAAGGCGAAGGTAGAGAAGGAGGAGGCATGCCCAGCTATTCGTGTTCAGGTAAAAAACGGGGTCTCGATCCGAAGCGCTCTCGATCCGTTGAAAGCAAGAAGCCGAATGGGACCCCGACGGCGCCGCGGCAAAACCCCGCCCCCAAGCCAGCCCTATTGGTTGACTGAAGGGCTTGGCGCGGCAGCTGGGAAAGATGACACACGGGGGGGGGGGTTCCGAATACGCCCCCCCTGCTGACGCGAGAGACACCTCCCGTTCACAACTCCTCCCCTCTGGAAAGAGGAGAGGTCTTCTCCAACTGGAGCGCTTGCAGGCCATTTCCCCCAGTTGTCGTGTGCATCATTTTTTTTTAAGAACTGCGTTGAGAGAGTCTTTAAACCTCTTCTGTTGACCACCAGCATTACGCTTTCCATTTTTTTTGGGGGGGGGGGCAAATCATTTTTATTCTTTTTACAATACAATACAATAATAATTTCCAATACAATTTCTCTTCACATCTTATACTTTTTGGCTTTTTTTAAAGCCTTGACTTCCGCCGAACCTTCCTTATGATTTTCTTACGTTCGTTACTAATTTCTATATTTTCACTGCTTAACCACTGCTTAAAATTATAATATCTAAATTTCTCACTGAACTACCATATCTACAAAACAAAACAAAATAAAAAAATTCTTCCCAGTAGCACCTTAGAGACCAACTAAGTTTGTTCTTGGTATGAGCTTTCGTATGCATGCACACTTCTTCAGATACACGAAAGCTCATACCAAGAACAAACTTAGTTGGTCTCTAAGGTGCTACTGGAAGGAATTTTTTATTTTTTTTGTTTTGACTATGGCAGACCAACACGGCTGTTGTTGTTCAGTCGTTCAGTCGTGTCCGACTCTTCGTGACCCCATGGACCAGAGTACGCCAGGCACGCCTATCCTTCACTGCCTCTCGCAGTTTGGCCAAACTCATGTTAGTAGCTTCAAGAACACTGTCCAACCATCTCATCCTCTGTCGTCCCCTTCTCCTTGTGCCCTCCATCTTTCCCAACATCAGGGTCTTTTCTAGGGAGTCTTCTCTTCTCATGAGGTGGCCAAAGTACTGGAGCCTCAACTTCAGGATCTGTCCTTCTAGTGAGTACTCAGGGCTGATTTCTTTGAGAATGGATAGGTTTGATCTTCTTGCAGTCCACGGGACTCTCAAGAGTCTCCTCCAGCACCATAATTCAAAAGCATCAATTCTACGGCGATCAGCCTTCTTGATGGTCCAGCTCTCACTTCCGTACATTACTACTGGGAAAACCATAGCTTTAACTATACGGACCTTTGTCGGCAAGGTGATGTCTTTGCTTTTTAAGATGCTGTCTAGGTTTGTCATTGCTTTTCTCCCAAGAAGCAGGCGTCTTCTGATTTCGTGACTGCTGTCACCATCTGCAGTGATCATGGAACCCAAGAAAGTGAAATCTCTCACTGCCTCCATTTCTTCCCCTTCTATTTGCCAGGAGGTGATGGGACCAGTGGCCATGATCTTAGTTTTTTTGATGTTGAGCTTCAGACCATATTTTGCGCTCTCCTCTTTCACCCTCATTAAAAGGCTCTTTAATTCTTCCTCACTTTCTGCCATCAAGGTTGTATCATCAGCATATCTGAGGTTGTTGATATTTTTTCCGGCAATCTTAATTCCGGTTGGGGATTCATCCAGTCCAGCCTTTCGCATGATGTATTCTGCATATAAGTTAAATAAGCAGGGAGACAATATACAGCCTTGTCGTACTCCTTTCCCAATTTTGAACCAATCAGTTGTTCCATATCCAGTTCTAACTGTAGCTTCTTGTCCCACATAGAGATTTCTCAGGAGGCAAATGAGGTGATCCGGCACTCCCATTTCTTTAAGAACTTGCCATAGTTTGCTGTGGTCGACACAGTCAAATGCTTTTGCATAATCAATGAAGCAGAAGTAGATGTTTTTCTGGAACTCTCTGGCTTTCTCCATAATCCAGCGCATGTTTGCAATTTGGTCTCTGGTTCCTCTGCCCCTTCGAAATCCAGCTTGCACTTCTGGGAGTTCTCGGTCCACATACTGCTTAAGCCTGCCTTGTAGAATTTTAAGCATAACCTTGCTAGCGTGTGAAATGAGTGCAATTGTGCGGTAGTTGGAGCATTCTTTGGCACTGCCCTTCTTTGGGATTGGGATGTAGACTGATCTTCTCCAATCCTCTGGCCACTGCTGAGTTTTCCAACACGGCTACCCACCTGTAACTACCATATCTACAGTGATTTTGACATTTAACTTACAAAGCTTCTTGCAATCCTACCAACGTATCCAATTGTCCGCAATTGTCTTTCAGATAATCTGCAAATTTAGTCCAATCTTTGATGAACTTCTGGTTCCGCTGTTCTCAGATTCTTCCTGTCATCTAGTTCTGCATACTCAATTAACTTTATCATCCATTCTTCCTTTGTCGGTGATTCCTCTTGTTTTCATTTCTGTGCTATTAAAATTCTCTCCGCCATTACAGCATATTGGAAAAATTTGACACCTTGTTTTTTAAAGTCTGTACCTGTAATTCCCAATAGGAAAGCTTTGGGTTTTTTGTAAATAAATGTAAGTTTCAGCATTTCTTAATTTCATTATATATCATGTCCCAAAAGCATTTCATTTTCTTACATTCCCACCACATATGATAAAAGGTACTTTCTTTTTTCTTACATTTCCAATACTTATTCTCTACCTTGTAAAGTTTGGCTAATTTAACCGGTTGTAATGTACCGTGTATACATCATTTTTATAACATTTTCTCTTAAAGCATTACACGCTGTAAATTTTATTCCTTCTTTCCACAGTTTTCCCCAATCTTTTAACATTATTATATCCAAAATCTTTTGCCCAATGAATCATCACCGACTTCACCTCTTCATCTTTCAACTGCCATTCCAGCTATACTTTATACATTTTGGACAATGTTTTATAATGACTGTTCAGAATTTCTATCTCAAATTTAGATTTTATATTTACGCTTTCCATTTTAAAGTTCGGAATAGAGTAGTTGCTTTGGAAGACATAAATCGGGCATCTGCACAACATGACCAGTCCAACGAAGTGGATGTTGAAGAATCATTGCTTCACCACTGGTGATCTTTGCTTCTTCCAACACACTGGCATTAGTTCGCCTTTCTGCATCAGGAACAAGGGGGTGAAATGATAATTACATGGGGAACAAGCATGGGCATACCCGGGGGGGGGCAGGGGGGCAGCTGCCCCCCCCAGAAGCAAAAAATAATAATTAAATGGTTATCGGCAGCCTAAAAGGAAAAAAAAAAGCTCAAGACTGGTCTTTCTCCCCCTCCCAAAATCTCAATAATAATTGAGCTCTTCCGCTCTTGCCGAGGAAAGTTGGCCACTGTGTGTGTGTGTGTGTGTGTGTGTGTGTGTTGCACCGGCTGTTTCCCCCTCCGTCATGCCGACAAAGAGCTGGCGTGCCTATCAGAGACCGGATCCTAGCCTGCACCCTGCTTGGTCAAATGGGGATGCAGGCTGAGACTTGGGCAGTGTCAGGGGGCGAATTCATCGTTGCCGGGATTCATCGTTGCAAGGGAGCTTGGCAAACTGAGTTCCCTTGCATGGTGAGTAGTTCCTTTGCGAGGACTGAGGATCCTGGGAAACAGAGTTTTTCAGCCATTTGGGGCTTTTTGTTTCGGGGGGGGGGGAGTTTTTCTGTTTTTTTGAAGCTGTTTTTGTTTTTTGAAGCTGTTTTTGTTTTTGAACCTGAACGACCATGGCTTGCTCCCCCCCCCCAGTTTTGATCCTGGGTTCGCCCCTGGGAACAAGGCTGAGAAGAGACCTGCAGTGCCTCCTATTCTCCAAGAGGTTGCTGTAGAGGTGGCATGGAGGGGGGGACTGTCAAGGAGGTGTGCTGCAGCTCTCCCTGCCCCCATGGCAGGAGCAGCATTCCTTGGAGTCTGGATCTGCTGCCCCTGTAGATTTTGCCACCTGAGGCAAGCAATTGCTTCCCTTTGCCTGATGGGTGGGCTGGCCCTGGGGTCAGGCAATGCTCCTTGGCGTTGCAAACAAGCAAGAGTGAACTGCCTTTTCATCTTTGAGGTGCTGGGGGGGAGGGTATAAGAGATTGCTGCAAGACTGGCTCCAAGCAGAGCGGTTAAATAAAAGAAGAAGAGAAAATGGACGTAAGCTCACAAGTGCATTCCTCTTCCTGTGTGTTGAATTCCCAAGGGTGTGATAATGTTCCAAAGATTGCCAAAAGATTCCTGCAAATGCAGAGCAGAGGGGAGAACTCTTCCTGGGAAACAATCTGATCCTTCTCTGAAGGTGCTTTGTCGCTGCAAGGTGTTTTATTCCACAAACAACTGCTTCTTTGACTCTGCCCAGCTATGCTTGCTTTTTCTGGACCGTTAAAAGATCAGTTTGCCATTTTTGCCATTTTTTCAGAATCTCTGGAGGGATCATTAAAGGGATGTTTATTAATTCAATTATCGAAAAGCCTGCCGGTTTATGATAAGAAGGCAACAGCATGTTGGCTCAAGTTCCGCGAAGCTGGAAACCTGGAAGCTCAGACCTGTGCCTTAACAGATGTGTCTTGTGATCAGCAATGATGTTGTGTGCAATGTAATGAATTGTGCTTGCTTACAATTTGCCCTCATTTGGGGCAAATTTGGGCATGGGCACCCCCAGTTACTATTTTTAAACTTATTTTAGATTTTGGGGATGTACTTACATGCCCTTTTCAGTGCCTTGCAGATAGAGTAGAGCTTTGGGCTGGACAGGAATCAACCCAGTCCTTCAGAGAATGCAATGTGTGTATGATTTATAGTGTCCCAAAGCTAATTTTGGGGGTTACATTCTGATTTTCTTAGTTGTTATTAGCCAATAAAAGGGATTTACATCTAAGTCTTCCCAGTGTCTTATGCTGCCTGGTTTTCTGCTGGCATCCAAAACCCAGATCAAACAATGAACAAATGTTTCAGCGAATGCCAGCCAGGAAGTTGCTGGCATCGATTGCTTGCAGAAATAGTGTCAGCTGCTTGTGTTTGTTATCAATGTTCCCATTCATCTGAAGCAGGTTAGGGTTTTTTTTTCCTTTGCCCATTGACTCTGATTTTCCCCAGCTTGAATTTCTGGATATCTGAGCAGACCCTCCACTCACAACACACACTTTCGGTCATGTGATACAGTTTGCCCAGCTATTTAAAAGCAGCTGGGGGGGGGTCTTTAAAAAGGCAGCTGGCTTGACTCCTTTCTCTGAGTCACAGAGCTGAGAATAGAGGGAAGAGAGCCTTTCTGGCTTTATTCACTGGCTGGACCCAAGCAAGACGGCATCATGGAGTGTGTGAGTCCTGGATTCTCTGTTGTTGCTGTTAGGGCAGCAGACTGTTGCTGCTGAGGTCGCAAGACGTGCTACTGTAACTGATCAGGGCTGGAGAACTAAGGGGCATTAATAAGTAGCCAGTCGGAGGCAGCAATGCTTCTGAATACCAGTTATTGAGAACTGCAAGAAGGGAGGGGGCTCTTTTTCTCAGGTCCTGCTTGCAGATATCCCACGGGCATCTGACTGGCCACTGTAAGAATAGGATGGTAGACCAGATGGGTCATTAGCCTCACCCAACAGGTTCTTCTGATGTTCTTGGGTTGTTCTCGTTGGAGAAAAGTTTGCCTGTTTCCTGATAACTGTTGTGTGCAACTTGCTTTTCTTCTTGTTTCTGGTTTCTTAGTAAACATTCTTGGTGCTTTGTCAGAGGGACTGATCTCCGTTGATGATACTGTGCCATTGATCACACACACACACACACACACACACACACACACACACACACACACAGCTTTCTAAAAAGATTGGTGTCTTGTCCTAAAGAGCTTATTATTGCAGGAGAGACAAGGGTAATGGAAGGGATGAATGCATGCATGGGGAAAAAAAAAGATTTTTTGCATGCTCAAAGGGG
Organism: Lacerta agilis; assembly: GCF_009819535.1. Classification (NCBI taxonomy): domain Eukaryota; kingdom Metazoa; phylum Chordata; class Lepidosauria; order Squamata; family Lacertidae; genus Lacerta; species Lacerta agilis. The sequence continues at coordinate 64,225,889 of NC_046320.1, forward strand.
ATGTGAGCTAAGGTTATAAGCATAAGACCTCACAGAAAAGATGGGATTAGCCCAGTGTGTAAACTGACCATACTGAAAAATGCTTCTTAGCATTTTAATTTCACAGTGGATCTGGTGGCTTCCTCCTAACAAGATATCTTGCTCTAAATGCATTTAGGGCTCTGGTTTGGACTGAAGGAGTGGTGCTGAGAAAACTCGCAGCTTAGTGCTGAATTGGAACAAATGCTGGATAGCTCCGTTGGTTAGAGCACTGTGCTGATGATGCCAAGGTCTCACAGGTTTGATCCCCATTCAGGACAGGTGCATATTCCTGCATTGCAGGGGGTTGAAATAGATGACCCCCAGGGTCCCTTCCAACTCTGATTCTATGAAATGGCAGCCATGCTTTCTGCAGATTGCTGTTTGTTCCAATTTATCACTAAAGAGTGGGTTTTATAGGGGGATAATGGTGGAGCAAAGGCAAAACCGCTTGGATCTGTGCTTTCTAGGAATGGGGCAAGCCAAAGTGTGGACAAGTCCTGTCTATTCCTATCTGGCTTAGCTGTTGCTGCTTCCTTGGTCCTGCATTCTCATCTCCATTTTCCCGGGGACTGCATGCAGACTCGTGCATTGGTAGCTCACTCAAGAGGGGCTGGCTGAAGAATCTGAACACAAATGGTAGCTGCCATGGCGATCACTCCCTTAGCATTAGCAGGGACAGAGGCTTGTTTTTAGAGATAGCTGGACAAAAGAGGATTGAACCCCTGGAGGCCTTTGCCCACCTAGCCTGGGACACCTCGGACTGACTCCAGCTGCAAAATCTGAGGCTGCTGAACCGACTGGGGGGCTGGGGCATTTTTTAGTGGGGGGTTTTGGGGGGTGAGGTTGTTGCTGGTTTTTGATGTTAATTTTTTGTATCTTAACTTTAGATCTTATGTTGGTAGTTTGAGCCCACCCAGCTGTGGGAGGGATTCCTGCACTGCAGAGGGTTGGAACAGAAGGTTTGCCATATGTCTGGAATTTCCAGGACATAGCCAGGATTCGGTAGTCAGAAACAGCGTCAGGGCGGAAATCGCAGAAATCTCCGGGAAAACCCACACATTTGGCAACCCATGTCGGAAGTGTAGTGAATTTTAGTGAATTCCATTTAAAAACAGCTCAAAAACTACTACCGTACTTCTTCTTTTGAGATAAAACTCAACAACTTTGTGTCCGAATTTTCACTTTTTGAAATATGGCAACCCAATAATAGAGGAGCCTGGGGGGTCCCTTCCAACTCAACATTTCTATGGTTCTATGTGGAAAGTGTTTAATTTTGTTGTGTATTTTGAAGTTTTATTTATTGTTTATGACTACTGTAATTATGTCCCCCCCCTCCCCCCAGGTTGTAAGCCGCCTTCCTCATGGCTTTAACTATGGAAAGGTGGCATACAAATAAAATGATGCATTTATGAGGCGTGTCCTTAAGTTCTGACAGTGGTTGGCTGGCTGGAGGAGAGAGAAGGGTGTGTACTACGGCACTGTGCAAATTATGATGGTGGCTCCACCCACCTCGGCCTCTGCCCCCACCCACCACTTGCATGTGGCCCCTGGACAGTTACCAAGAAGTAAATGTGGCCCTCAAGTTCAAAGAGGTTCCTATTTATTGTCTATCTATTTATTGCTGGTTTGCTTCCTTTTGTCATGTCTTGTAGCAACTGGGAACTCTGCTCCTCCATAATCCATACTTTCAGTTTGGTTTTCTTGGTTTAATTTCCACTCCCCTTTCTCCAGGGCCATCTTACCCATAGGCCAGGCTGAGAATCCAGGGCCCGAGATCTGAGTCTGGGGAAGAGCCCGCCTGTTGGTCGGAGCGCCATGGCGGGCTCTTCCGCTGCGGGCGGCTCTGCACCGCGAGTTCGGGGCGACCGAGCCAGTGGGACGCTGAGGCAGCCAGCCGGCTCCGCCCTCCTGCACACCTGGGACTGGGCAACTGAGGGGTGGGGTGGGGTGCCGGGTGGATCTTTGCACCCCAGTGCTACATACGCTTAAGACAGCCATGGCTTTCTCTCCTGAATCTCATGTAAGTCTTTCCCCTCCTGCTGCAGAGACTGGTTGTTACTTATCTGGACCTTCAGCATGGAGAGACGCTTAAGATGAAGGGGAAGATCTTGCCCGATTGCAAAGAGTAAGTTGAGAAGGAGGGGAAAGGGTCTCCAAGCAATATTGGGACTTGTGGTGCTTTTGCTCCAGCTGTGGTGGGCTGAGGAGCCAAGTGGGGCCCTCCACACCTCTGACATATGGCCCTCAGAAGGCTGCCCAGAAGACAACACAGCCCTACCTTTCTAGGTTGTTGTGACTTATTGAAGCGGGAATGTGGGGCTGGGACATTGGCATGAGTTATGTATCGTAAGTGTCATGGGGAAGTATGATTTAGGCTCCATCATTTCACCTCATCTGCCAGGCTTCAGGGAGTCCGATCCCTCCCCCGGTAGCAGCCAGTAAGCAGACAAACAAGAGGAAATCTTACCAAGTAATTTATTCCATAGATCACAGAGAGAGACAAAGGAATGCAGCCTCCCTGAAATAATGGCGTTGCTCCAAATAAAGTCCAACTCCGTCTATCCCTCCTATTCTACGTCATCCTTATAATGGCTAATCTGAGCTTTCTGCCTCTGAGCCTTAATGCTCCCCTGGTCCTGGGAGCGGGGGCAGGGGCAGGGATCAGGAATGCTTTCTAAAGACATTGAGTCTGTTAGTTGTCTCTCCCCTGGCGTTTCTTCTTCCTGCTGTCCCTCTCTCAATATTTTCCAGCTTCTCCCCTCCTGAGCCTCTGAAGAGTGCAAGCCACTATTCTAGATCTATACAGTCCTCTTGTTCTTGGGTAGGTTCAGGAGAAGGGGGGGTGGCCCCCACCATTCCTCCTCAGTCCAGCCCCTGACATCATCAGTCTACCTGTATCTCAAGACATATAATTGCTGCACAATACTCTGCAACAATGAGTGCTCTAACCTGGTTTTTCATTTTTTTAAAAAAAACAACGAAGTGTTTTCATGGAGCCCAAATTACATGGAAGATATTCCAGCTAGCATGTGTCTATGCCTAATATAGGGAGCTGCGTAGCAGTTGCTGCTTCTATGAAAATCCATTAGCTACTCACACAAGTGTTTCTTCTGAACATAGGTGTGTCAATTGGATCTTATAATATGGTTTATCTCTGTAGATCGCATAGCGTAAGTATAAAGGTTGTCATAACTTAAATATGACATGAGATTCTCTCTCTCTCTCTCTTTACATAACTTTTATTAAATTTTGTTTTACAATTTTAAATACTCATTTTAACATCCTTAAAATATCAGCGACTTCCCTTCTTTTTCCGTGGTTTATTTTACATATCATAAATCCCTGCATATTTTACAAAAACTAAACCATTCACTATTCCATTATTTCAGCCATCAAAACTTATTTGCATTTATTGAATTTATCTTAATGCTGCCAACGTTTTCAGGGGTACACATTCCCCACCATATATTCAATAAACGTTTTCCAGTCTTCTCTAGACGTATGTTCTTCTTGTTCTCTTATTCTATACGTTAAGTCTGCGAGCTGCACATATTCTGCCAGCTTAAGTTGCCATTCTTCTTTAGTTTGGACCTCGGTCGTTTTCCATTTTTAAATATGACACGAGATTCTCCGCCACAAACCTGGCTAGACATTGGTACAAGCCTCATATCAGCCTCACCTCAAAACGTGTCCTGAAGGTATTCAGGAGAGCATCATGAGTTCCTCACACCTTGCATAAAGGTCAGTGCATGTACATTGAGTTGCCAAGTAGAGTCTATTCCAGGCATAGGGAAACTCCGCCCTCCAGATGTTTTGGGACTGCAACTCCCGTGATCCCTAGCTAACAGGCAGGGGCGTAGCAAGGGGGGCGGGGGCCCCCAGGCAGCACCCCTGCTGGGGGTGACACTTCAGGCGGTGGCCCCACCCCCTGGGCTCATTTTTTAAAATTATTTAGGCTATTTTCGGCACTGCCGCGGTGAAGCCGCAGGGGCGGCCAGCGAGGAGGGGTGTCACCCCCCCTCGCTGGCCGTCCCTGCGGCTCCACCCCGGCAGCGCCGAAAATAGTCCCCCGCTTCCAGCGGCGGAGCTCGGCATGGAGGCAAGGGGCGGGCCATCGAGGTGGGGTGACACCTCTCCTTGCTGGCCCGTCCCTCTCCCTGCCCCGACTTGCGCTGTGCCAAGGGAGCCCGGGCGGCAGATTCGGGAGTCTTTGCAGCCCGCAGACACTCCTGAATCCGCCGCCCGGCACCCCTTCGTGCCGCGGCTGCTCGCGCAGGCATGAGCAGCCGCGGCACGAAGGGGTGCCGCCGCCAGGTGGCGGCTTAGGGAGTTTCCCGAAGCTGCCGCCCGGCACCCCCGGGGGTGGGGCGTCGCGTCGCATGCGTCATGACGCATGCACGCACAGTGATGCCCTGCCCCCAGGGGTGCCTCTTGGCTTCCCGCCCCAGGCAGCCAAGGGGCTAAAAACGCCCCTGCTAACAGGACCAGTGGTCTGGGATGTTGGGATTTGTAGTCTGAAAACATCTGGAGGGCCGAGTTTGCCTATGCCTGGTCTATTCCAATTCTTGGATGGGGGCCATCAAGAGAATGGGAAGACAGAGAGCAGGCAAAAGGTACACCCAGTGCAGTCAAAGCTCACAAGGGTGAGTTTCATTCCAACATTTAATTTGCAAAATGGTTGAGCTGGGCAGGAACTCTGGGGGAAAGACAACAAGAGCTACTGGAATTGCTCATCTCAAGCACCCCTCCACTCCCCACTAAGATGTATTAGCAAGAAATATTATAAATACACCAAGCTCAGAACAGTTGGTGGGCTCTCCTAGGTCCCAAGGAATTGGCAAACACCTTAAGGACAGATCTATTCTCTCTCTCTCCCCGCCCCCCATCTCTCTACCTTAATTTCTTAACTTGCTATTAGTGTGGGTTCTCTGGCAAAATTGCCAGGCCCATGTTCTATAGGCTTTGAAAATAGTTAGGGGTTCTGTCCCTCTCCAGCTCAAGGTGTGTACGCATGGTAGAATTTGCTGCCCGCTTAAATTGTAATTTTACCGTCTGAAACGGCATGCATGGATTCTGTCATTTTCACTTTGTGTAAATAAACTAAGCTTTCTTCGTTGGTTCCCCTCTCAACAAACCTAAGGGTAAAGCTATTGGACTGTCTCTCTAAAAATTACTGGGTGACCTGTCTGGCATTTCAGGGGTCTTTAGGATTGCCAGCCCAGAATAAAACAACGCTATTGGATGTCAGGGGTTTTATTTAGACAGGAATAGAGGCAAACACATATTCGTAAACGGACACCAAAAGATCCCAAAGCTCTTGTTGGGGTGTGTGTGTGGGGGGGGGGGCGGACACATGTGAGTGCTGGACATGCATGTGAATTCAGACACATACAGCAACAGTTCTGTCTGCCATCCTCTCCAAGATTTGCTGTGGATCTAGGCCAAGACAGCGACCATATCGCCCTTCACTTCAACCCGCGTTTTGACTGCAAGGGGGATGTGAACACCATTGTGTGCAATTCTAAGGAGAATGGGGAATGGGGAGAAGAGCAGAGAGAAACCAACTTCCCTTTTGAGCAGGACGGCAATGTTGAGGTGAGGGCTTAGCAGTGCATACCAAATGCATTTACTGAAGGTGTGCAGGAAAATGCATAGATCGGTGATGTTCAGCTTATTTTTTAGTTGCTGTTTCGTTGTTAGTGTTTTGTAGACTGTGATTGTTTCATTGGTGATTATTTGACTGATGATTTGTTAATTATTTTATATGATCAATGCTGTGTTTGTGATGTTCTATTGTACCTCGGGTTACAGACGCTTCAGGTTACAGACTCTGCTAACCCAGAAATAGTACCTCGGGTTAAGAACTTTGCCTCAGGATGAGAACAGAAATTGGGCAGTGGCAGTGGGAGGCCCCCTTAGCTAAAGTAGTACCTCAGGTTAAGAACAGTTTCAGGTTAAGAACGTACCTCCAGAACGAATTAAGTTCTTAACCCGAGGTACCACTGTACATTTATATGCCACCTTTTACTCCAAAGAGATCAAGGTGGTGTAAATGGTTTTCCTCCTCCATTTCATCTTCACAACAACCCTGTGAGGTAGGGTTAGGCTAGGCTTCCTCAACCTCGGCCCTCCACATGTTTTTGGCCTACAACTCCCATGATCCCTAGCTAGCAGGACCAGTGGTCAGGGATGATGGGAATTGTAGTCTCAAAACATCTGGAGGGCTGAGGTTGAGGAAGCCTGGGCTAGGCTAAGAGATGGTGACAGGCCCAAGGTCACCCAGTGAGTTTCATGGCTGAGTGAGGATGTTGTAGAGCTGTAACACTGTCCACAAGGCATATCTTCACTTCCTTTTCAGATACAGTGGTATCTCGGGTTACAGATGCTTCAGGTTACATACTCCGCTAACCCAGAAATAACGCTTCAGGTTAAGAACTTTGCTTCAGGATAAGAACAGAAATCGTGGTCTGGCGGTGCAGTGGCAGCGGGAGGCCCCATTAGCTAAAGTGGTGCCTTAGGTTAAGAGCAGTTTCAGGTTAAGAACGGACCTCCAAAACGAATTAAGTTCTTAACCTGAGGTACCACTTATTTTATTATGTCATTGCTATTTATCGTTTGTGAGCCACTTTGAGATTCATTTGAATGAAAAGCAGCATAGAAATAAACCTGCTCATTTACTTCAATGGAGCCAAGTGGAACAGGCAGGCAGGTGGCTTTCCTGGGATTCCTGGCTCAATAATAATAATAATAATAATAATAATAATAATAATAATAATTCATTATTTATACCCTGCCCATCTGGCTGGCCACTCTGGGCGGCTCCCAACAGAATATTAAAAACACAATAAAACACCCAACATTGAAAACTTCCCTAATCATGTAGGGAGGCATTATGTTGAGGTGATGAAGATGCCAATAGACACTCTCTGGACAGCCACTCGCACTGTCTACATAACGGCTGCTATTCCCCTTTGGGGCATGTTAAAAAAAAGAAAGAAGAAAAGAAAGAAGGCGGCGTCTCCCACACTGGTCATGATTCTTTCTTTTGCTTCTTGCAGCTTTCGTTCACCTTTCTTCCCGATGAGATCAAGGTGCTTGTGGCAGAGGGCCATGAAATCTCCATCCTCAACCGGCTGGGCCTGAAGACCATCGATTACCTTGCGGTGAAAGGAGACTTCAAGCTCCAAGTCCTCAAATTTCCCTAAACTAGACCTCCTTCCCCGTCGCCTTGTTACATGGCTGAACAAAACTCAGCTGTGTTCTTCCAAAAAAAAAAAAAAAAGTAGGCCGCTTAACATGGTTCTATTTTATAACTTGGATGGGGAAACCTTTTTACCCAGAGTTGCATTTCCTCCTGGGCGACCTCCCAGCACATCGAAGAACACCTTCATGGTAAAAGATGAATAAATTTTGGGACAGTCAACTGTGTAAGATATCCCATTCTTCCACTCGCAGATGGTTGGAGTGTTGTAAGATAGTAAAATCCTGGCTGGGGCTGAAGGCAGTTGCAGACCAAAATATTTGGAGAGCACCACTTTGGTAACAGCTGGTCTAGGGTGGACTTCAGGACAGAGCAGAGTCACCTTAAGGTGCTGGCTCTAGGTGAGGCTGGGAAGTGAGAGGCACAAAGCCTTAGAGAGCAGCTGCCTGTCATTGCGACATTACTAAGCTAGATGGTCTCTGTGTAAGGCAAAATTTCCTATATGTGAACACAAAAGCTGAGGGCTCTCATCACTTTGGGGTGGGCGGGGGTGCGGAGCAACTGTGAGAGTTGCAGTCTTCCCAACCAGTCCCCCGCTTCATCCATGGAAACAGTAAAATGAGGTTTCCTTGGACTCAAAAGGTTTTTGAACACTTGTGCTTGTTTGAGTGATGAGCCAGAAGCAAGAGGAATGCAGCTGCTCCACCCTTCTTGGTTTTCACAAATCCTGATCAGTGGAAACAGCTGGGAACGTTCTCTCTCTGGCCAAGGAATCTAAAAGCAGCAGATGACCAGAGTAGGAACAGGAAACAGTTTCCCACTTTTATTTATCTGCAGAGTTGCAATAGCTGTGCACTGGCTATGCAGCACAAGCATTACTTTCCTTTTAAAATTCAGGTAGGTAGCTGTGCTGGTCTGATGCAGTTGAAATAAATAAAAAAATTGTCCAGTAGCACCTTAGAGACCAACTAAGTTTGTTCTGGGTATAAGCTTTTGTGTGCATGCACACTTCTAAAGAAGGGATGCGGGTGGCGCTGTGGTCTAAACCACAGAGGTTAGGGCTTGCCGATCAGAAGGTCGGCAGATCGAATCTCCACGATGGGGTGAGCTCCCGTTGCTCAGTCCCAGCTCCTGCCAACCTAACAGTTTGAAAGCACACCAAAAAGTAAAAGTAAATAGGTACCACTCCGACGGGAAGGTAAACGGCATTTCTGTGCGCTGCTCGTTTCGGTGATCCGTTGCGCCAGAAGCGGCTCAGTCATGCTGGCCACATGACCCAGAAAAACTGTCTGAGGACAAATGCCGGCTCCCTCGGCCTGTAAAGCAAGATGAGTGCCGCAACCCCAGAGTCGTCTGCGACTGGACTTAACGGTCAGGGGTCCTTTACCTTTTTAGTTACCTGGGAACTCTTTGTACCTTACCGTGGGTGAAAAAATGCATGGCGCAATCTCCCCCTACTGGATTTTACTAGCCCTGATGGAGGGCATGTAATAGGGTCAGGTGTCCTAGAAACATCTAGCTTAGAGCACTTACTGATAACCCAAATCCTGCAAAATTAACCCACATCCTTTCTGCAGCAGTGATTCTTTGCCACATTACACTCTACATTTTGTTGTTCAGTCGTTCAGTCGTGTCCGACTCTTCGTGACCCCATGGACCAGAGCACGCCAGGCACGCCTATCCTTCACTGCCTCTCGCAGTTTGGCCAAACTCATGTTAGTAGCTTCAAGAACACACTCTACATAATTCCTCCTATACTAACTTGCCAATTTTTTCCTTCTCTATATTGATGTACTAATTGGCTTTTGAGAACTCAGGTTCCTGCTCTGTACAGTCGCTGGTATTGCTAAAGAAACATTTCAGTTGGCTGAGTGCAGGGAGAACGTTTGCTTCTCTCCATGGAAGTTTTGAGTCTCACAGGTGGGAGAAAGAAAGCCACCACCCATTTCTGGCACCCTCTTTCTCCTCCCTGCCTGTTTTACAAGCACAAACAACCAGAATCCCAGCACCAAACAGCTAAGCGCTATCTTGAAATGCTTCATCCATTTATATCATGTAAGAGCTTGTCAGTGGACTTTAGCAGTATCAGCCGCAGTGACGGTTGCAAGCTTGCATTTGTTACTCATGCAGGTGTGCCTTGGGAAACCTACCTACTCAAGGCAATCTGCATATCCATCCACAGACAGGTGGGTCTTCTTCTAACCCTTGTAGCATGGGAAAGGGTTCCTGTTCTTCCAGAGGTAGGAAATGGCTCTGTGCCATTTCACCTTGCTGTGGGGGGTCATAGGGTTGCTTTGAGACACTTGTGTACAGTTGTCTAGTGACCAGAGGATCTTGGGTGCATCTACAGGTGTGCATGTTTGCTATGGAGACATGCCAGTGCACCTGCAGCCTTTTGTCTGCTGTGCGGTGCTATCCCATGAGATCATTAGGACTGCCTTTGGTGGAAACAACCTGAGACAGGCCTGCAAGAATCCTGGGTAACTTTCTGATGATGTGAAGAGGAGAAGTTGAGTGGTGGTTTTCATACAGGTTAAATTCTTGGCATCTCCTGGTAGGGTTAGGAAGACTGTCTGAAACCCTGCATTGCTGCTGCTAGTCTATGTAGACCATAGTTACCGGTAACTGAACACACCAAATGTGTGTGTGCGCGCGCACGTGCGCAATGAATGAGAAAGGTTGTTTTCTGCTGCTCCAGAGAAGCGGACACGGGGCAATGGATTCAAACTACATGAAAGAAGATTCCACCTAAACATTAGGAGGAACTTCCTGACAGTAAGAGCTGTTGGACAGTGGGATTTGCTGCCAAGGAGTGTGGTGGAGTCTCCTTCTTTGGAGGTCTTTAAGTGGAGGCTTGACAGCCATCTGTCGGGAATGCTTTGATGGTGTTTCCTGCTTGGCAGGGGGTTGGACTGGATGGCCCTTGTGGTCTCTTCCAACTCTATGATTCTATGATTCTATTCTATGATTCTATGAATGTTTGTTTTATACGGGACATTCCATTAAGCCAGTCAAAGGTTGGGCACAGATGTGACTATTTCAGATTTGGCTACTTCACAAGGAGACAAAGACACCAAGACTCTTGTAAATGCAGGATGAGCTACAACAGAATAGCAGCACACTGCAGAGCTGATCATAGCCCCCATGGGTGCTTTAGCAGAGAGGTGGGGGTGAGGAGCCAGGGTAGAAGTCTGGCAAATGCCTGACCATGCAGACTGCTGACACAGCTAAGGTTTTAGGGATTTGTTATGGATACCAGTCATGACAATGCAAAATACTGGATGGCCACCTGCCATGGATGCTTTGGTTGAGATTCCTGCAAGGGATTGGACTAGAGGACCCTCAGGGCTCCCTTCCAACTCTGCAATTCTATGATTCCATGTTGGGATGGGAGGTAGGGAGAGCAGAAGAAGGGGGTGTTTTTGTTGAGTATGTGGGATGGGTTTACAGGCAGAAATGGATCAAGTCAGGTTGCGGTTGGAGCAACTGGAAGTTTGGCTACCAATGCATCACCATGTGGTCTTTCAGTAAAGAGGAAAAATAGAGAAGAAGGATTTGCTTCCAAAGGCACATCCAGACGACCTGCTTATTGAGAATTCATCCTGATTTTGTTTGCAAGGAGTTCAGATTATGTTGGCTACTTAATGAGCATAAATCCTGATTTGGTTGCAGGTAGGTTTGATGATGCTGTGTCAAAGAAAGCATTATCCAACACTTTCCAGTCCATTTTTCTTTCACCTTCCTTATCGCTAAAGTCCTCTCTTTCGGGGAAGCAGGTTTGTTGGGTGGGACCTCCCAATAAACTACAATTGTGCAACCTGAATTTGCCCATGTGCGATTGAATCCCACCCTCAAATAGCAACACTCTTGATAAAGGCCAGCGGAGCTTAGCCAGAAAGGAAACGAAAGGATCAGAAGTCACACTCGAGGCAGGAAGAAACAATTGCACAGTGAACTATTAACCTTTAATTGTTTCCAAGTACACATCACCATCCTCTTTACCAATGTTGATCGTTCATAAAATTAAAAAACAACAACCCAGAGAATCATGACAATCTTCAGATGAGGCAGTGCAAAAAACAAAACAAACCCTTTTATTTAACCAACCAACCACCCACGCACTGCAGGAACAAAGGGGTGCTATGCAGGGCCGGCCAACCCATGAGGCAAGGTGACGCGACTGCCTCAGGTGGCAGAATCAACAGGGACAGCAGAACCCAATGTAGGTCTTCATTCCCCCTTGTTCTTGATGTAGATCTTCACTTGACCCGACTTCCCTGGCAGGGAAGAGGGGTGCCATTTTGTGGTTCACCTCAGATGCCAAAATGTCTTGACCCGGCCCTGGCATCTTGTCCACACACGCACACAACCGGAGCCCCCTTGCCTGCCACAAAACAGACAGGTTTTTAAGGCCACCAAAACCACATTATTGTCAATAACCAGTCTTGCCCATTTGCTTGAGGGTATGCAAGAATAATTTCTAGGCCACCAGCTTGGGAAGCTTATATAAATTTGATGAGTTAGTGGGCTTTCTCTTTATGCTCTCTGTATGCCACAAAACCCCAACAGAGGGCCGTGTAGGCAAGTGGGCTAGTAGGACATTTTTAAGGGGCTAGTAGTGATTATGGACATATTGGAGAGTATTCAATGCAATGCTGCCTTAAAGTCATTTAGTGGTATAGCGCTCCATTGGAGAAAAGTTTTGCACCAGTGAAGCATTGTTGGGCAAGAGAATGCATAAGCTAGTTGCTGGTAACTTTTGTTGCATAATAGGTGGAGCAGCCTGTTGCACGAAGGGTTTCTGCTAAAGCGACTTTTGCTTTGGATCCCGCAGTTGCGTAACATTAAAGCTTACCCATCTGCTAGCACAAGATCCCTTGCATTAGCAGACAGAGAATATTGGATGCAGCCCATTGGCAAAGCTGATGCGAGTCTGCCCTGGGATCTTGGTCCTCACTCAGGTGACATTGTGAATATTCAAACGGCACACCAGCCTTCCTCACTCAGCACTCAAGACCGCATCACCAAAGGAGGCTGCTTGTGGTGGGAGGTACCCCAAGAAATACAAGGTAGTTCTGTACTATCCCATGTTGGACTGTGCTCTTTGGACCAGCCGCAAGCCCAGTTGGCCTACTGAATCCAGAAATGCCCTATGACAACCAGCTTAGCGCTTAACCAGAAATGGGCTCTCCATCTTTCAGTGATAGAGACACCATTATTCCACCTCCTGTAACTTATTGGCTTTGTACAGCTTGCCAGCTTTAAAACACAGCCAAGCAATTCGTTTTCTCAATTTGGATCAAAACTGGTTTGGGGAAAACGTCTCAAAACACAGTATTTCATGGATGACAGGATAGAAACAGGATAGTTTTGGATTGTATACACCGCTTCCCAAACCAGTGGGGGAAACTCACAGGATGCAGTGTAAACAGGAGCCTTACAACACAGCCTAAGGAGATACTAGGACCAAGACTTTTCCACAGATCATGTAAGCAAGGATGCCAAGATCCCTCCTGCTCTAAGGTAGGCTTAGCCAAGGTGGTGCCCTTCAGACAATATTTGACTACAATTCCCATCAGCACAAGCCAGTAAAGGCCTAAGGTCATGGATGATGGGAGTTGTCGGCCTGCAACTTCTGGAGGGCACCATGTTGGCTACCCCTGTTCTACTGGTCCAAAATCCTCCCAGAGCTTCACTGATGTCATTAAGCACAATTATACTGAAACCAAGAAACATCCTAGCCAGAGCAACAGGGCAATTGATCAAAAACATAGAGTATTACAAGTTATGCCTTGAGTCTAAAATAAATAAATAAAAAGCACCTACACTACAAAATTGTTCTGATCCCGAATCTTAGAACTGCAGCGGAGCCTAAATTGTGAAGGGTTGAGATTCTGCACAGCGCTCAATAGGATACTATGGATCTGAGGCCGAGTTGCTGCTAAAAGACGCATTTTAGACTTTTGTGCTTGCTTCTCTAAAAAGAGCAAAAGGGAAAGTACTCCACACGGTTTCTTTGGAACAAACTTTTATCTGATAAAGGATCGGAGCCAGAGAAGCTGCTTGGAGCCAATCAACATCCAGATAGCAGAACGCGGAGGACAAACCCCCCCATTGAATGGAGATGAACCAAATACCTCCTTGATTGTTGGAAGAAAAGCTTTTCACACAGGCAAAACAAAATCACCACTGTAAGAGATTCGGCTTCGCGGTTAGGCTAGGGAGCTTTCCCACGGGCAGCATATGCTCTGAGCCAGCGTACGCACATGGTAAGCATTCGGTAGACTTGCCCTTCTGCAGGGCAACATATAAAACCTGGAAAACATCTGGAAGTGATGCATCTTGCAGGGCAAATAAAGGCAGGGCAAATCTTGCCCTAGGCGGAGATGATGGTATTCCTCTCTCCCCACCATTCCACATACAGAAGCCAACCAGAGTGGCAGCAGACTCTTGCTTCAACACTAGCGATGAGACAACTTCCTCCGCTGCACCTGAGGCAGCGTGCCAGATCATGTGAACTAAGGACAAGCAGGGTGGCATATAAGCAGCTGTGTCCTCCAACAGAAGGGAACAGCTAGAAGGTTGCCATAGCAGCTTCACAGCATCCCACCTCATTCTGCCTAATGATAGGGCCAGCACTGCATACAGGTAAGTAGAGAAGAGCCAGTCTTGGCTAAAGAAATAGTCCTATCTGTATGATGAGTGCCTGGCTGGTTTAACTCACCATTTTTCAAGCCTTGCCTCATGTTTGTAAGCAAGAGGAGTTAAGAGACCTACTTGCTTGTTAAGAGAGTCACCGTGAAAATGAACAGGCCTTGCATATTAGGAAAAAGCTGCCACAGAAGAGGTTAATGAAGCTTAGTGCAAGGATAAGTGTCCTGCAGCCTTCCAGATGTTGCTGGACAATTAAGCCATCTTGGCTGGGGCTGATGGGTGTTCAGCAACATCTGCAGGGCCACAGGTTCCCCATCCCCGCTTAGTGGAAACCTGTGGAGGGCACAGAAGGGGGTCCATTCCAGGTTGCAGGAGCAGCAACATCAAATCAGAGGTAGCCAAAGTCTGGCCAGCCACATCAAAGGTGACGCAGCTGGTCTATAACCCAAGCTAAGCAACCACACTGGGCTGAACAGCCTTTAGCATACAAGCTGCAGGTGAACAGAGCCCCAACAGAACCTCTGATTTTCAGCCGATTCCATTGGACACCTTCGGCAGTCAGATTGGGCCACTTCAATCAACAATTAAGTAAACCCGTGTGCTTGCTAGGCATGCATTTCTTTTAAACATCACAAAATCCCTTTGTTTGGAAAGAGAAGCCGGCTGTTTGCCTCGCTGGCAATGCTGCAATAGTTAAGGCGAGCTATGAAAATGAAAACCTATAGGAGGAAATGCTCTTAAAAATAGCACTCCTGCTCCTTGTCATTAAACTCTGGGCAGAGCTGTGCATTACAAGTGAAAGGCAGGCTTTGTAACTCTGTTTCCACCATAATGCTCACCACGAGTGGGGTAGCTAGCAAGGGAAAGTTGGCAGGTGGGAGGGGGGCATCTACAGGCTTTCTGCTGCTGACTTGCTCTAATCCTGCCCCATTGCCCACCCACACCTGCCGGCCATGACTTTTAAAACTTTCTTTCCCCCTAAAGAATCCGGGGGTGAGGTGGATCCAGGTGTGTGTGTGTGTCGGCAAATGCACAAAGGGTCAAGCTTCCTCTTTTGCAACCTCCTTGCAAATGCAATAATCAGCATATACATTTCTGCTGGTATCCTATGTAGTTCTACCCCCTCAATGCATCTGGAAGCAGCCAGGTCTTTGCTGAACGCTGGTCACTCAGCATAAACAGGAAGGACACACACACTCAGGTCCAGTCGCAGATAAAAGATATGGAGCAGAGCACATGGAGGCAGCATTCTGTTTCATCAAAATCAGAGGTGATGAACCTCCAAGAGCCAATTGTCACCCTCTAGGCCCATCTGACCCCAAGGATTCTTTCTCAGTCTTCGCCTCTTATCCACTAGGCCAGGGATAGGCAAACTCAGCCCTCCAGATGCTTTGGGACTACAACTCCCATCACCCCTAGCTAACAAGACCAGTGGTCAGGGATGATGGGAATGGTAGTCTCAAAACATCTGGAGGGCCGAGTTTGCCTATGCCTACACTAGGCTAATCCCCTCCATGGCTGTGTCCTCCACAAGGGCTTTCGCCTGGCTGGAAAGTGTCCTTGAACTGGGATTATGGATCATTTGGAAGGTGGGAGAGATGTGTATGTCAGAACCTGACTTTTGCATAGCTGGAGTGTAGCCCACTTTTTGCTCCACCCGTTTCTGCACCTGGACCCTCTCACCACGGCCACCACCCCTTTCAGAATGTGGTCTGAAAAAGGTCTCCCATCCCTGATCTAAACAAAGGGGGAGTGCTTTTAGCAGAGAGAGTTGAAGAGACTGTGGGGTAGGCAGCTATACCTGCACAACAGGTGCGCTTCCCACCAAAGTTTTGGGTAAGGATGGCTTTTGGGGATGGCCAGTTCCAATGGGGTTTAAGCAAAGCACCGCTACATTTAAAAGAAACAACCAAGGCTGAGGATTTCATTTCTGTTTCCGTTTAAAGCAATCTATAAATAAGGACATTCAATTAACCACCCCAAGAAGTCATTCAAATAAGTTTGCAGGCTGCATGCAGTTCCATGCTTTCTCTTGTTACTGTTTTTCTTTAAAAAAAAAAAAATCATCACAGAGCCCAAGAGAGAGTCTCAAGGAGGAAGTATCTCTTTGCTTCAGTTTCACGTTGACTCCTGAGTTGTTTGGTTCACACAAGTGCTTGTTCCAACGGCGGCTGCTTCGCACTGCAGATCTGGAAGACGGGATTTTGCTGTGCAACGCTTTCGTGGAAAGGTCACTTACTGGCAACATTCACTGGGCACTGGAAGAGATAAAAAGCTGCAATCCAGTGACCGCCTCGATGGTACACGGGTGGGGACCCTGCTCACGGACCTGCACTGGATCCCACCATGCAGGGGAGAGAGAGAAAAAGGACAGAGCCATAGCACTCTGACTGGAGGGGGGGGTCCTTGCCCAGGGAAAAGGAGGCTGCACTTTCCATCTGCCTCCTGCTGCAGATGCCAAACTGTACCCACATCCAACGTCTGGGTTGACATTCACCAAGTACATCTTTCTGCATGCAAGCATCCTTGGATCCTGGCCTGTAGCTTTTCCTGCTAGTCCTTTATTTAGATATGGTGTGTGACTATGGGGTTTTTTTTGGGGGGGGGGGGTGAGTGTGTTCCTCTTTTCTTTTCCCATGTTAAGTACAAAAAAATAATAATTAACCATTTCCCCCCTACGTACATGTTGAAGTAGAATCGATAACTGGTTAGCGTATGTACAAAATCTTTACAGAATTCTATCTTGTAGCTTTAAAAAATATAAATATGGATATTGTTCAAGACAGCAGGTCTCTCATTAATATTTTAATTAAGGCTTCATTATTGTATATCCTTCATCATTTTAACGACCGTCAGGTGCTCAGGGGGGGGGGGGCAAGACTCCTTCAGCAGGGACAGCTTGAGTTTATTTATAATTAGCTAATGACCTCCCTCGTAGAACGTGATGCCGGTCACTTCTGCATCTTGCTTGGGCGCAAGAATCCAGTCCCTTCTCAATGTATTCCAAACAGATTTAAATCGCGATCTCCGGGAGAAGACGAAGAAGAAAAAGAAATATTTCCGTGCTGTTCATTTCCTCCCCGCCCCCCGCCACCACGTTAATTAAAAAATAATTAAATCCTCCCTCAATTCTTTCTTTTTTTAAAAAAAAAGTTAAAAGAGGTTTCTGATTAAATAATTCTGAGAAGAAAAGGTTTGACGCAGCCGCGTCTGGAAAGGTCAGAGCGAAGATGCTGGAGCTGGAGGTCGGCTGGTCCCGGAGGCTGTTGGAGGCTCTGCTCCCTTTCTGCTGCTAAGCGCGAAGTCCGTGGGGAGGCTCTCCAGAAGGCACTTGAGCTGTTCCTGCCCTAGCTTGATCTTGTCGTCCAGCTCGCGCTGTTCTATGAGCAGCCCAGATTTCATCTTCACGAAATGCTGGTAGTCTCGGAGCTGCTCCCCCGAGAGGTAATTGCATAGGATGTCCAAGACCACGTGCTCTCGCCGGTCCAGGTTCTCCTTCAGCTCGCGGGCATCTTCGTGCTGGCCAGCCAGCATCTTCCGCTTCTCGTTCAGAGAGCTCTGTCCCACGTGGGGCCGGGAGGGAAGGAAAAGGGAGAGGTTTAGCGCCACAGCTCTTCTGGCTAAAATTCGGCCCCGTCTATTCCCTTCCCCACTTTCGCAGTGCATTCCTAACTACGTCCGCTTAGAAGCAGGTCCTATTAAACTCCGTGGGGCAGATCACACAAATATCTGCAACCTATTCCTTTCATGCTTCCAAGAATAGATGCGGTTCTGGTTCCGGGATGCACAGAATGGACCACACTGAAGACCCATATTGTCCCTCTTCCTTTCTCTAAGCAGACTTCAAAAGTGAAATGGAAATCACTGCCAAGTGAATGGGATTAGGGCTGCAGCCTCAGAGAGAGAGAGAGAGATTCTCCCAAGAATGTGTTGGATCAGGGCAGTCTAATGTGTAGCCCTCAAGGGCTTTTTTGGCCAGTCCTCAGCAACATTTGATTCCCCACAGCTGCAGCCCTCATGCTGCCTTCCCCAACCCAGGTAAGTGAGGTGCCGGGCTTTGGGAAGGAGGTGTGAGAAGAAGAAGAAGAGTTTGGATTTGATATCCCGCTTTTCACTACCCGAAGGAGTCTCAAAGCAGCTAACATTCCCCTTTCCCTTCCTCCCCCACAACAAACACTCTGTGAGGTGAGTGGGGCTGAGAGACTTCAGAGAAGTGTGACTAGACCAAGGTCATCCAGCAGCTGCATGTGGAGGAGCGGAGACGCGAACCCGGTTCACCAGATTACCACTCTTAACCACTACACCACACTGGCTCAGAAAGGGTCCTAGAGTCCTCATACTTCCTGCCCAGAGCCCAGAGCCTCACATAGTCAGCTTTGGGAAGGCAGATAAAGGATTGGGGTGGGGGCTCAAATTTTTTCTTTGCTCCCTCGCTCCGCATAACATGGCGGTGTGTGGACCACAGGTTCTAAGTATTCTTGCAGCTCACTCGGTATGAAAAGTTGGGCTGCCCTGTGTTAGATAAAGCCAGCCTGAGCTGATCCTGTAAAAAAAATTGGCAAATAATAATAATAATAATAATAATAATAATAATAATAGATGCTGCTGTAGGGAAGAGCCACTCGTGCGCAGGCAAGAGTTAACATTTGCACGCTAGTTTTCTGAATCTACCTACCCGTTCTTGATTATCCGCATCCTCACTGAGGCTGCTAAGAACATTCTCCACCCGAGCGAGGCGTCCTGAGAGTGAAAGCAAGAGATTGACCACCTTATCCAGGTCTCCGATGAACATTCTGTATTTTTCAAACTCATTGGGCTTGCATAGACCACTGATTAAAGCTTCGACTTCCTCTCCCAAGGCATTGTTGAGCTTGATGTCTGCCAGCAGGCTCTCCTTGGCTTCTTTCAGGGTCTCCAGCTTGTGGGACAAGCTCTCAATGAGTTCAGCCTGGTAGGACAGAATTGAGCAAAAATCACCCTCTACCGCTATGTCAGGCAGCAGTCAAAAGTTGGTGTGGGGGGAAACTTGTGGCCCTCCAGATAGTCCAATGGACTCCAATTCCCATCAGCCACAGTCAACGAGGTCTAGGATGATGGGAGTTGTAGTCCAGCAACATTTGGAGAGACCCGGACACCCCACACCTGTTTTAAAAGCATGTGTCTGAACATTCCTTATCAATTCCTCCAGCCAATAAAAGTTATGTATACTCCACTGAAAACTATTAATAATAAAAATTTAAAAAGCTATGTATACAAAGAAACTAATCAAGAATAAGGGTCCCATTATGGGTGCTATTGTGATAAACAATTCACAGTTGTTTGGCCTTCTAAGGAACGATGCTGTGTAATGATGTTCTTAGTAGTACAGTACAGGTTTCTTTTGCTAGAGAACTAGAAAGGCAAGTTGGAGAATTTCACCCTGGGGACAGAATCACTTGCCTTTGCGTAAATAAGGGGAAAATGCCTTGCGCCGGGTGTCTTCTTCTGGCACCACGGAGTCACTGCATTAAGAGATCTCTTAAAAATGAAAATAAAAAGTCACCCAGACTCTTTTTGCTACCTAGCACCAACCATAGGTACACACTGAATTGTGGAATTAAGCTGACCAATGGAAGCAGGTTTACTACAAATATCTGACTTGAGCCAGAAATTAAACTATTTCTGTTATCAACAAAAGACCGCACACCTTTTATGTTTTAAAAGGTGGGGACTTGTCAAATTTCAGCTAGGAGCACACCAGCAGAGCATAAACCACTTGGATTTTGTGCATGAACGTAACTGCCATTACAGGTAGGTAGCCGTGTTGGTCTGCCATAGTCAAAACAAAATAAAAAATAAAAAATTCCTTCCAGTAGCACCTTAGAGACCAACTAAGTTTGTTCTTGGCAAGAAAGCTCATACCAAGAAAAAACTTAGTTGGTCTCTAAGGTGCTAGTGGAAGGAATTTTTTATTTTTTATTTTGTTATAACTGCCATTAATTAGCATGATTTTTCTTGTTTAATTTCTTGTTTAATTCTGCTCCTTGCACTGTGCAATCTGGGATTGACAGAGCTCTGGTTATGACCATGGCTGACCTTGGTTCCTTCTGTGCTGAGAGATGCTCAAAACTCACCTTTTTCTCATTGATTGCCGCCTGCTCTTCATCGCCACCTGTTTCCTCTGGCAAGTCCTTGATTTTGTTCAGGAGTTCGGCTTTGGGTACTGATACGTTGTAGTAAGCTGAGCACGAGGCCAGCGTTGAGGCAGAAGCTTCTTTCTCATCTTTCCTAAACCATGGCAGAGAACAGATATGTATGTAGGAGTCTGGGACATACATGGCTGCCATTCTTGTACCGATGAAGAAACACGCATGCACAAACTGCAGAAGGAATTTTGAACTCTGCCCTTGTGCCTTGCTTTGAGATCCCAAACCCATGGCTTCTTTGGTACTTTCCCCACAAGTAAGTGAATTTAATTGGGGATTGCCACCAGATGGCGCAAGTTTAATTATTTTAAAAACTATTCATACTTAATCAACATCTCCACACATATAGCACAAGACTGCCTAAACTGCCCCCTCTCACTAAAAACCACTGAGAGTCTTGGCAGACCACTTAATGGTTTTTCTCCCTGTGCTAGGTGGTGCATGATTTGCAATTTCATTTTTACTGCTCTTTTGGTTCTTACAATGTAATTTTATTGCATTGCAATTCAAATTCAGTAGAACTGCGACCGCAAGTGTTCTTCACCAACATGCCATGGACCACCTGAACGAAGCGCATGGGCTACTGATAGTCTGCATCAAATGCCCAAATGCAGCCCCCTCCAGGCCACACCCCTTCCCAGGCCACGCCTCTCACTGGCCTTCAGGAAAGCAAAAGGTCCAATCAGACTTTAAGGACATATTCCAGCCAGGCAAGAGCAATCCAGGAGATTGTGAAATGGGATTGTTAAAGGCAGTGGCCTGGGAAGAGGTGGTGTGTGGCTGCCCAGGGCATGTGGTGTTGGGAGAGTCCCAGGGGCCAAGCAGAGTGACTTGGAGGACCAAATTTGCCCCCCCCCCCCCCTGACCAGAGGCTCCCCACCCCCTGCATTGGAACCCTTGTGGCTTCATGTTGCTGAGGGGTAAACCATCTTTCGGAGAAACGTATCTGCTATTTCTGAAGCTCTCGTTGCAGGAACTCCGATAAGTTTCTGAGAAATCATAACTGTTCCCTGAACCGAACTCGAGAGCCACTGGGATAAAGAGGTGCTATTCATTCTGCACATTCCTCTCAAGCTGCAGGATGGATCGATTCTTAGATATCGCGTGCTTTCTTTCAAAAGAAAGCCCCTGCAGAGATTATGTGACATCCTACCCTTGCGCCATTAACACAGACAAGCAAAAATCAAGCTGTGTCCTTTTTCAGGGGAGCAGGTAGGAGCCTGGAATAGCTCTTTGGATGCTTTGCAAAAGAAAAAAAACCTTGTGCTGTGTGCACTTGTGTACATTAAACCAGCAGGGATGGCACAGTTGCCAAATGACAACAACAGTAATGTTGCAACACAAGTAAAGCCCCCCCCCCAAAAGAGCCATTCTGCAAAAAGCCTGACAATGGCAACACTGCCAAATTTTATTTATTTATGAACCGTGCAATTCTCCTCTCGGTGTTGTACAAATATAAACAAGAATAATCCAATGGGGAATGGTGTGTTTCGCCTTTGGACTCCTTAGGTCAGGCTTCACCAACTTCTGCTGGGCTCCCGCTTGTGGGATGCTCTCCCCAGCGAGGCTTGCCTGGCGCTTTCACTGTACACCTTTGGGTGCCAGGCGAAAACATTTCTCTTCAACTGGGCCTTGGGCTGATTGACACCCAGTACCATTTTCAATGTGTTGCGGCAGGGGGGGTTATTTGTTGTCGTTTTTATTGTGTGTTTTGTGTTATGCTACCACAGCGGTACCTTGGTTTAAGAACAGCTTAGTTTATGAACAACTTGGATTAAGAACGCTGCAAACCCGGAAGTAGGTGTTTTGGTTTGTGAACTTTGCCTTGGAATAAGAACATGTTCTGCTTCCTGTTGAGTGTGTTCCATTTGTAAATTGAGTCCCCCCGCTGCTAGGGGAAAGCACGCCTTGGTTTAAGAACGCTTTGGTTTAAGAACGGACTTCCGGAACGGATATAAACCAGGGTACCACTGTACTGCTATTACTAATTATGTGCTGGCTGTGGCTGGTGGAGGACACACAACAAGCCTTCTGGCAATTCATAACTCTGGAATCATAGGTGCCATTAATAAAAAGTAACAAAAACACCAATGTTTCGTACAGCCCACTTTCCCCTCGATTCGAGCCATTGATGCAAATGAATATTTGAACTCACGGGAAGCCTGTTTGGGGCAGGCAGCAGCTGCCCTATAGAAGTCCTGATGGGTCAAGGGAACCCTATGATGGTTCCAGACAGAGAACTCCACAATGCAGTCAGCACTGGTCAGCTGATTGGTGCTGACAGCAAGCTTTCCTTGCCAATGCACAACTGGGAATACGCTTTAAGGCTTCTGATCGTTATTTGGCAGCTGCATCTCCACCCACCTGACGTAAGAGTTGACATCAGCTGTGGGCGTGATTTGGGGGAAACATCCCCATTGGGCAAACTGGAGTCCACATGCTGGGTCTCATTTGGCTGGTTGTCTGGAGGTTCCCCACCCCTGCCTTAAGGAATTTTTATCTCTTGTGGTGGGATCCCACACTCAAACAAGCTCAGAATCTCCTTTTGATCCTCTCTGTACTAAGGGGTGTCAGGGAGAGAGAGAGAGAAGGAAGATTTTAACCCCCCAGGGGCGCTCCCAGATGGGCTTGTTTATGGAGCATTCATCCTGGTTTTCTTGCACAAGATTTGCCTGGAGGTTATGCAACATTGCCATCTAGTGGTTTTTACTCCATGCAATTTTCCAGCACTTTTCTTAATGCGGGAAGTCTGACAGAGGCGACAGGAAACTGCGCTGGAAGGTGCAGGATAACAAGCACCAGATGGCGACATCGTATAACCTTGCAATTAATAATAATAATAATAATAATAATAATAATAATAATAATAATAATAATAATGTGCTTGCGGTGAATGTTCAATGCACAGGTAAAGTAGTATAACCTCTGCACAAATTTTGTGCAGACACGTCAGGATGGGTGCCTGATAAGCAGGCAGATGGGAGAGCCCAGCTAGTAAGAAGAAGCTTAAAACATGCCCCATCGTGTAAGTGGAGTGTAAAAAAAATCTGCTCTATGGGGTGCAAAAACCTTAGGAATATGGCACTTACTTGCTATCACTGGGCAGGACAGAGCCACTGCCAGAGCTGTTGGGCCTTTTCTGCATCATTTTCCTCTTCGAGTTCTCTCGAAGCATCCTGGGCCCGCTGGGAAATATCCCTTCCATCAAGTCCATGGTGGTCTTCATCTTGGAGTCGGGATCCAGGATGTCGGCCAGCGACTTGTCCTTGTGGACGATCTCCTTTGCCAAAGCCTCGTCCTTGATGTCCTCCGGGGTCTTCATCTTCCCTGGGTTACTCTCGGGGCTGAGGACACCGTTTTCGGGCTCCCTGCTGGTGATGACAGGCACGAGAGGCTGGCTGGCAAGAGTTTCACCAGGCAGGCCCTGAACGGGCAGAGGCGGCTGTTGTGCTTCCGAGGAAGGCGTGACGCCATTCGCTTTGGGTCCTGAGGTTCCGGCAGGGGGCGGTGAAGCAGCCCGGCTGCTCTTGGCGTTGGCAGTGGAGGCGGCGTTTGGTCCCGTTTCCTCTCTCTCACCAAAGTTCCTGGGAAACCTTTTGAAGTTTCTGCCGATAAGCAGAGGGAAGGGCTACTTTAAACCAGGGGTTCTGAAACTCTGTGCCAACATGCCACTCCCAAGACAAGAACAAGACCATTTGAGCCTCTCGGCCATGTGCAGTAACCATCAAACAAGGCCAGTCATTACATGCACGCGGGTGGCGCTGTGGGTTAAACCACAGAGCCTAGGGCTTGCCAATCATAAGGTCGGCAGTTCGAATCCCCGCAACAGGGTGAGCTCCCGTTGCTCAGTCCCTGCTCCTGCCAACCTAGCAGTTCAAAAGCACATCAAAGTGCAAGTAGATAAATAGGTACTGCTCCAGCGGGAAGGTAAATGGCCAGAAGCTGTACGCCGGCTTCCTCGGCCAATAAAGCGAAATGAACGCTGCAACTCCAGAGTCTTTCGCGACTGGTCCCTTTGCCTTTACTAATATAAATATGCCAACTATCAAAAAAAGAACAGTGGTTCCCAAAGTAGGTGGTACCGTTCCTGGGGGGGGGTGGGATCGACCAGGCGGAGGGTGCTAAGAGGCAAGGGGTCAGCAGTGGGTATAAATGACTATCAGACTTGGAAAAGCTGGCATCACCAGATGAAGTTCATCAATTTTGTTGAATTAGTTAAACTAAATAGATTTAATTTGAACAATGGGGACACTGGGGATGAATTTATGGAACCAAGGGGGAAGTGCATCCTTCCCCCCCCCCCCAAGTTTGGGAACCACTGAAATAAAATTAAATACTGCCTGGATATTAACTGCCATTGAACATCTACTGAGATCAAATATAACCAGAGGTTACATGCCAAAGGTTTCAAAAACTTAAGTGAGCACTGGGCAATTATTATTCAAAGAACAGTTGACCTCAACAGCTGTAAAGCAGAATTTTTGAGAGCAAATACATGGTTAGTTTGGAACAAACACATCAAATAAAAATTGAGGCTCTATGCACCCTTTAAAGTTACTGTTGCTGGAACCCCAAGAAACCAAACATGAAGAATGACTGGTTGGGAAGTAAGAGTAAGGAGGGGCGTGCAAGAAGCGCCTTACCTGGGTGCAGATCCCTCCTCTCCAGGGCTGGCAGCGTTCCCGACTGCTGGCTCGTTCTCTTCCAGCATGCCGGCAGGAGGAGGAGGGAATTCTTCCATGGAGTTTTCAGCAGCATTGGGGCTCTGAGCGGGGAGTGGAGGCGGAGGGGGCGAAAGCTCATAGGCGGCATCCAAAACACGAGGCTGGAAGAAAACATCGTCATCACCCTCTTCCTGAGGAGACACCTGCAGGCAGGACTCTGAGATGCGGAGGGAGAGCCTGCTTTGGCCAGAAGGAGTCTCTGGCTCAGAAGAGGAGCTGTTCTGAGATGGAAGGCTTTGCCACCTCTGGAAGGCCTTCTGCCCAGATGTCTGAAAAGGCATGGCACTTCTGGAGGAGCCGTCATCTTTGATCCGTTTAATTGTAGGCTGGAGGTGCCTTAGAGGCAGCGTTGACTTCCATCTCCAGGTAATTTCTTCCGCTGGCTCTTTAGGTGGGCAGTTGGAACTTTCCGGAACCTGGCCCTCAACAATGTCATCCCTCTCAGGTCTGGGGTGCCATCTTGTTACTAGGTTTTCACCGGCAACCTGGAAATCTGAGGGAGCTGGCATGGGGTTAGCACCGTTAGATGGCGACCAGGCAAATCTGGAAGGGGTAATGAGCCGGGCGCCCGGCTTAGGTTCAAGAAAATGACCCTTCATATCTGCTGAAGGTGAGGCAAATGCTGATGTCCTGCTGAGGTGCCTGAGGAGATCTGGAGCTTTCTGTCTCTCATTCGGTATGAACGAGCTGCTGACACTCTCATTGCTATGGCAAGTGTGGGGACGATATTGTGTGAACGCCGATTTCTCCTTTTGACTTCTTTCTTTGCTGCCAAATGATCTAGGAAAGGGTATAAAACTAGTGAGTTTTTTTTAAAAAAGGCAATCAATCAAGTTGGTGCATCAATTTTATATCAATGCGGGCTCCAGGCTTTTGCAATAAAAAATAATAATACCCCAAATTCAAATGCTGAAAAAATTCATCAATGAAAATAAAACCTGCACAAATGGAGAACCTTTGCATGCACCCAATATTCTCATTATACTGCAATTATCTGTGTTCTTGCTGAACGTGTTGTTTCTTTTATCAAGAACTCAGGCAGTGGAGGAGGCAGACTGAAAACATGCTGTGTGGGAGGGGAAGGTTTGGGTGCATGAAGCAAAAGTAGGAGTCTTCTGTGCCAAGAACAACACATAGTCCGCTTCTGATCTCTGAGCCTCTACCCTATGGTCCTTATGCTTACAAGCAATTTTCTCCCCAATGTCAAGGACTGGAAGCTTGCTTTTTAAAATAAATAAATAAATGTGTGTACACCTCACAGTCTCCATATGGCACCATGATTGCTATCTGATATTCATTCCTATTGCATATTTTTATCCCTTCTTTTTTCAGATAATAACACCTGTTTGTCTTTCTCTTGAAGTAGTTTGTTTTGCTTTAGCCCAGGCACCCCCAAACTGTGGCCCTCCAGATGTTTTGGCCTACAACTCCCATGATCCCTAGCTAACAGGACCAGTGGTCAGGGATGATGGGAAGTGTAGTCCAAAACATCAGGAGGGCCGGACTTTGGGGGTGCCTGCTTGAGCCTAACATCCACTGTCTCTCTTTCTTCCAGTTGTCGCTCCCTGAGAAGATATTTCAACTTATACCATAACTAATCAGTTTTATGAAAAGCCAGTTATGGAGACTTTATCAAAGGCTTCCTGGAAGCCCACAAACCTTCACTTCCTTATGGATGGTGAAGAATTCTCTCTGGCTTATTGATACCGTCAGAATTCTGGCAGATCCTTGAGCTAGGCTTTCTTTTCATGAGGCCCACCTTGACTCATCTTCAATAATGCCCAGTGCTCATTTGCATACTTTAGCTCAGGCACCCCCAAACTTCGGCCCTCCAGATGTTTTGGCCTACAACTCCCATGATCCCTAGCTAACAGGACCAGTGGTCAGGGATGATGGGAATTGTAGTCCAAAACATCTGGATGGCCGCAGTTTGGGGATGCCTGCTTTAGCTAGTCTGCTGTGAACTGTTGCTTTTCCAACTCAACCAGTTCCCTTCTTTGGAGAGGGGGTGGGGGAGAGAACTGTAAAACAATTCCTGAACACAAAAAAGCTTCCCACCAGAGGAATGCGGTTAATGTAACACATACATTGCTGATGCAGCAACAGCATTCCAAAGACCTTAAGACGGTAATAAGCACTTAGGAATGTCGGCCTTGGCAGCAAGGCATATTACTTAATAGCCCATATCCTGCTCCTGTTGGCTCGTTTCTCTGCAAGTGTCAATCTCGTTACTTAAGAAGCTGCATGCAGAAGCCAACTCATAAAAAGAGTCTCGAAATGCTGATTAATTGGGAAGGATGAGACGACAGCCAGGGTTGCTTTCACGCAAAGACCACTAAAAGCTATTCGAAAACTGTTTGCTACCCTGTTTCTCCTAAAATAAGCCATAGCCATAAAATAAGCCATAGCAGGATTTCTATGCATTTGCAAAATATAAGCTGTTCCCCAAAAATAAGCCATACCCCGAAAATAAGCCATAGTGACGTGGTACATCCCATTAAAACAGCCTGGGGAGGCGTGGCTATGCAGCGTACCGATGCGACACGGTTAAAATAAGACATCCCCTGAAAATAAGCCATACTGTGTTTTGTTGAGCGAAAAAAAATATAAGACGGTGTCTTATTTTAGGAGAAACACGGTAGATTCCCACGGGGCAAATGTCTTGGCTCCCCTGGCTTCATAATACTTTCCTAGAAACTAGGCACCGACGCCAAGGCTGGCTTAGCTGTTGCAATTCCAAGTTAATCACTGTTCTCTAAAACTCTTTGTATTCGAAGCCATACATCAGCGTTTGCAAACCTGGTGCCCTCCAGACTACAGCTCCCATAAGCACTGGGCAGCACAGCCATGCCGGCTGGAGCTGATGGCAGTTTTAGTTCAAAACACCAGGAGGGCACCAGGTTGGCAAAGGCTGCTCCAAGTGATAAGGTGCATCAAAAGAACGCAGAGTCTGAATCAGCTGACTCAGAATACATTGTGAGCTTGCACCTCCTTCACTGTGACCCCTGCGCCTCTCCTGATAATGCGAACATTTTCCGTCAAAGGGTTAAGGCGGGCTGTGTGGTTACGTATCACACCTATGACGCCCGCTCCCAGCGTGGCACATAACCGCATTATGTGTGCTAGCAGCGTGGGTGGGAAGTATGCACACATTATCCAGAGCTGCTTTGGAACAACCATGGAGGCGGCAGCAGTAACCGTGGTTCAAGGTGAAGTTTGCATGGATATTGCGCTATGAGTGGGCACAGAAAACCTAATAATCTTTTGTGTCTGAGCAAGAATGCAGTTCACACCTACAGTTGTGCTCATAGGGAAGACATACCTTTGAATTTGTTTTAAAAGTTTTTGGTTAGTTTCTGTGCCTTTGCCAATCTTTTCAGATATATTCGATTCCCTTACTGCTTCAGAGTACACACTGAAACAGGGTTTTGTTTTTGTTCCAAAGGCAATCGGGATTTTTTTTTTTAAGCCTGCTTCTCTTGATGAAGATGTGTGCAAGCTCCCCCCCCCCCCCTCCCAGCTATATACGGGGCAAGCTCACCTACTACAGGTGAAACTCGAAAAATTAGAATATCGTGGAAAGGTTCATTTCTTTCAGTAATTCAACTTAAAAGGCGAAACTAATATATGAGAGGGCACAAGGAGAAGGGGACGACAGAGGATGAGATGGTTGGACAGTGTTCTTGAAGCTACTAACATGAGTTTGGCCAAACTGCGAGAGGCAGTGAAGGATAGGCGTGCCTGGCGTGCTCTGGTCCATGGGGTCACGAAGAGTCGGACACGACTGAACGACTGAACAACAACAATATATGAGATAAGACTCATAACATGCAAAGCGAGATATGCCAAGCCTTTATTTGTTATAATTGTGGTGATTATGGCGTACGGCTGATGAGAACCCCAAATTAACAATTTCAACTTTGGGGTTTTCATCAGCTGTACACCATAATCATCACAATTATCACAAACAAAGGCTTGACATACCGTATTTTTCGCTCCATAAGACACACTTTTTTCCTCCTAAAAATTAAGGGGAAATATCTGTGCGTCTTATGGAGCGAATGGTGGTCCCTGGAGCCGAATTGCCCAGGGGCCAAAAGCAGATAGGGCTTTTTATTTTACAAAGAGAAATGAGAGTGTTGAAAGGACCCCGCTCAGCAGCTGATCAGCAAGAGATCGGGAGAGAGATAAGAGTCCCGGCTCCCTTTCAGCCCCACCCTCTTGCCCAGGCCTCCATTGTTGAATGTGCTGCAGAGGGAGGTTGTTTGTTTCCCCAGCGACATGTGACTGGCTGATTAGATTATCTGTCTGGAAACTGCAGAAATGGCTCCCTTTCCTTCAGAAGCTGCAGAAATGTGAGTTGAACCCCATAAAAATGGGGCTTTTCCTCTTTGCTTTTCCCCCTTTGCAAAAGGAGCTTTGCTTTTCTCCCTTTGCAAAAAAGCTGCAAAACTTTTAGCAGATCCTCCAAAAAACCCCAAAAACCCAGGGCTTTTCCGTTTGCAAAAAAAGCTACAAAAATTTTAGCTGATCCTCAAAAAAACCAGGGCTTTTCCCTTTGCAAAAAAGCTGCAAAACTTTTAGCTGATCCTCAGAAAAACAGGGCTTTTCCCTTTGCAAAAAAGCTGCAAAACCTTTAGCTGATCCTCAAAAAAACCAGGGCTTTTAGAGGAGGAAAACCAGAAAAATATTTTTTTCCTTGTTTCCTCCTCTAAAAACGAGGTGCGCCCTATGGTCCAGTGCGCCCTATGGAGCGAAAAATACGGTATCTCGCTTTGCATGTCATGAGTCTATCTCATATATTAAACTCTAGTAGCTAATGAAAACAATTGCTTACATAAATGGACTTTTCTACGATATTCTAATTTTTCGAGTTTCACCTGTATTTTTAATGCATTCCCCCCCCAATATAAGGTGATCAGATCCCTTATACTGAACATTCATTCTGCTATTATTAAGACGCTACAAATATCTTACTATTAGTTTCATTGTGTGCTGTGGTTTTTAATGGTGTAGTTTACTCATCCTTACAGAAACTGCTCTGTCGTCATTTGGTAATATGTGCTTCACACACACACACACACACACACACACACAGAATGAGTAAGTACCTACCTGGTGCCAGCAGCTACTACATAGAAAGGATCTTTCACAAAATGGCTGAACTCACTGCTTTCTCCCATCAGGTTGTCCTTAAGGAGAAAGAGAAGGAAAGTTCAAAGCAAACAGAAAACTGAACATTCTGCAGGCAGGCAAAAATACTGCTTTAGAGGTATAGGATGGCAATTAATACGTGCATTTGTTTGTTCAAATATTTATATTCCACCTTCTAACACAATCCATCACGCCACATTCTGTAATTAAATAACCATGGGTGGTGTTTAACTTTCAAGTTTTACTGAATGTTGAGATTCCTGCATTGCAGGGGGTTGGACTAGATGGCTCTCTCGGTGTCCCTTCCAACTCTGCCATTCTATGGTTCTATGGAATATTAGCTGCTGGAAGCCGCAGCAGGGGAGAGTGCTGTCATGCTCAGATGCTGCTTGTGAGCTTTCCACAGGCATCTGGGTGTCCACCCTGAGAACAGGAAGGATGTTGCACCAAACCAGCCTCTGACATCCAAAACATCTGACGTCCAAGACACAAAGAGGCTTGGCTGCCAGTTTAAATCCACCTGCACAATTACATTCTCACTTATTAAGATACAGTGAATAGTTTTTAAATCAGGAAAAACGCAATCCCAGAACAAGACAAAGAGCCTGGGAATTTGCACACAAATATAGACTTAAAAGAGTTGCTAGATGTGAAGGGATGCATGTTTTTGAGATCAAGGAGCTCGCAACTCAATCTATAATTCTCTACTCCAAAGATTGCTGCCCCCCCCCAAACCAAAGTTTGCCTTGCTGTGTTGTTAGATGCAGGGTGGGGTGGGGAGTTTTAAGTGCTTGAATTTATAAGCCGGAGATTTATCCGGCACGCAGGCAGAGACAAGCTAAAAGAGGAGACGCAGAAGAAGATGGAGAATGTGTGGTTGAAGACAGATGGGCCAGCAATTCCGCATAGCTATCAATTTCCTCAGATCTTTAAACAAATTCCTCCAGTGTCACTGCAGTGTAATTTATAGTCCGTCTGCAGGGAACATATCCCTTTTAAAAATATATAGCAAGCCAAAAGCTGAGGCATGTCTGCTGCTGCAACAGATAAAAAGGCTTTGGCAAACCTGAATTACTTTTTAAAAAAAGAAATAGGGAGGGGGGGAGAAGATCTTGTTTTGCTTTAACTGCTACTCTTTCTCTGTCCTCGTCCCCTTCTCTCGTCCCTTTCTCAAAACATGTTTGGGGTTTGAAGCAAAACATTCATATTCAAACTACAGGCTGGCTGCAACTAAAC
Source organism: Lacerta agilis (assembly GCF_009819535.1). Classification (NCBI taxonomy): domain Eukaryota; kingdom Metazoa; phylum Chordata; class Lepidosauria; order Squamata; family Lacertidae; genus Lacerta; species Lacerta agilis. The sequence goes on from NC_046320.1 coordinate 64,257,064, forward strand.
TGACCAGGCCTTAGAGAACCTGTGTGGCCACAGAAGCCTTTATACCCTCCAACTCGACTTAGTGCCTCACTGTTTGGTCGCATCTATACCAAACATCTAGGAACGCGGGTGGCGCTGTGGGTTAAACCACAGAGCCTAGGGCTTGCAGATCAGAAGGTCGGCGGTTCGAATCCCTGCGACAGGGTGAGCTCCCGTTGTTCAGTCCCTGCTCCTGCCCACCTAGCAGTTCGAAAGCATGTCAAAGTGCAAGTAGATAAATAGGTACCGCTCCAGCAGGAAGGTAAACGGCATTTCCGTGCGCTGCTCTGGTTCGCCAGAAGTGGCTTAGTCATGCTGGCCATGTGACCCAGAAGCTGTATGCTGGCTCCCTCAGCCAGTAAAGCGAGATGAGCGGCGCGACCCCAGAGTCGTCTGCGAATGGACCTAACGGTCAGGGGTCCCTTTACCTTTACCTCTTAATCCAGGTCTTTGGGATGAGAACTATAATGCTGTTGCTCGTTGATCTGAGGATGTTTTCTGCTTTGATCATTACGTGCCTATGGTTATTAATTTATTAACTTGTTTTATCGTTGGTTGGGACCGGCTGGATGAAAGATGGGTCAGAGATACCATAAAGTGAATAAATGAGATATTAACATGTAAAGTGGTGTCGCTCTATTCCTATATCTCAATGGTTAAACCCCACATACTTGCAAATTATAGAATCATAGAATTGTAGAGGGGACCCCAAGCAATGCAGGAATCTCATACATGACAGATGGCCACCCAACCTCTGCTTAAGAACCTCCATTTGATTCCATTTATATTCCACATTTTTCTCCCAAGGAGCTCAAGGTGGCATACACGGTTCTCCCTCTCCTCAACTAATCCCCACAACAACCCTGTGAGGTAGGTTAGGCAGAGAGGCAGTGACTGGCCCAAGGTCACCCAGTGAGCTTCACAGCCAAGCGGGGACTTGAACACTGGGTCTCTCAGGTCCTAGTCCGACACTCCAACCACTACACCACCACGGCTCCTTAAAATACCAGCTAGTTCAGCTTCATGCCGGATGTGCTCATAAGGACTGCAGTGGCTTTCGTCATCAACACAGTTCCACAGGGTTAATTTAAAAGAGCCAAAATGCACGATGGACACCAAGGATGTTAGCTAGACAACGTGGCACAGCTAGAACATTTGCTTACAAACCAGGGGAAAACACATGAGAAAGTCGGTGGTCCGCAGCTGCTTAAGCATTTTGCCTCCTTCACTATTTTGCTTTGCTATTTATTCTGTCCTGTTTTGAAAACACAAGCTTGGTAGGTCTGGTGGTGGCCTTACAGACATCCTGATACACCCAGCAAATGAGCACAGAGAAGCCAGCAGGAGAAACAAAACAACAAAAGGCCTCAGACGAAGCATTTCGCAATCTGGCAGGGCTCTTGGGCTTTACAAAGAGAAATCTCAGAGCAAATGGTTTTCCAGATTGCCTTATAAAATACCTGGTGGCAGTGGTGGTAGTAATAAGAGAAATGGTTTTTGTGTATTTTTGTGGTTTATTTCCTCCAGAAACCCAGTTTTTTGTCTCTCTAAAAATCCTCAGCAGGCAGAAGGCTTCTAAAGAGTGCTTTGCACCAGCAGCTGGATGCAGAGCTAAAACTAAAAATGTTTGCCCAAAGCCAATTTAAATTCCATTGTCACCAATAAAACAATATGACAGTCAGTTTGCGGTGTAGGGGGGTATTATAGCATTGGCTTTGAAATGGGGAGACCCAGGGTCAGATTCCCAGGTAGCCATGTGAGGACTAAATGCATGGGAAACATGCAATGTAGCCCTTATGTAAATGGAAGGATAGTGCGAGATGCGGTTCTGAGTCTTCATGAACCCTCAAAGGGAAAAGCAGGATGCATAATAATAATAATAATAATAATAATAATAATAATTTTATTTATACCCCGCCCTTCCCAGCCAAAAAACCGGGCTCAGGGCGGCTGTGAATAATAATATAAAAAACACTATGTTTCAGCAAAAAACACTATGTTTCAGCAAAGGTAGGATATACCACCAGCCAAACATTGCACAACCCACCTTTCCTTCTTTGGTCCCATGTAAATGAATAGAGCTGTGTAATAAGAATGCTTCTTCACAATTGACTCTCATTTAAACAGGGCTTGTGCTGGAAATTTTCAGTGTGGATCAGGCCCATTATGCCCCAGGATCCAGAGCTCCATGCACCCAGGGGCTTCCAGCTCTGTGCGTGGTGCAATGGGTCAGTGCGTCTGGCTGTGAACCAGGCGGTTGGTGGTTTGAGCCCACCCAGGGACAGCTGTGGGCAGGATGCCTGCACTGCAGGGAGGGTTGAACTAGATGGCCCTTGGGGTCCCCTCCAACTCTACAATTCTATGATTCTATGGAGAGGTGGGGAGGGAAACCTCCATGCAAATGTGAAGACTCACAGAATGTATTATGGCTTTTATATCCACCAAATTCCACAGCTCACCAGAACCTTCGCAATAATGGATTGAACCCAACTAAGCTATGCTAATAGTACACCACTGGAATTAATGCCTCCATGGTAGTCACACCCATTAATTTCAATGGGACCACAGTACTTTGAGCAGAACTAACAGTGTCTGTGCTCCAGCATAACCAGGGGTAATGAACAATAGATAGACCAAGGAAGTCCCATATCTTTTACATACCTGGCACATTTTATCCGCTGTGGGAGATGACCTGGATCGGATGTGCACAGCAACTGCCTGGTTTTCTGATCTCTCCAGCAAGTCCTCTGCAGAGGCCGACTTCCCAGGCTTCTTGGTGGGTGCCGACCTCTTCTCCTGAACCTGGTTATTAAGGTGGCATGGCTTGGTGCACACGTCAAGATCTGTCTGGGTGCTTTTGGTGAGCTCTGGGTCAGCTCTGCAATCCTGACGCCGGTCTGCTTTCAGCCAACTGGGAAAGGAGCTGCTGGTCACCTTCCTGCCCTCAGGTCCGCTGGGATCGAAGCAGCCTGTAAGCCCAGGAGGAAGAGTGGCAAAGCCACGCCCTGCTCTAGAGACCGGCTCCAGGGACTCCCAGCGATGGCAAAGACTCTGGTCCTGGAGAGAATTCATGCTGGATGAGGATGAAAGAGATTGCCCCTCTTGGGCACCTGTTTGCGTGTAAGAGGACTGAGAGCCCTCCTGCAGGAAGCTGGAGTCTTGGGATGCAGAAGAGGGCCGCTTCCCAGTTTTGCGTTCAATGTAATCTGCCAGCGCGTTTTGCTGCAGCTGCTTCAGCTCCGGCTTGGAAAGATTGATGGTGGAGCACGCCTTGTTCTCCCTCTCAAATATCTTGCGGCGGTCAGCCACCGTACTCTCTGGGAAAACAAACTGGAGGGCTTTCTTCTGGTGGGAGAAAGGCGACAGCTCACTGTCAGACACACCCACTTCGTTCATCTTCTCTGGCTCGGAGTAAGACTTCTTTTTCTGGTCGGGGTTCAGGCGCCTCCTGCCCCCAATGCGTGCCACGTGCAGAGGTGCAGGAAGACTCTCTTTGTTGGGATAATCCAGCTTGGTCTCTGTCGGTGTGATGCTATGCCTCTCCTTTGGGGTATGGGGAGACGCTGCCATGCTCCTCATCCCAACATGTGCTGATGCCGGCCTTTGCACACTCCTTCTGGGCTCCTTCCCACACTGAGGGCTGATGTTGAGGTCCTTGCGGCTGAAGGAGGTGGCCCTCAAAACCTTTGACTGGGCATCTTTGATGCTGTTCCTATAAGCCCTGCTAAAAGGGAGGTCTAGCTGCGAGCTGTTCGAGTCCTGGGTGCTGCCCTTCCACAACATTTCTCTCTCACGTTCCTCCGACAACTGGAAAGCACTTCTGCTTTGTGGAAGCTGCCCAGCCGGTTTCGGTGGCTCGCTTTCAGAGGTCCCGGCCTGATGATAGATGCTGTGCCATCCTGGCACCACCACAGCAGCACTTGCTGCCTCCATCTGCTGCTCTGCACCATGCCAATTCGCCCTCTCTGGCCTGCCAGCCCCACTCTCACTTGGGCGTTGCATATATGCGGCCGGGTCTGAGCTCCTTGCGCTGGCCAGACGGCTATGATCTCCTAGCAAGTGAAGATGCTCTTGAGAGTTCCGCCTCTTTCGGATGTCCTCAACATGGTTGAGGTTGGGCTTGCCTGAGCTGAAATTCTGGCTGAAACTGTTTGGGCTGAGACTCTGCAGCCACTGGCCGCCTTGTTCACGTTGCTCTATCTTGCTGACCTTCTCCAGGACAGAGCACCGGGCCTTCCGAGAGTCCAGTTGCCCATACTGAGAGTTCTGGAGGTTGCTAGAACCCGGCTGGTGAATATTTAAGTCTGACATCTTAGGGGCCATCGGAGAAGAGGGCTCCTTGTACTTTGGCTCCACCCCATGGAAATGCTCTGCGCCGGCAATGGTGTCCTGGTACCCTTCTAAGCTGTGCCACTCGCCATCCTGCCAGTGCCCAGGGATCTGCCCCTGACACATCTTCTCCGCTTGGCTGCTGTAATTCACAAAATGCCACTTGGCACCGGAGTAGCTCTTGCACTGTGGTACCTCCTTCAGATCCGAGCTGTTCTGCAGCTTGCTGCTCTCCGGGATGTTTTGCAAGGAGGAAAAAGAGTGCTGCTTGGCTTTACTGGGGTTCCACTGGTTTTGAGCTGTGGGATCTCTCTGCAGGTTTGCATTCTTATCTTCCTTCTGCTCTCCTGCCCCATACCCCTTTGAGTGGCAGAGGGCTTTGCTGTCAATCACATCCCTCGGGTGAGGCAGGCGTGCCTGAGAGCTGTGGTTCGAGTGCTGGGCGTTTCTTGCACTTTCCTGGATTGAAGCTGTTGTCATATGCGGCGGTGCCGACTCATCCTGCCTGGGACATGCGGGGTAGGCTTCAGGATGCATCCTGTACAAGACGAACTTTGCGGCTGCGTCTTCCACCTCCTGCTTCTTCCCTGGCGCGTACTCAGGCTGGTAGAAGATGGCAGCCTTGTTCGGCGGGCTTTGGTTTCCGTTCTCATCCAAGCCGGCATGCTGCCTGCAGGCTGCAACGTTTTCGTACGAGGATGGAGAAGGCGCAGGGGCGTGTGCGTACCCACTCTCTTTGGCAAGCGCTGGGTAAAGCATCCCGCTGTTGCTTGAGGAAGGGTGAGGAACCTGGGCAAAGTGGGGCTCAGGAGAAGGGACAGGGTAAACACCAGTAGGAAGCAAAGGCTGCCCTGGCTGAGCTGCCTGCGAGTAAACTTGTTTGGGCTTCATGGTGGGACTGCTCTCTGGGCTCTTCTCCATCACAGTGTGGAGCTGTCCTTCTAGGAATGCAGGTTTCTGGAGATGCCCTGGAGGAGGGGTGCCCTGGCCTAGGTGAGGCCAAGCACTTTTGGGGTGAGTCCTACTGGACTTCCTGTGTTCAAGGCTAGACCAGGAGCTGGGCCTCTCGTGGTGCCTGGTTGCTGCATAACTATCACTACGAGTCGGTGGCATGGGGGCGCCCTTCATATAGTGGCTATCGCTGTCAGACGAGCTCCGAGTCGGTAGGCCCTTGTTGTAGCCATGCAACCTGCTGTAGCCGTATCCTTTAGCCTGGGACTCATAGCTTGGAGAAAGAGCAGAGGACTTCACTTCGTATTCCTCCGAAACGCCTCGCTGGGCATTGTAGACAGTTTTAATGTACCTGATGTCAGCCTGCCTCATTCCCCCTTCTTGCGGTCTGCCCCGGGAATGTACGTTCTCCATGGAATAGGACCTCTCCTTGCAGAACGTGGGCGCCAGATATTCGGGAATGCTGGAGCTGGTTGAGAAAGAGCTGTACGCGGAATCCCTCTTGTTGTGGAGATGGGCAAGCTGGTCAATACTATTGGTGGATTTGGCTGGCGAAAGGTGGCAGGGGTGATGGCTATACCCCGCAGGGGTATGGTCCAAACTCTCCATGCTTCCCCTAGAGCTGTACTGGTCAGGACTTCTTCTTAAATAGCCATGCTCATAGCCGGAGAGATCGCTTGTGGAGGAACTGGAGGTAGGAGTGGGAGAGAGAATCAAAGACTTGTTAACATGAGAGCAAGAGAGAGTTGTACTGGCTTATAAAGGGACTCTGGGGGATATGTTTAGTTTTTAGAGGAAGAGACGAAAACCCATATTTGGGCCTTGTTCTGTTCTTAGTCTGCAGTCATCCTGGTTTGCTCAGAAGAACCGCTTGACATTGCAACACATGTCTCTTATTTATCACTAGGAAGGGAGTGGGGAAAATAGATGGGAGGCAGGTCACAAGCAGGGGAGGGTTTGCAGGGAAGTCCAAGCATGTCTACTCCACCCTCGCAATCCATCAAAAGCACCCTAAACGTCACCAAAATACCCAGACATCCACGAGTAAGAGAGAAAGAGGGTGAAAGGAAGAACAGGAGAGTAAGAGAAGCTTGAGGAAGGAGAGGAATTTGCCCCCTCCTCCATGCCTCTCTCTCTCTTTCTTTTTTTCGCTTCTTTTCTTTTTATGGAGGTGATGGCTATATGCTGGCAGTGTTCCTGGAATCTCCATCTGAACTGGAGACATTTTGTTTGCTGTGAGAAAACTAAACAGACATGACAGGAAAGGAAAGGAGGCAATGAGGGATGGGGTGGAGATGGGACAGAGAACAGGGGAACCACAACAGCTTCAGTAAGTCCACGGCAAGAGCTTTTCATCACGGACCAAGTTGACGAAAAGTCAAAGGCTGCTCCAGAAAGGATATGGGATAATACATTATTTACCTCAAAGGAAGGTGAATCCTTCACACTGACACCAGGAAGCTTGGGAACTACATTTCCCAGAGCGCCTGAATGCTGCTGCAAGTGCCAGCAGTGGAGCTGAGACCCCAAGCCTGAGGCCTATGGCTGCCACCTCATTCTTTTGGTTAAGAAATGGGGTGGCAGGGAGGACATGGGTAAACTGTGGGAGAGGAGGGGGAAATTAAAAAATGGTTCTCTTTTGAATGATGCCCACACTCAATCAGCAGTGGGCTTGGTTAATAGTGCTGGGCGTTTGAAATCCATTCAAATATGGCAACCCACAGCCCCAGCCTGGCTCTGGCACAGTCAATTTCCCCTCAGCCCCATGACAGCATAAACTTAGCCTCCTCAAGCCAAGTTGCTCTGGCCAAGCCCACCCTGTCGGGCCCACTGAAAACCCCTCAATTTCCTTATAAGCCCATCAGCCGTCAGTGGCGTAGCAAGCATGGGACGTGGGTGCTCGCAGCTCCCGGTTCCACAGTTGAGAGGGTGACATTCTGGGTGCCACCCCCGGCGCCCACGCTGCCAAAGCTGAGCCCCGCGCCAAAAAACCTCACTCGGCATGGCTTGCTTGCTTCCTCGGCCGGCAATTCACTCATTTCCGCCTTCTGGGCGGAGCCGCAGAGGCGAGGCACTGGGCTCTGCCCAGCAGCTGGAATAAAAAAGAAGCGAAGCACGCGCCGGCTGCTCGAGTGGGCAAGCCAGCCGGAGGCAGCTGAGCCGAGACACCGCTACTCTCTGCCGGCCGGCCGGAGGCAGCAGAGTGCGGGCAGCCGCAGCCAACATGCGCGCCTAGCAGCCCCAGGACCACGGAGGTGGATGAGGTAAGGCCTACGGCGATGGGATGGGCGCATGGGGCAAGGAGGAAGCAGGAACCTCTCCAAGCATGTGTTGCATTCCCTGGCTGCGCTTTCTCCTCCCAGACAGCCAGCCATCCTTCCTTCCGCCCCCCATTCCCAAGGAAAAGGCTCCTCCCCATCCTAAGGGATGTCCCCAGTCTGAAAGTTATGTCCAAACATGCCCCCCCCCCGGTCTGGAGGCAGAGAGATTGTGAGCCTCCCCTTCCCGAAGGGGTGCAGTACAGGCGCCACCCCAGGTCCTGGAGGTGACAAAAAAATTGTCATCCCCAGTACCTTCTGGGCTTGCTACGCCTCTGTCTGTCGTATCTCCTGCTATGACAATGACAGGGCCTTGGGGAATCAAGGTCTCGTTCCTGAATTGCTGTTTGCTCCAATTCGGCGGTAAAGAGCGGGTTTCTGTGTGAAATGCGCCGGGGGGGGACACACAAAAGTGCTTGGACGTGAGAGTTTTAAAGGATGTGCCGAGAAAGAACAGTGCAAAGGGTAAGTGTGGATGAGCCTTTAGTGTCCCAAGGCCCATCTGTTGCCTGGTTTGTGTTGTTGTCCTGCTCGGCAATATCTTTTCTCATGGTACCTCTTAGCCCAAGGATAATATCCCCACCACATGGAAGCAAAGTGAAGAAGAAGTAGCGGGGAAGCAAAAACATAAGGATGCTGCAAAGCAACTATCTAGGGACTGAGCTGTTTGCCAAGTGAAGGAGTACGGAGAATGAGAAAGAAACCAGATCACAGAGGAGGAGGAGGAGGAGGAGGAGGAGGAGGAGGAGGAGGAGGAATGGTTTCAACAGAACTGGCCATTTTTCTGGTTTCATTTGCTTTCCTTTTTAAACAAATGACCTCCCAGTTTGACCGCTCCGGCCCTCACCTATTACCAACAGATAGCGACAGAAGAAGGCTGGCAATCCGACCACTAGATGCCACTGGTGTTCTTCAGTGTTGAAACACCTGGAGCGATGGCTTCTATGCCAGCAGAGACACAACAACAGAGATGGCAGAAATCTGGAACTCTATGAGCTAGGCCATAGCAAAGAAAAGGGGGGGGGGAAGCAGCTCCCTGGGATGGAATGAATGCCGTTGCCAGATGATTTGTGTTGGGTGTCAAGGAGAGAAAGAGAACACACATCTCTGTTGGAATGGTTTCTTTCCCCCCCCCCCCCCCCCCCGTTTCTTTTTGTAATCCTAGAGTTTCTTCCTGCTCTCCCATCCCATGCTTCCTTTGATCTCAATAAATTACTATTGGTGCCAGTATTTAGGTTTCACAGAGGTCTTGAAATTCCAGCAGCTAAGTTGGGGAGGAGAAAAAGCCACTGTGCTGATGCTGAGATTCGGAATCTGCTACAAAGATGTTCAAGGAGATTGAAAGACTGGGGGTTTGTCTATACATAGAAAAATAAACGCCACTAAGAACTTTCCAGCTGTGTTATGTTCCATCTTTCAGAACAGATACAGAAAAGTGGAAACACATTGTAGGGAACAGGCAGAAGTTCTTATATGATCAGCTCCTTTAAAAAGCATATTCCTGTGCCGAGAAAAGCTGAATTCTGAAACCTGTGTGTATTCTGCAAACAGAAAAAACTTGCAAGGGATAGAGCATGGGTAAGCAAACTAAGGCCTGGGGGTTGGATCTGGCCCAATCGCCTTCTAAATCTGGCCCGTGGACTGTCCGGGAATCAGCGTGTTTTTACATGAGTAGAATATGTGCTTTTATTTAAAATGCATGTCTGGGTTATTTGTGGTGCATAGGAATTCATCTATTCCCCCCCCCCCCAAAATATAGTCCGGCTCCCCACAAGGTCTGAGGGACAGTGGAACAGCCCCCTGCTGAAAAGGTTTGCTGACGCCTGGAGCAAGCAGAACAGACGATGCGAAAGATGCAAATGCATGAAATATGAATAATGTGCAAAGGCTATAGAATTCAGAATTTTGATTTATCTGCTCTTTTCTTTTTTTCAGTGCAGAGCCTGTAGAATTCTACAATCAGCAGGGAAATTTGGGCAAAGTTTGCTGCTTGGCAAGTCCCCCGCTTCACCACCGCGGCTGCACAGCTTTTGCAAAAATGGTTGAGGTTACCTGCCTGTTCAACCTGATGCACCATTGTTGCAGATCCATAAAGGTAGCGCAGCACCTGGCAGCGAAAGCTCAGCAGCTTTTAAAAGACTGTGAGGTGAATGCAGATTACTGCTCAGAGAGAGAACGAGAAAAGGTTCCTTTCAGGGTGGAGCATAAATTGTTCTCTTCCTGGAATGGGAAGCACACAACACACCAATCCTCGGATACAGGTTTGTTTGTTTTTTTGGCCAAAATGCTGCGAGGCTTACCTGGAATGGTAGGCTTGATGCCAAGGAGTGCCAATCATGCCAGGAGATATTTGCATCATACTGAGATCGGGCTGGTTCTCTATGAACTTGGCAGAATGCCAGGAGTGCGGTCGGCCCACAGGGTCGCTTCGTCTGGGAAAAGAACAAAAAGGGGTAAAATAATTAGAGACAGGAACTTGCTCAGATGCCCTGACAGGTGGAGCAGGAGCAATATGACTATTATTTAGCATTTATTCTGTGCCAGCAGCGTGACCCTGTCAAGAATACAAACATTTCACGGTCTCTGCTCCCTAATGTTTATTACATTCTGCTCTGGTGCTATGCACCAGTGTGTTCCACTGAGACCATCCTGTTGAAAAACACACTAGCTATTTCATTGGGCTTGGTGCAAGAGGATACCCTAAATGTCAAAAATGTCATTAGATTAATCCTGAGGCTTTGGTGGCAACCTTAAGAGGAATGCGGCTCGGAACCTACTAGAGAGCCTTGCTTCAACCAAGGGTACAGAATCTGTTTCACTCTGAGGGCCGCATTCAATCCTGCGCAACCTTCTGGGGGCCACGTGCAAGTGGTGGGCAGAGGAACAAGTGCAATTTTTTCCTTTGTGCAGTAGGCTAGTTTCTGCACATGACCTCAAAACCCTTCTCTTCGTCCAGGGAAGCAAGAGGACTTATCAGAGTTGATAGCACATTACAGCCAGGCAAAAACACTCTCACAGAGGGCACAAAGATTGGGCAGTAGGGAGTGTGCTGGATGGTAAATCACGCAGTCCAAAGTTGGGAGTTCAACTCATTATTTGCAAAAACACGCTCTCCACATACTTGGCTGAGTCAGCCATAATGCACACAGGAGCTCATTCCCTGTGCGTCTTACTCCATGAAATCAGTTGCCGAGACTAAAAGTCCCCACCTCCCCACAGCTGTCATGTCGCCTCCTCTCCATGGCATTTCCCAAACAATTGGAGACTGTGCCTGCGTGTGACCAATCTCTCCTCTGCCCTTTTCATGCCTCTCCTGGTTCAGAGAGATGGGAGGGGAGCATGTCACAGCAGGAGAGGGAGACACCAGTGAATCGTCTCTGCCTCTTGACCTCCCTCCTCCCACTTGCTAGCTTCTGCCTCTTGACTTCCCCCTGCCACCGACTTTCCCAGCTTACTAAGCCCTGTTTCCCCTTCAGCTTCTGACACTTCCTTTTCCCAGTCTTCCCCCTCTGACGGCTCATCATCATCATCCCACCACCACTCCCTGGGTTCTGAGCTTTCTTCTCTTGCTGGTTCCCCAGCTGGTTCCTCCCAAAATTCCTCTGCATTCAACCAGTCCATGATAGTGTGGCTGGTGTGTGTGTGTGTGGCCTGGGGAGGGTCCCAAGTGCCAGGCAGGCAGGAATAGAGCGTCACATTTGGTCTCTGGACCTGAAGCTCCCCACCCCTGCTTCAGACTAATGTTGACAATGCAAGTGACACCATCAACATTGTGTTTGGCTTAAGTTTCATTTAAAAACAGGGTAAGGGGAAGATCATGGGAGGGGGTGGCCAGATACACAGGAGACACAATCCCTTTGTGGGTTGTTTGTTCCCCCCATGCAAAAGGGAGCAGGATCACCAACAGTGACCCATTGTTACACCCATGTGCTCAGCCCTCCACCCTCCATGCATTGGAGAGTGAACATCTGCAACAGGAACCTGCTCTCCATGGGATTAAGAACCCTGCTGGTGTTGGGAGGAGCCTCCATGAGTACAACCGTCTAATGGGCACAGACATGCAATGGAGGGAGAAGGGCAAGCTAGCATGTCCTGCTCTCCCGGACGTGATTCTAATCACACGGGGGAATTGAATACCCAAACAACAGGGTTAAAGAATAAAAGGAAAAGCATGGGTATACTGGAGCACAATAAATAATAATAATTTGTACCCTGCCCATCTGACAGAACAGGGGAGATGCAAATAAGGCAGTAAAACTCTGAACTGGTTGCTATCATTACACTGCGAAATTTCATGGTCTTGATGGAAAACCAGCCCATTAACCTAATTCATGTGGAAAACTAGTCAGAGGTATATAGTTTCTGATAATGCTTCTTTCAACAACCTGTATTAGAATTCTGGCAAAGGCATCTCTTCTTATCATGACACGGGGCAATCTGCGTATGCCCACATTCTCTGCTGTGGTTAGTGGGACAGGAGCACTTGTCTGCCTCTGCACCTGCTCACCAAGAGGAGGGGAAACCTGCATATATATGGTAAAAACTGAACACAACTTGAAGTGGCTTCCATTTTTGCAGGTTGGGCCTGAAAAAGTCGCAGACTAGGAAGGCGAAGTGTTTTCACTGCCTCTACTGGTGGCTTCTAACCCCACTCAAGTTTCTTAACAACTCACTGTTGCAGTGTGCTTCCTAAACAGTGTGGTTTGTGAGATAATTGCATTCATACAATGAGCATTAAAGAGGGTGCCTGTTGCATCTCTGAGTGATTTACTGATCTGGGTCATTATTTTCCCAGCCAGCCTCTACTGGGTGTGGGTAATTGCTCTGCATGAAGGATCACACATTCACTCCCAAAGAAGAAACACCACAGTTGCCTGCTTTCAGAGGCAACAGACACAGTTCACTGACTCATGCAGAAACTCAGTGACTGTTTTATTTTTCTGAAGGTAGGTAGCTCTTACTCTTAAGACACTCCAAGCGTCACCTTGTTTCAGTTATAAGAATGAGAAGGATGCACCAACAGCTTTTATCTGTTTAATTTTCCATCCAAACTATTGTTATCCACGTCCAGAAAGGATTGCAGAGATTGAGAGGGAGGATATAAATACTTTGCATAGTAAACATGCCTTCTAGCTGGGAAGCAGAAGGGTTTGGGTTTCACGGGCCTTTTTGAATACCACCAAAAGAATGAGATTCTCTTACTCCTCACCACCCGCCTCTGTTGACAGAATCATATTAGTAAGGGGTGAAGGTTCCTAAGAGGAGCTGCACAAATTAAATATCATATATAGGTGCCTTTCAGACAGAGGCCCCTTGTTGCCTCCTTTGCCAAGAAAACAAGGAAACTGAATGCCGTAGGCTAGGAGGCAGACAGAATGGGATTTAACTCAGCAATTCACAGCCTGATCTTCAGAGAGACCCTCAAGATGTCTCCACGCAGCACACAGAGAGGCCAGAGGGATTTAAAGATTTCTTTGTAGTTCTGGTCGAATCAAAACCTAGGACATTCTCATTTCTTGCTTGAGAAAGCACATTGTCTGACAGAAATAAAGCACCCTCCCCCTCGAAGCAGCCAGCAACTGGCTTCTGAGAGCTGCCTTGCCAGGGTTTGGTTTTATTTTATTTTTTAAAGCCTGCAATATTTTTAAAGCTCTTCAGCCAAACAGCCCCAGAACAAAGTAATCCAGTAAATAATTAAGCTGTGGATCTGAACCAAGAGACAAGTATAAATAGCTGTGGGGCAAAGCTTTGCATTGTGTCTATAGCCTACCTCTGTTCGGAAAATGTGGATTAAGTGTCATGCGATGAGTGCTGTGATTTCCAAACAGGCCAGAACTTCCTCCTGTTGCAAAGGTTTGAACTGTGTTTGTCTGAATAGGTGTGGCGTCGTTTGGTCTTCGGTGGATTGGGGAGGAGGAAAACGTAGGCAGTTCTACTTGGTAGTCAACAGAAACCTCTCAAAATGGCAGAACTGCATGTTAGCAGTCCTCAGCTATTTCCCTTCAACTGGATAAGTAGAATTGGGGTGAGGGGTAAATGGGAGAAGAAGGAAAGTCAAATGATGCTCTCATAATAACAGGTCCTTATGTCTGGGGCGTATCAGTTAGCAAACCAAAGTTCGATCCTGTTTGGTTTTAAGGATTAGAATAAACCACAGTTGCCCCATTTGTATGCAACAGGAAACTGTGGTTTAGTCCAATGTGGAACTGGAAACATTCATGGTCCTACTCGCCACCGCAAATGAGGAAAGGGGAAGGGAAGCACACAAGATCGAGGCTCGCTTTGGCTCTTCTGCAGAAACCTAACCATGGTTTAGAACAGAGCATAATCTGAACTGATAATCTAGATCTGAGGTGGGGAACCTGTGCCTCTGCAGGTGTTGTTGAGGGTGCCACTCCATCATCCCTGCCGTTGGCGATGCTGGTTGGGGCTGAACAGGACTGGAGAGTTAACAACACCTGATGGGCTGCAGTTTCCTCACCCTTGATCTAGATATCAGTTCTACAGAATTGCCGGATTTTATATTTTCAAGAATGGGCAATTGGCCGCTGTGTGTTTCTTCACCCCAGCATTCCTAGATGTAACCTAGAACCTGTCCAGCACTTAGGAGAAACTAATCTATTAAGTCTGCTAGTGCTTTCCACATCCCGGCTGAATACACATACATTTAAAGCACATGACTTCACCATAAAGGAATTGTGGGAACTGTAGTTTACCCCCCCACAGTTCCAATTCCCAGCACCCTTAACCAACTACATTTCACAGAATTCGGGGGGGGGGAGCGGAGCCATGTGCTTCAAATTTATATTGTAAACTGCCCTCTGACCCTCAGAGAAGGGCGGTGTGGAAATTTAATAAATAATAATAATAATAATAATAATAATAATAATACTTGTAAGTTGTGTGTACACAGTCTCCATCTTATGACCGAGACCAGTGTGGACTTCATTTCCTTAGTACTACGGCAGCTTTATTTGTTCTGCCTCTACTCCGTGCCACTTTGCTTGGTACCCAACCAAGTGAAGAGCTTTAGAGAACTTGAAAGCTTGCTGTGGCTATTTGGGGACATTTTGAATGGCCTCATAATGGTATTGCCCTGGTATGGGTTTCGGAGCTTGAACCGCGTGTCAGTGCCATGGCAAAACTGGATCAAATGCTGGTGCAAAAAGTGAGCAACTGAATCACGGAACAGAAGTGACCAGAGCACAAGTCTGTGTCCCAGGGCATCTGCGATGCACACAGATGAAGCAGGACCAACTCATCCGCCACAATTTCTATTTTTCTTCTTCTTTTCACGTCAAGAAAACCAGCAGCAATATAAACAACTATGCCGTGAAATTTCATTCTTTTCCTGTGCACGAAGTGGTTAATGTAAATTAACAGAAGTGGAAGGAAAGCTAAACCGAAGGCAACCTATGTTTATTAAGTAGATTCTATGCTGTAACAGAATGTACCTTCCTGTAGAGCCACATCAACAATAGCAAACACAGACACTGGGCCAAGTTAATCAACACACTCCAGCTGAGTTCTTTTGCTTCAGCCACATCAGTTAGATATAGACTCGTGTGTGTGTGTGTGTGTGTGTGTGTGTGTGTACACACACAGTCTCTCTCTCTCTCTCTCTCTCTCTCTCTCTCTCTCTCTCCATAGAAATATTTAGGAGTCAGATACCTGTGCTGATCTACTGAAAATCACCCTAAGGTTTATCACCCTGATTTATCTTTTGCCCACCGCAGCTTTAATTTATAAAAAGGCTAGTATTGCTTCTGAGCAACTTCACTCAAGGAAGCTGCATGCAAGGCGACACTTCTGATCTGGCAGCTGTCCCTCTCAGCATGAACTGGGAGGCCTTTGTTAATGCTACATCCCTGGATTAAGGTGTTGGAGGGACCTGGGGTGAAGACTTCAAGGTCAAAGGTAGAAGGTGTGTATGTACCCAAGACCATTTTTCCACACTTAGGATACTGATGTTTCCCACACTGGCTTCCTTGATTGCTTGCTTTTGCATATGTGTGCTAAACACAGAGCACAAAGCAGATTCGCCATATTGAAAACCAATGGGTATTATCTAGCCAAGGCAGCAATTGCATTCAATTTGCAAATGGGAGAGGAAAAAAGCAAACCCATTTAAACATCATGTGTGAAAGTGACCTTACATCCTAATCTGTAGCTGTGTTCACTCAGAACTGCAGCAAGGCTAGGGAAGTAAGTCCTTCTGAGATCAGCAGGCTTCCTCCTGAGTAAATGAATTTACAGAGCAGGTATATTTTCAACCATGTCTCCCTGTTCTGGATTGCAAATGTTGGCAGATACGAAGTTGCCTTGTGACATTCATCAACACTTTTGACAGCAAAACTCTGGCCAAAGCAATATCAAATGAGCTTGGTATTTGGCCCTAGGCTGTTTCCTCCTCTTCCTTGTTGCTTATCTTGTTTTTTCTTGGATTAGCATACTCAACAGCAAAGCTTCCTAGAAACTCCAGTTCTTGCATCACTTTGAGGCACAAAACCTCAGTTTCCCTAATGGTACACATCACATCTGAGAGGTCTGGAGGTAGGCATTTGATGCATGGGGACACACACACACACACACACACACACACACACACACACCTGCAAGGAACTGGCTCATGTCTGACCCTTAGGAGTGCAGAAGAAGAAAATGAAACGTAATGGGAGCGAGAGGGAACAGAGAACCACAGGGTGGGATGCTGGATGCTGAATGGTAGAACACCTGATTAAACCACAATTCTCGTCAGTAGAGCACAAGACCCTTAATCTCAGGGTCGTGGGTCCAAGCCCCACATTGGGCAAAATATCCCTGCATTGCTGGGTGTTGGGCTAGATGCCCCCTGTGGGCCCTCCCAACTCTACAATTCTATGATTCTCCTTTGAGAAGGTCTTGCAAGCTACAACTAAAGTCTCTCCTCTGAACAGAAAAATCACTGCAAATCCTTGAAATACATTTTCCCCTGCTGTTTTTCATTAGCAAGAAAATACCATTTGAGAAAACAGTCACTGAGAACGAGAGAGAGAGAGAGAGAGAGAGAGAGAGAGAGAGAGAGAAACCAATCAAAGTCCCCATTGATCTCAATGGGAGAAAATTAGGCATGTATGTTCCTTAATTTCATCCATTTCAGCCTGCACTGGCTTCCTGTTTCCTTTTGGGCCAGGTTCGAGGTTACTGTATTACTGTACAAAGCTCCAAACGACTCAGCCCAGGATACATTAAGGATTGCTTCACCCTGTATGTCCTAAGCTGAACACTGAGACCATCTGGGAAAACAGCAGCTTATTAGTGGTCCCCCATGGACCAGAAGTGCATCTCATGTCAACAAGGAGTCATGTACTCAGTGTAGTGGGTCAAACTCCATGAAACTCCTTCCTATTAGAAATTATGCAGCTACCATCCCTCTTAAGAAGCCAGGCTAAAATGGTTTTATTTCAGAAGGCCTTTGTACCATGAGCATTGCCCTAATGTTTCTATTTTCTGATGTTTCAAGCTATGTTTTAAATTTTGCATATTGTATGTTTCCCTATAAGCCACTTGTCATCGCTTCTTTGTAAAGTGGGGCAGAGGGGTTAGCATGATAGAACCACAACTTATTTTTCACTTTAACACGTGCAGCTGGTGAAAGCCAACTGGAAGTAACTCCTAGTGAGTCAAAGTGGAACTGATCCAGTAAAATGTGGGCTGCCAAAGTAGTCCTGTGAATCCAGCAGTTCAGCAACCACAAGCATTTTCTTAATGGTCAGGCTTGTGTTGGGGTAAAAGGATACACATCAATCCAATTTTCTGTTCACAAAAGGTACGTTGGAGTCAAATGCAATAAAATCACACTGGTTGTGATCTTATAAAGTAGTGGGGAGCATGCAAGTTTAATTGGACTTTAATTGGACTGCCTTCCAATTAAAGAAAGCTTAGTTCATTAATTGTACTGAGTTGATGAAATTTGCATACCTTTGCACATAAATTTGAATGGGGGGGGGGAAAGCTCTACACAGGACACGTGTACACTGGAGAGCCAGTGTGGTGTAGTGGTTAAGAGCAGTAGACTCGTAATCTGGTGAACCGGGTTCGCATCTCTGCTCCTCCACATGCAGCTGCTGGGTGACGTTGGGCTAGTCCCACTTCTTTGAAGTCTCTCAGCCCCACTCACCTCACAGAGTGTTTGTTGTGGGGGAGGAAGGGAAAGAAGAATGTTAGCCGCTTTGAGACTCCTTCGGGTAGTGATAAAGCGGGACATCAAATCCAAACTCTTCTTCTTCTTCTTCTTCTTCTTCTTCTTCTTCTTCTTCTTCTTCTTCTTCTTCTTCACCTACACGTGTAGGTGTCATGGACCCAGACCAAGAGGCTTTGGAGGTGGAGTCCACAAACAGCAGCTCCAAATACCAAGTAGGACCTCCCAAGATCCTGTCCCTAGGCTTCAGACTCCTCAGGACCATTCTGTACCTAAGTTGCAGCCTTCAGGGGAGTAGAACCTTCAGGCTGACTTCCTTTGTCGGACCATAAAACCCAGGAAGTTGCTCCAGGGCATTGCTAAGTCTTCTTAACTGCAGGATTGCTGGCCAAGGTTCTGAGATTTAGCCAGCCAATGACCTCTGGACCAGCACATCCAGTCTTGTCCAGGGTCCTGATCTGTGTAAGATTATGCACACGACACGGTAAAACAAGCTATGGTTTAGGAAGTCCATGCAAATATGAAGGTTATTAGAGAGGAGTTGGCAGCTGCTTTGCTTCTTCCTGGTTCTTTCTAGTGCCACACCAAGGTTTGGTTTAGCATGCTGCCCAAAGCAAAACTCATGGTTAAGCTTTGCTAACCAAGAGTGTTAATCAAGGTTATAGCTTGTGGTTGGCTTAACTGTGAGCCCCGGTTTGGACAAGATGCTAAGCCAAACCTTGACTTAGCACAGCAGTAAAAATGGCCAGGGAGAAGGAAAGTGGATGTGAGCTTCTCTCTGGGAGCCTACATATTTGCATGGTCTTGCTAAGCCATAGTCTGCTTTACAGTGTTGGGCAAACCAGATCACTGTGTTGCAGCAGACACCTAAATAGGTGTTCATTCCTCTTGCACATAAAAACAGGAAATGCCTCTTCTAAGGAGCCAGTGTATCTGCAGCTGTTACATGTAAGTTATATGAAAAAACCATTAACACCCTTTGAAAGCATTCTGCTCAATTAACAAAGGGCACCTTCTTAAGCAATCAAAGGACTTTTAGTTGACACATCTAACCAATTAACTGACAAAATGCTGCAGCCCTAGAGGCTCCTGCAAAACAGCCTACATAAACATCAGGCATTTCCCTTTCAAATGATGTATCCGTACCAACACACACTCTTTGCTTGAAGTAAGATTTCAATAGTTCATTCTCCAGAACCATCATAAATGCCCTGCTGTGTTGATATTGTGACTCTGCTGCTATTTTAGTTATTTTTCAGCATATTATTAAACTTGTCCTTTGCTCCTTGAGTGGAAAGATGGTATATAAATAAAACAGGAATAAGCTGTTCAACTCAATGAAAACAAAACAGAAAAGAGAATGTCATTATTTGGAGAAATGGCTTGAAAATGGCCTATGCTCCTTCCTCCTTAAGGAATCCTGGATTTTACATTATTTTAGCTTTATAGAGGTGTATCCAAAGTAAGTTGTACGCAGAGCAGATTCATTTAAATTCATGAACGTTACTAACTTATGTCCACTCATTTCAATGGGTCTGCTCCAGGGATTCCCAAACCTTTTGCTTCATGGACCATGTGAAATTTGCTAATGACTTTTCTGCCTGTTGTAGCAATTGTAGCTCACTTTACTAGATTGTTGCATTCCACCACCACCCCCATTATATTTGTATCACTCCTTTGATTTCTTATACATTCTGTATTTTATTCTGCTGCAATTTCAATTCTGTGGAATTCAAACTGCAATGCAACAAAATACAATTAAGAAATAAAAGAAGAAATAAAAACGCAATTAAAAAACGGTTCTGTCCCAGCCTTAGCTGGAGGTGCTGGGGATTGAACCTGGAACCATCTGCATTGAGCTACAGTGCGGATAGCTACTGACGGGGAATGCTGATTTAGGACACCACATAGAGTTTGCCTTTACATAATTCTGCCAACATCACACCAAAGGTTTGCAGAGAGGATAGTAAAAACCAAAGCACTTGGAAGCTTATTAGGATTTCAGTTGCACAAAGCCTCAATCCTCTAAAAAAAAATTGTTGGTTGCAATCAAGATGAAGCCACATCGCTGACAATAGCATGCTGGGAATTAGGCCAAGCTACTGCAGCTTGATTCCTCCATCCTAAGCCTGTCTTTTTAGGTTCCCAGAACTCTGTTACCACGTGCCAAGGCTGGGTTGGAAGGGAAATGTCATAAGCACAATATTATTCCACCAAAGTAGCACCACTTCCAGAGGTGCTGTTTCACATTTAAGGAGGTGGGAAAGAGTTGTTGTTCAAAGGCCAGCTCTTGCTTATATGCAAAGTTAAATTTCAAAAAAGCAATGCAATATTAGCAAAGTTGTCATCGATACAAGCTGATCACCTCTTTATTTAATGCAAAGAGATTTTTGCCTTTAGCAAGTATGTCTAACCCTCATTTAGTCCTTTAAAGCAAGGCATTCAGTGGTTAAAACCAGTGGCATGGTCAAAGACCCTGGTGTTTGCTTCTGAGGAACAGGGGTCTTCTTCTTCTTCTTCTTCTTCTTCTTCTTCTTCTTCTTCTTCTTCTTCTGTCATTCGTAGCCAAGTAAGATTATCTTCCATAAACACGGTTTTAACAATGAGTCCGTAAGTGACTGTGGAGGCCAATTCTGGAACCACAAGTCATTCCACAGTGAGGACATTGGTTTCTGGGCGGGAGTTGACCACGGTGTGGATTTGCCAAGCGTGCCTTCCTCTTAGCACGTTTCTCCCTTGTGTCCTGAGTTTGAGTATCTCCAAAGCCCATGACACCTTTGCTAAAGTCTGTTCTCCAATTGAAGCGCTCGCAGGCAAGTGTTTCCCAATTGTTGGTGTTTATACTACATTTTTAAAGATTTGCCTTGAGACAGTCTTTAAACCATTTTTGTTGACCGCCAGCATTACGCTTTCCATTTTAAAGTTCGGAATAGAGTAGTTGCTTTGGAAGACAATAATCAGGCATCCGCACAACATGACCAGTCCAACAAAGTGGATGTTGAAGAATCATTGCTTCAACACTGGTGATCTTTGCTTCTTCCATTACACTGGAATTCGTTCACCTGTCTTCCCAAGGCCTGAGACCTAGGTATTTTGCCCCAGGCCTTCATTTTTCCTCCCCCCCATTTTTTAACTTTGCTTACAGGGTGGACTTTCCCTCTGAAAGTCCATCTGATTTTGCATCTATACATAAATATTAGCACCTGCAAAGTTCATGCAAATGCGTGTCATGAGCTACAGCCCTTCTCCTTGAAACTATTTCCCTCCAGTCATTTTTCTCTTGGCAGGGATTCCTTCTGCTATTAGAGAGGCTCACTGGTGGTGGTGGGGGGGAATAGATGGGGAGCAGCTTGGCACTTTCCTTCAAACAACTCATGCTCTACTGCACATGTGCTCTGCTTTGTAGGGATTTGATAACAACCGATGAGACTACCAGCATTACGCCTAGTTTGCCACAAAGTGCAAGCATGCACATCAGTGCCACCATCCAAATTAAATACAGTGTAATAATTTCCAATTATTGCTTAAATTAAATATGGCTATCTCCTGCTTTGCATACTGAAAGTATCACACATATTTGAAGGTCTAAAAAAGAAGTGCATTGTCTTATCCCCCCCCCCCCCCGGAAGTGTCCCTAGTGTACATAGGCATGTTGGAGTTTTGTGCATAAAATAATTTTTAAAATAAATAAATGAGTAGCATCTCAGTTAATAAATATTAATAACAACTAAGCTGCATTGGCCATGCCTTGCTAGAGCACCCCTGCCTCTTTCCTTTTAATCAAAAAGCCCCCACAAAATTCTCCCTGGGGTATCATGCAGCACCAAGACAGCAACCGAGGCAGTGAATGTGATGTTAAACAGAACCATGCTGGATGTTGCCAGGTCATAGGCCATAAAGCCCCTTGGTTTCCCAGAAGACTAAAAACAGCTATTTTATCCTTTCCGCAATTTCACACATTGCTATGCCATCTCATTAATCTTTCTGTGTTTACACAAGTAAATGAGAGGCATGACTGCAGTCAGTGGCAATGGCCAAGGCTACAGAGGCAAAGCCTGGAATTCCCTCCTACTCAAACATTCTTCTCCAGTGGAGCTGCTTCCTGTTTGCAAGCACTGCTCTCAACAAATGTATACTCTCCATCCACACTGCAACACAGGGTGGATTTCAGAAAGGTGCCTTCCAAGGGCACAAACCTGAGAGCTACTTAGGTAAGCCAGAGTAGGGCATATGGATGGACGGACAGGTGGATGGATCCATCTATCTGTCTATCTATCTATCTATCTATAGAAGAGTAAAAAAGCAACATCAAATGGTCCTGAATTAATATAATAAAACAACCTTAATAAAACTCATTGGCATGTCCAATGAGTTCCAATGGAAACCCCCCGAAAGAGCACAAGAATGCAACTTATTGAACATTTCTAGTAAGGTAACATCTCACCTAGGATACTCAAAATGTTCTGCCCCTATGGAAGGTTCCCATTAAAATGCCCTGGGCATTTCACAATTGGATAAGACTTTCCTGTCATATCCAATTTGGCCCCTGGATTGCATTCTGACAAGCACACTTAAAAGTGAAAATCAAAACTGGCAGGTGTTTTAAGCTCCAACTTTGTTTTAATATTGTTCAGGATATTCAACTGTTATTGATTTTTGAGCTGTTGACCATTCAGGCTCTCCCTCTCTCCTTCTTTCTGTCTCTCAACGCACACACACACACAGATACAGGGAGATAAGGCAACAACTGATTTGTGCGCGTCCCATTGAAACGCAATCGTGCATGCATGCATGGCACCGAACCCAGAGGTGACCCAAAAACATCACTAAAATGCCACTGAAAGGGTAGGGCGGGTTGAAACGGGGGCAAAATGCTTTATGCGGATCTCATCAACACGCGCAGGGGTCCGGAATGTAACCTGTGCGCAAAACAAGGGTTGCCTGTACTTCTGAGTATTTAAGAGAAGCTCAGAACTGCTATAAATGTGTAGGATTTGTCATCAACATAAAAAGAAGCAAAGTTAAGGCCAAAAGAAAAACAAAACCAAAAGGCCACTTTTTCCTGAGTGAAACCTTGTGTCCTCTAAGGCCGAATCTGCACACAGAAAAAGCAACAATTTCCCGTTTGCTGCCAAGTCTTGACACAAGGCTGGCTGCTTTAGCTGATCATTGTGCTTCCATGCACATTTAAAGCACCCAATATGTGAATCTGACCTGTGTCATACTGCATTAAAACAATCAAATAATGGCCATTTGCAAAACCTGGCCTTTTCTTTCTGCTGATGTTTTAACCCTCTCTGATGCAAGTGTCATATGCTCAGTGCTTTTGCCAGGTGACTAGAGTGTATGTGTGTATCTAGAGCTTTTCAAACTTTTCATGTTGGTGACACACTTTTCAGACATGAATCATTTCGTGACACAGTGATTCAGTTTTACTAGCAAACCAGAGGTTAAACCAGCCCCTTATAAGAGCATCTGCGCGACACACCTCCACACTGCAGCCAACACACTAACGTGTCGCGACCGAGTTTGGAAAGCTCTGATCTAGAGAGAAAGAGACCGACCATTCAACCGAGACAGAATACAGTGATACTTCCAGTTGTGGACAGGATCCATTCTGGAGCTCTGGTCAGATCCTGAGGTTTCCACGACCGGAGGTGTCGCTTCTGCGCATGGGCGAGCAGTGAAACCTGGAAAAATACTTCCGGGTTTGCCGCTTTCTATATTGAATCATAGAATTGTACAGTTGTGTACCCCTCTCTCTCTCTCTCTCTCTCTCTCTCTCTCTCTCTCTCTAAGACTATATATATAAGACTACTTTTTAATCCTGGAAAATCTTCTCAAATGTCGGGGGTCATCTTATACGCCGGGTGGAGAATCTGTGGTCGAGTACATCTCAAACTCTATATTTTAACTGGAAAAGTTGGGGGTCGTCTTATATGCCGGAAAATATGGTATATATATATATAGAGAGAGAGAGAGAGGGAGAGAGGGAGACAGACAGACAGACTTCTCTGCCCCACCTCAATCCACACACATATCCAATGAACATATTATCAAAGACACTTACAAGAAAAAGCAAACATGTGTTTTGTATTGGGAACGAAGTTTAGGGACATTTACAGCAACTGCATCACAGAATTCTTTTTGTTTTTTCTTTCCATGCTCGTGCTATTGTAGTGCCCTGCCGGCTTTTAAAAATATGTGAGCGTAGTTCTCGGGGTGTGGCAGACAAGCAAACGCCACCCACACATTCCTGCAGCCAAGTGCTGCCAGCATCTGCCAACACATTAAGACACAAGGAAAGAAAGTGTGGAGGAGGACGAGAAAGAAAACAGGCACACAAAGACAGAACCAGGATATCCTGCAGGGGGAAGGAGGCTTGGGGACAAAGTTGGTAAGGCAATTCCTTTTGTTTACCTTATGGCTTTAAAGCTCTCTTATCGACTATGCTGCTACAATATAAAGGACTCACCTTTCTTCCTTTGTCTCACCCATCTTCTAAGAACCTTATACACAAACTGAATGCAACCATCAGAAGGTGAGTGTCTACACAAATAAGAATACAGGGAACATAAGCTGCCACCTAAGAAAATAATTCACGCATGGCAGGCAGAAGTTCTTCTGAAGTTTTTCCTCTGCTGTTCCCACTGCCGAAGAGGCAAAGTGCTGTCCAGTTTAAAAAGAAAATGTCACAGGGAGCTTGGGAAACGGATGCATCACAGCGTTTGAAATTTGCCAGGCGCCAGGCACATTTGGCACCTGGCTATTGGCCACTTGCAACCAAGTGAAGATGCCCAGGTGCCAGGATGGCACCTGGTGTCTCCACCATCTGGAGGTGCATTCCTGGGGATCCTTGGATCTTGCCTGTTTTCACACACTGACAACACATCCTGAAGAAATCTATCTGTGATATTTTATCTGCACAATCAGAACGAATGTCAGGAACCAAAAAATCCGTAGTGAAGAATACAACTTTTGAGACATCTGGCCCCCGAATGACAACTAGACATTCTGTTTTGGTGACTGCAACCCTGGTTTAAGGAGCCATTTGGCACCAAGCTTATATATCTGAGTTTATTAACACTGATGCACTACGTTACTCACACATGAAATCCTTCTTTGGGTAGCGGGCTTTAATTTATAGGGCTCCAAGGGACCTGGGCACCATGTAGAAGCTAGATTCTCGATGAATCGCCAGCAGTTGCTGGGGACCACAAGTGAGGAGAGGACTGCTACACTCAAGACCTGCTTCTGGGTTTCCCATTGGGGGCATCTGGTTGGTTGTGAGAACAGCATGCTGGGCTAGATGGGTCTTTGGCCTGATCCAGCATGGCCCTTCTTATAATACAATCATAGAATTATTGTAGGGTTGGAAGGCACTTTGAGGATCATCCAGCCCAGTGATGGCCAAACTTGGCCCTCCAGCTGTTTCGGGACTACAATTCCCATCATCCCTGACCACTGGTCCCGTTAGCTAAGAATGGTGGGAGTTGCAGTCCCAAAACAGCTGGAGGGCCAAGTTTGTCCAACCCCCTGCAAGGCAGGAATATGCAGCTGTCCCATACGGGGATTGAACTTGCAACCTTGGTGTTATCAGCACCAAACTCTAACCAACTGAGCGATCCTGTTCTTAAGAATACAGAATCTTGCATTCCCAACTCCACTTATCACCTTAAACTGTACATTGTTCAGATTATATTATTAAAATTCTTTCTCCATAGGGAAAGGGGAGGGCGGGGAAAACAGAAGAGGTAAAAGAATAAGAGAAGTAGAAAACAAGCGGAGATGGAACTGGAAAGCAACCAAGCCACACCTGAAACTTCTTCTATTAGCCAAACCTTTCTGAGGAACGGCAGCAACCAGGATCTCGGGATCTCTCTTCCGAACCGCTCTTCTACCAAGGCAGCTGCAAAGATGCATCACCAGTGCCCAGAAGCTGAGCTTTGCCCACAACACAAGACTTGACTTTTGCACTGTCTCCTCTCTCCAGCCCTGTGCTGGAAGAGTAACAGGTAGCTGGGAAGGACCTTGGAGGAAGTGGGGTAATTGCCATGATCTAATCAGCGTCTTGCTGATTATCCTTTCCTCCTCCAGAAAAGGTGAGACTTGGGTGATTTACAAGAAGAATATTTGGCCCACACCTCCAACAACATAGCACCGCATCCGCCGCTTCAACAAGGCTGAGCTGGTTCCGTATGTGTGCGGGCACAGAGGACAAAGGCACCTGTTTTTTCATCTAGTAATTCAGATTTTTCTCCCCCACCCTTGGATGTTTCTGCTCTGTCATGCAGTAAGGGAACAACCCCCATGTTCTGAACCGCAGGGATGTTTCAGTGTTGTTTCTGTTCAGTGCTCAGTATGCTTAAGACATGTAATAAAATCCAGAAAGTGGAAGGAGCCATATTACAGAGCATTCAGTAACAGAGTTTATGGAGCCCAGGAACACACCATATACACTGTTGCAGTTAAACAGTTGATAGTAGGGTTTCCCAAACTTGGGTCTCCAGCTGTTTTTGGACTACAGCTCCTATTGTCCCTAGGTAGCAAGACCAGGGGTCAGGGATGATGGGAACTGTAGTCAGTGGTGTACCGAGGGGGAGTAATGGGGGGGCGGAGTGTCCCGGGTTCCAGCCTGGGGGGAGGGTGACACTCGGCACCCCCCCTCCCAAGCCACCGTCCGCCACCCCTCCCATGCGGCAGCAGCAACTTTTAAGGCTGCAGTGCATGAGCAGGCCTGTCTGTGCTGCTGTTCACACTGCAGCCTTAAAAGTTGCCACCGCCACACCTGCACGGAAGGGGTGCCGGCCACTCGCTCGCGCCTGGCATCTTGGGTGGAGTGCGCATGTGCACTCCACCCTGGATGCTGTGCATGCGTCGTGATGTCAGGGAGCGCGCTAGGGAGCGGCGCCCCGCCCCCAGGGGGGTGCCTCCGCATTTGCCGCTCTGGGCAGCAAAGCGGCTCCCTACGCCACCGACTGTAGTCTGGAAACAGCTGGAGACCCAAGTTTGGGAAACACTGGTCAGTAGGATGGGAAGCAAGTCATTGCCCCCTCATCAGCTGAAGAACCACCTGGACGATGCTGCACAATGACTCTATAGGTTAGCTTATTTGCAACCTTGGCTACTTCCTCCATGGTGGCATACTTGTCTGGTACTGATTGGCATCAGCAATGTTTGGAAAGAACATAGTCTGGAAATCCCCCCCCCCCGTGCTTTGTTTTTCCCCATGGAAAATTTTCAACTTCATAAACCCATTACAGTAGTAACAATGAATGCAATTCCAGTTGCAAATGCAATATCAGGCAAGCCTAGCTGTTTCAAAGTTGAAGCACATTAGTCCCAATCTCCGTGGCATAGTATGACAAATATATATATATCATAGGGTACTTTTTGAAAAAGCTGTGTTTCCTAAATACAATTAAGATAAATGCTAGTTAAATGAGATCTCTCTCTCTCTCTCTCAGGCAGCAGAAAAAATTCCCATGCAAACTGAAAATTTCCTGATGCAAATTACCCTAATGGCCTCTTTCCCTAAAGAGAGAGCAAATTTTCATTTATTATAGTTGAGTGCATATGTCTTCCCTTCTGGAAAAAAACGGAAATAAATCTAATGGCTTTTAGTAATTTCTTCCGTGCTCTAGCCCACAATCTATCTCGTGTAAGCATTTTCTTTCTGAGAATATTGTGTCAGCCACATTTGGAAGATAAGATGCACTGGGAATAAAGTTGGGAAACAATGGCAACAGGTACTCATAGTACTACATAACCAAATTTGCCCTGGAAACTGTAAAATCTTCCCATTCAAAATGGGAAAACCAGAAAGCCCACATCACTAATTAGCTAGCAATACCCTGCCATTTTGTGAAATGTTTCCTTACCAGCCTTGGGCTTTCCCAAAAGGGCAGCTGGTGCCAGCCAGGAAAATCTCCATGCAGCAGAAAGGAGCTATGTGACAGCCACTGTTAAGTAATAGAAGGCTGGAGTGGAAAATGACCCTGAATATGTGACCAGTACGTAACTTAACTACCATGTTGTTGTTGTTCAGTCGTTCAGTCGTGTCCGACTCTTCGTGACCCCATGGACCAGAGCACGCCAGGCACGCCTATCCTTCACTGCCTCTCGTAGTTTGGCCAAACTCATGTTGGTAGCTTTGAGAACACTGTCCAACCATCTCATCCTCTGTCGTCTCCTTCTCCTTGTGCCCTCCATCTTTCCCAACATCAGGGTCTTTTCCAGGGAGTCTTCTCTTCTCATGAGGTGGTCAAAGTACTGGAGCCTCAACTTCAGGATCTGTCCTTCTAGTGAGCACTCAGGGCTGATTTCTTTGAGAATGGATAGGTTTGATCTTCTTGCAGTCCATGGGACTCTCAAGAGTCTCCTCCAGCACCATAATTCAAATTAACTACCATGTAGAGTGGCCCAAAGGAGCTGTCCATACAAAGTATATATCTTGTATACATTGTGTGCCTCAGGCTGCAATGTGCAATATTGAAAAGTTGCTTTTAGCACCCACTGATATGGCGCAGGAGAACAAGAAAGATAGAAAACAGGAGTAGACAGAGGAAGAGCATGTGATGTTCCCTCTGACATACTTCCGGCAGGGGACGGGACCCACAAGTTCAAGATGCACATTCTGTTAACGGAAGCCTTCTAATCTACACCCTCATTTGGGATTTCTTTTAAAGACTCCCAAAGTTATCAAAGCATCTAGATCCAGACACTACACCAAGCACAGACAAAAAGAATAACCAAAATTATCTTCAAAACAAAATAAAATATAATTTCTTCCCCTTCCAGTAGCACGTTAGAGACCAACTAAGTTTGTTCTTGGTATGAGCTTTCGTGTGCATGCACACTTCCGAAAGCTCATGCCAAGAACAAACTTAGTTGGTCTCTAAGGTGCTACTGGAAGGAAAAAAATTTATTATTATTATTTTGTTTTGACTATGGCAGACCAACACGGCTACCTACCTGTAACCACAATTATCTTGTATTAGGGCAAGTGGGTCTAAAGCAAGGCTGGGGAGCAGGATCCAGCAGTCGGAACTAAATTTCTTGAGCCCCCACACCTGATCCGCACCGCTTTGACAAGTAAATGTCTATTGCCTGGTGTCAGTAAGAAGTCAGGTAACTTAGCTTCAAAGGAAATATTTGTGAGTGCAAACTTAAGAGTATGCTCCCTACTTCATTCCTTCCTTCCAGACCAGGTGGAGTTGAAGCCAGGATGCATGGGGGGGGGAAGGGGGAGGTGATTCCAGTGGCCCTTGCATTTGCTGCTAATTTTAAAGTGCACCCAAGGCTCGCAGAAGCACGATCTGGGGCACACTTTAATGTTCCCGATGGTTCCTTTGCAGCTGTATCTTTAACTGCCTGGCACGTGACACCAGAGGTTCCCCTTGCCCAGCCTGAAGTATACAAGAAAGAATCAGAAGCGCAGCAACACTGGCAGAAATGTTCCACTCCTCACCTGTTCTTTAAGCGCAGTTTAACTCCAGCAGGCCATGGGGTTTTGCTGTATTGCCAGTCAGACCTGAGGCACTCTGAGCTGAGGGAACGGGAAGCTGTAATCTCAGTATGTCCTTTTGCTGCAAAGGTATCCCTGGGGAAAGAAACAGACCAAAGAGAGGGAGCTTGAGGATGGTGCAATCAAACTTCAGCAAGGAGCATTCAGGATGAAATAACTCCTCTCTTTTTAAATAAAATGCATTAGAGACCACAGATGCATATACTTGATGCTAATGTTTATTTGAGGATTTCTATCCCGCCTTCCAGCATGAAGACCACAGAGGTGTTAACAATACAATAATGAAATAATCATAAAAGGAAATGGAACAACACAACAAAAAGCCGCGAGGCATAAAAGCAGCAAGATGCAGGTTTGATTCAAAGCAGGATCTTCTGAAAGCCTGAGAGAGAGAGCAAAATCTGTACTTCAAAGCCAAGTCTGTTGAGCTCAATGGGTAGCTACTCCTGGGTAAAGCATGCGCAGGACTGTAGCGCTGCACTCCCAGAATCGGGTTGCCTAAATCCCATTGAAGCATCCTGAATGCATGCTTTGCAATTATATAGCCTGATCTTGTTTGTGCCAAAGCAAGTCCTACCTAAGTTCAAAGGGGAGGCGGATAACTCCCTTACAAATGTGCAAAAGGAAAAAGAAAGCTGTCTTCTGCCAGGCCAGACTGTTGTGTTCGGACAGGCAGCAGCTATCCCAGGGAGAGGTTACCTGAACATCTTTTGAACAGGAGATGCCATGGACTGAGCCTGAGGGGTGTTCACACAAAGCATGGATGGGCTCTGCTGCCCCACTGAGCTACAGTTCTTCCTGGTGCATCGTAGCTCCGGTCATAATAAAATAAAATAAAAACCTGACAAAATGAATGCAAAGCCAGCAATGGGAGAGAGTTTTCAGGCATAAATTGCAAGACTGACTCCCATAACTGAACCCGTTAGTACAAGGAGCAGAGAGTTTGCATTTCAGTTTAAAGATGGGTGCTGCGAAGAGCTGAATGCTACTTCCTTGTCCTATGCCACAGTTGCTATAGCTTTCGGTCAACTGAGATGGAGGTTTGTTATTTCCACGAACTTAATAGTAGTATGGGAGTTCAAAACGAAACAGAACAACCCTCTCTCACTCTAATCCTGGTTGGTTACATATATACTGCACCAACCTCAATCTGCAACAGACACATATCAATTTAGTATTTTCAGAACTATTGATACTGTATCCCGACTTTATCCCAAAGTGCAGAAAGACTGTACCCCTCCAGATTGGGTGGGTTTTGTTTTGTCTTGCACAGGTGAATTATTCTGCAACATCTCACTGGTGCAATAATAGTGGGTTTACATCAGACAACCCGCACAGCTGTTCTGTACTGCTTCCCCAGTGTTACTGCACTATTGCCGTTTGGAGGAGCTGCACCGCACTACAGAGCAACAAAAGCAGGACAAAAAACAAACAAATCAGAACATTTGTAGTACAGGAGCTCAGAATGAAGTTACGAGACATGCACAGACTTGAAACAAAGCAGTATGCTTGCCCCCCCAACCTTTGCACGTATTAACTTATTGAAAGCGAAAATGCATGTAACTGCCCCAATAACATCACAAGCACAAATCGTCGTGATTGCAAAATAAAAAGGATGCCAAGGAGGGGCCTCTTATCTGTGGCTACATGTGGCTGCCATGATATCCTCAGAAAGAAATATGCTTAATACCAGATGGAATTGTGGGTCGGAGGGAGAAAATTACTAGAAGCAAATAGGGTTGCCATATTTTGAGAAGTAAAAATCCGGACAGTTGTTAAGCCCCGAACTTGCTGAGCTTGCTGAACAGAAAGCTCCATGAGAGGGAGACATTCTGTCTTTCCCTCCCCATCAATAAAAGAAGGGAAAAGTGTTGCTGACAAGGGTATTGGCATGGCTGTTCTATGTTTAGGGGGCTTATGGCTCAAGCCACATGCCATTCTGTGAGGCTTGGGGACGCTTCGGATAGCTGAGATTCCATTGCAGTGAGGGAAAAGAAAGAGCAGCCTTCTTTGAGGCAACCCAAACCCCCCACCCACCCTCGCTCCTCCCCACACGTGCCAGGCCAGGAATTTTAAGCCGCCGCACCATCCGTTAGAGCCAGAAAAGTGGCAGCGCCCGCAAGACTTTCACCCACTAAAAGGGAGTTTTCCAGCGCCCGGACGGCATTCTTGCGCAAGCCTGTTGCCGTATGTCACGGCTGCGCTTCAAATCCTCCCTCAGCTGCTCGCCCTCGGCCTTTCCTCTAAATCCCGGCCTGCTTAAGCTTCCTCGTTCGACATGTGCCGCTTCTCCGCATAAGCCGGGAAGGGCCCTTTTGGCGCGTTCGTGACTGAGGGGGCACGGTGGTGAAAAAATCACTTCAGGTGGTCATCTGGCGTGAGCAAGCGAGGTGCCTTTCCCCCATCAGCAGACCAGGGGTCACGGAGCAGTTAAGAGAAGGGCCTGGCTTGCTATGTTTGCCGTGAAGTCACACACCCACTTTCAAATTTTACCTCACAAGAGCCAACTGTGATAGGAGGAAGAACGCGGTGGGATGAACCAGGGAAGAAGGCCTCTGTATGAATGAATCCCTGCTGAGTTGAGAGACTCGCAAAAGTGGCCTTGAGCAAGTTGCTTCCGGCCACTTTAATCTGCCCCGCAGGGTTGTTATGAGGATAAAATAGGATAATCCTTCATATGCTGCCCTGAACTCCTGGTAGGAAGGGCAGGGTACACAAAACAATGCACATGTCAGATCCAGTCTATAATATAGGGATGGCAAAGCTAGCCTCGTTTACAGGGCTGTTGTCAAGGATTAAGGGTGACGATGTTACATGAAGCAGCCCTACCTGACCTGGGATCTGCATATCCTAGGCCAGGCACCCCCAAACTCAGCCCTCCAGATTTTTGGGACTACAACTCCCATCATCCCCAGCTAACAGGGCCAGTGGTCAGGGATGATGGGAATTGTAGTCCCAAAACAGTTGGAGGGTCAAGTTTGGGGGTGCCTGGCCTAGGTCTCCCCCCCTGCCATACATTTAAAGCACTCTTATTCTACTTTAGACAGTCAGGGCTTATCCCAAAGAATTCTGGGAGCTGTAGTTCATTATGGGTGCTGAGAATTGGTAGGAGACACGCACCCCCAATTCCCCTCATGCAGCTACAATTCCCAGAGTTGTTCAACCGTCAATCCCTCTTCCCAGTGGACTCCGGGAATCACAGCTCTGTTTGGGGAATAGGGGGTCTCCCGAAAACTTATAAGGAGGCTCCATTTTTCTACAAAGAGGTTCTATATGGTAAAGTACACAAATATTGTGAGAACCTGAGAACGTCCCAGATTTTAATGACCCGTCTTTTATTATGGTGTCTTTTTATTTCCACCCAGTTGCTAATATAGGGAATCAATCTTGTAGGTATCACTAAATGCTGCATTAGCTCTGCCATCCTCTAATACAATTATTATTATTATTTATTAAACTCATCTATTTTATATAACCAAATCAAAGAATTAAGGGATCCATAGCTAGCCTATGTCCAGTTATTTATTCAATTTTAGTTATTACTTCTTCCCATCCACCCCCTAAAATGGTTTTGGGGGCAGGCCCAAATAACCTAGCATTTCTGACTCTCTCCTTGGCACACACCCTGTTTTTTATGCCCACAACATCCCTTCACGGTAGGCTAAGTGGTAGTGATTGGTCCAAGGTCGCCCAGGAAGCAGGACCCAAATTGGAACACAGGTCTTCATGGCTGGCCCAGTGTTCCTACTGGGCTCTCTTTGTGCCACATATGGGCTCTCTTTGTGCCACAGCCAAAACTCAATCCAAATGTAACCCGGTGTGGGGAATATATGAAGCATCACAGTGGAATAAAGAACTTGCTCTTTCCAAAACACACAATTGTTTTGTTTACCTCCCTCACACAGCCAAGAGATTATCCCTGAGTTGTTGAGCAAGATTTAGGACTGCTGATGTTCTTGATAAGGAGCACTGGAAATGAGCCCTTTTAATTGCCTGACACATTTAAAAAATAAACAAATAAATACTAGTCTTGTCCTTCACCTGGGCATTAGAAAATTAGATGGAATGCTGAACAGTAACGATTATACCGGTAAGCAATTGGACCAATATTAAGTGCGATTAGAGAACAGGTAAATTAGAGGTTGCATTCTTAGCAGGAACCAACTTAAAGATGGAGGGAGAACCATTTCAGTGCCGCCTCTGGAATGTACCACAAATGGAATTTCACATGACACCCTAGGGTAATGTTACTCAATTCCTCCTGTCAGGTAGCTCAGTTCTACCCTGATTTGCAACTACTGCCAGACTCCACTTATCCACTGTTTTTCCTGTAGGATAAAGAGGTGGAAGTGAGCCTAGAGAGGTGAGGATGGAACTGCCTCCTCCTGTGTTTTTTTTTGGGGGGGGTGCCCTTCACCAAACATGGAAATATTGCTCTGCTTCACATGTGATTGTGGAGGGTTTTCAAATGTATTAATGACCCCATGAGGAGACAGCATACCTAGAAATGTATTGGGGGACCTATCAGACAGACAGACAGACAGACAGAATGTAACACAAGGGCAGTGAGTCCTAAAAATCAGGGATCATGCATGAACTTACGAAGGGGACCTAGGCAAGGCATTCTCTATACAACCCAGCCTGCCTTCCCTGACTCCAGCTCACCAAACGCAAGGAGGGGCACAGCTGCTGCACTTTTACATCAGAATATAAAAAAGCCCTGCTGGATTATGCCGGATGCCCACTTAGGTCAGGGTTCTGTGCTCACAGGAGGCAACCAGATGCCAACAAGAAAGATCGCAAGCAACAGACAAATGCCAACAACCAAGAGACATACTGCCTCCGACCATGGAGGGAGGACATAGTCATTGTGGCTTAAGATCATAGATATGCCTAATCCTCGTTTAAAACCAGCCACACTGGTGGCCATCATTGCATCCTGTGGTACTAAACTGTATAGTTTTAACTATGGACTGTGTGTATCTCATTTTGCCTCTCTTGAATTGTCCAACATTCAGCTTCATCCGAAGACCCTGGGTTCCCGCATTATGATATAGGTAAACCTACTGGTGATATTCCCTCATCTATACAACTACTAAAGGTGCAGAAGTCCTGTTCTCTCTTGCAACTGGCCACCCTACTCCCCACCCACCTGCAGTATGAGGTTAATACAGACCACACCTTGATTAAAACAAACTGGGTTATGTGCAAACCAGGACAATGGCAGCTCAATCTCTTTGCTCCATTAGAAGGAAGAGGAGGGATTTTCATTCAGCTCACTTTCATGGAATGAGGAGGAAAGTAGCTACACTGGCCTGTAGCTCCTTGGATTCTGCTACCCTAGGCAGCTGTTTTTGGTGCCTACTGGGTTAGCCTGGCTCTCGGTGCATAGGTCTAATGCGATCAAGACGTGGTCTTGGGTCAATCCCTGTTTATTACAGTTGGGTATCCTGATGAGTTGTGCTCAGTGCATTGTGCCCAGTGTCTGACTTTTTTTTTTAACTGAGCCCCCCCAAAAGCCCGAGATGTGTTTTTATTAAAAATAAACGAAAGCTGGCGTTCTCAGGATTCCAACCTTTGCGCCGGGTTCCGTGCATTCATGGCGCATGGCCAGATACGGACAGACCTATTCATAGCAACGATTGCAAGTGTTCATCCCTGAAAAGAACAGACGAGCATTTGTCCTGCCTTTTAACACACGAAATAAGGGCTTTCAGGAGCTATTTCAGACTGAGTTATATCCTACTGACCCATCTCGCCCCCCTCAATGTTGGCAACAGCATTTGAAATGTTTTCTCTCTCTCTCTACGGAGATCACTTCTAGCTGTTCACTGTTATGTATACCAGCTGCTCCCATTGTGCCTTTGGAATTTCATGCCACACACATTTACTGTACAAACACATTCTGTAAATGCTTTCTTGGGCTTAACTGTATGGGATGACATCCAGGGAAAGTTAGCCTAAATCCTATTGAATTCAGTTAAGCGCTTGTGCCCCACTGGTTTTTGTGGGTCCCGCAGTCCAAAGCTGTGCATGTTTACTCAGAGGTAAGCCCCTGCAAGTTCCACAGTGCTGACTCCCAAGTAACTATGCAAGGGGTTGCAGCTTTCTCCAGGTTGCAACTGTAGATTTTCAGCTCTTTGCATAGCACTAGCCCAGCCACAAAACAAATGCATATACCGGTAATCCCTTTCTTAGAAGAAGATATTTGTTGTGGTAGTCATGGCAACTTTTAAACCCTTTTGGAGACCCCCCTAAAGTCTCAAAACACCAATAAAGTACAAATATCAGATAAAAGAACATTTGGTTTAGAAAAGTACTGTGCTGCTGGTATAAGAGAACATACAAACTTGATGCATTTTGGGGGGGCAAGTGGCACCCCACATCACTTTCCCCACATACTGCTTCAACCCTTCCTCAGGTGGCTTTTCTACATCCTTGAACATTTTCTTGCTTTCTTACAGGCCAGAATCAGTTCACCATTACATTTGGGACAACTTTCCTGTCCTATTTCCCATTTTTATTTATCGTTGCTTAATAAATTTATTATTATTATTATTATTACTACTACTACTATCATCATTACAATTTATTGCCTGCAATTTGTTGCTGTTTTATTGATGTTTTGAGTTTTATTCACCTTACACAGAACGATGGCGCAGGATATCTAAGTGCAAATACATAGTTAAAAAGATCATACGAGGGACATGAGCTCTGTTACAACGGCACTCTTTAGAGGGTTCACAATTCCCTCTTGCAAATTTCACCCAGTTAAAAACATTTGCGTACAAATGAAACGGCATTTTCGTCTGATACTTTACTAACATATCCCACCCCTCTATGCATTAAAAGATTATTTATTGGTGCCATGTGCTACTGTGAAAACAGCGCATTTCTACCTACCAGCTGCATTTTGCAGGTGGTTATGTCATGTGCCTCTGAAATTTTGCAAATCATCAAGGAGGCCTTCTCTCTACGCACAGCCCCAGATGGAGCGGGAAGACTCTCTGAGTAAACCCGCATAGCTCCCATCTTCATGGGAAAAAAACTATTCAACCATATCTTTCCAACAAAATGGCAAGACAGATCTCATCAGCAAAGGCATTATTTTCACTGGCGCCACATCTGGCAATAATATGGATAGCCCTTCAAAGGGGGAGTCCCTCCTGGACAAAATATGAAAGCAAGAAGGAGCTCTTTCCAGACAGGTTCTGTCGATGGCAACTCCTGTGAGGAGGGAAGTAGCAAGAAAAACTATATTGTGTGCATCAATTACTTGGCATTGGTCCAAAATCTAGATGCTAATGTGTCCATGTCTCCATTCCTGAGTGCACTTAAAACATTGCTCTCTCTCTCTCTCTATATATATATATATCCAACATTTCAAAAAGATAAAAGGGTCTATGTATCAAATCCATATGTGGCTGCATCCTGATCTGCATTCACTTCAAAGCCTGCTGCCAGAAGACTAATGGGACTGCAGGTAACTGCAAAGGCAACTGACAATTTTTCAGTTTGTGTCCACTGCATTTCATTCATTAATGTTAAAAGCCTATGAATGAGGCTATCCATGTTTCTCATCAATCAAAATTCTACCGGACCGCAGCCCCTCTTACATGGTTGCTTGACAGGAAGGACATTATTTTTTCAAAATTAAATGCAAAAAAAGGAGTTTTCTCCTCACTCCCATCCCCGATGCAGATGGCTGGCAGGCGGCTGGAGGTAGCTGGGAGAGCCTGGGCAGATCTGTACACCATAAAGCGCATTCAAGTGCACAACTTCCTCCAAAGAATCCTGGGAACTGTAGTTTATCCCTAACAGAGCTATAAATCCCAGCACTCCTAGCAAGCTACAGTTCCCAGGATTCTTTGAGGAAGCCATGCGCTTTATGTGTGTATGGGGTGGATCTGCCCCTTGTTTCCAAAACTACAGTTCTGGGGTTCAGTGTGTCTGGCTGTTATCCAGAAGGTTGGCGATTCGAGCCCACCCACGGACAGCTGTGGGCAAGATTCCTGCATTGCAGGGGGTTGGCCTAGCACACCCAACAGCTAGCGATGGTGGAAACTAAAACCTGAAACCATATGGAGACCTGCAAGTTAGTCACCCCTCTTTGGAGACCTAATGCAAGGTGTCTACAGTGGCACCCCGTGTTACGCACGCAATCCGTTCTGGATCGCGCTAAGTAACACGGGTGTGCATAACATGAACGCCCCCTCAAAACCCCTGAAAATCCGAAAGTAGCGCGATTTGAGCGCTTCTGTGCATGCGCGAAGTGTGCAGAAGCGTTCTGCGCATCCGGGGGTTGCGCACACTCCAGAAACGCTTCCGGGTTGTGGGCGTTCTTAACTCGAACATCTGCAACCCAGGACGTGTGCAACCTGGGGTTCCACTGTACTTGCCTCTATTATGCACTGCTTGAAAACGTACCAACAAATGTTACAAAGACATAATAATAATAATAATAATAATAATAATAATAATAATAATAATAATTTTTTGTTTGTATCCTGCCCTCCCCGGCCAAGGCTGGGCTCAGGGTGGCTAACATCATAAAAACAACACATGTCAAGTCTCCAGTGCTCTCTGATCCAAGAGAAACTCAACACTTGCAACCTTGCCACTTGAGGGGAGAAGATGTGCATATACCAGAGGTGTTCTTCAACCTGCAAAGCTGCCCTCGTTCCATTAAAAAGACAGACTGATAAGGCCTTGATGATGCCTAGTGAAAATAGTGCATTACAGATCAAGCAGAACATCACCCATGGTTGTGAATGACAGCCCCCATTGACAGACACAAAAACATTCATCTTCAACAATAAAACCTCTGCCGTCTGAATAATTCTGGTCCATGGTAACCTCTAAATTGGGCACGGGGAACCTGTTGCTCTCCATCTATTGCTGGACTCCCATTCCCAACAGTCCCAGCCAGCACAGCCAAAGAACCAAGGATGATAGAAAGTGTAGCCTGACAAAAAATGGAAGACCACAGGTTCCCCATCCTTGTTCCAAGCACTGATTTGCACAACCCAAATCCAGAGCTGGTTCTCTCACAAGTTGTTGTTCTGCGATAACCACCGCCGTCTGCACAAGCAAGGCATTTCAACCTTGCTATTGAGAGTCATTCACAGGTCACTGTTTCACTGTGGAGCTGCAGATTCTTCCCACAAAGAGCCTTGCCAGTTTTGTTTGAAAGAAACTGGCTGTGCTCCTGCGCCTTTAATAGCAGCCTGAACTATTAAGCAGACAAAGTTCTTCCCAGCATTTATTTCCATGCCAGGAACGGCTGCTGGGTGTCTATGTGCCCGGCAGCTGTAAAAAGGCACAGAGGGGAATGGGGAACAGCGATCATACTTCACTATTCTGCCACTGCTGTTTACCCCTTAACTTCCTGGGACAGGAACTTCATTCGTTCTGGAGGTCCGTTCTTAACCTGAAACTGTTCTTAACCTGAGGTACCACTTTAGCTAATGGGGCCTCCCGCTGCTGCCATGCTGCCACCGCTGCACGATTTCTGTTCTCATCCTGAAGTAAAGTTCTTAAACCGAGGTACTATTTCTGGGTTAGCAGTGTGTAACCTGAAGCGTCTGTAACCCGAGGTACCACTGTACTTTATAATATTATCATGGAGCATCCAGAAAGTATAAAATAATGCAGCTAAATAAGAAAATGGATGATTCCTAAAATATAATTATAAACAACAACTAGGATTGTCCTTGTATTGCATAGAATCAGAGAACTGTAGAGTTGGAAGGGACGCCAAGGATCATCTGGTCTGAGCCCCTGCAATGCAGGAATCTAAACTGAAGCATCCATGACAGATGGACATCCAACCTCTGTTTAAAAACCTCCA
The DNA here is from genome assembly GCF_009819535.1 of Lacerta agilis. NCBI lineage: Eukaryota > Metazoa > Chordata > Lepidosauria > Squamata > Lacertidae > Lacerta > Lacerta agilis. Next base: position 64,296,237 of record NC_046320.1, read on the forward strand.
AGGAAGGAGAGTCTACCACCTCCTGAGGGAGACCGTTCCACTGTCCAACAGCTCTTACATGATGCTGTTTTGAAAAGGAATCTGTCCCTATCCTACAGATGTGTTTTTATACAGTACTATGCTGTATTACACCGCACTGAAATGTTCAAATGTTTCTTTCGATTGCCCTTGAATCTTGCCGCCACACCTGCCATCCTCTCGTGCCACACCCTTTGAGAACCACAGGCCTACACTGACTTGCAGTGGCTCTCCGGGGTTGCAAACAATCTGTCTCCCAACCCTGCCAGGAGCAATTGGGGATCGAACCCTGAGCAGATGCTCTGCTGAACTATACAACACTCTTCAGTGGCTGGAGTGGAGGCGGGGGAACTAATAGTCCACTTCTTGTCCTGCATGTCTAAATTACTTGTGATACTGAGATAGGACCACTCTATTCTTAGCAACTGTTGCTTGGCAGACACAACAGAGAGTGAACCAAACTGCATGGTGAAATAAGAGTCTATTGCAGTGGCTAGCAGGAACGAGGCCAAAGTTTCTTTCACTGGCATGTGCAATCTGCAGCAATCTGCAGGTATGCAGCAGGCATCATGCAGCTATGGCCTCAGCAACACTCGGTCAAGAGAGGCCTCTGCAGCACAAGGTTAAGAGGTGGGCTATTACCTAGTTGAGAATTAGTGCTGTGTCCTCCATTCATACCAACACGTATAGTTCAAAGGCTCACTTACTCCTGCTATCAGTGGCATCTTAGCCCGCGTAAAATTATGCAATGTATCTCTTTTACTTCCAATAGAGATTTTTCTCAGAGAAGCCACGTGCTGCCATTCATGTTGCTGTTGTTGTTTAGTCGTGTCCGACTCTTTGTGACCCCATGGACCAGAGCACGCCAGGCACTCCTGTCTTCCACTGCCTCCCGCAGTTTGGTCAGACTCATGTTGGTAGCTTCGAGAACACCATCCAACCATCTCGTCCTCTGTCGTCCCCTTCTCCTTGTGCCCTCAATCCTTCCCAACATCAGGGTCTTTTCCAGGGAGTCTTCTCTTCTCATGAGGTGGCCAAAGTATTGGAGCCTCAGCTTCAGGATCTGTCCTTCCAGTGAGCACTCAGGGCTGATTTCCTCAAGAATGGATAGGTTTGACCTTTCGGCTTTGGCCCAGCCACTTCATCAGCTCTGAATCTACTTCTGCTTGTCCTCTGCTCTTCCTCAGTAGCATGTTGGACGCCTTCTGACCTGAGGGGCTCATCTTCCAGCGTCTTAACTTTTATATACCTGTTGTCTTTGTCCATGAAGTTCTCTTGGCAGGGATACTGGAGTGGCTTGCCAGTTCCTGCTCCAGGTGGATCACTTTTAGTCAAAACTCTCCACTATGACCTGTCCATCTTGGGTGGCCCTGCACAGCACAGCTCATAGCTTCTCTGAGTTATTCAAGCCCCTTCGTCACAACACAGCAGTGATCCATGAAGGAGCTGCTATTCATATAAATGGTTAAAAAGGTAAAGGTAAAGGTAAAGGACCCCTGACAGTTAGGTACTGTCGTGAACGACTCTGGGGTTGCAGCGCTCATCTTGCTTTACTGGCCGAGGGAGCCAATGTTTGTCCACAGACAGTTTTTCTGGGTCATGTGGCCAGCATGACTAAGCCGCTTCTGGCGAAACCAGAGCAGTGCACAGTTTACCTTCCCGCCGGAGCGGTACCTATTTGCACTTTGACGTGCTTTCGAACTGCTAGGTTGGCAGAGCAGGGACCGAACAACGGGAGCTCACCCTGTCGCGGGGATTTGAACCGCCGACCTTCCAATCGGCAAGCCCTAGGCTCAGTGGTTTAGACCACAGCGCACATCACACAAACACAAACAGATGATAAGACACTCCCTAAGAGATAGCAAATCTTTTTATACCTGGAGGGGTTCTGCCTGTGGAACACCCTCCCGTCAGATGTCAAAAGAGATAAATAACTATACAAACTTCAGTAGACATCTAAAGGCAGCTGTATCGGGAAGTTTTTTTATTGTGTGACGTTCTGTTGTGTCTTTACGTATTTGTCGGAGGCTGCCAACAGTGGCTGGGGCAACCCAGTCAGAGGGGTGGGGTACAAAAAAAGGAATTGTTATTTTTATGAGTTAAGAGTCCCATGGACTGCAAGAAGATCAAACCTATCCATTCTTAAAGAAATCAGCCCTGAGTGCTCACTAGAAGGACAGATCCTGAAGTTGAGGCTCCAGTACTTTGGCCACCTCATGAGAAGAGAATACTCCCTGGACAAGACCCTGATGTTGGGAAAGATGGAGGGCACAAGGAGAAGGGGACGACAGAGGATGAGATGGTTGGACAGTGTTCTCGAAGCTACTAACATGAGTTTGGCCAAACTGCGAAAGGCAGTGAAGGATAGGCATGCCTGGCGTGCTCTGGTCCATGGGGTCACGAAGAGTCGGACACGACTGAACGACTGAACAACAACAAAATTTTTTATGGGAAATGATACCCTAACCCTTCTCTTGCAGACATTGTGTTACACAATGTCACTCACTGTCCTAATACCCCTGCCCAATCATGTCTGGGTTCAAGCAAGTGAGATAAGGATAGAGCACTTTGGTGTTAACTCTCTCTATCCTCATGCCTCAAGGTTAAGGCAGGCTCTTATAAAGGGACAGTGGGCCAGATGGTGTTAAGGACTGCTTTCTCTGCTCTACTTTTTTCTGAAGCACAAGGGAGGAGCATTTTGTGACACAGCAGGGAAGTGAATGGTAATTCCCCCTGAAACAAGGGGGAATAAGAATCACAGGAGTTGGAAGCCACCCCCCCAGGTGTCATCCAGCCCAACCCCCCTGCAATGCAAGCATCTCAGCTAAAGCATCTGTGACATTTGCAATTTTTGCAAATGACCTTGGCTATGTCTGCAGAGGAACAGACTAAAAGAGCAAACAAATGTTGTAATAATAAATAATAATAATAATAATAATAATAATAATAATAATAATAATAATATATTTATACCCCGCCCATCTGGCTGGGTTTCCCCTGCCACTCTGGGCGGCTTCCAACAGAATATTAAAATGCAATAGTCTATTAAACATTAAAAGCTTCCTTAAACATAGCTTCCTTTTACATTTACATCCCTAAATGTAAAAAGCAAAGGAAGCCTTTGGTGGTTCAGGGGGGGGACACCCACAGAAGGACAACATATTTATTGGGACCAACCCAAATGTCATTTAGTGAGTGGCAAGCTTTTGAGTTCTGCAGAATCCTTCGTCAGGCAAAGTGTTACGCAAATGGGAAATAAACAAGGGAAGTACAAAATTTGATCGTAGCCATGAGGTTTAGCTTGCAGGAAAACCTCTAGAACAGGCATCCCCAAACTGCAGCCCTCCAGATGTTTTGGCCTACAACTCCTATGATCCCTAGCTAACAGGACCACTGGTCAGGGATGATGGGAATTGTAGTCAAAAACATCTGGCGGGCCAAAGTTTGGGGGTGCCTGCTCTAGAAAAAAACGTCATGGGTCTTTCAGTCTCACTGGAAGACCCTGTTCCCTTTAAACACCAGTCTGCCAGACATTAAGGGCATTGAGCAGGTGTGAAGCTTTTCTGCATGGCTTTGTAAACCTTGTCAGCAAGCTACATGACTGCTATATAGCAGCAAACCTTGCTGCTGCCTGAGGGGCAAGGGAGAAAAAGAAAATGAACAGGAATCCTGAGCGCTGCTTTTCTGTCTGGGATGGTAAAAGTCTGCCTTTTTTTGTCTGAAACCGCTTCCTGGTCTGAAAATGATCTGGTGCACTGTGTTCGAAACTCCCATTGTTCTGGATGCATTTTGCAACAGGGAATTTCATTATCGTGAGTAGTTTCTGAGCTCTGGGCACAGTACTGCGCCTAAGATTTCAAATTAAAACTGCAGAGTGGAAGGAAAGGAGGGTCTTTTTCTGCCTCCCCACTTCCAGATACTCTCTGGGGACTGGAAAAGAGACCCTCTTAAGAATATTAGGGGGGTGGGCAAGGGAATGACTAGACCGGGGGTCAGCAACCTGCGGCTCCAGAGCCGCATGCGGCTCTTTTACACGGCTGCCGCGGCTCCGGGACTCTGGGGCGGATACGCCCGCCCACTTCTCCAGCTGGCAGCGACCGCCCTCCAGCTGGCCGGCGGCCCGCCCTCCGGAGGCTGAGGGCGCTGCTCAGGGGCGTACCCAGGATCACCTGGCCTTGAACAGCGGGGCAGCGGGGCTTGGAGGCGGTGGGGATGCAGTAGAGGTGGCGCAGCTCAGCCGAGGGCTCTGGCGGGGAGCGCGCCTGAGGCGCGCACGCTCCTTCGGGAAGAGATGGAGCTGGGCGAGCGGGAGGGGGAACTTTGAAGACCCCGCCTCCGCCTCCGAAGCAGGCGCCCATGGGAGAGGCCGCCCCCCGAGCCTGCCTGGCGGGACCAACCCTGCCCAGCTCCGGGAGTCTTCCTAGCGTGGGAGGCGGCCTTGGGGCAGACAGGGGAGCTCCGGGGTCAGCGGGTATGTGGGACCCCACGGCATCCAGAGGCAGCTGGGAGGCGGGACGGGATGGGGGCAGGAAGGGGGCCTTCAGACACGTCCCCGCACGGGCACTGGAGGCCAGGACTCCTCGGCTGGGTCGTGGGACCACGGGGGAGGGCTGGCCGTGGTTCCTCTCGGAAGGCTGCTTGCTGCTGCATCGAGGCGATGACGAGGTAGGCAGCTGCGGGCTGGGCCAGGGGCGGCGGGTGGCGGGCGAGGGGGGAAGCCCTCTTTTTAAAAATGGTCGAGGAAGCGGCGCCTGTTTCCCTGCCGCTGCCTCCTTCGCTCCTGGTTCCGCTCGCAGCCTCAGACCGCGCTCTTGCGGTCGCGCATCTCTCTCCGCCCCGGAGCAAGGCCGGGACGTTTTGCAGTTTTTCCTCTGTCCTGAGTGTGTGTTAGGGGAGCCTTGACAAAGCACCTGTTGGCGTGGAAGAGAGGAGTCCTAACTTGGATCTGTGTTCATGTGCAAAATCTATCGCCATTGTCATTAAGGGGGCAGGGAACTCCCCTAAAAAGGTTTGAACACTACGAACTACTACAGCCACCTGTATGCAAGTCAGCACAAACATTACAGGCTTCTCTGGTGCAATTCTGTGCTTTATTTAGCAAGAGAGGAGGTTGGAAGAGGTGAACATAGCCTCTGGTCTGGAATATTAAGGGTAAAAGACACTAAGATTATTGTAAAAGCCAGCAGTCTTCAATAAGACATGGGACAAACATTTAACACAAGTGTGCAGTTGAGGACTCATTTTTTTTAAAAACAACAACAACAAATCAAATATTTGTATGCTGTTGCAACCCACCTTGGATCAGGCTGTGACCTGGTAGTGGTCCCCAGGGTGGATAAAAATGAATGATTTTTTTTATTTAAATCGGATTTTTTAAAATTTAAATCGGATTTTTAAAAATAAAATGCAGTGTTATATTTGTTTTAAATGTCGCAATGGTTTTGCGGCTCCCAGTTTGTTTTTTCCCTTCGGAAACGGGTCCAAGTGGCTCTTTTGGTCTTAAAGGTTGCAGACCCCTGGACTAGACCATGTGAAAAATGAACATGAATTTTAGCTGCAATTCATTCATTTCCAGCTTTGTATTCTTGTTATAAAAAAGTGCACCTAGACATTCTGTTGTTGAGCCCATAACCTAGGTTAAAGGTGCCATTTAGCTCCTAGCTTTCATATTTCAGTTTCCAACACTGCAGTGGTCAGTCCCTGTGGACAGGCTATACCATCTCAATAAATGCTTGTAAGAAGAGATGATTTTATATTTATAAAAAAATGTTGTGCAACTCATCACAGTTTCTTTTACTCGTTCTCTCTTCCCCCCTTCTTTTCCCTCTAGTAAATTCGATTCAACACCTTTAAGGACTATGATTCATCAGTTAAAAAAAAGAAATTACAAAAAGAGAAACAAGATCCTTGCCCAAAGCTTTACAATCTGCTAGGCATGAGGTAACAGAAGAAGCTGAAGAGGTGAGAACAAGATATTCAAATTGACGCCCAGCAAAGGAAAAGAAAACCTGGGAAACCCTGGGATAGAAAGGAGGAGCAACATGCATTTCCAGAGGCAGGGAATCTGAAAGGAGTGTGCTAAGGGAAAGCAGAGGGGGAACAAGAAAGGAGGAGGAAGTAACACAGGATTTAGTAAGAAGATGAGAGCATAATCCACAAAGCTAAGCATGCTAAGCAGTTCCCTTGGACCAAAGGAATATAGGAGGGGGTGTCTCCGGCCAATGGGGAAGCTTTGGTCCTCCAGGTGTTGATGAACTACAACTCCCATCAGCCCTAGCAAGCATGGTCAATGGCCAGGGATGGTGGGAGTTTTAGTTCAGCAACATCCGGAAAGTCAAGAGTTCTGCACCCTTAACCTAAGGCTTCTTGCCTGCTCCTTTAAAACTGGAGATGCTGGCAATGAAATTCAAGACTTTCTGCACACAAACCTTCTGCTCTACCACTGAGCTATGGCTCCACCAAATGCAGCCACCTCCGTCTGGAAACTCAGTCTAGACAACCTGTTTACTGTGTGTTCATCCTGCTCTGGTTGTGGGAAGGTGAGACAACGGTTGCATCAAGCAAATGTGATCGCACAGTTTACAGTGCGTCTCTTTCTAACACTTCTTTATGGCAAAAAAGTCTGAAATTACAGGAAATCAGGTTTGTTGCACAAGACCTTCAAATAAAAATTTTAATTGTGCAGTCTTGCATTTGCCAGTATGTGATTGAACCCCACCCAAAAACATCAACAGTCTGGAGGCACCCTTGATTTTTAGTTGCCGCTATTTTAAAAGCTATTCCCAGGATAATGAATCCCATCCGTTTCCAAATTCCACGAATGCAGTGTAAGCCTCTGGGAATATCTGAAGAAGTGTGCATGCACACGAAAGCTCATACCAAGAACAAACTTAGTTGGTCTCTAAGGTGGTACTGGAAGGAATTTTTTTATTTTGTTTCCGACTACGGCAGACCAACACAGCTACCTACCTGTAACTAATCCTCTGGGTGTTTGTGATACATACAGCTCTTCTTAAGATAGCTTTGTGGGAGGGGTATTTTTTAAAATAATATTTCAGAACACGCAGCATTTTGCCTTTTTTATTGTAATAAAGATCTCTCCTTCCCCTGTAAGCAAGAACTGCATAGGGCATGCAGTTAGTGCGGGGTACATCATTGTCATTAGCACAGGATGCGTTTCTGCTTCAACAGGTAAAGCGAGAAAAGATGGGACAGAGGAGAAGCCAAAATCCTGCCTTGCCAAAAACACACGCACAGAAGCGTATCAAACTAATCCCGCAAGCTTCTAGCTCTGCATGTGGGTGTGTATTTTACGTGGTCTCTCTGTTTGTTTAGATCTGACCTCAATTCCTCACACGGGCAGCTACGCAGAGTTGCTGCTTTGCCTCTGTGCGAATAAAAGAAGAGAACCGAACAGTGGAATTACTCTTAATTGTGGGGTGGGCTGAAGAGTACGTGAGTGGGAGGGGATTCTGTCCTCCACTAATTTGGCACCGGCGGAGAGATCTTTGAGAAAATGAACTCCTGTTTTTGCAGGAGACCTAATAACCCTTCCTCTGCACTGGGGGATTATCGGGTACTTAAGAGAGACACTCACATGCACATTTTTAGCCTGTGCCAAGCGTGTTTTGTGTCCACGGGAGCCAGGCTTCATTCTGCTCTTTCGCTGGGAGTGAATAGGCATTCCAAGGCATTTAAATGCAACCACAGACCTTCTACCCTAAGCTTTTCACCCTTTTAAAGTCCTCTGAATTGCTGGTTTGGGTTTTTTGTTCAATTCTGTTTGCAATGGAGGCTTTACATTTGCTTCCAGTATTATGTGGCGCTCCCCCCCTCCATCCTCCCCTCTTTTTTGCTCTGTCTGAGCGCATCGCCGTCCCGCTGCAACTTCTGGCCCTGGATCCTCGATCAGAACACACAGTCACAACTGTGGGCGCATCTTTACTTTCCAGGTGTCTGCACATGAGCCCCGAAATTAGCCCCGTCACCCATAAATTGGGAGGTCAGGAACCAACCGCCTTAGGGTCAAATGCACCCCAGACTTATTGACTTCTAAGCTAGCTCACCAACCTTCTTTGCCTCCAAACACCCCACACATCCAGCGACACCTGTTTACTCCCTGCTTCTTTCCTCCCCCTTTTCTACTCTTCCTGCTTGTGGCAATGTACCAAGCAGCATGAAGTGGAATGGGTGACATAGCCAAGTTCAAAGACCCTGCAGAACCACCCACCCCCCGCCGGGGGGGCGGCAGAAAGGAGACCTGAATCTCTTTATTTAAAGTACTCGTAAACTGCTTTCATATTTAAAAACAACCCAAGTGGTCTGGAAAAAAGGGGGAGGGGGGAGAAGCATGCAATACTTAATAGAACAATATAAAAGCAGAACAAGATAAAATTGCACAACTTCACAGCAAACCAGTAGAATAGATAGGTGCCCAATATCAGAATAGGCAAGAAAAATATGGGAAACACTCTCATTATCAGACAAGAGCTGGGATAAATTTCCAAGAGAATGAATGTATCAAAAGGTGGGCTGTATTTATAAAACGTTGGAATGACAATATTGGAGACAATATTCCATGCTTTGCCACCTACACCGCTGCTTAAAAATATATATTTAAACCCCATGGGGGGAGTATAATATATGAATTTAACTCTGTAATCTTTACTTGTAATATCATGAAAGCAGTAAATAAAGAGGACTATGTGCCCCATATCACTACTCTGAAAATGCTTGGCTGAACAAAAACGCTTTTAGCGTACTCCAAAATGTAAACTCACCAGTGCATGCCTTATTTCTAAGGGGAGAATGTTCCACATGGCAGGTGCCACCACAATAAAGGCCCAACTCCTACTTGGTAGATCTCTAGGCGATTTGAAAAAGATTAGCAAGCATTTCTAACTCCTATTTATTTAACAGTAGCAGCAACAAAATCCTCCATGCCCTAACTATACTGCTGAAATAAGAAATCTTGGCATAAGGAGTAGATTTGTGTCTGTAGTAGGACTGCGAGTGTCAACTCCTGGGCTCAGAGGGTTGTTTTAAATTCTAAGTATACTTTTCCCCGCTCCTGGCTCTGGTTGGTACACCTCAAAGTTTCCAGCCAAAAACAAAAGCAGGTCCTGAAAGCCCTGCTCACCCCTGCGCTAGACCCTCCAGGAGAGCTCAACATCAGGACCGGCCTCAGCCAGTCTTGCTTCCCCTCCCAAGCTGGAGAAAAGAAGTGTGGTTGGGTTGGATGGAAAGAGGCAGGAAAGGTTTATAGGAAGGCACTCTTAAAACACACACACTCTGAATATCTCTTCCTTGCATGCAGCTACCAACCAAGCACACACGGTCACTCGCCACATGGTGTGTTTGGTTGGTAGAAGAGCAAAACGCAGAGGAAACTGGGAAAAACCACCATTCCAAAAGCCTAGGAAATATATGGATGTAGAAAGGACAGGAGAGGCAGGGGTGGACAAGCGCTAGTTAGCATGCCTGTTTATTTGCTCCTTGTGCCTCTCTTCCCAGACTCAAGGGGCTGAGAAGCAGGTGAGAAATGTGTGAACAGGATGCTCAAAGCAATAGGAATGAGGATAATTGGAAGCTGTTTGAATGTGTGTGTGAGTTTGCAGATTGTAATTAAGTTTGTAAACATTTTTTACTAAAGGATGTAAATTGTTTGTGATAAATATGTAAGTGATGTATATGTATATGTTTTTGTGATTTTAACCAATAAAGAAGTCTATTTAAAAAAAAGAATGTAGAGGTCTAGAAGCATGAATAGGGGAGGGGAATGGACAGTGGGGGAATAACAACAACAACAACAACAACAACAACAACAACAACAACAACAACAATAATTTTTTATTTATACCCCGCCCTTCCCTGCCAAACCGGGCTCAGGGCGGCTAACACCAATAAAATCACAACAAAAACATAAAACAAATCATTAAAATACAGATTAGAATACAATTTAAAATTTAATTTAGACTGCAGCCTCGTTTTTAAATAGCCCACCAATCACACCAAAAGAATGAAACATCAGGGTTAAACCGAAACCAACCCAAAGGCCAGGTGGAACAGCTCCGTCTTGCAGGCCCTGCAGAAAGATGCCAAATCCCGCAGGGCCCTGGTCTCTTGTGACAGACCGTTGCACCAAGTTGGGGCCAGTACTGAGAAGGCCCTGGCCCTAGTTGAAGCCAACCTAGCATCCTTGTGGCTCGGGACCTCCAAAAAGTTATTATTTGAGGACATACCAGGAGAGGCGGTCCCTTAGGTACGAGGAAAGGCTTACGTCCCCTAAAGAAGACTGTGCCCAGAGTTCCAAATATATTGACGCTTTTGGAGCAGTGGGTCAATCTATTTGCGGGCCGCTGCTGCAGGAATTAAAAACGGCCAGACAAATATTCCAAACCTTAAACTTAGTGAGATGCAGAACATGGGAGAGAGGAAATACTTTGCATTAAGAAGAACAAAACCCAAGAGCGATTAAAATTGTTTGCCAAGGTGACTCAATGTGCTCCCGTGCCAAGCTTGAGTCTAAAAAAAGGAAGCTGGGATGAGGTATGCGCCAAGCACTAATGTACCAGGCAGCTGACGCTTCAATGCTAGGCATTATTTTTAAAGTTTTAAATGTTGGCATGAAATCTTCTCTCTCTCTCTTTAGGCTAGGGAACCCTTTGTCTGCACACTGATCACAGAGTTAAGCTCAAATGTTATGTACATAATGTAACTCATTCCTGCGGTGGTGGTTATTTTACTTTGATGTCATCTAACTCTTTCCTCTGCAACTCTTCTTCAAGAGTTCTCACATACGCATAATCTCTAATTACAGTAAAACTGGAGGTGATGAGTGTTTTATTGGTGTGGGGTTAAGCGAGGGTGGGTGTGGAAGAGAGGAGATTTATCAGCTGCCTGAAGTTAATGGCCCCTAACCCATCTCCTCCCGGGCAACTGCTAAATTCTGGGATGCAAAAGAAATCTCAAGCCATGCTCATTTTAATCCCCACCCACATATTTTTGAGACAACTACAGAAATCCTCATTCAAAAGCAACTCACTGACTCTCACCGTTTTTTTTTTAGCTTAAAGGCATGCTAAAACACACTTCGCTTTGTTTTGTATTCTCCAAAACAGCAAAAATTCCAAGGATCCTCTGCCATTACAGAGCCCGAGAAGAACACATAATTGTAGCAAGAAACTGGAACCAAGTCAATTGTAATTTGACAGGAGAATGGCACAGACAAGTATGAGTGGTTGTCTCAATGGAGAAATTAACCCAACAAATAGTAAGAAAGAATCCAACCCAAAAAGAACCACTTTTCATGTCAAATTGTATTGTTTTGTAGCTAATGTGGCCCAAAAGGAACACAATTGGAGTCAACCACAGATTAATGCCTCATTATGGAAGGATGTCTTGGGTTATAACTTTTTGACAGCTTTAGAAATCTGTGTGTATCTATTTTTTTCTCTCTTGTTGTTCAGTCATTCAGTCGTGTCCAACTTTTCATGACCCCATGGACCAAAGCACACCAGGCACGCCTATCCTCCACTGCTTCCCGCAGTTTGGCCAAACTCATGCCAGTCGCTTCGAGAACACTGTCCAACCATCTCATCCTCTGTCGTCCCCTTCTCCTTGTCCCCTCCATCTTTCCCAACATCAGGGTCTTTTCCCAACATCAGGGTCTTTTCCAGGTAGTCTTCTCTTCTCATGAGGTGGCCAAATACTGGAGCCTCAACTTCAGGATCTGCCCTTCCAGTGAGCACTCAGGGCTGATTTTTCTCTTACAGAATTACAATTATCTGAATAAGTGTGCATGCACACGAAAGCTCATACCAAGAACAAACTCAGTTGGTCTCTAAGGTGCTACTGGAAAGAATTTTCTATTTTGTTTCGAGAATTACAATTATTATTTTATGAGCAAGTATTTTTAAAAAATACTGCATGGTGGTGAGGGATCGCTAAGGGGAAATGAAAGGGGAAACCCTGTATACACACACAAATCTTTTGTGCAATGGGGACTGTGGTCCACAATACAAGAAGGAAGTGCATGTATCCTGCATATGTAACAGATGGGGAAAACCCACCACCCCCAGTGCAAGTTTACCTCAGCTATAAACTCATCCAGCAACTACAGGCAATCCATTATTCTCTTAGCCCTCCCCACCACCCCGTTTGCAATGTGCCATAAAAAAATCACTGAGATAATAATATAATAATATAATATAATAAAAAACAGATCAAGGATCAAGTGTTCCTATAATTGCTACATAGGACTATGGTTATCAGTGGTGACTGGTAACCATTGGAACTGGCGGGACAGAAGCCAGGGAGACCACAGTAAGGTGGAGCCAGAGCTAATGACACACAAAGCAGTTTCCACTGACTAGCATTCTCTAAAAATAAGAAATACATTACATTACTTGGTCCACAGGATTGCATCTGACCATCACAGAACTCTAGGCATTAGAAGGTATAGCAAATGAGTACATCAAACATAGGTGGGATTCCCATTTTTCAGCTCCTGCAGTGTCTTGTCTTGTTTTAGTTAAGTCTGAGCAATTCCTGTTTGGTTTGCCATTTCTTCACTGTCACCAATATGTCACTTATTCAAGAACCCAGATTCGTGAGCACAGCGCTGTGGGTTTTGTGCTATTCAGCTCGCATAAAACAGTTCTTGAACATGTCTTCAAGAGCAAGAGAATGAAGATTAAGATATTTTAACTCTACTGTGCTGCATTGTTACTGGAAATCAAGTGGTCCCGACATGCAAAGGATGAACTGCTACATACATGAACATACCATAGGAGCACACAGCAGCTTCTCCTATAAAATGCCTCTCTAAAGCAGACTCTCCAAAAACTTGGTGGATGTCAGAATGTCAGATCAGGATTCAGATGTGAGGGAGCTGCAATACTTACTCCAAATTCCATCCATAAATTTCAGCACCAAGTCAAGAGACAAAGGTACGGGTAATTTATTCTGTTGTTCATTCAGCATCTAGTGGGTGACTATACAGTGGAAGCTCAGTTGTTGAATGCTTCAGAAGTTGAACGTTTCGGCTTTTGAACGCCAACAACCTGGAAGTGAGTGCTTCCGTTTTCGAACATGCCTCAGAAGTCGAATGGCTTCTGAGGCACGTTTCTCCATTTTTTCAATGGATTTTGCCGGCCGGCAATTGTGCCTTAGTTGTCGAACGTTTTGGAAGTCGAACGGTCTTCTGGAACAGATTATGTTCGACAACCGAGGTTCCGCTGTACTGCAAATGTCTTGCCTGTCCTTTCTCCACTCCTATTTATTTTTAAACATATTATTTTTATACATCAATATTTAACTGATGTCAGTGTTTAATACCATCTCCAACTTCTTCATTTGATTGAAGAGCATCTCAGGGTCATGGGTTTGAGCCCCACGTTGGGCAAAGCATGCACTGCAGGGGGTTGGACTAGATGACCCGAGGGGTCTTTTCCAATTCACAATTCTATGATTCTATGACCAGTTCCCTAAAGCTATACCTCTCTGCTTCTGCAGAAATTTTAATGTGTTTTTCCAGCCTCAAAACACTCGCAGAGGATCAATGAATCCATGACTCATTTAGTATTGAGCTTTCCCTACACTTAAGTCACTTCCAGATTGAACTCTACCCGAAAAACCACTTTGAGGTCTTTTACAATCAAGTGGTGTGTAAATTTCATGAAATACATAAATAAATAAGCACATACTGGCCCTATAAATGTTGATTTAGTGCTCTTATTTATTTCATATTTAACAAGGTTTGTATGCTGCTTCATCATCAAAACCTCTAGGCTCATACGCAACAAACCTGCCACCCACCTACCAAACTGTACAGTTTGCAATAAAGAAAGCGCACTTGAGAGTGTGGGATAACAGTTGCTTGATGAAAAGTGTCTAATCTCCCTGAAAATGGACCAGAATGAATGCCCACATCATCTAACCTCTCCACAAACATTGCGCGAACAAATCGGGATGAATGATCAACAAAAAGAGGTCACCTGGAACCGACCTTAGTTTTAGCATCATGGATTTCGTCTTTCCATACTAAATGCTTAAGTGTCATTTACGAAACACAGGGGGAAAAAATACTATGGAAATTGACTTCTGCAGACTGAAGGGGGGAAATTGCTCAGTACTTCTTACCTACTGCTGCCACGATGCAGGAACCTATCTCTCAAAAGAAGGAGCTCAAACTCCCAAATTTGCTCTGCCAGGTTGAAAAGCCTAAGAATTTGCCCTCTCCTTTTCCTCCCCTTCAAAAAGGGTGAATTACAATTTAGCCTTCTGGTGCAGAGTCTAACAGGGCATGAATGGCTTAAGCCAGACAGGGGTTTGTTGAGAGCAGGATTTCATGTTCCTTTTGCTACCAGGAAGGTGGTTGCTGTAACTATAGGAATTGACATAAAGGAGCTAATTTTAGAAGGCACAGAAGGAGGGGCAGGAGCTGTTGGTTCTAATTTCCACTAAGTTCCAGCAAAGTGGAAAGTATTGGAAGAAAAATTAGTGGAAATCTCAGCAATGGGACAAAGAAGCGCAATTCATCAGAACCACCACAGGTCATAAAGGTGAAAAACTCCCCCATTTGGTTTTGATTCCCCATTGTTAGAAAGCTGCAATCAGGGAGGTGGTAATCACATTTCCACACACTCATCACACACCCATGTTTGTCTCCCCTTCCTCCTACTGTCCTCGAGGGTAGGAACCCCACTAGGCATCACGTGTGCTGATGGCTCTCTACAAATCATGTTGTACGATGCGGCATCTTTGCAGAACATATACTTGCAATGCACGCACACATCAGCAAGCTTCAGAAATGTTAGGAACGGAACTACGCATATACCCGAGTATAAGCCGACCCGAATATAAACCGAGGCACCTAATTTTCCTACAAAAACCTGGGAAAGCTTATTGACTCGAGTATAAGCCGGTTCACCTTTGCCGCTGTGGAGGAGGAGGAGGAATGAGCAGCCCGAAAGCAACCCTTTGGGCTGCTCCTTCCTCTTCTTCCTTTGCCAAGTTTGCATTTATGCGAGCAGTTAAGGAATGGAACAAGCTGCCTGGGGAGAGTAAAAAACCGCCTTTCTTGTACACTTCTTAAGGAATGGTTGACTGGGGAGAGCGGGTGGCGGCACGAGCGGAGAGAAAGGGCTTCTTTCTCGCCACCCCCACCACCCGCCTCACTCGAGTATAAGCCGAGGGCAGTTTTTTCAGCACAAAGTATAAGCCGAGGGCAGTTTTTTCAGCACAAAAAATGTGCTGAAAAACTAGGCTTATACTCAAGTATATATGGTACCTGTCCCTGAAAGAACTGTTGCCAGGATGTTACCAGCCACCGCCCAAGCAGGGTCAAATAGCAACAATTTGGGGGGGGGGATGATTAGAAGCCGCTTGCAAACCAGATCCCTGTTCATGTTGCAAGGATGCCATGGACATTCAGTGAAGCTGAATTGCTGGAAGATTCAGGACAGATAAAAGAAAGGACTTCTGCACACAGTGCATAGCTAGACTTTGGAACTAACTACCATGGGAGGCAGTGATGGATGGTTTTAAAAGAGGATTACACAGATTCACAGAGCAGCAGGAGGCTATCAAAGGCTACTAGCCATGAGGGCTATGCTCTGGCTCCACAGATGGGAGGCAGCAATGCTTCTGAATGCCAGCTGCTGGAAACCACTGGAGGGGAGACAGCACTGGTGCTCAAATCCTGCTTGCTGGTTTGCCATAGGCATCTGGTTGGCCACGGTGAGAACAGGATGCTGGACGAGATGGGCCGCTGGCCTGATTCAGCAAGCTTTTCTTACATTCTTATGCTTTATGGGGTGCAGTTGGAGAACTGCACCCCATAAAGCAGATATATAAGGCACCCACCCTTCAGCTAGTCCAGTGTTTTTCAACCACTGTTCCGCGGCACACTAGTGTGCCACGAGATGTTGCCTGGTGTGCCGTGGGGAAAATTGAAAAATTACTTTATATATAGTCAATATAGGCACAGAGTTAATTTTTTAACATTTTTTAACATTTTCTAATGGTGGTGTGCCTCGTGATTTTTTTCATGAAACAAGTGTGCCTTTGCCCAAAAAAGGTTGAAAAACACTGAGCTAGTCTTCCCTTGTTGTGGGGAATATGCCTGCAAAAGTAAGTTGGGCGTGTTAGTCGAGGACAGGGGAAGAGAAAGATCACACTTCTTGTTTGGCTTCTTTTCAAACTTTCTCATCCCTCAGCGCATAAAACCCTTCCCCCTCGTTGCAACCTGCCAGCCAAATCCTATTAAGCACCAATCACTGTCAGTGTTTATTTCTAGTAAAAGAGCAAGGCCAGTTTCTTAATAAAGTGAGAGGCAAAGCCTGCAAGGAGAGGAGAGAAGCAGGGTGGACGAGAGGAAGATGACCAGGACTCATTAATTAGCACCTGCCCTGCGAAACACTGACAGGAACAAGGCCCTAAACCAGGGGTCAGCAACCTTTTTCAGCCGTGGGCCGGTCCACCATCCCTCAGACCATGTGGTGGGCCGGACTATATTTTTGAAAAAAAAAATGAATGAATTCCTATGCCCCACAAATAACCAGAGATGCATTGTAAATAAAAGGACACATTCTACTCATGTAAAAACACACTGATTCCAGGACCGCCCGTGGGCCGGATTGAGAAGGCGATTGGGCCACATCCAGCCCCCCAGCCTTAGGTTGCCTACCCCTGCCCTAAACGTTAAGCCACTTAAGATGCTAAAGCTCTTTGTAAACTACCTGGGCTGCTCTGCAGGTTGGATCCGGGTTTTATTTATTCGTTTTGCTAGATCAGAGCCCCAGTGAGATGGGATAAGACTCCACCAAATCCAGATAACCAGTTCAGGACATGGGGTGGGTCCGGGCAGGCCAAGGGTCAAAAGTCCCAAAATAGTGAGGTAGTGCAAAACGTCTCAACTAGCAGGAGCAAACAACCCGGGAAAACAAGTCTGAGGCATAAGCCAAAATCCCAGCAGAGCAATACATAGTGAGCAGGGCTAGAAAGCAAAGGGACAAGCAGGAACACACAGGTCTAAGGTGTTAGCCTGGGTTCCCCAAAACACGACTAAGCCGCATGAACCAGTGAGTGAAAATCGCAGCATCATGCTACAAAGCCATGGTTTGCCTTAGTGACAGTATTGTGCAAAGCAGGTCCATGAGCAGAAGCTTGTGTTTATGACAATGGTGGGGGGACGGGACATTCCTTTCTCAAGGCTACCCTTTCAGGGGCCACATGCAAGTGGTAGGCAGGGCCAGAGGCAAAAAGAAGGTGGAGCAATGAAGCTGCATTTTAGCTTCGTTCAGTAGGCTCAGTTCTACACATTACACAACCCCGTCTATCCCCCACCCAGGCAAGCAAGAGGCATCACCAGAGTACAGTGGTACCTCTGGATGCGAACGGGATCCGTTCCAGAGCCCCGTTCGCTTCATGAGCAGAACGCATCATGAAGCGCCGCGTCTGCGCATGTGCGCGATGCGATTCGGCACTTCTGTGCATGGCGTCATTTTGTGCTTCTGCACATGACGTCATTTTTCACATCTGCACATGCACGGACCGCCGAACCCGGAAGTGACCCGGTCCAGTACTTTTAGGTTCGGCGTGTTCATAACCCGCGCCGAACATAACCCGCAGCGGCCATTACACAAGGTAAGACTGTACTTGCAAAAACACTCATGGAGGGTGCAAAGCAGAGCTGAGGAAGATGTGTGGCTGTGGAGAAGGCCAGGTGGGAATGAGGTTCCTCCTCATCCTTGGTTTATTTTGCGCGAGAACTCACAGTCCCTTCCAGCTGCTCAAAAGGGAACCTTTGCTGAGCTTTTGGTATCATCTAGATTATTTCGATGTAACCTAGTAGGTAACTGATGAATCAGTTTGAAGAAAGATTTTAAAGGTCTTTTATAATGCTGGTTTTTTAAAATTCTTGTGGGCCTTTTGGAGTGTTTGTTCAGCTTTATTGTCAGTCACCCTGAAGCTGGGGTACACAGACATAAAATAATAAACTAAAAACTTGTAAGTTGACAGCTCTAGTTAAAACAGAGTGGGGAAGGAAAGACATACAATGTGTTGCTTTTGGGGTATTTCTTTATTGAATTCATATCCGTCTTTCCTCCCGAAGGAGCCCAGGGCAGCAAAAACCATGACAATCAAGGAAAGACAATGTTGTCGAAACAAAAAAGGTGCTGGTTTTGACCTTTAAAGCCCTATGCGGCTTAGGACCCTCGTACCTAAGGGACCGCCTCTCCTGGTATGTCCCATGTAGGAGCTTAAGGTCCTCAAATAATAATCTTTTGGAGGTCCCGAGCAACAAAGATGCTAGGTTGGCCTCAACTAGGGCCAGGGCCTTCTCAGTATTGGCCCCGACTTGGTGGAACAGTCTATTACAAGAGACCAGGGCCCTGCGGGATTTGGCATCTTTCCGCAGGGCCTGCAAGACGGAGCTGTTCCACCTGGCCTTTGGGTTGGTTTCTGTTTGATATTTATGCTTCATTCTTTATTGGTGGGTTATTTGAAAATGAGACTGCAGTTTTAATACAGTATTGAATTTTTAAATTTGTAATTTATTCTGTTATTTTAAATTGATTGTGTTTATGTTTTTGCTGTGATTTTAATTAGTGTTAGCCGCCCTGAGCCCGGTTTTTGGCTGGAAGGGCGGGGTATAAATAAAAATTTATTATTATTATTATTATTATTATTATTATTACTTCTCCTTATCCTATTGAAAAGCCAATTGTAGCATTTATGAGCGCAATACTCTTCAGGTCTTTATAATGATACACAAGGCCCTCAATAACTTCAGGCAGCAGGTTATGTTCAAGTTTCATCAACCTGCAATAAGGAGGGCTGTCATCCTATATGCAATCTTACTAAGCTCCATTGGCTGCATTGGGACATGTTTCCCAGTACAGTGGTACCTCGGGTTACATACGCTTCAGGTTAAGAACTCCGCTAACCCAGAAATAACGCTTCAGGATAAGAACAGAAATCGTGCTCTGGCGGCGCAGTGGCTGTGGGAGGCCCCATTAGCGAAAGTGGCGCTTCAGGTTAAGAACATTTTCAGGCTAAGAACGGACCTCCAGAACGAATTAAGTACTTAACCAGAGGTACCACTGTACTCATACCTTGGTTGTCAAACGGAATCCGTTCTGGAAGTCCATTCGACTTCTGAAGTCGTTCGACAGCCAAGGCGCAGCTTCCGATTGGCTGCAGGAGTTTCCTGCACTCAATCGGAAGCCGTAGAACGCGCAAGGCATTCAGGTTCCAAGGCATGGCTGTTTATGTGTAGAGCAGTGGTTCCCAACCCTTTTTCGGCCATGCAACACCTAAGCATCTCTAAAATCCTGATGCCCCCCCCACAAGACATATAATTCTAATTATTCAAAAAGTGAACTCCTATTCTCGTGGAGGAAGCCTAAAAGCCCATTAACTTGGTCTAAACAAGTTTCCAAAGAGCATGGCATCCATGAGAGAGAAAAAATTCTTTTTTATATATATGAGGCCCCTAGAAAAATAAGAAATGCAAAAAAAAAAATCACTGTTAATAACTCAATCTCAAATTGCCCCCCCCCCTTAAAAATCAAACTCCTCCACCATGGGGCGTGTGCCCCACGTTGGGAACTACAGGTGTAGAGGATTGCTCTACACAAGAGGCTGATCGATTTTCAAATGCAGACACAAAATATAATGCACATTTGCACATATATAATGCACATTTGGGAACTCTTTCTTGCCTTCCTTCCTAACCTGTTGAAGCACCTTCTCCTTCCTAGGCACCTTCCCACCTCCTGTTCCTGCCCAAAACATTAGCTGCAGCCTCCTCTTTGTGCTCCCAGAACCATGTTGTATTCTATGATCTCCTCCACACACACACCCCAAAATGCTTCTTTTCCTGGCGGCTAGCTAGCCGCTTGGCACCCTCCGAAGGTTTGGTACAAACATCCCATCAGTCCAAACAGATTGGAATGGCAACTCCCTCATTTCACACTCACACACAAACACACTCCCCCTCCTCTCCCCCATGGGTTGAAATATTAGAAAATTTGTAGATTATGACAAGTGCTTACTGTAATCACGGCACAGACATTTGCAACTAACAGAGTCATCTAAATGAATCAAAAGGAGGAAATGTCAGGGGGAAACAAAAGGAAAGGTATTCAATCACATCTGAGCAAAACTGTATCTCATTAGCCACCCTTTCATGTGCAAATCCACTGGAAAGTATTTTAATTAAAAGCTTAATCTTGACATTCTCTCTCTCCCCCCCCCCCCCGCACAGCCCTTGTTAAAACAATTGCAGGCCGTTGTGTGCACACTGTGTGTGCGCGAACGCAGTGTGCGCCAAGGAAATCCAAAACCTATGTTTACATTTATTTAAAATGAACTAATTTGCCTAAATTGCATTAATTTGCTCTGCTAGCCAGGCTGGAGTTTGTGGAAAATTGGAGTATTTGGCAAGAAGCAAGAAAGGAAGGGTGCGGGAACTCAGTGGCGGAGCACATGCTCTGCATTTAGAAGGGTCTCGGTCTGTCTCCCCAACGCTGCCAGATAAATAGATGTCAAGTGGCAGCTGATGGCAAAGATGGCTGCCAGAGACCTTAAAGCAGTGGCTCTCAAAAGGAAGTGGCAGGAGAGCATGGCAAGGGTGGCAGGAAGATTCAACGACAATCAAAGGAACCTTTAAACATTTCAGTAAAGTGTAGCACCAAAATAATGTTTAGTATCAAACACAGTGTCAAAATAATGTGTATATACAACCAGAAACAGTATCCACACTTCTCTTCTACAGTTCTCCATGATAGAGTGGTACCTTGTTTTTTGAGCGTCTCAGAAGCCGAACGTTTTGGTTTTTGAATGCCAAAACCCAGGAAGTAAATGCTTCCATTTTCAAACGCGGCTTCCTGTTTGAGTTTTCCGTACATTTTGAGGCTTCCGTATTGAGTTTTTGGTTTTCGGACGTTATGGAAGTTGAAAGGTCTTCCGGAATGGGTTATGTTTGAAAACTGAGGTACCACTGTGTATTGTTGTGAACAGAGATTTTTCAACTCTGACAAATATGGAAGATCAGAAAAGAGAATGGCACAAACAGCTTGGACAAGCTTGTAAACCAGGGTTGGAGAAACCCGTTTGGCCCTAGAGCCACATCCCCTTCTCAATGAGCTTTCGAAGTGGGCAGGCCCATTGGCAAAAGTGCGCAAATCAACCAATATAAACATTATCTTTGTCCAGCAGGCTAGTTTCTATGCACACACACACACACACACACACACACACACATCTGTCTCTAGCCTCCATCCAGACAAGCAAGAGGCATTATAACTTCAAGGACACATGGAATCATAGAATCCAGCCAGATGCACAGCAAACTAGAGAGCGGTGTGGCCTAACGGAATGTTCCAAGGGCCAGGCAGAGAGGCATGGAGGGCCACATTCAGATCCCGGTTCTGGGGTTCACCCCCCCCCCAACACCTGTTGTTAAGCTTTCAGTAGGCAGATGACACATTGCTTGCAACTCAGAAGCAGCATTGATTGGCAAATGCGAACAAACGAGTGACATCTCAGACTATTTTGTTGGAAACTGAATTGTCTAATCATGTAGAGTTCTTAGGCTTAATTCAGAGGTGGACAACCTATAGGCTGAAGACTGTATGCTGTGTTCAGGCTACTTGAAGTGGATGGCAAGGGTGGGGGAACCAGGAAAGGGAGCGGCAGAAGCAGAGAGATGTTCTAACAGGGACAGTTAAAAACAACATAGAACTTCCCTATAGGGAAGAAATCTCTTGAAATCAGTACCAAAACACTTTGATACACTACCATTACAAATTGTCAGACTGTTGAACTTGGAACTGGGAGATCAACCTTCATATTAGCTACTCAGCCACAAATTCGCTAGATGGGTTTTGGCCAAACCAGTTAAACAGAGCCTCGGTTTCTCACCTGCAAAATGTCAACAGTGACCTATTTCAAGGAATGGACAAAATCAGGCTAATAAAGCATTTCAGCAATATGCACATTTTAGCAAACTTCAAGAGGATCACTGAGTTGGGGGAGGTGGAGCTGTGCTTGTTGCTGCAATTCTAATCATGTCTATTCATGAGTAAACTACATTTAATTCAATAGGGCTTACTCCTAGGAACGTGGAGTTTGGATTGTGGCGTAACTCTTTCTTATCTGAATCGTTGCGATTTATAAGTGCCTCACTTTGCCTGGGTTGGGATTCTTGATCCCCTGGACAGCCTTGCGAGGTAGAACAGGATGAGATCTACTGCTGTTCCCAAACCTCATAAAAGAACAGAGATTTTGACTGGTCTCCCACATCAAAGCCCACCACTCTAAGCGAGAGTGTGGTAGCTTCCCTTTTTTTTTCCTTTTACAGTCTCCTTGTGCTTTGCTGCGGTTTTCCCTACAGTGATCTAGGGAGATAGCACCACAGACCTCAACTCTGTGTAACTGTCAGTCCCACAGACACCCCTCTCCTATTATCCAGGCCCTTCCCCAAACATGAGGGTTGGACTAGATGACCCAAAGGGTCCCTTTCAACTCTGCAGTTCTATGCACGGCCTCTGCCACTTGCTGCAGGCATGCTAGCCACTGCATCATTAACAAAAAAAATCATTCCTAACCTACATCCCCCCCCCCCAGAAAATGATCTCCTGGCCTCTCTCGTAGAAATGAAGCCTCCTTGCCCTTTTAACAGCAGCAGGATGACTACCTGTAGCAAATTAAACGCATTCCTCCTGGCTTTTTTTTTTTTTAAATAAATGCTGTCATTATTGCATCAGTTGCAAATTCTTTGCAAAAATAAATGGGGTATGGCATACATTCATTCTGTGTCCTCTAATTAAATATACACCTTTAAAAACCAATAATTAAAAGGTCAATTGTCAACTTGGCCCACATTTACATTAGCAGGGTGGGCAGTTTGATTTGCTCCCCCCCCCCAAAAGGGTACTTTGATGCCTCCAAGAGTAATCCGATAGAATTTCACTCATATCTGCTAGCAATTCACCGGCGTTGGAAACTCTAAGGACTTCCACAGGTTTTTATGTCTGATTTATTATCCCTGCACATGAAAAGGAAAGAAGCCATGCCCGCAAGAGGCTTTGGGTATGATGAATCACTCAGCCTAGCAAGGTGCATTCCTCTCCCTCGCTCACTGTAGCGAAAGAAAAAATGGTTTCTTATAAAGTATTTATACCAGAGATTTTTTTTAAAAACCCAAAAATGCAAAATACACACGTGCGCACAAACACAACTGTCCCCTTAACTAAAATGCCCCAAATCCTTCTTCCCTTTGCCACCCATTGCATTCTAATGCTGTTCAAATGAGAGAGGGGCTCCCGCCCCCCATTTTTTTAAAAAATGAAAGAAATGCGGGAAGAAAGAAGGAAAACCGAAAGTTGAAAAGGAGGGAAGGAAGAAATTGCGCTGAGAGAGAGAAGGAAAGAGAAATGGGGGCGGGGGGGGGCGTGAAGAGGGGGAAGGCAGAAAAGATGGGCGAGAAGGTGAAGAAGCGAGGGAGAAGAAGAGTGAAGGAGGAAGGGACCCGCGCGAAGGGAAAGGAGGAGCAATGGAGAGAGGGAAGCGGCTTTTTCCTCCTCCTCTCCGTTTCTCCCTCCCCTCCTCGAGCTCCAGCGTGAGGGCAGCGCGGGAGCCGCGTCCCTAACCAGCCCGGCGGCGGCGACACTTACCGCTCCTGCCGGCCGCGGCCCAACGGCGTGCCCAGCCCCGCCGGCCCCGAGGGCTGCACATGGGCCGCCTCCTGTCAGCAGCCGCCCAAGTTCAACGGCTTCTTCCCCGGCATCATCCGGCGAGGAGAGAGAGAAGCCCCTGGCGCCTGCAACAATAGCCCGCGCCGGCGCAACGCCTCAGCAGCTCCCGGGTCGGCGCGCCCTCGGAAGCCGCCGCCGCATCGCTTCTGCCCGGGCTGCAGCGGCAGCAGGAGCCGCGGCGGAAAGGGGAGGGGGCTTCGCAGCAGGAGGCGGAGGAGAAGAAGGCGGAGGGGCTCTACGCCGCAGAGCCAGGCCTTGCCCCCGGGGAGGGAAAGGAGGGCGGACCTCGGCTCGCGCCCCCGACGGGTCTGTGGGAAGCGGAGGCAACTCGAGCGCGCAGCTTCTCGGCTGCTTGGCTCGGCCAGCTAACCCTCCCCCCTCCCTCTCCTCCTCCTCCTTCCCAGGTAATCCCTCCTCGGGCGGTAATCCCGTCCCGATTGGCTCCCGCCGGCCGGATTTGCATGTCAATGTCCCCCGCTCGCCCTCCAAGTTGGCGAAAGGATCGGGAGTCCGAGCAGAGGGGGAGGAGGAGAAGCGCGGCTGCGTCGCGCGCTGCGCAAAGCGCGCCGATCCTCCGCCACGTGGGTCAGGGTTGGTGGTGGGTGTGTTGGGGGAGCATCGCGGGGAGGGGCTCCAGAAATGCCCTGCAAGGAGCGGAGCCCAACAGGTGCGGGAGGGGTTCGAGGAGGGAACGCGCATGTGGGAAAGAGTTTTCAGTTGCGCGTGTTTGCCACCAAGCGAGGCTGGGCGCAACAGTGAAGGCTTGTCTGCCACCAGAAAGGTACGTGGGACAAGGAGCAGCAGGCGGCAAAATGAAACGCGTGGCTTTTCTCCTGATAGGAGATCAAGACAAGACATGTGAATGCACCTTACCTTGGCAGCCTGCACAACTGCAGGGCAAGGCAGGAGCTGCACAGGTTGTCCCTTGAGGGAGATCAGAGCCTTGAAGAAACAAACAACCTGGAGGAACTTGGGGCCATATCAAGCACTAAGATGCCACTTTTAAACAGTCGTGGCTTCCACCAAATTAATTATTTCAGCTGTAGTTTAAGGCTGCTGAGCAGTGCTTAGAAAGAAAAGATGCTGGTACTCACTGTGAAGTTGTTACAGTAAGTGCCGCACATTTAAAATTTGGGGGCGAGAGGTCGCAGTACTGCGTACCCTTGTGTACCCCCAGAAAAGAAAAGCACTGGTGCTGAGAATTGTTAGAAGACACCTGATTTCCCCTCCCAGAGCTACAGTTCCCTGTGAAGAAGAATGGTCAAACCACTCTGAGAATTGTAGCTCTGTGTGAGGAATAGGGGTCTTCTAAAATGTACGGAAGTGAGAGCTGGACCATCAAGAAGGCTGATCGCCGAAGACTTGATGCTTTTGAATTATGGTGCTGGAGAAGACTCTTGAAAGTCCCATGGACTGCAAGAAGATCAAACATATCCATTCTCAAAGAAATCAGCCCTGAGTGCTCACTAGAAGGACAGATCCTGAAGTTGAGGCTCCAGTACTTTGGCCACCTCGTGAGAAGAGAAGAATCCCTAGAAAAGACCCTGATGTTGGGAAAGATGGAGGGCACAAGGAGAAGGGGATGACAGAGGATGAGATGGTTGGACAGTGTTCTCGAAGCTACTAACATGAGTTTGGCCAAACTGTGAGAGGCAGTGAAGGATAGGCGTGCCTGGCGTGTCCATGGGGTCACGAAGAGTCGGACACAACTGAACGACTGAACAACAACAACAACAAAAGCTCTCAGGGACGCGGGTGGCACTGTGGGTTAAACCACAGAGCCTAGGGCTTGCTGATCAGAAGGTCAGCGGTTCGAATCCCCGCGATGGGGTGAGCTCCCATTGCTTGGTCCCAGCTCCTGCTCACCTAGCAGTACGAAAGCATGTCAAAAGTGCAAGTAGATAAATAGGTACCACTCCAGCGGGAAGGTAAATGGCATTTCCGTGCACTGCTCTGGTTCGCCAGAAGTGGCTTAGTCATGCTGGCCACATGACCCGGAAGCTGTATGCCCTCAGCCCGTAACGCGAGATGAGCGCCGCAACCCCAGAGTCGGACATGACTGGACCTAATGGCCAGGGGTCCCTTTACCTTTACCTAAAAGCTCTCAGCACCCTTAACCAATTACCGTACATCTCCCAGGAATCTTGGGAGGAAACCCTAACTGTTTAAAGTGGTATCATAGTGCTTTAACAGTGTGGTATGAATGTGGCCTTGGTTACAAGCTCTCACTTCCTTGCATGATAACAGCAGGATGGCGTATTTCACCAGGAGATGCCGGGCGAGATGTTGCTTTGTGACAACGTAAGAAAGGTTTTGCTGGGTGGAATCAAAGGCCTATGTGGTCCAGCCTTTCGTTCCCGCAATGGCCAACCAGAGAGCCATGGGAAACCCACAAGCAGTACTCTCTCATCTGTAACCCCCAACAACTGGTATTCGGAGACCTCTGATAAAATAACCATTGTGACTAGGAGTCATTGATCAGCCTTATCCCCCATGAATTTGTCTAACCCCTTTTAAAGCCATCCAAAGGGATAGTATAGAATGCTATAGTTTAACCATGTGTTGTGTGAATACTTCCTTTTGTCTGCCCTAACCCTTCTATAACTCCAGTCACAGGTATATATAAGGGTCTGGTGACTTCTGTTTCAGTGTATCTGAAGAAGCGTGCATGCACACGAAAGCTCATACCGAGAACAAACTTAGTTGGTCTCTAAGGTGCTACTGGAAGGAATTTATTTTATTTTATTTTATTTGTTCCTTCTATAACTCATATTCATTGGATGGTCCTGGTCCCGTCCACTTCCCCCACTCCCTATGCTTACATGATACACCTCTTACCATGCCTAAGCATCGCCACATTTGCCAATTTAAGATTCGCTCTGTTTCTTGCTTTTCCAGCCTTAAATTCAGTTCTCCATATTACAGCATAATAATTTTTTAATGTCCTCATGAAAATTCACCATTTTAAGAAGAAGAAGAGAAGAAGAGTTTGGATTTGATATCCCGCTTTTCACTACCCGAAGGAGTCTCAAAGTGGCTAACATTCTCCTTTCCCTTCCTCCCCCACAACAAACACTGTGAGGTGAGGGGCTGAGAGACTTCAAAAAAGTGTGACTAGCCCAAGGTCACCTAGCAGCTGCATGTGGAGGAGTGGAGACACGAACCCGGTTCCCCAGATTACGAGTCTACCACTCTTAACTACTACACCACACCCAATATACACATCTGCATACAATTTTACTTGATGCTTTTAAATGCAAACTCAGTCAAATTTCTCCTCCATCCCTATTCATGCCCCCCTTTGCCTTTTCTCCAAATTCAAAAGTCCCATGTCCTACAACCTCATTGTAGGGGTGTTGACCAGCCCCCTTGGAACATTTGGTTCTCCTTTTCCGCACCTTTTCCCAGTTCCACAATATCAGTGGGAAGTGCTACAATGAGAACTATGCACACTATTCCTAGTATGGAAGCACCACAGATTTATACAAATGCATTGTGACATTGACAGGTTTATTTTGATCCCTTTCCTAAAGATCCCCAGCATGGAGCTTGCCTTGTTTGCGGCAGCCAAAATTTGAGCCGCTACCGTCTGATTGCCAACCCCAAAAGTTCCTACCCCAATAAATCTGCATGTCTCTAATCCGCCACAAAACACTTTGGCTGCAACCCAGCACTTTTAAACGCCATTAATTTTAGTACGGAAAGTTTTAAGCATATGCTTAATGATTCTGTTGAAAACCAATGGTATCTTTACTGCTCAGCTTTGCCCGGATCACACCCCATACCATTTTAGTCGCAGCATTACACCAACTTACTATAGTAAGAATGAGGACTGCTGGTGTAGCTCAGTAGGTAGAGCACAATACTCTTAATCTCAGGGTTCTGGGCTTCAGCCCCACACTAGGCAAAAGGGCTAGATGGTCCTTGTGTTCCTTTCCTACTCTTCAATTCTATGATTCTATGAATCTTTCAAGGATCAATGCAGCTGATCTGAGATCTACAGATGAAGGACGGTCATCAAATTTAATAAATAACAATATCTACAATCTCCCTTGGGTACAGATGGCAAGGGGTAAAATTAATTTATCCTGATGGAGCATCTCCACCCCCATCATTCAGCCCAGGCAATGAGGTCCAGCTCCGAGGGCCTTCTGGTGGTTCCCTCATTGCGAGGTTACAGGGAATCAGGCAGAGGGCCTTCTGAGTAGTGGCGCCCACCCTGTGGAACGCCCTCCCATCAGATGTCTACAAAATAAGCAACTACCTGACTTTTAGAAGACATCTGAAGGCAGCCCTGTCAGATGGGTGGCATATAAATAATTAAAAAAATATTATTATAAAGTAAATACTGGAAAAATAAAAAATCAACGTGTAACAAATGCAAGTCAGAAAAAAATGCTTTTATCAGCAGCAAAAATCTGTTTGCCTGCCTTAATTTTTAAACACCAACTTAGCATTCAGGCTCGACAAGTGCTGCAAGTTTTCAATGAATCAGCATAGGGTAGGGGAGTGGAAAACAAACTTGCTATAATGTTATGGTGAGTTTTAGCTTTCGGTACAACAATTTGTCCCCTGAATTCTGCACAAGTTGATCTCAAAATGTTATTGGGGTGTCCAGAGTACTTGAGGATGTAGAGTAAGTCGCAGTCCCAAAACACAGAGCAGGGAGAACCTGTGTCCCTCCAGATGTTGCTGGACTTCAGCTCCCAGTTAGAGTCGGGAGCAACTGGAGGGCCACCCCTAATGCAGAGGCTTCAGTCCTCAGCTTTCCGAAAAAGTTACATGCTTCTGTGTCGGCTCTGAATTTGGCAAGGGGAAAGAGAAACTTCGGCTACTTTTTTGACATCCGAAAGTTATCCTTTGAAATCTGGGGTGTGTGGGTGGCTGTGCATGTAAATCTTTATGCCTATCTTCCTTTTTTATAGGAATTTATTAAATTTTAACAAAATATAACAAAAAATAACAATACCAAATACAAAATAAACAAAACACTACAACAAAACTACAATACTACAAAAATACAAATACAAAAAACATAAGAAACAAACACTTATTTACCTATTCTTAACTTATTCATGGTGCTGGAGGAGACTCTTGAGAGTCCCATGGACTGCAAGAAGATCAAACCTATCCATTCTCAAAGAAATCAGCCCTGAGTGCTCACTAGAAGGACAGATCCTGAAGTTGAGGCTCCAGTACTTTGGCCACCTCATGAGAAGAGAAGACTCCCTAGAAAAGACCCTGATGTTGGGAAAGATGGAGGGCACAAGGAGAAGGGGACGACAGAGGATGAGATGGTTGGACAGTGTTCTCGAAGCTACTAACATGAGTTTGGCCAAACTGCGAGAGGCAGTGAAGGATAGGCGTGCCTGGCGTGCTCTGGTCCATGGGGTCATGAAGAGTCGGACACGACTGAACAACTGAACAACAACAACTTATTCATCACATTGTTTTGGGACCTCCTCACGTCCTCTCTTCTGCATACATTTCTAATTAACTATAGTAACTTTATAGCATTGTAAATTCTTCCTTCTCAACTAATCTTAATCTTTAAATATCATAAACATCATATACCTATAATCTTATTCCTAATACCAATAAACATAACACAATTCAAACTTCTTATATCCTATCTTAACCTAACTTCTGATATTACTGTAGCCTTAAATGTCCTCTGATTTCAATTTCAAATGTCTATCTTTCCACGTCATTTCAACTAGTCTTTAAATTTCTTCCACTCCTCTTGCACCGTTTCTTCCCTCTGTTCTCGGAGTTCCGCGGTCAGTTCTGCGAGTTCCATATATTCAATCTTTATGCCTATCTTCCAAGCCAGCCGCAGCCACACAGACACAACCCAGCAGGTCAACTGGAGCATTGATTATTGGAGGTAAAAAGTTCACCGCTCGTAAAAAGCTCATGTTGCAGCAAATGGGAATTACCATCTTCCCTCTTTGCCTTGCTCCAATAATAACAAGCAAATGGCAAAGCCTGGCATCCGAAAGCCATCCCTCTTGTGCAGCAACCAAATGGTTGGTTGGAAATAGGAGTGTCTAGGTGTATATTTTCCCCAAAGAAAAAACAAAAGACAGGACAGAGCTGATAAAGGACCCCCCCTCTTCAGCTCTGCCTTCTGGGTGGTGGTGTATCTCTCTGAGGTCATACGTAGGCTCTGCTTCCCTGGGTCGATAGAGGATGCTCAGGATCAGTCTAAGATATTTCGCTGCCCGAGGCAAAGGACACGATGACACCCCATACACAGAAGCCAGCCTGGTGGCCAGATCTTCAGCAGTTGCAGCAGCGGGTAGAAGGCAGGACACACAGCTCTTTTCTCTAAATACCTTGCTACTGTTTGCCAACCACCAGCATTCACTGCCTGAGGCAGCTGCCTTCTTCTGCCTAATGGCAGATCCGGCCCTGAGCTAAATAGAATTCATGTCGTGCATGCTCAAGACCCACTGCTGCGTACTCCTTGCTCTCCCTTTTCAACATATTATGCCAAATATTGTTGGCATCCGTCTGTCTCAAGAGGCAATGGAGTGCGCCTCTGGGGGTAGAGTCAAACCCCTGTGTTAACAGCACTAAAGTGACC
Organism: Lacerta agilis; assembly: GCF_009819535.1. Classification (NCBI taxonomy): domain Eukaryota; kingdom Metazoa; phylum Chordata; class Lepidosauria; order Squamata; family Lacertidae; genus Lacerta; species Lacerta agilis. The sequence goes on from NC_046320.1 coordinate 64,326,612, forward strand.
TCCCTGGGCCACAAGCCCGGGCATTGTGTATGGAGGTTCTGGGCTGCCGAGACAATAAGAGCCTCCTCTCAGCCTCACTGATGTGGTCCAAAGGAAAGCAGAGCAATGCACTTCCTCGATGCTATCACATTATTGCTGTCTGGAAGAAGAAAAAGAAGAAGAGGAGGAGGAGGAGGAGTTTGGATCTGATATCCCACTTTATCACTACCCGAAGGAGTCTCAAAGCAGCTAACATTACCCTTTCCCTTCCTCCCCCACAACAAACACTCTGTGAGGTGAGTGGGGCTGAGAGACTTCAAAGAAGTATGACTAGTCCAAGTTCACCCAGCAGCTGCATGTGGAGGAGCGGAGACACGAACCCAGTTCACCAGATTACGAGTCTACCGCTCTTAACCACTACACCACACTGGCCCCAGTGTGCAGCGCAACGATAGCAGGACAAAACCTAAAATAAAATTCCAGAACATTTGAAAGATTACAGGATTTCAGCAGGAAGCTATGCTATATGCACTGACAGGAAATAACCACCCCAAAACATTTGCAGACTCAGACGGTGGGGAAAGCAGGATCGAATGTGACCAAAATGTCTGGAGGGGCCCTTAGTCCTTGAATTTGCACTTGTTGCAACCTTTCCAGAAATTGTTCCTGCAGGACGATTGCCCAAAAGTGAAATGAACAAGTATTGGAGTCGGCACAGCCATTGGCCATTAGCCCCAGAGCCCAATATGGCAGCTGGTGTGTATTTAAGCAGGTCAAGTTAGAAGCTAAGCATTGCCTTGAGTAAATGCAGGATGTCTTCCAAAGAAGGGTCAGCTCTTCCTACTACTCTGGACTCAATTTACAGGTCTTTCTATTGTATTCCCTCGTAGAGACTTCAAGCACTTCCCTCGCTATTTTCATGATTAATCACGGGGGCTACGAAAGGCTTTCTGGGGTCATGAAGTTCAACCCCCATTTGAATCCTCATTTGGCTGCTTCCATTTGCTCCAAGGGGTTTAATTTACAGCTGTTGTGATTGCTGGTGCTGTTTTTGCTATTGATTTGTTTTCATTATCTGGTTTTGCTGTAAGAGCTCACTCAGCTCCCAAGGTACCTGTGGCAGAGCCGATGTCTTCATTCCGTGGGTTCCTCAAGATGCTACCGGGGGGGAGGGTCTCCTCTTGTAAATAGCAAACAGGATGGATGATTACATGGAATCAGGATCCCAGCCTTTGTAGGGGAAAGGGGTGCTGTGTTTTTCAAAAAAACAAACCCTCCTTGCAGTCATCAACACGGTTGGTAATGCAGGAGGAACCTGCAGGTAGTTTCTCCTTTCTGAAGGCAGAGAAGAGCTTGGCTGGGTTTCCCTGGGTTTCATTTTTGTGCAGTTAAAATGCACATTTTCCGCCATGGTAGAAGTTTGTAATGGTATTGGTATGCAAGTCACATGGACACAGAAAGCCCTCAGCTGCAGGGATGGAGGGAGATGTCTGTTTCATACAGGTTGGTTTGCAGCCTTACAGCTATGCAGATCCTAAACAAGCATTCAAGCTAAAGGTGAAGGGACCCCTGACCATTAGGTCCAGTCGCGGACGACTCTGGGGTTGCGGCGCTCATCTCGCTTTACTGGCCGAGGGAGCTGGTGTACAGCTTCCGGGTCATGTGGCCAGCATGACTAGGCTGCTTCTGGCGAACCAGAGCAGCGCATGGAAACACCATTTACCTTCCCGCTGCAGCGGTACCTATTTCTCTACTTGCACTTTTGACGTGCTTTCGGCAGGAGCAGGGACCGAACAATGGGAGCTCACCCTGTCGCGGGGATTCGAACCGCCAGCCTTCTGATCAGCAAGCCCTAGGTTTAACCCGCAGCACCACCCGTGTCCCTCATAAGCATTAAAGAGAGACAAAGCCTTAGAGCACAGGAAGCAGGATGTTATTTATATATGGGCATCTCCTAGGAAGGATAACCCACCCATTTCTAGCTCATTTTCTAAACAAGGACTCTTCTTTCTGGATGTTATTCAAGAATATGGAAAAATCGTAAGGTGCAACAACTATTTTCTATGTATTTCAGTGAAGTACTGTTAGTGAGCTGTCAATCAAATTATCGATTGCAGTTCAGAAAGTACGTGAGAGCTCACATCCTGTCTTGCTTAACTACGGCCTAAGTTTCCACTGTATCTTTTAAGAGACTCACTCAGTATGTTGGGTTTCTTCATTTTCAGTCTCCCCTCCTGAGAGAATCCTTGAATGCCGAATGCCATTTCACAGGCAAAGGTTATATTTAGACATCATGGTGGTTTATTGTGCAGGAAATGAACCTGTGTGCGTTTTGGACTCGCACAACCCCCCTCTGCCCTCCAGAACTGTCACAAGGCGGATATCAGAAGTTTCTACCTCCTTTTTTGATTGACTGCAATTTAGTGTTTTTGAACCCCAAATTGTGGTTCATGTTAGTTATGGTTTGTGGAAACAAGCCAGCTTTATAAACCATGGCTTGAGGTTGGATTGTTTCAAACAGACCATAGTTAAGACTAATTGCAGTTTGCCAGGTTTGGATCAAATGACAAGCTATGGTTAATTAAAAGTGGAAAGGCAAGCTTCCCAAGAGGGGGAAGGTGGGGAGTGAGAAAGTCCAAGGTTTCTGTAGGCTCATTAGCATCACAGTAAACTATGGTTTATCATCATGTCTCAAAGCAGTCAAAACTATTTTCCATTAGAACATGCATGAAGAATCCATAGCCTGGGTTAAGAAAACATTTAACATCTCATAACTGTTTCCTTTCACCAAGGCAGTGATGAGAGGACAGTGAACCACAATGGAAGGGAGGGATTAATATTCATTTGGTAACATACAGGTGAGAATAGTGTGGAATTATTGGAAAAGTGGATGGAACAGAAATCCAATGCTTGACCTGAATACAGCACACTATAAGTGTATCACCGGTAAAAGGTTATGTTATGTGCACAGCAGAAAACTCCAGATTACTCAAATTTCAACACCCATGACCTCTGACTTTTAGACCCCAGGGACCATAGCTCACTAGAAGGATGGGGAATCCCCAGGGAACAATTCACAGCAATTGGGAAGGGAAGAAATTGAACTGGTTTCAAACAAAGCTGCATAGCACTTAGGAATGGCTAACTGAAGAAAACTGTTTCCTAACTACAAACTGCATTGGTCAAGCGTTCTCTTCTTGATCGTGAGCAAATCCATCTGCCAGCTTTTCCCAGGTGAGAAGGGAGGGATGCCAAACTTCAATCAAGGCTCAGATCATTATTGACATAAATTAGGGTGCAGGGGTGAATAAAACTCACCACTGAGCCCTGCTTGCATTCTGCCCACCCAGCCAACAACTTCATTTTGCATGGCCCATCTCGTATGTTGCTTAATAATACGTGGCAGCATTTTTAAAAATAACACTTAGGATTACTGAGCTAGTTTATGTGAAATGCTAACAACAGCCCTGTAGGGTCGGACAGCATAATTATCAGCACACTGCAGATGAGAAAAGGGAGCTGAGGGTGGAGGAGGGAGGGAAGGGTTGTGTGTGCATTGTTGAGGCTAAAATCGAACCCGGGACTTTAGTTCAGCCTTCACCACTGCACTCCACCAGCTGCCCTTTCATGCAAATTTGTAATACTGCGGGTTGGCCAAGGCAGCTGCAGTTTGCAATACCGATCTGCATATCGTGTTTCCCCCATCGCCACCTAACAGGCCAGGTGTCTTCCCGTTTTAGGAAATGAGTAAAGCGCAGCCTGCATTTTATAGGGTGTGTCCCACTTGAAAACTGGACAGCATCCATTACCATTCCAAGAATATTCCACTGACTGCCAGAGGAAACTTGTCCGAAACTTCCAGGTGTTAGCTGGTGCCATCCTGGTTTGATGGCTCCTCCCTGAAAACAAAGGGGGATCCTGATTTGATCAATCAGTGCTGGCCTCAACAACGTCCCTGCCTAGTGCAGAGACACAAGCAGCCAGGTATCGTCGTCGTCGTGTGATGAAGTCTCACAAATGCCACCTAGCCCGTAAAACTGCCTTAAACCGGCAGGTATTTATTTCAGCATTTTCTAGCAGTGACAAAATAAGGTACAATGAGCAAGCCATCGCCTTGGCTCTTCCTGTCCAGAAATATCCAGTAACAGATCATAACAAGCAGTTGCTCGGAGTTATTCCCCAGTGTTGCATGAGGAAGACGTGGCCCTGGTCATTTGCTGCTTCAGGCTAGTGTTGTTTCACGCTTAACAGGCTGGAGCTCAAACAAGAAAGCTCTGTTCTGATCATAGGTGTGCAGCAGCGAACAGCAGTTGCTTTGGGGGAAAGGATATCTGCACATGCTTTTAAGACACTTGTATAAATGGCTTGTGTTCGTGGTTCCAAGCCCAATCTACTTATTAGGGCTGCAGGTATGAAGCCCTGATCCTTGAAAGCCAAGCGTTGGATCTAGACCCTACTAACACAGTTGTTTGGTGTACTGCCAATAGTCAACTGCAGGGCGGGGGAACCTCTGCTTCAGGCTTCTTGGCCAGCCCTGTTCAGGCCATGCCTTTGAAAACGTTCCTTGACATAACATCAAAACAGAACGTGAAGAAACGGGAGCTGGTCTTTCCTCTGCCCTTGTAGCATTCTGGCATGCTTGCCTGAAGTCAAATGACAAGTGAAATGCTTCAGAGAGGTATCTGTCTACCACTTGGGAGGAAAAGGCCAGTTATTACAGAAATAATTCACCAGAGGTATCTAGCACTGCTGAACTCCAATCTTTCCCATGATCTAAATGCGAAATGTTTACTAGATAGACCTTCGCACCCCGATAGGGTTGCCAACTCTTTTCTGAAAAGGCTCCTGTGCTTTGAAATCAGTCCTGAGAAGGGGCTGCAGGGCAGTGATACAGAATCTGCTCAGCATGCATGATATCCCAGCTCCAGTCCCCAACACCTCAAATTATCTAAAACTTCCGACTTACTGGAAACAATCCTCATTTTCTGGCACCAGCCAATACTCTTGGCTTTCTGAGTGTTTTAATGTTTTGATACTCAAACCCTCGGTGGGTTGGGGACTTCCGCTGCATGCCAAGTCAAGCTCTGGCAGATTGAGCAGACAAGAATGATAGTGGGTCCAATGGTCAAGAAGGCGGTTTCTGCACATCCCGTAGACCAGTGTTTCCCAAAGTTGGGTCTCCAGCTATTTTTGGACTACAACTCCCATCATCCCTAGCTAGAAAGACCAGCGGTCAGGGATGATGATAACTGTAGTCCGAAAACAGCTGGAGACCCAACTTTGGGAAACCTTGTTGTAGAGAGAAGAGAGGGGCAGTTGGGGCTCATCAACCTGGGAAGGTAGCCCATCGAGGAGGACAACTCTGACCCTAAACCTCTGTTGCCTTGCGAGATATCTTTGGGAGAAGAAAAGGTTAAGGAGTAAACTGGAGTGGAGTCCCTAAGACGGTTCCTGATTGGTCCTAGAACAATAGGATTGAGATTGCAGCAGTCTGATTGGTCCGCAGGAGCCACCCAATCCAGCTCCAGGTGGAAGTGAATCCGCACTCCGATTGGCATACAGGAGTATCCTGGAATTAGCCAATCACGTGGGGCCCATTGTGTAAATAGTGTATATAAAGCAAACGTTTTGGGGGAACTGCATTCCTCCTCACTACTATGAGCTGAATAAAGAGCATGAAATTCACACTTGACTCCGAGTATATTTCATAAAATAAAATAAAACCCTGTCCACGTGGCTTCATGAATAGCTCTCAATCAGGAGGCCTACCCAGGCAAAGTTGTGGCCGAGTGCTGTCTTTTCTTGCACTGTTCTCTAGGCAAGAGCTTTTGATAAATCTCTGATTTGGTTTTAATTCACGGGGCTTCCCCCCCCCCCCAGGAAAGGAAAAGCTTTGATGCAACAGCAGGTAAGCAAGAGAATTAAAGCCAATCAAAACATATTATCTGGCGAGCTCATTGTTCTCAGAGTCTTGAGATAAGGCCAGTTCCCAATGTATGAGAAGTTTCTTCTATTCCTTCCAGGGGGAAAAAAGAGGGCACTACATTCATCTCGTGCTTTTTTCTTTCTTTTCTTTTTTTGCAAGGCTTTAATTTGGTGAGAAAATATATTTTCCCATCAAGAGAAGCTATTCTGCCTCATTAACTCTCATTAAAAAAGCCCTGCACCCCACCACCCCACCCCCACACCTCACCCAGACCCCTAACCTTGAAACCTGAAAAGGAAGCATCAATGAAGAGAGAACTTTGTTGTTGGTAGAATGAATTAGCAAACAACATTTAGGACAAAAAAACAAAAGGGCTACAAACAGTCCTATAAATTAAATTTATGGGGAAACACAGAAGTCTCCGTTTCTCAGCCACGAACATTTCTGAGGTGTTTGGTTTCCCCCTTTCTCGGGAGGGATGATGTTGCCTATTGGAAAATGGTGGCCTGGTTTGCTATTTTCTTCCATTGCTGAAGTTCCACGCACTTAAACTTCTCTGGTGCTATCCATTAGGACTTAGAAAGTTGCCTGCTTCCCCTTCTTTGTTGCACAAATGAAGTTTGTGGCCCTTGAAGTCACAATGATTTCAGTTGGAGAGTTAAGCGCATGCCAGAGAGTCTCCATAGTGTTTGTAATTATTATTATTATTATTGAGTATGAAAAATTCAGGGTTCTTAAATAGAAAAATAATCTCTCTCTCTCTCTCTCTGGGAACGGAAAAATAGGATCATATTCTCATTTCAATATTCTGCCATTTTACCTTCTGGGTCTCTCAGGCCCCTCAGGAAGGGAGCTGCTCATCAGCCCAGAGGCCCAATCCAGACCTCTAATCCAATGTTTCTGGCCCCGAGGGGCCCTACCAATTTTAGGGAAGGTGCCAAAAAGAAAAGAAGGTTTAAAGCAGACTGTTGAGGTGGGCTGAGGGGTTTAAAACCTAAACCTCCACTGCCTTGCAGGATATCTTCGACTAAGGAATAAAACCTACAAAATATCCGGAGTGGACTCCCTAAGACAGTTGGATGGTGCCTTGTATGCCTCCTTCTGGCGACTCCTGCAGCCCAGCTGGTGTCAAACATCTTGCTCTGCTTTCCTTTGGACGACACCAGCAGGGCCGAGAGGGGGGTCTTGTCATTTTGGCAGCCCAGGACCCCCATACATACTGCCTGGGCTTGCGTCCTGGGTGCTGCTTATGCAGAGTTTTGACTTCACCCCCAGACAGTGGCGGAGGAAGAGGGGTGCGGCGGGTGCAGGCCACCCCAGGTGTCATCACTGAGGGTGGGGTGTGATAAAACGACAAAAATACAGTGGTACCTCTGGTTACGAACAGGATCCGTTCCGGAGCCCCGTTCGTAACCCGTGACGTGCGTAACCTGAAGCACCGCGTCTGCGCATGTGCGCGACGCGATCCGGCGCTTCTACGCATGACGTCCTTTGGCACGTCTGCACATGCACAAACTGCCGAACCCAGAAGTAACACGTTCCGTTATTTCCGGGTCCGGCGCGTTCGTAACCTGTGTTGTTCGCATCCTGAAGCATTTGTAACAAGAGGTACGACTGTATGAGGGGTTTTTTTTTTTTAATTGGGCTCATGGAACTTTTTAGTTCAGTCAACAAATGTAACGAAACGCGGCTGGCACTGGGTGCCACACCGCGGGGACTGGCACTTACCGCGGGGCCTGCAGCATGCCCGAGCCACACGTCTCTCCTGGGAGCGACGTGGTGGCTTGGGTGCCCGCAGGCTCCGCCTTGCCTGAAACTGCAGCGTGGGGCTTCCGTCTGCCCTCGCCTCTCCCTCAGCTGCCCTACATATGAGGGGGAGGCGGTGGAGAGGCTCCACGCAGTGCGCCCCGCCCCCATGGGCGGCTCCCCCCATCCCCAGCTGCAGGACGCATGCACCTGACCAGGCACCCGAGGCTCACTCCATTGTCTTTCGAGACAGACGGATGCCAACCATAACAAGTGCCTGAGTGCCGCTCCAGACAGTGATAACATTGGAGAATCATCGCGGGATGAAGCTGTTCATAAAGCAGAGTGATGTGTGGGTGGTCCAGTGTAGAAACATAGGAAGCTGCCCATTGGAAACCATCAACTCAAACCATTTGTGCAGCTGTCTCAGCACCAACTGACCCTAGGCTTCAGACAGGGGATTTTTCCCAGCTCGATCTAGAGATGCTGGGGGATTGAACCCGCAACCTTCTGCACACAAAGCAGATGCTCTCCCACTGAGCTATGGCCTCTTCCCCAAATCTGCCACTAAAGCACTATTATTGCATCCATGACATGTTGCAGAACACACTCACTGAAAAACCAGTCTGGAGGGTCTCGTGGAGCAAGACATCTGTGATACTGAAGAACATAGCAGCAGGCCTTTTGGCCACATCAAGTTGGGGCGAAGGGGTCATAAGGGTGCAGCCACCCACACAAATCTGATAGGGACCTGTGAAGATCCTCTTCCAGGCATCACTCAACCCATTAAGGTCTTGGCTGGTGGAAGACTTCGCTTTGGATCCTGTCCCTCCCTGGAAATTTAACACAAACCCATCGTTCAAGGTGCCTGCCCTATGCCTTGCAAATCCCCGCATTAGAGGGCCTGTGGCTTGGGCAGTGCCTTGGGGATGTGGCCAGGAGATGTTGACTTGGCCTTGGATGCGATTCTGCTACAGAGAAGCTAGCATTGGGGCCAGTCTGAATGGGCCTGTGCTTTTAAGGTGGTTTGCTTGGTCAAACCCGCCTTCAATTCTTTGAGCCCTTGGTCGGTTTCCTTGGCATTTTACAACCCGACTCCTTTCTCTCCCCCAAACCCAATTGCCTTTTGTGCTGAGCCCAGTGGCAGAGGTTAGAAACCAACCCCCCAAAAAGAAATAAGCAGCTTCTATCTTATTCCAAAAGCAATTTCCTCTTTCCCCTTCTCAAGCCATGTCTGCTCCAGCGCCAGGCAGCCTTTGAATCTCACATTCGCTGCCAAGCGCTGTTTTACATGGCCCGGCCGCGGATTTACGGGAGTCGGGCAGCTTCACCAGCACGAAAGCCAACAGATATAAATAACCCCTGCAAGGCAGCTCTCTCCTTTCACAAGGATTTGCCATTGTCCTGTATAAAACTGATGAAATCTTTCTTGTTTTGTTTTGGGTTTTTTGGTTGCTTCATCACTGTGAACTGAAAATAACCCGTCTTCCTCTTGTGATAAACGACAACACTCGGAAGACAAAATATATCCCCCCTGGATCTCCTGCTCTCATTGCCAATGCAGGACCATTCCGGCAGATGATTTGCACACCTTTGGCTGCTGCATCCCAGAAAGCCAGGCCGCTTTCGCACGGCTCCCTTGATTTATTTCAATGCGGCATGTGTGGGGACAGGGAAACTGCACGTCCTCCTGCGTGCTTTAAATTTATTCCATTAAATTTACACCTCGTGCCAGGAGGAGAGAGGCCATAGTTCTGCAGCAGAGCACATGCTCTGCATGCTAAAAGTCTCAGGATCAATCCCCGGAATCGCCAGTTAAAAAGGATTTTAGATGGCTGGGCTGGGGACACCCCCAGATTATACTCCGCTACTTGTAACCATAATCTGGCTCGGAATGGCATCTTCATAGGTTCAACTACTGTTATGGAGGGGCCAAAGTTTAGTGGCACAACATGCTCCAGCCTTTCCCAACCTGGTGCCCTCCAGATGATGATGCACTACTCCAGGGGTGGGGAGCCTCAGTCCTGGGAGCCATATGCAACCCCCACCCCCACGCCTCTCTATCGGACCCAGTGTTTCCCAGACTTGGGCGTCCAGCTGTTTTCGGACTACAACTCCCATCATGCCTAGCTAGCAGGACCAATGATCAGGAATGATGGGAAATGTAGTCCAAAAAACCAGCTGGAGACCCAAATTTGGGAAGCAATGATCTCACAATTTCATCATGAGCTCCGCAGCGCTGCTGGGATTAGGGTTGGGCTGGGAGGCTCTTACGGAAGAAATGGGGGAAGACTGAATAATGGGAGCCTGGGTTGGAGATGGGGAGGAATCTTCAGTCACTTTGGAAGGGGGAGCAGGGGGGCAGGATCTCCCCTCCAACCTTCCTGCAGAGCAGAGAACCTCAGCGGAGGCTGGAGAGGGTTTTGATGAACTGAAAGGAGGGACCTGAACAAGAAGGTGCAGTCTCGACATTCCTGCAAGGCTCCATGCCTCATCTCTAAAAGCTTAGTGGGGAGGGGTTGAGGAAACTCATGTGGATGTGCTTGTCCTTTCTAGCTGGCTTATTGCCTTGCTATTGAACTCTTGAATTGTGACTCCAGAGCTGTGTGTCTGCTGCTGAACATGTAGCATTAATTGCCTGAGTAAAGGTCTCTTTCTTATTCACAAGTAAGAGGCTCAATCTGTGTGGGTTGGGTGGGAACCAGGGTACTCTGGGGATTCTCCCCAGGTCACACCCCTTACTGGCCCTGCATCACACCTTCCTTCAGTGTCATGTACTGGTTGGACGCAGAGGAATGGTGGCAGGAACCAGCTGGGAAATATCCAAGGGAAGAAACCTCAGAGCCTGGGTATTGGTGGTGGGAGAAGTGTGTTCAGAGGGAGAAGACTGGGAGGAGGAGGTGGTGGAAGTTGAAGAGGTTATAGGGCTTAGAGAGTGGGGGCAGTCTGTGGCAGAAAGAAGTCGAGAATCAGAGGCAGAAGCTGATGAGGGAGGCCAAGAGGCAGAGATGAGCGAAGAGTCTATCCCTCCTGCTGCGACCAGCTCCCCTTCTTGCTGGTTCCCAGAACCAGAAGAGGCATGAAAAGGGCAGAGGATAAGTTAGCTTCACACAGGCACAGTCTCCTATTGCTTTGGAAAAGCCCTGGAGAGGAGGCAGTGCCAGATTTACGTATAAGCTAAACAAGCTATAACTTAGGGCCCCACTCTCTTGGGGGGGGCAAAAAATTTTAAAGGAAAAAAACCTGGATGTACATTTCCAAAATATGAGATAAAAAACAAATTTAAAAAACCTACATACAGCAAGTGTTTTGTGTTGTGTAGGCTCCAATGATGTAAGTAATGGGTCTGCTAGCCTGCTCCTGGAAATACCACTGGTTTGCTCATTTCTATATATAGGGTACCTACATTCTGCAAGGACTGGTTGCACGACATTAGATACCTATTTGTTGTTGTTCAGTCGTTCAGTCGTGTCCAACTCTTCGTGACCCCATGGACCAGAGCACGCCAGGCACACCTATCCTTCACTGCCTCTCGCAGTTTGGCCAAACTCATGTTAGTAGCTTCAAGAACACTGTCCAACCATCTCATCCTCTGTCGTCCCCTTCTCCTTGTGCCCTTCATCTTTCCCAACATCACAGTCTTTTCTAGGGAGTCTTCTCTTCTCATGAAGTGGCCAAAGTACTGGAGCCTCAACTTCAGATACCTATTAGGTCCATAAATTAGCATGTAGCATACATTCAACACAAAAAACAGTGACAATTTGTTGTTGACAAAGGACAGCTGGACATATAAAGGGCCCCCTTACCTTCAGTTGCTGAGGGCCTCATCAAACCTAAATCCGGCCCTGAGAGGAGGGGACTAACAGGGCTGTAGGGAGGAAGGGACTTTCAGTCTCTGCAACTGACCCATGGAGCAAGACCTACCAAGGATGAGCTGCTGTGCTCATTAGGCCTAACACTACACCAAGTCTGGACGGATTGTGATGTCTCCAGGGTTTCAGACAGAAGGCTTTTACCCAAAGAACCCAGAGATTGAACCCGGGACCCTTTGCATGCAAAGCATGTCTTGATTTCCGACATGAGCAGCTTGCCATCTAAGTTTCAGAGGAAATGAAAGAGATGTGAAAAATAAAATACTCCATATTTGCATGTGTAAAATAATCTGCAGATCCTTGAAAAATATGGAAGCAAATTATATTTTCAGTCGTGAAAATGGCACAATGAGTGTAGCATCAAGTACTCCGATACATACAGACTCAAACATACTCTACGGTCAAGTAATTTGTGCCAGGCAAAGAAATTCAAGATCGAGCATGGATGCCAACAGTATCCCCTGGCTCCAAAATTTTCAATTAAGGAATCATATCACAACCAATGATTCAGCAGTCACGAAATTAGAAGACGCCTGCTTCTTGGGAGAAAAGCAATGACAAACCTAGACAGCATCTTAAAAAGCAGAGACATCACCTTGCCGAGAAAGGTCCGTATAGTTAAAGCTATGGTTTTCCCAGTAGTAATGTACGGAAGTGAGAGCTGGACCATCAAGAAGGCTGATCGCCGAAGAATTGATGCTTTTGAATTATGGTGCTGGAGGAGACTCTTGAGAGTCCCATGGACTGCAAGAAGATCAAACCTATCCATTCTCAAGGAAATCGGCCCTGAGTGCTCACTAGAAGGACAGATCCTGAAGTTGAGGCTCCAGTACTTTGGCCACCTCATGAGAAGAGAAGACTCCCTGGAAAAGACCCTGATGTTGGGAAAGATGGAGGGCACAAGGAGAAGGGGATGACAGAGGATGAGATGGTTGGACAGTGTTCTCGAAGCTACTAACATGAGTTTGGCCAAACTGCGAGAAGCAGTGAAGGATAGGCGTGCCTGGCGTGCTCTGGTCCATGGGGTCACGAAGAGTCGGACACGACTGAACGACTGAACAACAACAATCACAACCAATATAAGAAATGGGGCCTTGAAGACTCCTATGGCAACATTTCAAATTCCTGTTATGAACAATAAATCAACAAAAGGAATGCTATATAAAATGCCACTCGGACAGAACTAGGAAGCCAGTTGGGAAATAAAGACAAAATGGGAGAAAACGACAGGCAAAATGGTATATGGAGTTGCTTTCTTCATATTCAGAGGAAATGCTTGAAGATTTATCTGTTTGGGTGGGGGGTTGTTTCTGCAGTCAAGTCATGCAATATTTCCTTGGGCTGCACTGACCATTCAGGTAGCAAAGAACATCAAATCTTTAATTTGGAATCTTTTAAAAAGCAGCAGAAAACAGGGTGCTTTCAAATGGCAGGCGATGATAACTCCCTCGGTTTGAATTACCCAAGGACTGACAAAACTAATGCAATTGCAGGAGGCAAAAAGACAAAAGGAGGACGGTATTGAGATATATTGAGCTGCATTTATTAACTGCCGTAAATTACGATACAGTCGTAAGATAGGCAAATACAGGTGTCTTGTAGTGCATTCTTTATCCTCGGGTATTTATGTGTTCATTTAAGGCTAATGGTTTTCATTATTGTGCCCTGTACACAATGAACATTTTGTGCCTTATGATTAAATTTGATTGAAATGATTTGAAACGCAGGCGGGTTGTCTTTCTCTGTTGGCGCAGTCACAGACTGGCCAGGCTTGTACAGCTGGCACAGTATTTTTTAATTCTTTGTTGTTTTAACTGCTTTAATTGCTACGCTTTTAAAATTGTTTGTTTAATCGCATATTTTAATTAAGGATGTTCTAAGGCAGCAATGGATTTCTTACTGGGTTCTCCCCCCCCCCCCCAATTATGGGTGGATTTTATGGTTGCAAACCGCTTAGAAGCTGTTTTAGCATATAAGAGGCATATAAATTAATTAAAAAAATAACGTTCTGCAGGCTATTTTACATTTGTAGGAAATTATTTGGCCTGTTTTGCATACGATAGGCTGTGTTCAAGCAACTCATTGTGCTAGAAGAAGTCGGCACAACAATTTCCACTAGTGCAGGGGTCGGCAAACTTTTTCAGCAGGGGGCCGGTCCACTGTCCCTCAGACCTTGTGGGGGGCCGGACTATATTTTGGAAAAAAAAATGAACGAATTCCTATGCCCCACAAATAACCCAGAGATGCATTTTAAATAAAAGGACACATTCTACTCATGTAAAAACACACTGATTCCCAGACCGTCTGCGGGCCGCATTTAGAAGGCGATTGGGGCGCATCCGGCCCCCGGGCCTTAGTTTGGGGACCCTAGACGTCTCCTTCCTCTCCCCATGTCTGCCCCACAGCCTATGTTCCTTCATGCAAGGGACTGTTCCTTCATGCAAGCAGCGATGCTTATGCTGATGGAATGATTTCCTTAGCGCTACTCTGAACATAATTGCTTGCTACAGTGCTTCTCAAACTTTTTTGGGGGGTGGGCAGGACCAAACGTTTAGAATAAAAATTTGCCCGGACCACACCGATTCTTTTATTGCTAAGAAATACATTGGAAAACAAGCAGTGCTTGATTTATAACATGGAACACAACTACTGTAGAATATGATCGTGGAACATCCAAAAAGTATACGACAATGCAGCTACATACAAACATCAACCAATCCCAAAAGAAGGCCTTCTCGGTAGTGGCACCCTCCCTCCAGATGTCAAGGAGATCGGAAGGCAGCCCTGTATCGGGAAGTTTTTAACGTCTGAAGTTTTATTATGTTTTGATATATGCTATAAGGTGCCCAGAGTGGCTGGGGAAACCCAGCCAGATGGATGGGGTAAAAATAATAAAATTATTATTATTATTATTATTATTATTATTATTATTATTAAAGAGCCTCTTACATATGTACCTTGATTATGTATACAAACTCAACGAGGGGTGTGAGCTTGCTTTCGCTGGGTAATCTCATTTATTTTAGGTCTAATTTGAGACAACAAACTCTCCTCATCAACACAAAGAAGTCACTCTCTTTTTAAATCTTTCATATTTGTCAGTTGAAATATATTATACTGTACTATACTACACTTAAATGTTTAAAGGTTTCTTTGCTAGTCCTTGAGTCTTCTCACCACACTCGCCATCCTCTCCTGCCATACCCTCCGAGAACCGCTGCCTTAGTATAATCTTTGTTCATAAATTACAGCCGGTTACAAACACTACCAGCTTCACATAAACTACAGTAAAATATACTGATGATTGCCTGCTTCATCGATGTATACATGCATGTATGTTAGGATGCTTTCTGGAATGTAATCGATATTAGACCCGATCCAGAATGTCAGCCGTGCTTCATTGAAATCAATTGACAGTACAATATGTCTAATCAGCAGAAAGCTTCATTTAGTTCAATGGGGCATACTCTCAGGTTAGTATCTACAGCACTGCAGCTTTTCGTCTGTGTTATGTATTGGTTTAATATGCATACATGAGTTTCACTGCTAGTTCTGTAACTACCTTTCCCGCTCCAGGGTGATTCAAACGGGTGCAGTGACAGTTGCTATTGGTTAACTTGTTGGCACAATTTGGATCCTTACTCTGATTGGGTCCCGCCAAAATCTAAACGTATCCTTTCCCCCAACTCCTGTTCCTGAGAGTATAAAAGGAGCTCGCCCTTTCCCTCCAGTCAGTCAAGTTCCTCCTGCAATAAAGGACAGGGACGTCTTAGCCATTGAGGCTGCTGGCACAAGGCACCACGGCGCCATGGCCTGAGGAGGGCGCCTGCGCCCTCCAGCCCCACCGGCAGTGCCGCTCTCCCCCACCTCTTCTCGGGCTGTGGACGCGGGGAGGCCGTCAGCGAGCCTCCCGTCGGCGCTGCAGCCAGGGCTCCCCTGGATGGCAGCGCCGCACCGCCACTTCGACCGAGCAGGCGGAGGCGGAGGTGGAGCACAGCTGGCAGTGTCCCCACCTGCCCCTCCGGCTGCCCGCCACACCTGGCCCTGCCCGGCGGAGCATGAGGGGCGGCGGAGGGATCTTCGCACCAGGGCGCCAGATTTACTTAAGACCATAGCTGTCAAGTTTCAGATTTGAAAATAAGGGATCAGCACCCTCACCTGTCCCGGGGACAGTGTACGGTTCTCAGGGACAGTCCACGCCGCGGTAATCCCCCCCCAGGCTACAAATTAATTTACACCAGGAAAGAGCTCCCAGGAAAGAGAAATCAGGGCAGAGAAAAGAAAGCACTTATTCACGCAGCACACAGTTAACCTCTGGAACTCCCTGCCACAGGGAGCAGCGATGGCCACCAACTTGGATGGTTTTAAAAAAAGGATTAGGCAAATTCATGCAGGAGGAGAGGACCACTGATGACTTCTGGCCAGGTTGGCTCTGCTCTGCCTCCAGTTAGGGGCAGCAATGCTTAATCTGAGCACCTGTTGCCGAGAAACATTCATCTATTTTATCTTCATACATATATATATATATGTATATATATATATATATATATATATATATATATATATATATATATATCTGTTATTAGGTATTTATATTCCACCATTTTCTCCAAGGAGCTCCCTGGTCCTAGTCCTCATTTAATCCCCACAACAGTCCTGTGAGGTAGGCAGGCAAGCAGGCAGGGCTGAGAAATGCAGGGACCCAAGGAGTCCCCGGACTCCAACTCTCCTTCCCGGAAATAAGGGAAATTTAAGAGATATCAACAATAAGGGATAGCAGCGGGAAACGGCTTGGAATAAGGGAGTTTCCCGCAAAAAAAGGGAGACTTGACAGCTATGCTTAAGACGGCACTGATAAAGGAGATCGTTCTTGTTAGACTTGACTCGTAGCATATCCTTGCTAGCATGCTGAATCACTACCCAGAGCTGATTACACGAAGAGCTGAAATCATATAGACACTGCACCCACGACTTAACAGCCTGCAACCTTGAACCCTCTCCCCTCATGGTCTTGATCAAAATGTCTTCTTTTTTCTTCGCTACATTTCCCTGACAAAGAGTTCTGTGCAACCTGAAGGCGAACGATCCAAAAATCACAGAAGCTGTCCGAGAAAGAATTCTCACTGCGTCTTTGTAGCTCTCGTTTCCTGGGACACACAAGGCATTCACAACTCTCTGCATGAAACTACAAAATCATAGACAAGGAAGTTGTGGCAACCAACAAACAGCCACTCCCTGTGAAATCAAATACTACGGGAATGAGGAAAAAAAGGGGGGGAAGTGGACTAACTCTGGATGAGTAAACAGGTTGCAGAAAAATTCCAGCAGTTAATGAGGGTTGATTATGTTGCTATACACCTGCACATTAATAAAACTCTGAATAGCTGCTCTGTAAAACTGTGTGATAAGTGTAATACAGGAATATGTGACAGAAAGAGAGAATGAAATAAATATTTTTTTAAATGCTTCCTTTCTTGGAATAAAAGATTAGTATATCATAGCAGCAATACCAGCAAGAGACAACTGAGATTAAGGAAGGAAAATAGCATATGAGCAAGAGAGGACATACTCTGGTTTCTGCATCACATGCAGGGCCGGATTTAGGTCTGATGAGGCCCTAAGCTACTGAAGGTAATGGGGCCCTTTATATGTTCAGCTTTTTTGTGTTGAATATATGCTATATGGTAATTTATGGACCTAATAGGTATCTAAAATCATTTGCACATAACAAAATACCTATGTATTTTATCAAAGTAATTGTTGAACCGGAATACAATTAAGAAGAAGTATATTAATATTGAAATACAGTTAAGAAGAATTATTAAGCTCTAACTTTAAATGATTTTTTTATTCATAACAAACTTAATAATGCAAACACATTGGCATTTGGCAATAACAAAAGTTCCTTTAGAAACACAATTTACAAAATAAAATAAAATACAAAATTCCTTCCAGTAGCACCTTAGAGACCAACTAAGTTTGTTCTTGGTATGAGCTTTCGTGTGCATGCACACTTCTTCAGATACAGGCATGCACATGAAAGCTCATACCAAGAACAAACTTAGTTGGTCTCTAAGGTGCTACTGGAAGGAATTTTATATTTTATCTTGTTTTGACTATGGCAGACCAACACGGCTACCTACCTGTAACTGGAACAATTTACAAAGACTCATAATTTTTTTCGGTGGGGGGTGCCCCAAGAGAGTGGGGCCCTAAGCTATGGCCTGTTTAGCTTTTACGTAAATCCGGCAGTGATCATAGGTCAAGGAAAATCAGCAGGTTGCACCAACAACCCAGGAACATTTGACAAAAGCTCTGGCTGAAGCGCCTAAGCGGGGGGGGGGGGGGGGAACACAACCTGACTGGATTGGATGCAATGGATTAGGGGAAATCCCTCTGACAGAGTGGAAATGAAAGAGTGCGAGGAGTTGCCTTTGTGGACATATGTGTGATGGAAGGGCTTGTTGCACATCACCACATCTCTCATAACATCTGCCGACCTGAATTAAGAGCTGCAAAATTCATTCCTGAATCCGCATACATAGCAATCCATAAGATTCAGATCGTGAGCAAGCTCCATTTGCGAAGTGCGCCTTCAGAAGAAAATGCGGAGAGGGGAGGGAGAAGCATGGGAACAACTTCTCCCCATGCTTCCAGGTCACATTCAGAGTAGGGGATGAATGCACCTCCTGCAGATCAATGCATGTTCTGCCCCTGCGTTGGTATCATATTCAACTCCTCTTAGAGAAAACGTGCTTTGCTACTCTCCCCAAGGCCCAGAAACAGAGGGAATGGAAGCTCCCCGTGCAAAATCCATTGTGGTTCAACCCCACTCTAGCTAGCACCCTGAACACAACAGCATGCAGGGATTTCCCAGGTTCGACCCCTGGCATCTCCATGTGGGTCTGGGAATACTCTCCTTCCTGAAACCCCAAGGAGCCACTTCTAGTCCGTGTGGGAAACACTGCTTGATGGAGCCACCATCTGACTGGCTATGTGTTTGACAATTTCCCTCAAGGATGGAGTTTTTTTATATATAGCAGAGCCTTTATGAGGCTATTAAATAAGACCTTTGCATGATGAGAACACTGCTTAGCTCTCAGAATGAAGGGTGAGGTTACTGGTCCTGCAGCTAGGAAAATGGTTTTACTACCAAATGAGGCATATTTGCTGTGCAAATTGTAAGAGAGAGAGAGAGAGAGAGAGAGAGAGAGAGAGAGAGAGAGAGAGAGAGGCAGAGACCAATTCCAGCAGTGCTAGTTTCGCAAAATTGCTTTGTCCTCTTTGAACTGCTGTTTACTACCAAAAATAAAAATAAAATGCACTGACAGGTACTTAGGGCTTCTGGGAGGTATGGGAACAGTGAGGGACATACATTTCCAGGGCTGTAGCCGCCAGCTAGCCGTAACTTAGCTAGAGAACCGCACTGCAAAATTCAGAGAAGCACAAATTTCGAAGGATGGAGGCCGTGTTTCAGTTTGCACGTTGTTTCACAAAGCGCAACTTAGGCAGGTTCACCTTTCAATGCGAAGTGAATCAGATCTCTCCTGCAACCCTGTTAACAACTCAAACACCCATTAATGACCTCCGCGCATGGCATGATGCCTTCTCATGTTTGTCCTGGCTGCTGCTTGCTATGCTGGCTGAGCACATCCCTTCAGGCTTTTTCCTTTCTTTCTTTTCACTCGGCATCACAGCTTCCACCTCACATAAACAAGCCAGCTGCAAAAGGGAAAGCAGATTCTTATCAGGCTGCCATTTGCATCCAGAGCAGCTTGTGGTTGTTGCTGAGCTGAGCATGTGATCCCTGGCTTTGCATTTCTTGTGGGAAGAGCCAGCAGTGGCAGCCTTTGGTAATGTTCACAACATATCGGCCATCCTCAGAAATCCACACCCTGCTCCAATCAACTGACTGCCTGATAATTCAGGGCAGACTTAAGGCCCCTCTAGACTCTGGGGTTTTTGTTTTGTTTGCATGCATGTTTACCTTGCAATATGTCGCTGCTGCAATTATAGTGCATTATACTGTACTGTACATTGTTCCTCTTCATCGGTTGCTCTGCATAGCTCCTCCGATGCCACTGCATTCACAGGTGGAGCTGTGGCCTAAACCACTGAGCGCTTTGGGCCTGCCGGTCGTAAGGTCGGCAGTTCAAATCCGTGCGACGGGGTGAGCTCCCGTTGCTCTGTCCCAGCTCCTGCCTACCTAGCAGTTCGAAAGCATACCAGTGTGAGTAGATAAATAGGTACCATTGCAGCAGGAAGGTAAATGGCGTTTCTGTGAGCTCTGGCATTCGTCACAGTGCTCTGTGTGCCAGAAGCAGTTTAGTCATGCTCTCTACATGACCAGGAAAAGATATCTGCGGACAAACGCCGGCTCCCTCGGCCTGAAAGCGGAGATGAGCACCGCACTCCATAGTCGAATTCGACTGGACTTAACCGTTCAAGGTTCCTTTACCTAATAATAATAACCTGTATTGTCATTGTACAACCTGTGTACAATGAAGAAGAAGAAGAAGAGGAGGAGGAGGAGTTTGGATTTGATATCCCGCTTTATCACTACCCAAAGGAGTCTCAAAGCGGCTAACATTCTCCTTTCCCTTCCTCCACTCTGTGAGGTGAGTGGGGCTGAGAGACTTCAGAGAAGTGTGACTAGCCCAAGGTCAGCCAGCAGCTGCATGTGGAGGAGCGGAGACACGAACCCGGTTCCCCAGATTACGAGTCTACAGCTCTTAACCACTACACCACACTGAAATTAAACAAGACTCCCCCCCAAACACTCCATCTCTTATCAAACAACACACCACCTCACAAGTCATTTTCACTATGCCATCTGGAGGAGCATTCTTGTGCTATAGTGCAACACAAAAGTGGGACACAAAGCCCCCCGGAACATTTGTGGTATGAAATGTTAGGATTTCTATAGAAACCAATGGGACCTGCACTGTTTGGAAATGATGCAACGTATCTGCCCTGAAACTTTTGCTGGTACAAATTGAAAGCAGGATTGTGTATAACCACCCCAATACCACAATGAGTACAAATAATCATGAATGCACAACAAAAAAGACATTCTGAAGCAAAGACAGAGTGCCTAAACCCATATCTGCAGCTACTGTACAATGAATTTTGGGGAGATATGGGGATTTTCCAGACAGGAATTATTTTCGGGGTGGGGTGGGGGTGGAGGGATTCACACACACACTTGCAAATTCAGGTTGTGCAATTAAAGTGGATTTAGCAATTCTGTTCCAGTTACAGGCAGGTAGCCGTGTTGGTCTGCCATAGTTGAAACAAAATAAAAAAATAAAATAAATCCTTCCAGTAGCACCTTAGAGACCAACTTTGTTTGTTCTTCGTATGAGCTTCCGTGTGCATGCATGTGTGTATCTGAAGAAGTGTGCATGCACACGGAAGCTCATACCAAGAACAAACAAAGTTGGTCTCTAAGGTGCTACTGGAAGGATTTTTTTTATTCTGTTTCAGCAATTCTGTTGTGCAACAGAAATGGTTCCCCAAAAGATCAGACAAGGAAAGTGATGGGGAAATCCACTGTGAAGTGTTGGATAGCACTTGCTTTGAGGCACTGTTGTCCAGCTTTCCCGCAAACAAATCGGGATGCATGCTCAATAAACGGATCCTCTGGAAGCGCTCATATGCAAAGGAGAACTGGCAGGTGGCAGGGGCTGGTGAAATTCTCTCACGCTTATCACCATTTCCGAGACCAGAAGACCCTGATGTTGGGAAAGATGGAGGGCACAAGGAGAAGGGGACGACAGAGGATGAGACAGTTGGACAGTGTTCTCAAAGCTACTAACATGAGTTTGGCCAAACTGCGAGAGGCAGTGAAGGATAGGCGTGCCTGGCATGCTCTGGTCCATGGGGTCACGAAGAGTCGGACACGACTGAACGACTGAACAACAACAAAAAGGAAAAAGATGGAAGGTATGGAGGAGAATGGGTGGTTGTTGGGGAAAGAGACAAGCAGCCCAGCCCCAAAAAATCTCCTCTGCAAATGCATCTCACCATTGGCCATCCAACAGATGCATGCAGGGCACTATTATTATTTATCATACTAGTTGGTTGCTTTTTCTTGCCCAAGGAAACTCAAGGCAACTTGCAACTAGACATATTTGCTGAGATAACATGTTGGCTCCATGAGCCCTTTCGCTCTCTTGATGCCCCATATAAAAATCAGAGCTGATTCATGCTTCATATTTTTAACTCAGACACAAAAAGGACCTGAGCTTACATGGCAAAATAGAAATTTGGCCTTGACCATAGCAAATGGGGCACATTGGTTCTAATGGTCAGACTTCTCTGCAACCCCCCCCCCCAAAAAAAACCCTACAGAAAAGGGGGTGGGAAAGAGATAGATGCTTGTGTAATGTAACCTGGTGGCTAAGAGTAGCAAGTGAAAAGTGGCGAGTTCAAATCTCGCATCCGCCACAAATTCACAATGGCCTTCTTGGGCAAACCAACCCTTTCTCAGATGCCGCAATGTGTGGATAATAATATTGACTGTCTTAAAGGATTAGTGAGACTGTCTTTATGCTCATATACTTATTGAAGCTCATATACTTATTGAGAGCCAGTTTGGTGTAGTGGTTAAGAGCGGCAGACTCGTAATCTGGGGAACCGGGTTCGTGTCTGCACTCCTCCACATGCAGCTGCTGGGTGACCTTGGGCTAGTCACACTTCTCTGAAGTCTCTCAGCCCCACTCACCTCACAGAGTGTTTGTTGTGGGGGATGAAGGGAAAGGAGAATGTGAGCCGCTTTGAGACTCCTTCGGGTAGTAAAAAGCGGGATATCAAATCCAAACTCTTCTTCTTCTTCTTTCTGCAGCCAGAGTGGAGAGGAGAGACAGCAACACAAAGCCTTGATTTTTCAAGTGCTGCATTCTAAACCAAAGATCAAAGTCCATGCTTTTGCAGTGCCATTATAAACATAGATGGCATGATACTGGTAGTGTTAACTTTGGCTGGGAGTATATAGAGCCAAACTTTATAATAGCACTTATTAACAGTAGGTGAAATTGCCGCGGTGCGTGGACTTTGATCCTTGTATAACCATTAGTAATAAGCAAATGGAATGGCATTATGTACAAAACAAGTTACAAGTCATGGCATATAGGGGTGAGCAATATATTGATATATCGTCCAAAACCTTTTTGAAGTCCATATCGTGATATTGGTTTCATTTTTGACCTGGCAATGTATCGCAAATCATGGTGTGTGTGCGTGTGTGCGTGTGCTATGCAAAAATCACAATGTGGGGAAAACTGTGAAGCCAGCCAATGTCTCTACATAGCTCCATTTCAGACATCATGAAATATCAGTATATTGTGATGTTTAGCTGGTGATATATCATGGCTAGAATTAACTTCTGTAGATTGTCAGTATTTTGCGCAAGAGAGATTCCAGTATGTGCAGAAAAAGTGCTCTGTTACCTTAGTGCAAACAATCCACAGTGTGTGTGCGCGCGCGCGCATTTTTTGTAATTTTGAAAATGGACTTTTGCTGTTAGGAAAGTGATGGGGAAATGCACTGAAGAGTGTCAGATAAGCAGTTATTAAACAGGAAGACAGACAGCCAACACATAAGCAAATCAGGGTGAATACTCATTGTTCTATAACCTCCTTGCAAACATATCAGAGCACTCTCAATAAAGAGTGGAAATATTTCTGTAAACTTCCTGCAAGCAAATCAAGATGGACGCTAGATAAACAGGTTGCCTGAAGGAGCCCTTGAGCTCATCCACCACCACTGATGCCTTCGATAGTTATTAAGAGCATTATCATTGGTAGTAGCGGGGATCTTACAGTGTTAACTGACCTTAAAGGCAGATATTTTATACCACAAAGAGTCAGACTGGACCACACACACATACATTTGCAGTGTAATCTTGTTGTTGTTGTTCAGTCGTTCAGTCGTGTCTGACTCTTCGTGACCCCATGGACCAGAGCACGCCAGGCACGCCTATCCTTCACTGCCTCCCGCAGTTTGGCCAAACTCATGCCAGTCGCTTCGAGAACACTGTCCAACCATCTCATCCTCTGTCGTCCCCTTCTCCTTGTGCCCTCCATCTTTCCCAACATCAGGGTCTTTTCCAGGGAGTCTTCTCTTCTCATGAGGTGGCCAAAGTACTGGAGCCTCAACTTCAGGATCTGTCCTTCTAGTGAGCACTCAGGGCTGATTTCCTTCAGAATGGATAGGTTTGATCTTCTTGCAGTCCATGGGACTCTCAAGAGTCTCCTCCAGCACCATAATTCAAAAGCATCAATTCTTCGGCGATCAGCCTTCTTGATGGTCCAGCTCTCACTTCCGTACATTACTACTGGGAAAACCTTACTGCCACGCAAGACAAAAGCAATTCTACCTATTGATCTCCCAAAAGAAGACCTCTGAAGTTTTTCGCTCTGAAAAGTCCTTGCTGCAATAGTTGGTCAGGTGCGTCTGAAAATTGCTTTGTTCCCATGATACCCTTTCAAGTAGCTGAAACCTGCTTGTGAGAGTCCAACAGGTGCCAGAGATTATTTTTTACTACTTAGCTTCTCTTCCATTTTTACGTTCTCCCCTCTTCCCCCTTTGTGCGTTTGTGTGATGATCCCTGGGGACTGGAACCACCAATGAGACCGTGGGCGATCCGCCGAGTGCAATTGCCAGGGAAGGAGCCGCAATCACAAAGGATTAATCTTTTAAAGAGCTTATAAAGTTTCACGAAGGATATTGCCAAGCGCCTTTCAACGAGCCAATTAAAACATCACTCATCTTTTTGATATGCCCATTCTCCAGACTGTCTCAGCTGACTGACTGCCTTGCTGGAAGCAAAAGGCTTTAAAGTTTATATTTAAACATGGGATACAAAGGAAGCAGGCGGGAAGGGGGTTGTGTGTAAAACTCGCCATGCATAGTGCTGACCCAGCCTCCGACGCCGATTTCCGACGCCAGCTATTGAGGGTGTGGGGCTCCCCTCCCTTCTGGTTGCTGCCCAGACCTGGCGACCGAGTCCTACTAGCTACCCCACCTTGCTAGCTGCATTGGATGATTTAAAACGAAAAGCAATGGTCTAGGTTGCTGGAAATCCTATGCACTGGGTGGGAGGTCTTCTGGAGCAAATCCTACTTCAGCTAATAGGAGGTGCAAAAGCTTTATGGTGCTTTTAGGATGGCTTCCTATAAGAGCCAGTGTGGTGCAGTCAGGGGCGGAGGAAGCCTCCTCGGTACCCGGGGCGGCGACCGGAGCCACCCCTGGGGGGCGGGGCATCATGACATCACGACGCAACGTCACTGCGGCTCCGCCCCAGCAGTGGGAAAAAAGCCCTTTTTAAAAAAGCAAAGCAAAGGCTTGCCTTGGCTTTTCTTTTTTTAGAAGGGCTTTTCTCCCCGCAGGGACCCAGGTGGCGCTGTGGGTTAAACCACAGAGCCTAGGGCTTGCTGATCAGAAGGTCGGCGGTTCGAATCCCTGCCACGGGGTGAGCTCCCGTTGCTTGGTCCCAGCTCCTGCCCACCTAGCAGTTCGAAAGCATGTCAAAGTGCAAGTAGATAAATAGGTACCGCTGCGGCGGGAAGGTAAACGGCGTTTCCGTGCGCTGCTCTGGTTCGCCAGAAGCGGCTTTGTCATGCTGGCCACATGACCTGGAAGCTGTCTGCGGACAAACGCTGGGTCCCTCGGCCTATAGAGCGAGATGAGCACCGCAACCCCAGAGTCGGACACGACTGGACCTGATGGTCAGGGGTCCCTTTACCTTTACCTTTCTCTCCGCTGCCAGGCGGAGCCGCCCACAGGCGCGAGGGGCGGGGTGGGCCAGTGAGGATGGGGGGGTGACACCCTTGTGAAAAGCGTGACGCCAGCAAGCAAGCAAGGCACCGCGTGCCGAGCGATGTTTTTGGCGGCGCCGATTGCGGGGGGTGGTGCCCCCCATGCCAAGTGTCACCCCCACCCCAGGGCGCTGCCTGGGGCAGCCTGCCCACCCCACCCCCCTCGCTACGCCCCTGGGTGTAGTGGTTAAGAGCGGCAGACTCGTAATCTGGGGAACCGGGTTCGCGTCTCCGCTCCTCCATATGCAGCTGCCAGGTGACCTTGGGCTAGTCACACTTCTCTGAAGTCTCTCAGCCCCATTCACCTCACAGAGTGGAGGAAGGGAAAGGAGAATGTTAACCGGTTTGAGACTCCTTTGGGTAGTGATAAAGCGGGATATCAAATCCAAACTCCTCCTCCTCCTCCTCCTCCTCCTCTCCCATTGATTTCAACGGGGAATGCAAAGAGGGGCCTCCCAGTGGCTGTCACCCTTCGTTCTCATCCCTGAAGGAAAGGGAAGTCTTTTTATTTTTATTAGTTTATCTTTTAATTTTTTTTCCCAGAACACAAGTGGAGCCCTGCAGGGTCAGGACAAGAGCCTATCAAGTCCATCTGCCAGGACCCCCCAAACAACATGACAGAGGTTCTTATGTATAAGAAAGAAATACTTGTTGGGCGCTTGCCATGGCACAGGTCAAGCTACAGGAACAGATCACCAAAGGCACGGCTGGAGAGTTCGAGAACAGCATGAGGGGTCCAAGACTGGATAAAAGCTGCAAAGATGTCTCGCCAAATGGTCGCCCTCCTGCCAATCGCCTTCTCAATCTGGCCCATGGACGGTCCGGGAATCAGTGTGTTTTTACATGAGTAGAATGTGTCCTTTTATTTAAAATGCATCTCTGGGTTATTTGTGGAGCATAGGAATTCATTCATCCCCCCCTTCAAAATATAGTCTGGCCCACCACATGGTCTAAGGGACAGTGGACTGGCCCATGGCTGAAAAAGGTTGCTGACCCCTGTTCTAAAACATCTAGTGGCCTCCATGTTGGGGACGTTTGAGGTAGGCCATTTTCAGTAACAGCTTGCCCACTTCTTTGGGGAGGGGGAACAGTCCTAAGCCAGATACCAGCTGACTCCAATCATGCTAATGTAAGGAAGTTGGTTTTGCTCTCCTTGAGTGGCTCTCCTTCCTTTTTGATCAGACTTTTTTGCTTGGTGGAGGATTGTTTGGGCAGATTGCCGAGCAGAAACATTTCTGTCCACTACTTTCTGATTCGTCCTATGAATCATCCTATGCTAGGGTTCTCAATACTTTGGCCACCTCATGAGAAGAGAAGACTCCCTGGAAAAGACCCTGATGTTGGGAAAGATGGAGGGCACAAGGAGAAGAGGACTACAGAGGACAAGATGGTTGGACAGTGTTCTCGAAGCTACCAACATGAGTCTGACCAAACTGCGGGAGGCAGTGGCAGACAGGAGTGCCTGGCGTGCTCTGGTCCATGGGGCCACGAAGAGTCAGACATGACTAAACAACTAAACAACAACAACAGCAATGCTAGGGTTGCCATATTTCAAGAAGTTTTTGGCCAAAGTTGTTGAGCTTTTTGGGCTATTTTTTTCAGAAATTCGCAAAAAAAATAAACACTTCCGATAAGGGCTACCACATGCATTCCGTTCATTTAAATTGGTTATTGGAAATTCTGCCTGAACGCCATTTTTGACAGATGAATCCTGGCTATGTCCAGGAAGGCCAAGATGCGGGGAGCAATGAAAAACAAAACCGAAGTGGTCTTGCAATGGAAGAGTTTTATGCTTGTAACTAGAAGTTGCTGTGTCTCAGATTTGCATGTGACCATCCATAACATAATCTGTATTCCTATTAATCCTAATATGACAGTAACAATAATGAACACATTTATAGACCACTTCACATCACTGAAGTATACGGAGCAAAAACAGCAAAACACAGAAACACACATTCTAAAAACAACAAAACTCCTAACAAAATTCAGCAGACAAAACCATCCATACAAACTCTAAAACCAAGAAAGCAATTATGGTAAATGACGTATACAACTGGCTGCCAGTATTTCACAGGAGAGATTCAAGCTCATACGTGCACATTAACTTTCTCCTCTGTCACTCTAGGACAACAGAGCCACCAACTTTTTTGAGGATGGGAAAGTGACAGGAAAAGGCACTGAAAAGTGTGGGGTGAACAAATGGCTAATAGGAATATGTATTAACACCCCACAAGGAAATCAGAAGGGATGCTCATTGTTGTGCAATCTCCCCGCAAGCAAACCTGAATGGATGCTCAATAAAGGTCTGACACAATCTAACCCCCTCGTAAAGTTTAGGCAAGCAAATCAGGAAGGATGTTTAATCCAATCTGGGCTCCTATATCCACCAGTCTGTCCTGTAGGCTTCCCTGGGAGGAAGGGATGTGAATAAATAAAATAACAATAATTACGTCACCTGGAAGAGCCCTAAAGGACATTTGGAAATGGCCAGAGATTTCTCTCTCTCTCTGACACACACGTGTGCTTCAGATTTCCTAAGGAATGCAATTTCCAGAGGGGTAGCCATGTCAAGTCTCTTGCAATCAAAACAACTCAGCATCAAGCGTCACTCAAAAACCTAACAAATGTATTGCAGTATAAGCTTTTGTGGACTCTCTACCGTAATACATTTGTTAGGCTTTAAATGTTGCCACTTGTTCCTTTGTTGTATTCTGAAACTCAATGCACTTATTTCCAATATACTGACCAAAACTTTTTGTTTTTTCTCCCCGGACTTCTCTGGTTAACTCTCCTTGTTACACAAAACCTAAAAAGACTTGTAACCCACAATTTATAAGCCAAGCGTGTGTGTGCGTGTGTTAATTGTTCGTTTAGAAATAATAACAAATCCTACATGTTATTTTATTTGTTTACTTGGGTGGAGAAGCAGGGTATAAATTCAAATATTTGCACACACACAACTGATGAACAAGTCAATTAATTATATCGCACTCAAGCATACATTTCTGTCCACAAGGACCCCGTGATTTGGGAACTGTCCAGGGCCACTCACTTAGGTTGGCAGCTAAACAACAATCTGAAAACAGCATCTTGGTCAACACTAGCCTCGCGAAACTCGCTGGAATCTCAGTGAACTCAATGGGACAGCAATAGGATAATAAGCATGTTTTGGACGGTTTGTCCTATGCTTAGGACAAGCAAAGCATTCTAAACTAGCCACGGGCATTGGATGTCAACACCTGCAAGATAATTTACAGACCTTGATTTCGGCATCCAGCAAGCCAGGAACTTCAGAACACAGTGCAGATTGGAAGGCATGGCAAGTCGTCCCCACAGAAGCACAAGTTGCAATCCTGTGCCCTGTGAGCAGCAGTGCACGAGGCTTAGTCACAAAGAGACGACTCTCTGGTCAGGAAGCTGCTCCAGAGCAAAGACAAGGACAGATTCCCAGGTTGTGCCTTTGGCTGACATGCCCAACTAATGCTGATGCTGGTCTTACTACTACGTGTACACACACTGCAATCCTCAGCATTACTCCAGGCACTATGAGGCCACAGTGAGTAAGAGAGGGGAGGGGAAGAAGCCTCGTGATGATTTGTGCTTCAGCGAGAACTTGCTGGGTATTCAAAATCAGAATACTTACATAGCTGTGTGTGTGTGTGTGTGTGTGTGTGTGTGTGTATGGAGGGAGAGAGAGAGAGAGAGACTTGATTTTGATTACATTTCTATGCCGCTTTTCATTCAAGTGTGCCAGTGTGGTGTAGTGGTTAAGAGCGGTGGACTCGTAATCTGTTGAAACAGGTTCGCGTCTCCACTCCTCCACATGCAGCTGCTGGGTGACCTTGGGCTAGTCACCTCACAGAGTGTTTGTTGGGGAGGAAGGGAAAGGAGAATGTTAGCCGCTTTGAGACTCTTTCGGGTAGTGATAAAGCGGGATATCAAATCCAAACTCTTCTTTAAGTGAATCCCAAAGTGGCTTACAAACAGCAAATAGCAACACACAGGTAGCTCAGCAACAACTAAAAAACACAAGCTAAACGTCACAATTGAAGCGAAAGTCATGATTAAACAGGTCAATACAGTGTTTATAATCTATGAAACAATATTAAAAACATTAACCAAACAGCAGCCAAAAGACCAGCACACACACTCTCTCCACGATTCATAATCTTTCACTCTATTCCTCTCATTATGATCTCAGTAGGAATATTTGGCTCAGGGGTAATGTGAGTTACTGCTGGAAACAGGCCCCAGGAATTAAGTCAAACACAAAATACCGGTAGGTTGTCTGGAAGCACTGAAAGGCGCAGTCCAAAAGTTGTGCAACAAGATCCCGTGACCCCGTTGCTCCCTAAGTTCGAAACCTCCCATCGAACCAAGTCTAGGCTTACCCAATTCCTAACCGCCAATCAAACCTTCTAAGGCTCACCGCCACACCCTTCAGATGTCACCTGACCATGGAAAGTAGGCAAACTTCCTGGCTCTACCCAGGTGGCTTCTGTGGCCTCCATCGGTGCTGCCCAAAGCCCAAATATGTATGATCTTATGCTTACCATTTTTGACCCAGTCTTTTCATTGTTTGGTTGATAAGAGTTAGTTGCTCCTTTCTATCAGCCTCCTCGCAGCCTGACTGACTGTGACAACATAACAAACATCACAGCTGCCATTGAACAAGGAGTGGTCCCTGCCGGCAAGGCTCCGCTCTCTCCGTGTGGCAAATCGAGTCCAAAAAAGAAAACATCTGGAGGCTCAGCAGCTATAATTAGATCCTTGGAAGGTATCGCAGTGGCAAGAAGAAGGGAAGGATTTTAATTACACCGGGTGGCTGATGCAGCTTTGTGGAACTAGTTCTGTAATGGCAGCTCTGTTGCTGCTTCTTTAGAAACCACAGCTACACCTTAGCTGTGGCATTCCACGCAGCGCCGCGGTAGAAACAGGTGATTTACTCCTTTTAATTTCCGGAGCAATTAATCGTAGATCGTAATTTCAACACAGAACCAGGCCAGGCTTAATCTCTATAATGCACCCTTTCCTAACCTGACTTCCTCCAGATGTTTTAGCTGGGGGCTGATGGGAAACTGAAGTCCAAACATCTGGAGGGTGACAGGTTGGGAAATACTGTATAATGTGACTCCCCTATCACAGAGGATGAAGCTTGAGGAACGTTGATGTTTGTAAATGTTGATAGCCAAACGGACTTCCTCACCTCTCAAAACTAATGTGTAGTTTTGAAATTAGCTATCCGGCAGAGTTTGCAATGGAGTTTGTGTTTAGAATTGTGCATTTGGAGAGAAAATTTGTTTCAGAATTCATACTGGAGGGGGGGGAACCAATTCATAAATATTTCCCCTTCCTCCCAATTTATTTTACTTGTTTATTATTATTGTTATCTCTATTTACAAAATCGATAATGACGATGGCTCAGATCATCAATGAACTTATTTCCATATCAGCACGATTTCACATAAATGCAGGTAATATTTGGTTCTGATGCAGATGAGGAAGGAAGTGCAAATCCCTTCGCACTTCCTTTTCCTCTGCATTTCTGTCATATCTGAAATAGACATCTTCTTCCATCTCCCCAAACTGACAGAGAAGGGCATGCATTGCCTCATGCCACATGCTCAGGCAAACTCCAAGGAACAAATAAAAGACATCCCAGTAAACGTGACCACAGCATTGTGAGACCACAAAGATGTAGCCAAGCTAAGAGCGATCAGCACAGATGCCGTTTATTACCATATAAAACTGGGATAAACAAGGAGCAAGGGTGTTGACCAAACAATGGTCCTGTAACCAATTCAAAGGAGGATAATCGTTTCACATGGCAGTAAAACCAAAATGCTGCTTTAGATGTTGTGACCACTTCTTTTCCGAGTGTGTTGCCCGTGCTTATTGCATTATGCAGTAAATGAGGTTAATTCCTCAGGCACAGCTTTTATTGTGGCATGGCATGAAACCCGAGTAAGAATCTCATGCCTGGATTAACCACAGCGAGAGACCACCCTCTTCGTATAGATTCCAGGCATGTCCAACTTTCAAGAGACTGAGAGCTACTCCCACTATAAAAACTAAAAAAAATAAACTGGCAGTGATCTACCAAAGTTGTTGAGCTTTTTCTAGGAAGTCAACATTCGGGGACTGCGAAGAGTCCCACAATCTACCACAGACATCCTGCGATCTACCTGTTGGGTGGCCCTGGTATAGAAAGTCTACTACTGTTTGCTTCTTCCACAGAACCCTATTACAGAAATTCTCCCACTCCCGAAACATTGCTGCCAATAAGTACCGCACCGCCAGTGTGTTGTAGTGGTTAAGAGTGGTAGACTCGTAATCTGGTGAACCGGGTTCGTGTCTCCGCTCCTCCACATGCAGCTGCTGGGTGACCTTGGGCTAGTCACACTTCTTTGAAGTCTCTCAGCCCCACTGACCCCACGAAGTGTTTGTTGTGGGGGAGGAAGGGAAAGTAGAATGTTAGCCGCTTTGAGACTCCTTCGGGTAGTGATAAAGCGGGATATCAAATCCAAACTCTTCTTCTAAAGTATTACTATTGAACACAACCTCTCACTCGAAGCAGGACACCTTAGTCTGAGAATGGCCAAGGTCGGCATCTTGGGAGTAATCATAGAATCACAGACTTGGAAGATACTCCAAGGGTCATCTGTTCCAACCCTCTGCAATGCAGGAATGTAGAATCTCTCTACATTAAGCCACACCATTCCTTATATCATTTATTTATATCCTCCAAGGAGCTCAACACACCTCCCCATCGCAAGACGCATTTGATCCTGGACAACAAACCTGCAGAGTATATTTAGCTGGGAGATACTGACTGATCGGTGGCAGCCAGTGAGCTTGGTGGGCAGGACAGGATTTTAAACGGCCTCGGCCCAGTATAACTGAAGGAGTGTTTCCACCCCCAGCATTCAGCCCAGACACTGAGGTCCATCTCTGAGGGCCTTCTGACGGTTCCCTCAATGAGAGAAGTGAGGTTACAGGGAACCAGGCAGAGGGCCTTCTTGGTAGTGGCACACGCCCTCCCGTCCAATATCAGGGAGATAAACAACTACCTGACTTTTAGAAGACATCTGAAGGCAGCCCTGTTTAGGGAAGTTTTTAATGTTTGATGTTTTATCGTGTTTTTAATATTCTGTTGGGAGCCAACCAGAGTGGCAGGGGAAACCCAGCCAGATGTGTGAGGATTATTATTATTATTATTATTATTACATCTGATTTGGCCACAGGTTCCAACTGGAATTTGGACCTTGGGAGCGGATCTTAACCTAGGCTGTGCCTTAAGAGGTTTCCCTATATCAGACATATTTTGAATTCCTCTTTAGCCTTGCCATGTGCACGAGGAAAGAGCTTAGAAGTGCATTATACCTTCAATGCTGATTGGAATGTGTGAACGTGATCAAAGGCATCCCCCAGCTGCCGAAGTGCAGGGCATTAATTTGCTGGAAATATCTTGACACAGAACTCTTTTTCACCCCCCACCCTCCCTTTCCACTTATTAAAGCAATAACGTTTCGCCACATGGCAAAAGCATTCCCGAGGGATTAGCGAGCCGGTTGGGTTTAATGTATCTCTTGCCATCACTCAGGAGCTGGTTAATCCACCAGCAAACACTTGCCTACCTTGATCTTGAGGATTTGCGAACGTCACGCCCCAAATACCACCTGGCTTCAAAAGGCACGAAGTCAAACCTGCAGAGCCAAATTGGTTTTGGAAACATGAATGTTTTTGAAACGTGGAAGAAGAACAGGGGCTACCCACAGGGAAAGTGCCACGGCAGCAGCATGACCCTAAGCACTTATAGGGGGCAATTTGCCCACTGCATGTATTGCAAGATTTCTATAGGCTTAGAAAACAGAAGTCGGGGGGGATGTCGGGGGGAACATAACCAGGAAGGCACATTAGCACCCATAATCTGCAATAGGGAATCCATTTTTGTTGTTCCGTCGTTCAGTCGTGTCCGACTCTTCATGACCCCATGGACCAGAGCACGCCAGGCACGCCTATCTTCCACTGCCTCCCGCAGGTTGGCCAAACTCATGCCAGTCGCTTCAAGAACACTGTCCAACCATCTCATCCTCTGTCGTCCCCCTCTCCTTGTGCCCTCCATCTTTCCCAACATCAGGGTTTTTTCTAGGGAGTCTTCTCTTCTCATGAGGTGGCCAAAGTAATGGAGCCTCAACTTCAGGATCTGTCCTTCCAGTGAGCACTCGGGGCTGATTTCTTTAAGGATGGGTAAGTTTGATCTTTTTGCAGTCCATGGGACTCTCAAGAGTCTCCTCCAGCACCATAATTCAAAAGCATAAATTCTTCGGCGATCAGTCTTCTTTATGGTCCAGCTCTCACTTCCATACATCACTACTGGGTAAACCATAGCTTTAACTATACGTACCCCACAACTATCCTGGAAAAACCAGGACATCTTGTTTTTTATCACAAGAGAACAGGGGCCATTTTGGTTGCCGGGATCACATGCAATTTCACGGCATGGTTCCCCCCTGAAAAAGC
The DNA here is from genome assembly GCF_009819535.1 of Lacerta agilis. Classification (NCBI taxonomy): domain Eukaryota; kingdom Metazoa; phylum Chordata; class Lepidosauria; order Squamata; family Lacertidae; genus Lacerta; species Lacerta agilis. Next base: position 64,360,481 of record NC_046320.1, read on the forward strand.
ACTTTTTGGGGGCACCATACTGAAAAAATGTGGGTTTTTTGGGAGGAGGGAAGCCACATCACGAAATCACAAAAGATCGTGGCAACTAAAATGGCCACCGTGCTCTCGCGATAAAGAATAGGAAAATGGCTTCCTGGATTTGGGCTTCAAAGTGCGGGAGGGTTTGGGAGTTTCAGCCAGTGCCGTATTTATGTATAAGCTAAACAAGCTATAGCTTAGGGCCCTACTCTCTTGGGGGCCCCCAAAAAAATTAAAGGGAAAAAAAACCTGGATATACATTTCCAAAATATTAAAAAAAAAATAAAATAAAACCTACATACAATAACAGTGTTTTTGAGTTGTGTAGGCTTCTATGATGTAAGTAATGGGCAGTGCCTGCTAGCCTGCTCCCTAAAATATCACTGGTTTGCTCATTTCTATATATAGTGTGCCTACATTCTGCATGGACTGGTTGAATGGCAACATGTGCAAATGGCTTTAGATACCTATTAGGTCCATAAATTACCATATAGCATATATTCAACACAAAAAAACAGCGACCATTTGTTGTTGACAAAGGACAGCTGGACATATAAAGGGCCCCATTACCTTCAGTAGCTCCTTAGGGCCTCATCAAACCTAAATTCAGCCCTGGTCTCTGCCCATCAGTGTTGAAGATGGGCTCATCCACATTTATTGTTTGCCCCAAGCTCCATGTCCAAGTGCTCCCCCCCCCCCCCGGCCTGCTACTTTCCCTAGGATAACCCCGCCCTTTAACACTGAATTGGAACCAATAGCAATGTGGGTTTTCTGATAGCCATGTTCAAATATATAAAAGGATGTCATATAGAAGAGGGAGAAAGGTTGTTTTCTGCTGCTCCAGAGAAGTGGACACGGCGCAATGGATTCAAACTACAAGAAAGAAGATTCCACCTAAACATTAGGAAGAACTTCCTGACAGTGAGAGCTGTTTGACAGTGGAATCTGCTGCCAAGGAGTGTGGTGGAGTCTCCTTCTTTGGAGGTCTTTAAGCAGAGGCTTGACAGCCATCGGTCAGGAATGCTTTGATGGTGTTTCCTGCTTGGCAGGGGGTTGGACTGGATGGCCCTTGTGGTCTCTTCCAACTCTATGATTCTATGCGTTTTCGCAAGGAAAGTGCCGGGGGGGGGGGGGAGGCACTTGAACACAGAGCTTTAAAGAGCAGACCTCTGTCTAGAAACAAAGCACAAAAGGAAGTCTAGATGAGCCCAATATTGAGCAAGATGGACCAGTGGTCTGACTCAGTGTAAGGTACTGTAGATTCCTACGTTTCTAAAAATTCATACGGGAATGAACCCATTCAGAGACGTTTTTAAGCAACGTAAGGGAGAAGCTCCACGACCAACAGCTGAAGAAATTTATTTCCTGCCTACTGAAAAATCAGAATCACCTAGCCATTTTGTCTGCACTATTTCATTATTAATTTTTTTTAAAAAAGAAATTTTCTGGCCTTTATGGCTGTGAATAGAGGCTTTACATTTCCCAGGGTTGTCAGCTGCTGAAGGAGACTTTATAGCTCATTTCTTTTCTCGCTGGTTACCTAAAGCAGAATAAATTATGCAAAAGTAGGGAAATGCATTACTTGCGTAATTTATACTTGGCACAATTTTAACTTTTCCCAGTGCAAAATGATGTGTGTGTATTAATGTATTAATGTTTGATATTTTATTATGTTTCGATATATGTTGTAAGCTGCCCAGAGTAACTGAGGCAACCCAGTCAGATGGGCAGGGTATAAATAAAATTATTATTATTATTATTATTATTTAGGATATCTCTATTTTCATTGGAGAAATGTCAGAGGGTATGATATAACAGTTATCTGCAAATCATCATGACTTTTGTCTCTGACTAAGGATCCACTTCCAAGACTCTAGGAAAATCAATATTCCACTAAAGAAGAGCTGAACTAAAAGTTTGGCAGCAGACCCAGCTCTGGGAAGCTGGATGTTTTCAAACTGTGGTGCAAAAGAGAAAGGTTGCAATTTGTAGTGGAAAAACTGTAGGTGGGGTGGATGCTTAACCCTTTTCCTGGCTCCTGTTTCCCCTGGCAACCTCTCCCGCTGCCGTTGCCACATTCTTGCCAGCTATAGTTCTGTTTGCTGCATCCTGAGGAGCAACTGCTCTGGGGAGAAGGTAGTAAAGGAAGAACAGAAGGCAGGGGAAAGGGTTAAGTCCCATTCTCCCATTTGCTACTTTTCCAGTAGGAACCATCCCATCCCTGCCTTGTACTGCAGCTGTTAATGTTCCCCAGATCTGGGTCAACTACCCAACATCTATTTCCACCCTAACTTCCTTATGAATTCTGGACAGAAGTATGGAACTCAAACACCTGTCTGTGAATCACAAGACAGAGAAACCAGTAGGAGAACACTTCAATCTCCCAGGACATTCTATACAAGATCTCAAAGTAGCTGTCTTATTAAAAAAGAATTTCAGAAATAGATTGGAAAGAGAAGTTGCTGAATTGCAACTTATTACCAAGACAGGAGTGCCTGGCGTGCTCTGGTCCATGGGGTCATGAAGAGTTGGAAATCACTAAACGACTAAACAACAACAACCACCAAACTTCAATACCATGGAGAGACCTGGTCTGAATTGGATTCTTATCTCATTATACATGACAAAGCTATTTTTAGCCATCTCACCCCTTGCTTTTTCCTGTAAGACCAATTGCAGTCGTTAACAGTCCTCAACAGGTTTTCCACACCTATCAGCCGATCACCCATTCCCACCACCCTTCTGAGTCATACCCCTCCCCACTCTCTCACTATATATAAGGGTCTGGTGACTTCTGTTTCAGTGTATCTGAAGAAGTGTGCATGCACACGAAAGCTCATACCAAGAACTAATTTAGTTGGTCTCTAAGGTGCTACTGGTAGGAATTTTTTGAACCTGTCTACGAGTAAGATCACATCAAAGCAACAACTCAAAGGATTGGGCTGTACATGGCACTGCATAAAATTAAAAACAATTAAGAACAGGGCATTAAAATCTGAAGATGTCAAGCCACACGTATGGCTGTCTCAGCTGACTCGCACACACAAGTTAGCTAGAGGCAGAGGAGATGCACTGGACTTTTATGCAGAACGGACGTGTTCCATTCAAGATACTAAGCCGTTTGGGCTGGACTTGGCATTGGTGCCAGCTCCTTAAAGACCCCGGAGAAGAGATGAAGAGATGAGAACTCAAGAAGAGCAAACAGGATGTACCGTAAAAGAAATGAGGTCTGAAAGCACGAAAAGTCGGAGCGGCAGGAGTTGCATTTGTGTTGACAAGGAGTTAGCAAACTTCGGGAAAGAAGATACGTTCGATTTGCAAAGAATAGCCAAAAGGGAATCTTCGTATGCAATCTGCATTAAATCCTGGAAGTTCTTATAATTTGTTGCGTATATTGAAATGGAAATGTATTTTTTTAAAAGGGGGAGGTGCTTCTGTTCCCTGATTTTCTTTCCATCCTCATCCTGATAAATCTTCACTCCTAGAATTTACTTTTCTCCTCTTCCTTGTCCCCCACCTCAAGCTGCTAGTCTGGCAAAAATTCTCCTGTCTTTTTTGCTACTCCCGGAGGGGGAAAAGCTAGGGCTAAACTGCGAAGAAACAGTAAAGAATTGGCAAAAAAATTGCATCCATGACAAGAGGAGGAACAAGTCACCAGTTTATTATTAACAACCCCAACAACATGCAGACAAGAACCAGCACCCAGGATTCCTGCAGATTCCTAAGGGGAAGCACTGACTGTGTGTTTCACCTGGCAGCTATCCCAATACTTGTTAGTTTTGCAGAATAAGGAACCATGAGAGAAGGCGGAGACTTACGCAGTGCCAGTGAAGAGGAAGAACACTGCCAGAAAAGATAACAGGACAAACAGGGCACCGATTTGTATAAAACAGGCATATATTAACTTCTATGCCTAGGTGCACATTTATAAATAAATGCTGCAATTTAAATAGAAATAGAATGCCTCTCGCTGCGACCAGGTAACCTCTGGGCCTGCTCAGGTGCTCACTGTTGATGGGTTAATTCATGGCTTCCCCAGCCCCAGCAAGAATCCTGGGAACGGTAGTTTGTTAAGGGTTTTGAGAAAAAAATGCCTCACAGAGCTACAGTTCCCAGCACCCTTAACATGCAGGTTTTACCTATCTGTGGGTTCGTCCACATTCCCACTTGTCCCACACCTATAAAGCATGGATCCAAGTGGTTTTCCTCTCGTGCCACACTCCTTTCCCAGGGAAAACCACTCTTTAGTGCTAAATCGGAGCAAACATCAATGCGGAAAAAACCCAAATTGCCATTTGCTCTGACTGAGCACCAAAGAGTGGTTTTTCTCCAGGGGAGAAAGGAGTGTGTGTGGGTAAACCTTCAGCTGCTGTGTTTTGTACTGATTTTAGTTCTGCGTCCTGCCCACGTGCCTCAAAATCAGGATTTCTGCTTTGTTTTAGTGATATCCCCCCCTTTTAAATTTGGGAAGTTTGTACTTTATTGTTTTATTTAAACCACCCAGGAAACCTGCTTGGATGGTTGGCATGGAAATGCAATAAATGCAATAAATAATGATAGGATGGTATTGATCCATCAGTGGTGTAGCTGGGTTATTTCAGACTCTGGATGCAACCGTCTTATGAAGGGGTGACTCTGTAAATGGTAGTGAGAATTAGTTCCATTACTTCAAAATCTGGCAAGCCAGCCCTGCTATGGGGCTGGGCTGGGGCGGGGGGGGGGCTCCTGTTCATTATGCAGAGTGAGGCCCTGGATTTCTGCTGCCCCCCTCCCCCACAAATCCTACTCCAGCAACACCATTGTTGGCACACCGTTGATTATTAGTTGATCAATGAGTCAACATGATTGGCAGTTCGGAGGAACAAGGCAAGGGCATGAAAACGAGAGCTGTCTGGTCTTCCAGTATATGGCTTCTTGTTTTATTTCCTCTGTATCTGCAAGGCTAGCAAGGCTGAAGAGTCTCAGCACAGCAGCTTTTCAAAGAATTGCAAAACCTCCATTGTTACGTAGTCATAACCCACGTCATATCGTCAGTGTTCCCCGACAAGTATCCCATTATTATGAAAAATTGGAGGTGGGGACGCAGGTGGCGCTGTGGTCTAAACCACTGAGCCTAGGGCTTGCTGGTCAGAAGGTTGCCGGTTCGAATCCCCGTGACGGGGTGAGCTCCCGTTGCTCGGTCCCAGCTCCTGCCAACCTAGCAGTTCAAAAACACGTCAAAGTGCAAGTAGATGAATAGGTACCGCTCCGGCGGGAAGGTAAACAGCGTTTCGTGTGCTGCTCTGGTTTCGCCAGAAGGGGCTTAGTCATGCTGGCCACATAACCCGGAAAAACTGTCTGCGGACAAACACCGTCTCCCTCGGCCAGTAAAGCGAGATGAGCGCCACAAGCCCAGAGTCGTTCGTGACTGGACTTAACTGTCAGGGTCCTTTAACTTTTTTTTAAGAATAATTGTGGTACCTCCTTCCTTTTTGGCTGGTTTTTCTGCCTATGCAGACCCCTCATTTTTAAAATTTACCGGTATTTATAATTTTATATAGTTAGATTTAAGCATATATAGAGGCAGCTCCCATCCCAACACACAAATCACAGCAAAACCGGTCCATAAACCTCGGTAAATCGTAATACACGTCAAATCTCTCCAGCGCTCTCTGACTTCTTCTTTTGACGCTCGTTTTCAGGGAGCGCAGAGGCCGCAGACGATTCTCATGCTCCCCTCCTGTCCCTTGGTAACCTTCGTAACAAAACCAGCCTGAATGGCTTCAGAGGTTATTCAGGCCAGAGCAAATGTTGCTCGTGTTCTATCTCCCGGGTAACTCAGAAACCTTCCAAGAATGAAGTCGCAGGAGCAGGGAAAGAGCTGGCGAGCGGTAACCTCCTGTCTCCCTCGCAGACAACAAGGCCCCAGTGTCAAAGCCACAGGACCAAGGGCACACACGTACAAATGTGTGCGCATGCAGGCGTACACACACACACGCACACAGATACGAGATGCCCTGAAAGAAAGGCACTCAAAAAACCATCTAAATGCCTCTTGCAAGCAGGTGGCTGAGTTTTGAAGAAAGAAGGACACAAAGGCGCACACACACACACACAGAGAGAGAGAGAGAGAGAGAGAGAGAGAGAGAGAGAGAGAGAACAAGCAATCTGGCCTAGCCAGACATGGGATATCTTCCTGCTTTTGTGCCACCAGAGGGAATTTAAGGATTCCTTCATTTATTTATTTCGCAAATGTGTGAACGACTTCACTGCCCAAGGCCATCCAAGCGGTGTGCATTAAGCTTAAAATAAAATAGGAACATTCTTAAAGGCGTTCTTACACATTTGAACACCATACAGTGGTACCTCAGGTTACATACACTTCAGGTTACAGACTCCGCTAACCCAGAAATAACGCTTCAGGTTAAGAACTTTGCTTCAGGATAAGAACAGAAATTGTGCTCTGGCGGCGCAGCAGCAGCGGGAGGTCCCATTAGCTAAAGTGGTGCTTCAGGTTAAGAACAGTTTCAGGTTAAGAACGGACCTCCAGAATGAATTAAGTTCTTAACCCGATAGCATCACTCCTCAGGGAAAGCCTTCTTAAAGAAAAAGATCTTCAGTAGGCGGCAAAATATCATGACTTTGGACGCCAGTCCAAATTAGGTGAGCAACGGATTCCAGAGGGCTGGAGCCACAACACTAAAAGCCCACCCGGTTTCTAAGACAAACTAAATGCATGTGGCCCTCTCAGCAGTGCCCCACCAGAGGAGCAAAGTAACCAGGCAGAGATATATGGGGTGATGCGGTCCCTTAGGTCATCTGGTCCTATGCTGCTAGGGCCACAATCCCATGCATGCTTTTGTTGTTGTTCAGTCGTTCAGTCGTGTCCGACTCTTTGTGACCCCATGGACCAGAGCACGCCAGGCACGCCTATCCTTCACTGCCTCTCGCAGTTTGGCCAAACTCATGTTAGTAGCTTCGAGAACACTGTCCAACCATCTCATCCTCTGTCGTCCCCTTCTCCTTGTGCCCTCCATCTTTCCCAACATCAGGGTCTTTTCTAGGGAGTCTTCTCTTCTCATGAGGTGGCCAAAGTACTGGAGCCTCAACTTCAGGGTCTGTCCTTCTAGTGAGCACTCAGGGCTGATTTCTTTGAGAATGGATAGGTTTGATCTTCTTGCAGTCCATGGGACTCTCAAGAGTCTCCTCCAGCACCATAATTCAAAAGCATCAATTCTTCGGCGATCAGCCTTCTTTATGGTCCAGCTCTCACTTCTGTACATTACTACTGGGAAAACCATAGCTTTAACTATACGGACCTTTGTCGGCAAGGTGACGTCTTTGCTTTTTAAAATGCTGTCTTAAAGATGTATGCTTACTTGGAAGTAAGTCCCAGTAAGCTCTGTGGGCCTTGTTTCCAAGTAAACATGCTCAAAATCAGACTCTCGGGGGCAGAGAGGAGTGTCTTCCTTTCCTCTCTCCTTCTTAGCAGGTTTTCAAAGTGATTCTACACACCTTACATGTATATAAAAACTAGCTTTGGAGTAGAACATACCTTTCCACAGTTGCACTGCGTCTCCTTTCTCAGAACAGAAGCAAGCAATCTGTTCTTTAAAGGGCAAAACCTGCTGCATGCTGTCAGGCCAGGTAATGAGGTATGTGTCCTGAACAAAGGGATTAGGAACTCAGGTTATAAAGACAGAGAGAAGGGAAATTACACCGGTCTGCCTGGAAAAGAAACATGGGACTGTACACAGAAAACCTGGAACCCTTCAGATGCAAACGGACTCGTGTCTTTGTCAAAATTCCTCAATATACTTTTTAAAAAGATTGAAGTACATAAATATACGCCTTATGATTCAGCTTCTGCGTGAAAAAAAGAAAGTTTTAAAGAGCTACCTTTCTTTTTTGTTTCATGCCTGTTCTTTTGAAAGAGTCCTTTACATTGCTTTATACTCACACATGGAATCATAGAATCACAGAGTTGGAAGGGACCCCCAAGGGTCATCTAGTCCAACCCCCTGTTGCCCAGTGTGGGCCTCGAACCCACAACCCTGAGGTTAAGAGTCTCATGCTCTACCGACTGAGCTCTGCTCACCTTCTGTAGTTTAAGCGTTATCGAGTAAGAGTCAAACTGGATGAGATACTGGGAGGCCTGTAATCATTATATAGTGTAACTTTTCCCCCTCCCAGTTTGAACCAGCATCCATCTCCGCTGCTGGATCAGTGCTTCTGGGGAAGGAGTTTTTAACCTCTCTCTCCCCCCCCCCATTTCCCCACATTAAATTCCCTCCCACCACTATTTGCCCCATGGGGAAAAAACATACAGACACAAAACAGAGGGCATTTAATATCTCTCATCCAGGGAGGTGGAAAATACACGGGGGAATGGGGACTCACAGGTAACAATAGAGTCTAATACAGTTAGGGCTTTTGGGGGAAATGGCAGGTGGAAATCCATCCCAAAAGTTAATCACCGAGAGCAAATACCAGAGCAGGAAAATAAAAATGTAGACAGGCTTCTTACAAGGTCTGGGAGGGGAAAGGAGCAGAATAATTTTCATTAAAAAGATAAGATCGTCCAGGATGCTTAGCTAGCTTATAGAAGTTAATACCCCTCAGTCCCTCAGACCATTTACTGTTTTCTTTAACAATCGGACACACACACAGAGAGAGAGAATCTTGCATACCTTTCTGTTTCATTACAAGTTTAAAATGTAAAAAAAGGGGGGGAATCACGTTAATGACTGGTAGAGGGAAAATGAGAGCTGCCGTTTGTTTCTTTAAGGAAACCTACCAGATAAGTTTTCCAGAAGGTGACTGACACTTGTCCAGTAAAGGAAATCTGAAATGTTTTATCAGTATTATCTCAGAGTCTTTTTACACTCATTACAAGCTACGGTATACATTCAGGGAGCTATATGGGAACAGCAGCCTAGTGCTTTCATTCAGGCAGCAATAACTGAGGGGACATTTGAAACGGCCTCGTACCAAAGCCGGATGTAGACGCATCGAAAAAGTGTTTCAGTTAAACACATTGCAAACTCTGTATGAGAAACCGGGTAAGCAAAAACGGAACTCCACAGCCCCATCTGGTGCCACAGTGTTAGAATGCATAAAAATGCATATACAGTGGTGCCCCGCTAGACAAAAATAATTCATTCTGCGAATATTTTCGTCTAGCGGGTTTTTTGTCTAGCGAAGCGGCAATGTAACCGCGGTTTTCGCTAGACGAAAAAAAAAAGACGAAAAATTTTCGTTTTGCGAGGCAGCCCCATAGACTTTTTCGTCTTGCGGGGCAGCCTCCCGCTAGACGAATGCCTTCGTCTAACGAGTTTTTCATCTAGCGAGGCATTCGTCTAGCGGGGCACCACTGTAAAGTGATTTTTCTTTATGTAGCTGAGTCCCAAGTTAGACTATTGCTCTGTCTAGTTCAGAACTGTCTACACCAGTGGTTCTCAAACTATTTTTCTCTGGACCACACTTCCAGAATAAGAATTTGCTTGCACCACAACATATTTTTTGGCAACTCCTAGTAGCGCTTGATTTATAACATATAACACAACTACGTTATAATATGATCATGAAGAGGATATGACGTCCCACAGCTGGAAGTTGACATTGTTGTGTTGCTATTGCTTTTCTCTGTGTGTAGCGGTTGCTTTTGTGTGAGCTGAAGAGCACAATGCAAGAAGAATGTGCTCCGGGCTAATCTGTATATAGTTTGCAATAAACGTTGTTTTTAGAAGAAAAGCTACAGACTCGGAAGCCTTATTGAGCCAAACAATCCAGGGACGAAGCTGCGTTGCTCTGCTGAGACTGCCAATTAAAGAGCCTAATGGGGAAGCGCACGGACCCAAGACGTGAGTACACGATGGCCTGTCGGCTCGGAAACCCCCCAATACTTCTATATCCAGAAATTATAAAACGAATGAACCATTCCCAAAATATACTGTAATTACAAATGAGTCAGGTTATGTTGCGAATTAGAAACACATAAGTCATATGGAAAGCGCAAAATATGGTCTGAAGCTCAACATCAAAAAAACTAAGATCATGGCCACTGGTCCCATCACCTCCTGGCAAATAGAAGGGGAAGAAATGGAGGCAGTGAGAGATTTCACTTTCTTGGGTTCCATGATCACTGCAGATGGTGACAGCAGTCACGAAATTAAAAGACGCCTGCTTCTTGGGAGAAAAGCAATGACAAACCTAGAAAGCATCTTAAAAAGCAGAGACATCAACTTGCCGACAAAGGTCCGTATAGTTAAAGCTATGGTTTTCCTTTTAAAAAAAAAAAAAAGTTTTTTTATTATTTTCCAATAAGACAAAGAAAAACACAGCATAAACATAAACACAATAAAAACACAACATATAAACACAATAAAAACAATAACAATATCAAAAAGCATAAAGAAAAAACATATACCAACCTTAACAAACACTTATCTTTGTACTTTTCTTGTTTCTAACTTCTCTGCTAGGGGACTTCCCCTGTTCCCTCCCCTGCCTTCAAAATCATATATACGTTATAGGTAACTTTATGTCTTTTTCCATTAACATTTATCTAATTTCTTAATACTCTTAAATTCACTTAATTCAATATAAATCCTAACTTGAACACAATTTCTTAAAATATTCTTTAACAATTAAATCTTTCACAATAAATTTCTTCTAAACAATTTTATCTAACATTAACTTGCTAAAGCCGATCTTTTGCTTAATTCTGCTCAAATATTTAATTTTTCAGATTTAACTAGATAGTCCTTAAATTTTTTCCAATCTTGCGACACCTTCTCCTCCCTCTGGTAAAGCTATGGTTTTCCCAGTAGTAATGTACGGAAGTGAGAGCTGGACCATAAAGAAGGCTGATCGCCGTAGAATTGATGCTTTTGAATTATGGTGCTGGAGGAGACTCTTGAGAGTCCCATGGACTGCAAGAAGATCAAACCTATCCATTCTCAAAGAAATCAGCCCTGAGTGCTCACTGGAAGGACAGATCCTGAAGTTGAGGCTCCAGTACTTTGGCCACCTCATGAGAAGAGAAGACTCCCTGGAAAAGACCCTGATGTTGGGAAAGACTGAGGGCACAAGGAGAAGGGGACAACAGAGGATGAGATGGTTGGACAGTGTTCTCGAAAGCTACCAACATGGGTCTGACAAAACTGCAGGAGGCAGTGGAAGATAGGAGTGCCTGGCGTGCTCTGGTCCATGGGATCACAAAGAGCCGGACATGACTAAACAACAACATCATTCTTTTTAGTGAATGAATCTTATCAGGATCCTAAATTCTATGCTCAGTACCAAATTCTGCACTTATATGATATGATCATGCCACTGAGAGATACATAACCCCTTTTTCTTAGAAGCCTACTGAGCCATAATAACAAAATGTAATAAATTCTCGGCCACGTACAAACGATTCTACTAACCACACCAAGCCACCAGTTTAATAAACGCAGAAAAATTGATTCTTGCATTGCAGAGGGTTGTACTGGGTGACCCTTGGGATCCCTTCCAGCTCTACAGTTCTGTGATTCTATAAACTCAATTAAATAAACCTAGTTTACACTGTGGAACACCTTAAGTTAATTAGTCAGCTATGCCTCTTTCACTATGAGTAGGCAATAATTATATAAAAGAGAGAGAGGTGGCTGCATGATGGTTCTTTAAACAACTTCTAGTCAAGCACACTGTTCCAACACACTTACAAATAACATTCTGCCCTCTTGGAAAAAACGAAGAGCATTAATCTAGGGCAGATAAAAGCAAGCAAACTCCCCCTTTTTAGCTCTTCTCTGATTCTTTGCCCAACCAGAGACACAAATCTGTCCAGCAGTTAGCGTAAGGAACAAACAAGGCTTCCCCCCCCCCCACGCCTTGGATTGCTTCGTAACAACACGCTCACATATCTGGACTGAAAAACTAGTCCGTGACCCAGCGGATTGTGATTTATTTGCAACTTCAAACACCATTTGTAAACACAGCGCCGGGGGGGGGGGGATGGGAGCACAAAGCAAACCTCAAACAGCAGCTCTCCTTAAATGACTGTATTATGTTACATGAGTGGCAGCCGAAAGGAATCAAGATTTCAAAGCAGTCCTATCAGATTTTTCCACCTGGAGTGGAACTCGTTAGTTTCATCCTCCTTCCCCCCAACCTTCAGTTCAGGGCAGAGTCAATGACACTTTTGTAGCTCAAGGGCCACGTTATCTCTTGGGCAACCTTTAGGGGGCCATCTGCCATCTGCCACAGATGCTTAAGCTGTGATTCCTGCATTGCAGGAATTTGGAGCAGATCATGTCCCTTGGGGTCCCTTCCTGGTCTATGATTCTATGCCGGGGTAGGCAGGGCTAGAGGAAAAACTGGGCAATCACTCCCTGGATCCATCCAGTCAACCCACTCCTAAATACCCTCCAACATTTCTCCAGTGAAAATAGGGACGTCCAATTCCATAATATTAAGTTTTATTATTTATACCCCGCCCATCTGACTGGGTTGCCCAAGCTGCTCTGGGCGGCGTCCAACATATATAAAACCATAATGAAACATGAAACATTAAAAAGCTTCTCGATACAGGACTGCCTTCGGGTGCCTTCTAAAGGTTGCATAGTTATCTCCTAGGCTTGGGGGGTCGCATAACTCCATGCCCGCTGTAAGGCGTTTAGTGGCTGCTCATGAGTAACCAGGCTGATGCAAAACTTCTGGAACTAAGTTCCTTTATTGTGCAGATATTTACAGTGCAGCTAAAGAAAGAACGTCCAGCTCATCCTTCTGCAGAGTCCGGGAATGATCCCTTCCGGTTCTTTGCCCAGCATAAAAGGCGCGGGATGTGGAACCCCCGCCTCCCCCCTCTACGTCTTTCCCCCCTGTGCAAAAGGGGAGACGGAAGGGGTGCTTCACTTCCCGTTTCTGCTTGGTGTGAAGGCTCTCTTCCCCTGTCACAGCCCCGGCTCCCACTTCCGGTTTCCATCTCCCCCTCCCCACTAGAGGAATTGCTGCTCCTCCCACTGGACGAAGATGAAGAGCTCAGCACTGGAGACGGGGGGCTCGCGATAGTGATAAAGCCCTGGCACCTTCTTGGCTTCCGGCGAGGGCAGTCTCCTGACACCCTCCAACATTTATCCAACATTTTACTCCTTAGGGATGCCCTAAGGAAAAGCAGGACACCCCACCTTCCTGCAGATATTTTTAAGGCATCACCAGCCACCGTTATTTAACATCTAGGCACACACTAAGTCCTTTGAAGCCAACTGGAACATTTTCAAGGGTCTGTCTCTCTGACGTCCATGAACAAATATGCTATCGTCATGCAAGTGAAATTCCCCACAAGGTTCGTCAAGAGAGTTTGGGTGGGAACAGAAGGATGAATTGGAACAGGAGCTGGATGCCTTTCTTGGAGATAGAAGTTTTTCCTGCGCCAAGCCGGGGAGTAAACCAGCATTTCAGAGTCAATCGTCAATTTTGCTCCTAGATGCAACAATAAACAGGAGTGGCCGTTGGGACCACATAACACCGGTCCTGAGAGCTCTACATTGGCTCCCAGTACATTTCCGAGCACAATTCAAAGTGTTGGTGCTGACCTTTAAAGCCCTAAATGGCCTCGGTCCTGTATACCTGAAGGAGCGTCTCCACCCCCATCATTCAGCCTGGACACTGAGATCCAGTGCCAAGGGCCTTCTGGCGGTTCCCTCACTGCGAGAAGCAAAGCTACAGGGAACCAGGCAAAGGGCCTTCTCGGTAGTGGCACCCGCCCTGTGGAACGCCCTCCCATCAGAGGTCAAGGAGATAAACAACTACCTGACATTCGGAAAATACCTGAAGGCAGTCCTGTTTAGGGAAGTTTTTAATCTGTGATATTTTAATGCATTTTAATATTTGTTGGAAGCTGCCCAGAGTGGCTGGGGAGACCCAGCCAGATGGGCGGGGTACAAATAATAATAAATTATTATTATTATTATTATTATTATTATTATTATTATTATTATTATTATTGAAACCTGTGGATTGACAGACACATTCTTTACAGAATATTTTCTTTCAATAAAAGGAAATGACCAAATTGTGACTCTTTTGTCAGTTGGGGCAGAGGAGCAAGATCTCATGTCAGTTTCCCTGTAATGATGACATCCTTTGGCTCTCTGCTCATGACAGTCAAATGATACCTGCAAGTTGAAAGCACCAAGAGATTTCCTTTACTCCCCCCCCCCCAGTGTGCAGGGCAAATAATTCTCAGAAACCTGAGACAGGAGCAATTTGCCTTCTGCAAACTGACAGCCATCGGGTGATAATGATTACCTGTTGATTACAGAGAGTATCTCCAATATATTGCTTATAGCACTATCATCTTGCACTAAAATTATCTGAGCTTTCTGATGATCAAGGCCCATTTTTTGTTCTAGGTGCTTAATTTCAAATATTTCCATGATGCTTGCAGCCTGACCCAGGGGCTTCCTATCCTCCAAACACAAGAGATATTTCAGAGGTCAAACAAAGGCATGGAGAAAAAAAAATTCCCTGTAGTTCTTTCCTTGATGTTTCTTTCCCTGCCTATTTCTGAATAAACTATAATCCAGCATTTATACATTTGGACAAGGCATGCTTTGAATCGGAATTCATCAGAGTAAGAAATCTGACACACACCACCCCCAGGGGCTGAAAGTAAGATGGAAGTTGAAGTAATGATTTAAAACAAAGATAGGGAACTTCATGCCCAGGGGCCAAATGATTACTCATAATGATTACTCACAATGTTTTTATATTATTTGCTGTGATTTAATTACGACATTGCTTGTTAGCTGCCTTGGAAAGTTCGGTGTTAGCTGCCAGAAAAGTTATCCAAAATGTACAAAAATCAGTCTAAGCTGTGCTGGAAGTGTAAAAAAGAAGTGGGTACATTTTATCATGCATGGTGGGGATGTAAAGTGGTCAAAAAATTCTGGGGTGAAATACATGAAGAGCTAAAGAAATTATTCCAAACCACGTTTTCAAAGAAACCAGAGGGATATCTATTGGGTATGATCTCGAATGATATACCCAAAAATAATATTAATGTTTTTCTTTATGCCACAGCAGCGGCAAGATTGTTGCTAGCAAAGAATTGGAAAGGGGATAAAATCCCGACAATTTCTGAATGGAGAATTAAAATGTGTGAGATGGTAGAGATGGCTAAGATAACAGCAAACATCAGAGGTCGCTCTAATCAAGAGTTAATAAAAGAATGGGAAAGAGTAAAAGAATACATGACCATATCTTATTCTGGAATTGATATTCTGTATAATATGGAGTAAATCGTACAGGGGATATGAGAGAATTGGGAAGGATAAAGGATATAAGATGTAATAACACAATTATAAAAGGTAATATAAGGTATCGAACAAATAAAATCACGCACAAGTGAGGGGGAGTGAAAGGGGTGGGATTAATTTTATTGTTTGATTGTGTGCTGGTATGTGTGTTTGTATATTATTGAAACCAAATAAAGATTATTTATAAAATAAAATAAAAAAGGAAAGTTCGGTGTGCTGAACAACACGAATGAAACATTTATAGAGTTGCCATATTTCAAAAAGTTAAAATCCAGACACAAAAGTTGTCAAGCTTTTAAAGCAAAGTTGTTAAGCTTTTCTTTTTTGGGGGGGGGGGGGGGAGCTGTGGAAGTTTCAAAGCTCTTTTGCAGGACATTTTGACCAATTATTTGAAATTTCACCCGGACGCCATTTTCGACGGATGAATCCCGGCTACGACAGCCCTATGTTATAATAAAATGAAACCTAGAATCCAAAAAACTGTTTTTACCCTTCCAAAGATCACAGCCACACCAGACAATTACATGACTGTACATCTGACAATCATGACTTCGCCCAAAGACTCCTGGGAACTGTTAAGCGTCGCAAGAGCTATTGGGAAACCCCTGTTCCTCTCACAAAGCTATAATTCCCAGAATGGTTTAATGGCCAATCCTTCTTCACAGAGAACTTTGGTAATTTTAGCTCTGTGAGAGGAATAGGGGTCTCCCCTCAGCACCCTTGACAAACTAGGATAAAATTAGCAAGCAGAGAACCACCTCCGCTTCAAGAACGGAAATGTAATACACAAAATAATGAGTGGCCTAAAGCCATACAGTGGTACCTTGGTTCTCAAACTTAATCCGTTCCGGAAGTCCGTTCCAAAACCAAAGCATTCCAAAACCAAGGTGCGCTTTCCCATGGAAAGCAATGCAAAATGGATCAACCCATTCCAGACTTTTTAAAACAACCCCTGAAACAGCCACTGAGCACAAATTTTACTATCTAACGAGACCATGGATCCATAAAATGAAAGCAATAAACGATGTACTGCAGTCACACAATCAATCAATCAATCAATCAGAAGCTGAACTGGGCTCCACACAGTCACACACAAAAAGAGCCACAACAACAAAAATGCAAAACAAATAGCAAAAACAGACATACCTCGGTGTAACATTAAAATCGGAAGCGTAACACTCAAATCAGAGCACATTCGGCTTCCGAAAAATGTTTGCAAACCGGAACACTTACTCCCAGGTTTGCAATGTTTGGGTTCCAAGTTGTTTGAGTACCAAGGTGTTTGAGAACCAAGGTACCACTTATTTGGACAAGGGTACCCTTAGAGGCAGCAGGCTGCAGATTGCCATGCCCTGTTATTTGGTACCAAGCTTGTATTTAAGTTTGAAGCTCGTGTCTGAAGTGGTCCTTAGCAAGGATTTCCTGCAGCAAAACATTATCTCGAGGGTTTTCCACCACCCTTGTATCAAATATATATTTAAAAGGAGAACAACAAGGAAGTCCTTTGAAATACTTACTGGGCAAAAGGTGTATGTTCATTCATTTATTATCTCGGTCTCGAACCAGCCCTTTCGAGAGGCAGTTACTCAGCAAATTCTTGTGGAAACTGCCTAGGAAAGGGCATCTGGGTTCAAGCTGTTTCTTGAAATGAACCAGGCTCCCGGACCTCCCAGATTTCTGGATGTTTAAGAAGCTGCTCGCCTAGTGGCCCTGCAGAGCCACCAAGTCAACTCTTATATGTTGACCCAAAACCAAAACATAGGCCAGGAGTAGAGAACCTCAGGCCTGGGGTCTGAATGTGGCCCCTCCAGACCTCTATTATCCAACCCTCAGGATTCTCCGCAGACCTCCTCCCCTCCTGTTTACCTCTGCTCTGTATCTTGCTTAATGGTTTATGCCTAACTGGAAAGAGATAGAGGGGACATTTGGCGTTGCAAGGCAAATCTTTCAAATCCCCACTTCCTGAAACAGCCCTCCTTCGAAATTTGCATTTATCTGAATTTTGCGATGCAGTTCTCCAACCTATGTTTACAAAATTGCATATATTAAGGGGGGATGTGGCTAAAAAGGGGAAATACCAGTGAAAATAGCATCCCGAAATGCATTCTATTAAACTGCTTACAAAAGTGCACATTACACATAAAAATGTGCTTGCTAGGAGAAATTAGCCCTAAATTGCCGACAAACCTTTGTGAAGATGAAAACAAAAATCGTAAATTGCAGCAAAATGTGGAGAACTGATTTTAAGTTTTGACAAATGAGAAACCAGGAGAACTGGAATTGATAGAACCTTTTTTTTTAAAAAAAAGCGAGTCACTCAGGGGTCTCTTTAGAGGAATGCAAGGGTTGATATAAAGGGTTTTCATAAATTAAATATAAATAAATAAATCTCATTTAATTTATTGATTATAAAATATCCTCTTATATTCCCCTAATAATCAATTTTTGGGGATTCTGCCAAAAATGAGGAAGCTCATAATAGGTGCATGCAGGAGAGGTTGGGTGGTGACTAACTAAAACACAGTTATCCACAACTACTCAGTCACATCAAGAGGGAGCAAAACTTCCTTAAGCAGCAAAACGCTTTCTTCAGTAGCCAAATCATAGTGGGGCGGTTTTGGATATTCTTACACAGGGCCAGAGCCTCCCTGCATATAGTAAAGCAGCAATTCAGGGGAAAGGCTGGGCTTTCCCCTGATAAGCTAGGCTTCTGCATGCAGGGAGCTTGGAGTGTTGCAGGAGCGGAGAGAGGAGCCGTGGATTTGTGCAACTCATTACCCACAGCCTGCAGTGATACCATACACTTTCATGTATTTGTTGGAAGCCGCCCAGAGTGGCTTGGGGACCTAGCCAGATGGGCGGGGTACAATTATTATTATTATTATTATTATTATTATTATTAATCTAGGGAAAGCTGCACTGCCCCTATGAACAAGACTGGGCCCTAAAGCTCTGCCCTGTTTATCCCAGACTGCGTGAGAGTTCTTGATGATAATAAAAATCAGTCTTGAGAAGCTGTTTCTATGGCAAGCTGCCGCTCAAGACGGACAGCATCGAGAGCCTCTGTCCTCGGCGTCGGGCTCCAAAGCTGCGCACTCAAGCATGCCTCTGGCGTTCTTCGCATTCCTGCGGCCATCGCAGCTTCAGTTCAGGGCAGCCGCTGCCCTCTAGACAAACCTTGGGCAGGCAGCTGCTCGCCTGTCTCCAGACAAGGGGCTCTTCCCCGGTTAGTCTGGAGATGCTGCAGGAGGAAAGGCCATTGTCCCCCGCTTCTGGTTCGCCCATCAGGTGGCAAGGGGGGGGGGAAATAAAGATTTGAGGCGGGGAGGAGGAGGCCAGGCAAAATAATTCAGTAGCGTGGGACGCGGTGCAAAGGTCTTATGAACTAGAGTGCTCGGGCTCATTAGTTTGTATCCGTATTTTAGGACTCGTCCTCCAATTCAGGAACACTGAGCCTAGCTCTTACCTGATTCAATGAATCTGCAAATCGCCAAAAACTTCAATATAGTTGTTGCTTTTTGAGGTGTCAAATGCTAAATGTGGCATAATCGCAGCAGTAGCAGCAGCACTGTTCCTGCACATCAGCTGAAAAAGCTACGTTTTGGTTTGGGTAGTAAATGCATTTCCTTTAAGTTACTATGTAAGGTTTCTACATCAACTAAATATTCCTTAGTCAGATGACAGCCCAGAAGCACCATCACTACTACTGTTAATAATGTTAATATTGCTAATAATGTTAATAATAATAATAATAATAATAGCATGGTGTTGTTATTACTAGTAGTAGCAGTAGCAGAGGTGGTGGAGGCAGAACACAGGTATTGTGGCTAGTAGCCATTGATGTGTATGTGTGTGTATTCTCTGTAACTATTATGGTGACAGAAATGACCTCTGCACCTGCTCAGGAGCACTTTAATCTGATCTGAAATAATTAACTCCAAGGTCGAGCCCAGACACCTCAGAACACAATAAAGCGGTCCTGGGGGTTATCTGTATGGAATTTACGTTGGCTTGTTTTCCTATTATTGCTTAACAGTGACTTTAATTTTATGTGTTTTCACCCTGTTGTCTTCCAGTAGAAGGCGATTTATACATATGATTGGTAAATAAAAATAAGTGACTACTTTTTCTGAGGGGAAGCCTCCATCACACTGGGGCGATGCCTCACAACAGACAACTGGAGGTATCATGGCATGGACATACAGAGAGTTCATTGAAATAATAATAATAATAATAATAATAATAATAATAATAATAATAATAATATTGTTTATACCCCGCCCATTTGGCTGAATTTCCGCAGCCACCCTGGGCAGCTTCCAGCAAAATATAAAAATAATAATAAAACATAAGACATTAAAAACTTCACTGAACACGGCTGCCTTCAGGTGTTTTCTAAAAAGTTGTCTAAAAGTAGGATATTTGAAATAGTTGTCTTACAAAGTGACAAAGGATTCCTTTTAATCTCCCCACCTCACCCTGCATTACTCAATAGCGTGGTTTCGAATCTGGATCATTTACACCTTTGTAATATGAGACAATGACTGGTGGGGAATTAACACAGGCTGGGCTTGATGGCATGCAAGAATTTTTCCACACACAATAGTTGCGATTTGGTATTTATGAGCTTAACTTGGGCATAAAGGAAGAATGAAAAGTTCCAGGTGGCTCTCTCATTCTTTCATCTTTTTTTGTAGGTTTTTTTTTTTAAAGTAGTGATTAATCAAATCACTGTTGTTACTTCTTTAGAGTAAAAGGGCCCCGCTTCAGGAGTCTGCTCTCACAAGGCAACTTACCTTAAGTAATTGCTATGTTGCCTCTGGGAGCTCCAGTTTGTAAAAATAATTGAACTATGAACCAAATGACAGGATTTTGCACCTGAGGTAAACCATTGTGTAACATCACTAGTACTCTTCTGAGAGTATGGAAATTAAAACAGTATGTTGCGCATAAATCTCACTTTTTTAAAAAGCACTTGGTATATATTACTTCACAACCCTGTAATACAGACATGTATTATTGTCCCCAGATCCTGAAGTTGAGGCTCCAGTACTTTGGCCACCTCATGAGAAGAGAAGACTCCCTGGGAAAGACCCTGATGTTGGGAAAGATGGAGGGCACAAGGAGAAGGGCACGACAGAGGATGAGATGGTTGGACAGTGTTCTCGAAGCGACTGGCATGAGTTTGGCCAAACTGCGGGAGGCAGTGGAGGATAGGGGTGCCTGGTGTGCTCTGGTCCATGGGGTCACAAAGAGTCGGACATGACTGAACGACTGAACAACAACAACAAATTATTGTCCCCATTTTACAGATGGGAGACTGAGGGACAAAGACTTGCCCAAGGCCTCCCGTTTGAAATCTGGATCAGGGAGTTCACAGTTCAGTCTCTTTACCACAGCACTGTATTACCCAGGCTGAATTAGAAGCTAGGTATAACTTGGGAGCTCCAAGTTTCTTTTTCCTCCCCCTTTCTCTTTATTTTTGTAACTTAATTGGCAGCTCTACACAACGACAGGGCTACACGGTGTGCCAGTCAGGGGTTTCCATAACCTTTAAAAACAAAAAAAAGAGAGCAACAATCCAGGTGATCTTCGAGTGGTGATGGGCAAATCTGCAAATTCGAGTTTCTCATTCTGCCTAACTTAAAGTCAGTTCGCCTTTCCGCATCGGTTTTTCTGATTTGCCTTTAAATCCTCACATACATCGCCAGCACTTTAAACTGCATTTATCCTGACAGAAACTCAACAACCTGTAAAGAGCAATGAAGGACAGCAAGAAACAAAACAAGAAAAATTCATTGTGACGGAGACTTTCCTTGCAAATGATTTTAAGAATATAAAAATAGCCTGCTGGACCAAGCCAATGGCCAATTTAATCCAGCATCCCGTACTCACAGGGGCCAGCCAGATGCCTACGGGGAACCCACAAGCAGGATTCGAACACAAGAGCGCTCTCTCCTCCTGCGGTTTCCAGCAACTGATATTCAGAAGCGTTACTGCCTCCGACAGTATAGGTAAAGCATAGCCTTCTTGGCCAGTAGCCACCCATGGAATCGGTCTAATCTTCTTTTAAAGCCATCCTAATTGGTGGCCACCACTGCTTCCTGTGGCAAGGAGTTCCGCAGTTTAATTAGATTAAACTACACCGGACTACAACAGCCTCAGGTAGGTTCAAGGAATGCCTTCAACTACTGGGCAGTGGGTCTCTCTCCCCACACACCACACACCTCAAACGTTAACAATTTCCTACAGACGGATAGGTTCGAGTTTCACTTATATGCACCACAAAATCATTTGTCACTCAGGATCTGGCCTCCCACTTTGAAAAGATAGGCAATGCTTCGCTAGGAACCTCACATATCACAGCCAAACAGCAAAACTACTGGGGAAAGTAGCAGCGGAGTAGATTGAAAGATGCACATTGCTCTCAGATCTAGGATTATATTTTCACTATGGGAACCGAAAAACCTAGCTGGCAAATTTAGTCATGATTCAAAGTCCATCGTATCATAGTTTGATAAGACATCTGATAAAGTTGTGTATGTTACTGGGCATAGTCTCATCCAGTGCAAACTAGGGTGGCACCATTGTGGAACTTCACACCTAAATCAGGATTAAGTCGACCCAGGTCCTTTAAAAACATATAAAGCCCTAGGGAAGAAGAAGAAGTAACGTTCTCTTCCCCACTTAACGTCCATCATCTGCACCACAAAGATCAAAGTTGAAAGGTTGCACCATTCAGAAGGGCTGAGGTTAAATAAAATATTACACACTCCACCTTTAAGGACTCTCAGTGGTTGCTCCTGAGGAAACAAGCTGAGTCTGAACTTCTACAACTAAGTTCTTTATTGTGCAGATATTTACAGTGGAGTTACAGTAAAGACGTCCATCTCATCCCTCTGCTGAGTCCGGGAATGTCCGTTTCCGGTTTTTAGTCCAACATAAAAGGCGCGGGATCCTAAACCCCCGCCTCCCCCTTCCAGCGAAATCAGGGCATAGGAAAAGGTCCCTGTTCCCCGCTTCCTGCTTGGTGCTGAGGCTCTCTGATCCTGTCACAGCCCCTGCCCCGACTTCCTGCTTCCATCTCCCCCTCCCCACTGGAGGAGTGGTCTCCTCCTCCAGGGGAGGAGGATGACGAACTGCGGAGAAGGGGAGGTGGTTCCCTGTACCGCAACGGATCTGGGAACGCTACCTGCCTGGGTGAGGGGGGTTTCCGGACACCACCAAATCGATTCATACATAGAGGAGACTAGAACAAAAACCTCAAAAAAGTTGTTTGTTCATATGTAACATAAATTTCCACCAAACTGCAACATAGTTTTCTGGATCAGTTTGGCCTCTGAGTCTTTAGGTGGTGAGTCATCTTTAGAAAGCGTGTTCTCTTTCATGGAGAGCACGTGTTGCGGTGGGGGCTAGCAAGTCACCCCTCTGCTGCTGGGCGGGTTTGTATGGATGGCCACTACTGCGATTGGGCTCTGGCTGTCATTGGGGAGATTTCTATGTTGCAACTTGTTGATGGACAGCCCAGAGCCTATAAATGACCCTGCACTCAGCGTCGGAGCCCTCCTGGCTTCGTGCATCGGATCGCCTGCCCTCCCGCCCTGTTATTAGGCTTCTGCGTTGACCTTGCTATGCCTGTCATGGGGTCGTCTGCTTTGGAGCAGGGGCCTGGTAGGAATTTTTCCACTTGGCTGATTGGCTGGTGCCATTTGGTTTTCGCCTACTGCGTAGCAATTAGTCACAACTTGTAAGGTTGGCGGTTAGGCATTGGTTATAAATTGGTTTAGGAGGGGCAGAGTTGGCTGTGGTTGCCCCTCCTATGCTGCGAAGGGGCAGGTTGGCTGTGGTTGCCCCTTCAAGGCTGCGGCGGCGAGGGGAATTCCGTTAAAGGAATCCAGGGGCTCACCATGCTTGTCCATTTCCCCCCGGTCGGGGGACAGGGCCCACGCAAGAGCCCCTGGGAGCATTTGGGGAGAACGGGCGCACATTCTCTCCCCAAAGCGTTTTCCCCTATACTGACTCCACAGGCGGGTGGATGTCAGTTCTGTCCGCAGAGGGACAGATAGTCTTAACCAATGCCTAAGCAACCACTCACTTATTTTGTATTCAATAAAGTTGTGGCCAAATTAATGCCAAAAACCTTAAACTTATATCTGGTGTGAAGTGTGTTTTACTTGAGGGGTGGTTTGGGGACCTCGACACGCAATGCTATTTAACACATTTTCATTGCAATTGATAGGACTGAACTGTTAAAACTGTACCCCCTCACCCGGCAACAGCACCCACACTCCAAAGCAACCTTTGCAGACATCTCTTCAACTTAAACATACTGGCCTCAAATACCAAGTCACATTTACATCTCTGGGCCTCTTGCCCCAATCTGTTTCACTAAACAGTGTTAAATACAGTGTTTGCCTGACCGCTTCACTGCAGACACCATCAATTTGTGCAAGTTAATTTCATAACCCTGTTTCAGCAATCCTATTATTATATACAATCAGGGCTTTTTTATTTGAATCCAGGTTCAGGTAGTTTTCCGTGCCAGGCTTCCCTCCGCAACCCGAGAAGCATCGAATACAAGAGTTCCTTCTAAGCATGTACAGAGTGGTTTCCTCTCATTTGCAAATAATTACAACCATCAACTGAAACTCGCAGGAATTTGGGACAGTGCTTCCGGGTTTGAAAGAACAACTTCGGGTAACCTTAAGCCATGTTAAATGACCTCCCTGTGATCCATCACTTTTCTCCCAGCCCAGATCACTTTCAGTGAAGCAGCAAAAGGAGCTGAACCAACTGACAACAGTTACAGGTAGGTAGCCGTGTTGGTCTGCCATAGTCAAAACAAAATAAAAAATAGAAAAAATACCTTCTAGTAGCACCTTAGAGACCAACTAAGTTTGTTCTTCCATGTGCATGCATGTGTGTATCTGAAGAAGTGTGCATGCACACGGAAGCTCATACCAAGAACAAACTTAGTTGGTCTCTAAGGTGCTACTGGAAGGATTTTGTTTGTTTGTTTGTTTCAACTGACAACAGGCAGGTAGGTAAAATGTGGAAAGGCGGTGTAACCCTCATGCACACACCCCATATTGATGTTAAAATCAGCCACCTCGTCTGCCCCTAAGTAGAAGTCAGTTCAGCACATTTCCCACCACTGCTTCTCTATGCCAGTAGAAGCTTCAACTGCTGAATTTCTCCTGGCCACATGTCTGTTAAAGAGACAGGAGCTCTGCCTGGGCAGGGGGGGTGGAGAGAGAGAGAGAGAGAGAGAGAGAGAGAGAGAGAGAGAGAGAGAGAGAGAGAGAGAGAGAGAGAGAGAAGTAGCCACCTTCCTCACAGAACAGCCTCTACATTTACAAGTTTCACTAGAAAAGCCCCGAGACAGCAGGTGAATCATTTGTAGGAGACAGAACATGAGATTTAAATCGTACACATCCCACGTCATCACGCGTAGGGCTTGAAGCCAACTCTTTTCATACTCCAGGCGGCCTTTCTTCATTTTTAATCTTAAGGCCTCAACTTTGAAGCAACACCTCTTCACAGAACTTCCTTACCTCCCCAGCCAAGGTTTCTAAACTCCAGCAAAGCCCGGGCAAAGTCTCTATTTGTGGCAGGATGCAAAGTTGTCACAGAGAGCCTGGGCAATTTCTCCTGCTGTCATCACCGGAATACTTGTTTGTCCACTTTATGAGCCCTAAAGAACCATTGCAGCCGGCCACCTGGATTCCTGAGATTTCCACCTCCCTCCTCCCGAGCCTTGCCAAGACACAGAATATGCAGGTCCCAAATTCAACTCTCCCTTCTTCTTGGCGCTGAGTTAAGCAAAGATTGCTTTACCTTACAGGATCCGGAGGAGAGTCTTGTCGACAGCAATGCTTGTTCGATGAGGTGCTGAAAGATGCGAAGGTGGCGGTGCCAAAGCAGCGATCATCTCAAACACGTTTACGGGAAAGAAAGGAAAAGGAGGGCTGAGCAGGCTGTTGCTGGTACATAAGGGAACTGCAGGCTGGCAAATCAGTAGCAAGCCAATGAGGCCACCGGTGGATTCTGTCTGTTGCCTGCCTGCGCTCAGAAGAGCCAACTGCTGAATGCAGCTCTTAGATTACTGCTCTACCTGCCAATTGCCAGCAGGCCGGGCTGCAGACAAGGGCTGGAGCAGATGGGGGGGGGGGGAAGGAAACGGGAAGTGGCAGGGGAGTGTGTGAGTCAGCTTTTGCCAGGAGTTTTGGGGAATGCAATTATGCCACACACAAAGACAGGAGAGAGGTTAGAACAGAAAGTAAATCCCGAACAAGCAAACACGCCAGAGAAATGCAGCGCCACGATTTATCACATGGTAGCCACATTTATTACACGAATTATGGTGCTGGAGGAGACTCTTGAGAGTCCATGGACTGCAAAAAGATCAAACTTATCCATCCTTAAAGAAATCAGCCCTGAGTGCTCACTGGAAGGACAGATCACGAAGTTGAGGCTCCAGTACTTTGGCCACCTCATGAGAAGAGAAGACTCCCTGGAAAAGACCCTGATGTTGGGAAAGATGGAGGGCACAAGGAGAAGGGGACGACAGAGGATGAGATGGTTGGACAGTGTTCTGGAAGCGACTGGCATGAGTTTGGCCAAACTGCGGGAGGCAGTGGAGGATAGGGGTGCCTGGCGTGCTCTGGTCCATGGGGTCACGAAGAGTCGGACACGACTGAACGACTGAACAGCAACAGCCACTGCCACCCCAAATCTCTCTATAAAGGGACTTGGGAATTAAGCTCCCAAGAGCTCAACCCCTCAAGAGATCCCAATCACTAGGGAAGTCTGGAAACAGGACACCTGTATGTCTCTGCCCTGCAAACGTGGAGATCGTGAAATATGGTGCAAATACTCCAGGCCACTTAGAAAGGTGAAATCTGATGTGCTTGTGTTGGAGAAACCACAGCCACACAAAAAGTGTAAATATAAGCTGTTTTCCATCCAGTGGCCATTGGGAACTTAGAGCACACAAGCACAAGGAAAGCCTAGGCAGTGCAGCGTAATGGTTAGAGTGCCAGAGTGGGATCTTGGGAGACGAGGATTTAAATACCCCCCGCCCATGTTGCTCACAGGATGGCTTTGTGCCAGAAAAGAATTGATGTACCAGTATGTCTGCAAAATGAAATCTAAACTTACAGTGGTACCTTGGTTCTCAAACTTAATCCGTTCCGGAAGTCCGTTCCAAAACCAAAGCCTTGCAAAACCAAGGTGCGCTTTCCCATAGAAAGTAATGCAAAATGGATCAATCCATTCCAGACTTTTAAAAACAACCCACTTAAACAGCAATTTAACATGAATTTTACTATCTAACGAGACCATTGATCCATAAAATGAAAGCAATCATCAATGTACTGCACTATAAAATAAATAACACAGTATTGTAGATGATAACAATTGAATTTAATTTTTTTTTCTTACCTGCACTGAGGATAGTCATTGTTTGGATGGGGGGGCTTTTATCCATTTCTGCAGTCACACAATCAATCAATCAGTAGCTGAACTGGGTTCCACACAGTCACAAAAACAAATTAACCGAAAAAGCCTCAAAAACAAAAACAGAAAATAAATAGCAAAAACAAAAGCGCCAAACTTAATCCACAAGACTTCCGAAATGTTTGAAAACCAAGGCACAGCTTCTGATTGGTGCAGGTGCCCCAGAAACAATGGCCAAAAAGCATTTGAAAACTGGAACACTTACTTCCAGGGTTTCGGCGTTTGAGAATCAAGGCATTTGAGAACCGAACACCATTATGTCAGTCATTGCACACGACTGCCACCACATTTACGTTGTGGATTTTCAAAACCCAGCTACAGAAATGTGATCATGTGGACACTTCCCATTTGGCAGCTTTATATGTTTACCCAAGGATCTTCTGAATGAAGACTTTTTGTCTTTAGACTAACTAGCCAAAGGCTTTGAGATTCTTTGTACCGCGGCCTTTCTGACAGAAGTATTACAAATGGTTCCAACCAGACCCAACAATGTGAAGCCAATGATGAAATGTATTTGCAGCACCACCCAAAGAGTGGGGTGGGGGAAAAGAGAAGAAAGTGATTAATACTGCACAAAACTAACTCGAGCAGAACATTAGCATCCGCTGCTGCGCCAAGCCCTGCAAAGCTACGTTCGGATTCATAATCACTGGAACCAAATCCATCTGCTAATTGATTTCATTCACAAAAGTGGGATTTAGTTGATTTACTTTCCTGGCACTCTGTGCCAAAGCTCACATGAAGTGACATTAATGCCGCCGCAAAATTAAAAGGGGGGAGATTAGGTTAACATGGTTTGTGAACTATTCTTCTGGCATCTTGCTTTTTTTTGTAAAAATGCCAGATACTCTTGAGGCATAATCCATTAACTCCTGGTAATGAAAGAAGAAATGCTGTACCTGACTGAATAAATGCAAAAAAAGCAGCAGGAATCTTTCCTTTGATTCAGGGGGACTCTGGCTGTTAAGCAGGGGTAGGCAACCTAAGGCCCGTGGGCCGGATGTGGCCCAATTGCCTTCTAAATCTGGCCCCTGGACATGAATGGGTCCTTTTCTTTAAAATGCATCTCTGGGTTATTTGTGCAGCCTGCCTGGTGTTTTTACATGAGTAGAATGTGTGCTTTTATCTAAAATGCATCTCTGGGTTATTTGTGGGGCTTAGGAATTCGTTCATTTTTTTTTTCTTTCATTTTATAGTCCAGCCCACCACATGGTCTGAGGGATGGTGGACTGACCCACGGTTGAAAAAAGGTTGCTGACCCCCTGTCCTATATAGCAATGGCGAACTCCTTCTTCAGGTGCCAATACTTATGTAGGCCAAAACAGCACCATCCATTCACAAGAGAGTTGGGCGAACCTCCAGGTTTGCAGAAGTATGAAATAAAACTCCAGAAAAGAAATCCTAAGTGATGAGGCGAGAAAACAGGAAGCCAGAACCAAGTGCTCTAGGCACTGCAACATTTTGTTGCAGGGCCCACTTTTTTAAAAACCATCTGCTTCAACAAAATCATCCCGCAGCCATTTTAGGAAACAAATCCCCTCAAACAGAAAGCTACAGGAGTGTCAGCTTGGACCTGCTACCGTGGGTAACCTGGTGCCTGCATGGCTCTGGCACTGAAATTTGTGGGTGCCTGGCCCCTTCGTGGGGAATTTCATGGGCCCCAGGGATTTGGCACCTATGGAAAGGTACAAGGCCAAGAACGTGTGCAGAGGAGGGCAACTAAAGTGATCAATCACCTAGAAGCCAAGCCCTATGAGGAACAGTTGAAGGAGCTGGGTGTGTTTAGCCTGGAAAAGAGGAGAGTGAGAAGATAGCCACCTTCAAATATCTCAAGGGCCGTCACATGGAAGATGGAGCAAGCTTGTTTTCTGCTGCTCTTGAGGGCAGGACTTGAACCAAGTTACAGGAAAGGAGATTCGGACTAAATAACAGGAAGGCCCCTCTGACGGTAAGAGCTGTTTGACAGTGGAATGGGCTTCCTCAGAAGGTGGCGGACTCTCCTTCCTTGGAGGTTTTTAAGCAGAGGTTGGATGGCCATCTGTCATGGATGCTTTAGCTGAGACTCCTGCATTGCAGGGGGTTGGACTAGATGACCCTTGGATCCCTTCCAACTCTTCAATCTAAGGAAAAATGTGAGATGAATTCTTCTTGATATCTAATTTTATAAATGGAAGAACTGGGGCAGAGGCAGGGGGGAAGTAGAGGTGCAAGTTGAATTGGTGTAGCCCAGACCAGACACACGCTGGCCACATGAGTGCTCCTCCACAAGCCATAACTATTTGGTTTTTCAGGCAGTTATATACCCGCTGTGGACACAGGTGGTGCTGTGGTCTAAACCACTGAACTTCTTGGGCTTGCCGATCAGAGGTTCAGTGGTTTGAATCACCACAACAGGGTGAGCTCCCGTTGCTCTGTCCCAGCTCCTGCCAACCTAGCAGTTCGGAAGCACACCAGTGCAAGTAGATAAATAGGTACCGCTCCAGTGGGAAGGTAAATGGTGTTTCCGTGCGCTCTGGTTTCCATCACGGTATTCTGTTGTGCCAGAAGCGGTTTAGTCATGCTGGCCACATGACATTGAAAGCTGTCTGCGGACAAACGCCAGCTCCCTTGGCCTGAAAGCGAGATGAGCGCCGCAACCCCATAGTCGCCTTTGACTGGACTTAACCATCCAGGAGTCCTTTACCTTTACCTTATACCAGGTGTGTTAAGTTACTGCTTGGGAAATGGTCCTTCATTCAAAGTCCATCGAGATTCCCGCTTGCCCTGCTTTGTATGACTGCTGAAGCATGATAAAAAATCTGTTCTCACTCACGAGTTGCAGATTACAACACCACTCTGCGGTGGCAACAAAATCAGCACCGGAGGTGAGTGGGGGCTGGGTATCTGGATACACACCACTGCTTGTGGACCTTATATATATATTTATCCCATCCATCAAACGGACGTCAGCCTTTGCCCCCATTCATTTTATCTACCGTTTTCTTTGCATGCCTTCCAATAACTGCTATGCACTTATGGCGACCTGAGAACTCACCTGAGTCAGCTTTGGTTTCCCCCTTTGACAGAAACCGAGGTGCGGGATTGACTTGTCAGCTATATTGCAGAAAGTTCACGTTCCCTTATCATAAAATGCATGGTGGAAGCCAAGTGAACTGTACGGCAATAAATTAAAACCAGTAGATGTAAAACAACATAACAAATGCCCTGAAGGGTAGAAGGCAGAGCAATCTGAAAGAAAAGTCAGGCCACTGGGATTTTAAGTGTATGAGGATCATAGGCAGACTTACTAAGAGGTGCGCATTTTTTCACAGCGGTTTCCTAAACAGTATCAGTGAGCAGCACTGAGATAAGTAAACTGCTCATCAAACCAGAGCTTCCTCCTAGAATTCAGGGGACACGGGTGGCTCTGTGGTATAAACCACAGAGCCTCTTGGGCATGCTGATCAGAACATCGGCGGTTCGAATCCCCGCTCTGTCCCAGCTCCTGCCAACCTAGCAGTTCGAAAGCACGCCAGTGCAAGTAGATAAACAGGTCCCGCTGCGGCAGGAAGGTAAATGGTGTTTCCATGCACTGCTCTGGTTTCCATCATGGTGTTCCGTTGAGCCAGAAGTGGTTTAGTCCTGCTGGCCACATGACCCAGAAATCTGTCTGTGGACAAACGCCGACTCCCTTGGCCTGAAAGCAAGATGACCGCCGCAACCCCATAGTTGCCTTTAACTCGACTTACCGGTAATCATCCAGCTGTCCTTTACCTTTAACTTTACTGATCTGAAGAAGTGTGCATGCACACGAAAGCTCATACCAAGAACAAACACAGTTGGTCTCCAAGGTGCTACTGAAAAGAATTTTCTATTTTGTTTCTTTAACTTTACTAGAATTCAATCCCCTCTGTGAATTTCTCCCTTATGTACACCATATTATACCGGTATATGCTGGTTGAATTTTCATGAAGACTTAATTTTAATGCAAACTGACTGGAATATGGCGAACTGAAAGAAACCAAGATTGACAGATTGGACCCTCCCTAGCTTTTACTGGTGATCAATCCAGTATCCATGGTCTACTTATCGCACTACTCTGTGAACATGACGCAAGCATTTTTGTTTATACATGAAGGTTTA
Organism: Lacerta agilis; assembly: GCF_009819535.1. Classification (NCBI taxonomy): domain Eukaryota; kingdom Metazoa; phylum Chordata; class Lepidosauria; order Squamata; family Lacertidae; genus Lacerta; species Lacerta agilis. Next base: position 64,391,425 of record NC_046320.1, read on the forward strand.
TCTGTCTAGAAAAAGCCAACTCCCAAACCCGCAAAACATGCTTGTGCTTTATTCCTTCTGTCTGAACAGTCAAATGTGAGGAAGGAACAAATGAATCTCATCGTATCTTCTGTGAGAATAGAAGTTCAAGCAAGTTAAGTGCTTATTAAACCAACAGTTCTTTTGTGGATCATAGACAGAACGTATTGAATGTAGGAGAGGTGTTTTGCTGTTCTCTGTCAACATACAGGATACTTTACTCTTATAAAACAATGCAAGTCCCCCCCCCCTCAGGGCAATCCTTGCCCCAGAGAGCTTTATAAGCTATTCTTGCAAACATGCATTTCCCAACTTGCAGCAGGAAAGAATCACACATCATGCAAGACATGAGGCTACTTGTCCAAAATGGCAGCCTCGTGTCTAATTACCACCCCTTTCTTCTGTAGGCACCAACCCATATTGTGCGGTCATAACCTCTTCTATATGAGAACCTCTTCCAGAGAAGTGGACACGAAGCAATGGATTCAAACTACAAGAAAGAAGATTCCACCTAAACATTAGGAAGAACTTCCTGACAGTAAGAGCTGTTCGACAGTGGAATTTGCTGCCAAGGAGTGTGGTGGAGTCTCCTTCTTTGGAGGTCTTTAAGCGGAGGCTTGACAGCCATCTGTCAGGAATGCTTTGATGGTGTTTCCTGCTTGGCAGGGGGTTGGACTGGATGGCCCTTGTGGTCTCTCCCAACTCTATGATTCTATGAATCTATGATTCTATGATCATCCGTACCAGTAGCAGCCAATAATATGAAGCATGGGTGAGGAAAACACCCAGCATGATGACATCGTAACATGAGTTAGTATGTCATTCAGGGCAGGAGCCAAATGCAGTCCTCTGTTTGGTTGTCATGGACTGACGGGACGCTGAGGAATGGTGGGAGGAACCAGCTGGAGAACCCCCAAGTGAAGACGGCTCAGAGCCTGGGGAGTGGTGGTGGGATGACAATGAGTAGTCACAGGGGGAAGAGAGAGAGAAGACTGGAGGGAGGTGTCAGAAGCTGAAGATGTAACAGGGCTTAGTGAGCAGGGAGAGTCTGTGACAGACAGCAGTCCAGAATCAGAGGTAGAAGCTGAAGCAGGAGGGGAGGAGGCCAAGAGGCAGAGATGAGTTTGGCTGGTGAAGACTCACAAGTGTCTCCCCCTCCTGTTGCAACAAGCTCCCCTCCCTACTGGTCTCCCAGAACCAGGAGAGGTGTGAAGAGCGCGGATGAGAAGTTAGCTTCACACAGGCACAGTATCAGATTGCTTGGGGGAAACCCTGGAAAGGAGGGGAGTTAGATGCCTTTGGGGAAGTGGGGACCTTCAGTCTCAGCAACTGATTCATGGGGCAAGACCTGCCAGAGATGAGCAGATCCTGGTTTTGCTTTAAAAAAAGAGTTAACTTTATGGTGCTCTTGTGCTTTTATGGGCTCTCACTACAAACACAGTCTTGAATATAATTAGCAATAACTTCGCAGGTCACATCCACTCCATGTGTTTAAAGCACAATCAAGCCCCTTTGATTGTCAAGCAGAATCCTGGGACCTGTAGTTTGCCGACGTCACAGAGTCACTATTCCCAGGATCCTCCAGGAATGTCAGAGTGGTATGATAGTGCTTTTATTTATAAATCAGTATGGGAAGAGTAAAGCTGATACAGGAAGTGAAGGGGTGTGCAACTGAGCAATGAAAGCAAATAAGCAAAGGCTTCTTCTTTTAGGGGGAAGAGGCCACAAACCAGTTAACAAGGCTAAAAGAGAACCTGGAAGGTGTCCCGGTCCCTGGAAATGGCCGCGCTGCTCAGGTGATGCTGACGGAATGTGAGCCGATTGTTCTCGCTGAAAGGAACCAGCAAACCACTTGGGCTTGGCTAACATCGACACTGAGACTGCATGGATTCTGTTTTGTTTTTTGACCCGATTCTGACTCAGATAAGCCATTCTGGAAGCACAGTGTGCTTGGCAAGGTGAACTGCTCTGCCTCCACCTGCAGAACTCTTGCCATAAAGTGTGGGTGGGGAAAGGAAACTTAGAACTAAAAATAGACCAAATTAAAAGGGGGAAAGGGAGGGGGAGGACTGAGCCCCATGCATGGCTTCTTTCTCGTGGACTGCTAACCGCTGGTGATCAGGTCATTAGAATCGGGGTGTGGACTGGGCAGGGGGTGGTGTGTCTCTTTTTCTGTAAATGGAAGAAACTGAAGATGCACAGAGAGAGGATGTCACACAATCACAGAAGCATACAATGGTAGAGCTGGAAGAGACCCCAAGGGCAGGGGAGAAATTAGGCTTTATTTCACCCAGGTCAATGACCCAGTTTGGAACCCCCAGGGGGCATAGAGTGGGGGTGCCATGGCCCCAGGCACACATTTTTGAGGGGGCACAGTCAGGTGACCCCCATGACAGGCTTGGAGCCCTGGCAGCTGAGGTGCAGCGGCAAGCAGGTTGGTCTAGTGTGTGGATTTATGCCAGGATCCGCCCACGTCTAGAACCCCCTTTGTGCCCCGACTTGGCCAGGCAGGAAGACTGGAACACCTTCAGCATAATCCAGAAACCTGGACTCACAACTGTGCATTATGAGCACTACCTTCAGAGGTTCAATAAATGCAGATGTGGCTGCAAGAGCTTTGAAGCAGTTCTTCTTTATTACTGCAAGCCACAGCATATTTACAGAATATACAGACTGTGTGGTATAGCTTCTCACTCACACATCTTATCTACAGCAGAGATGAAATCACACTCTCTCAAACCACGAGGCTCGGAGTCAGGAAAAGGAAGATCAAAGACACAGTTCCCTCCCCCTTCTCTCTGACCACCAGGTCATACGATTCTCCCAAAGGGAGTGGTGAAATGCTAACACCCTGTGGGTGAGAACCGGGTCCAAGATAGATTATTCCTTTGTCGCTTCTTCCACCTTTTGGGAAATGAAATTGTCAGTGAGGCAATGGAGGGATTTGTCGGACCTTACATTCTTGGCATAGTTTGTGTTCCAACAGATATAGGGTAGTTGAAGTCTCCCAAACTACTATATCTCTCCTTTTTTTAATGTTAGGTAATCTGCTCCAGGAAGGCATCATTTAAATATTCAGTCTGGCTTGGAGGTTTATAGCAGACACCCACAGTAAGGCTAGTGTTGTTTCCTTCTCCTACAAATGTTACCCATACAACCATCCTCTGCTACCATATGTGGATTTATGCCAGGATCTGTCCACGTCTGGAACCCCCTTTGTGCCCCGACTGGGCCAGGCAGGAAGACTGGGCCCATAACCCAATGTGGGAACATTTATATAATATAGTAGCAGAGTTAACCATTCCTTATTTAAACCTGCACAGCGGCAAATGGCTCATTTGAGTCTTTCATCCTTTTCTTGATTGTCAATCCCTTTATCCCTCTCAAATTAAAGATACACATGAATCTGATTAATAACCAAAGTAAAATAATTTACTGACAGATTCATTCATGTTTAGGTTACAAAACAAAAAAATATATAAACTATATTAGTGAGTCTCTTAACACATCTTTAAGCAGCAGCAGCCTAACTGACCAACAGACCAAAGCTAACTGACACAAAGTGGCAGTTGGTCCTCCCTTAGAATCTTGGACTTGACTGACATCATCCCACATAGTGGGCAGGTGGATGGAGGCAGAGGGTGAGGAGCCTATTGGAGGTGGGCAGGGGCGTAGCAAGGGGGGGCGTAGGGGGCAGACCGCCCCAAGTTCCATAATGGAGGGGGTGACAAATTATCAAGGAACAATTACTGCCCTACTAGGGCGGTTCATAAAAAACTTTTTTAAAAAAAAGCCTGCTCCAAAGGTCTTATCTTACTATACTAGGGATTATATAGCTATATATGAAATTTCATGCATATCGGTTAATATCTTGACCCTTCTCCACCAAAATAGCTGTTCACTTGGCTGTTTTCCTATGTCGTGAAGGCTGAAATTTCAGTTCAGTGGAGCACTTACTGTTCCCAACCCTAACCCCGTGGAAAGCCATCTAATTAGACTTTAATTTGATTTTGAGATGTTTTTAGGAGGCAATTCAATTATTGTTTGATTTTATACCAATGTTATGTATCTGATGTTAGCCACCCTGAGCCCGACTTTGGCCGGGGAGGGTGGGATATAAATAAAAGTTGTTTTTTTATCATTATTACTTGTTATTATTCCTTTGTAAGAAAATATGAAATAACGTAAAAACCATTTTTGCAGGGGGGGAATCCATGGGGGGGGGGACAAGAAATTTTCCGCACCGGGTACCACCTGACCTTCCTAAGCCTCAGGGTGGGTGACAAAAAAGTTTTTGCCCCCAGGTACCAATTTACCTTGCTACGCCCCGGAGGTGGGTTCCATTCATATTCCGCACGGGCTCCATGTGCACCCCCCTGGTGCACCCCCCACCCCAGCTGCCCAGTCCATCGGGAGGCACAATACTTGCCCCACCGGCAACGCACACTATGCCACTGCCCCCCACATGCATTTAGATATGCACACACACATATAGGCTGGGAGCCTCACTGGCACCCCTCTGGAGGCTTCAGCTGGGGCAAAAAAAAAAAAAACTGGCTAGGCCCCCCCCCAAATAGCTATAGCACTGCCAAGGGTCACCTAGTCCAACCCCCTGCAATGCGGGAATCTCAACTAGATCATACATGACAGGTGGCCATCCAACCTCTTCTTAAAAACCTCCACGGAAGGGATGTTGTGAATTAAGTACCAAATAAATCATTTCAAAGATATGCTTCCTTGGGAGGCTGAAGTTTATAAGGAAATAATAAAGGTTTCAGCCTCAAGAACTCTGACAGCCCAACCTTTTCTTCCTCAGTATGAATGGTATCGTCGGGAGACACCAGGTGAGGCGTAAAACCAATCAAGATTTTCCACCTGTGAACCACAAAGCTTACTCGTAAGTAAGTGACGTACAGAACAGAGGCTTCCTTTTGAGAAAAGCTGCATGAGATCAAGCTTCTAAGTCTGCAGTCCTATGAACATCTACCATCGATTTGGTGAGGCTTACGTCTGAGTAAATAGGCACAGGATCAGCTCCTGGATTCTTCTTCTAATGCACCTCCACGCTCCTCTTTGAAGGAGAATTCTGGACCTTCTCAATATGAGACACCAGGTAAGGAGGGGTAAAGCCAGTACAGCCCATGATATTTCTGCCTGCTGTAGCATCATTAAGTGGCCGGCCTGCCAAGACCCTGAGCAATTTTCAAGTGGTCCATCGAGAAAACAAGTGTTGGAATCACTGCCATTATGTTTAGACCAGGCATAGGCAAACTAGGCCCTTCAGATGTTTGGGGACTACAACTCCCATGATCCCTAGCTAACAGGACCAATGGTCAGGGATGATGGGAATTGTAGTCCCAAAACACCTGGAGGGCCGAGTTTGCCTATGCCTGGTTTAGACTCATTCATAGCTATCTGGATTGCATTTATGAAACAAGACAGTGGATGAGCAACAACGATCCCTAGGTATTTGATAGCCACATAATTATAGCAAGCAGCACAAGAACTGTGACGGAATTTCAAAGGCATGGTACGCAACAACCCCTTGCACCTCCATCGTGGCTTATGCTTACCTACCTGCGGACAAGCAGTTTCAATTTCTTGCACGAGCCTTTCACTAAGGAGATGGCTTTCTGCCTGGAACTGCTGAGCTCCACCTCGTTGATGTTCACCACTTCATCTCCAGGCTGCAGCTGAGAGTTCAATAAATCTGCTTTCCCTCCTTCTTCAATCTGGATTGGGGGTGGGGGGTGGGGGCACAAGGAGAGAAACGGAACAATGGTTTCAACAGGATTGATTTTCGCCACTCACTCCTTCCTCCCACCCTAGAGAAATTAATGAAATTGTCGCGGACGTTCAGACTTCTTTCTACGTGCCGCATGAATATAATGTTAGAATCATAGAGTTGGAAGAGACCACAAGGGCCATCCAGTCCAACCCCCTGCCAAGCAGGAAACACCACCAAAGCATTCCTGACCGATGGCTGTCAAGCCTCTGCTTAAAGACCTCCAAAGAAGGAGACTCCACCACACTCCTTGGCAGCAGATTCCACTGTCCAAGAGCTCTTACTGTCAGGAAGCTCTTCCTAATGTTTAGGTGGAATCTTCTTTCTTGTAGTTTGAATCCATTGCCCCGTGTCCGCTTCTCTGGACACGGGGCAATGGATTGCTGTTCTCAGCCCTGCTGAAAGTTGACTCAGTTCTCAGCCCCAAAGGTCTTGCAAGATTTCCAGAAACAATATTTCACAGCCTCCTTTGGCAGGTTCCCCCCACCCTAGTGCTCAATTGTTCCTACTGTTAGGAAGCACAAATCTCACAGGGAATTCTATCTTTCCCCAGATCCTAATATTGTTGGGTTCCAGTTGTGCTTCATTTGTTTCAGTACTTAAGAAATATCAAGAGATGGCACACTGTATCTGCCAAGTTGAATTGTTCTATCCAGTTTAACAATTCTTTCTTTCTTTCTTTCTTTCTTTCTTTCTTTCTTTCTTTCTTTCTCTGAACCATTTGTTTGCAAGGAAACAGCCTGAACCTTGAAACCAAAAGTCAACAAGACACAGAAATCAGAATGTGCTCAGCTTGGCGCTTCTGGCCTGAAGTGGAACAAAACTTCCTGAAACATATGTGATGTGGCCTGTCAGACTGCGGCCGGTATTTTAGAACCAAGCTGCACGATCACAAGAATCACGTGGTACGACTTCTTGTTGGACTGTGCCAATTCAAACTGCAGATGGGGGAAACTGCAAGGAGAAATCTGCAGGCAGATTAAGTGACATTGCATCAAGCAGGCATTATCCCCCCCCCCCCCGTCTTCCATTGCGTTTTGGCATCACTTTACTTATTGCAAAAAGACCAATCTTCTAGGAGAAAGTGGCTTTGTTGAGTAAGGCTTCCCAATCAACTACAGTTATGTAGTCTGAATTTGCTGGTATGTGACTGAATTGCAACAGAAAACTGTAACGGTCCAAAAGCACTCTTTGATAATACTTACTTTCTATCTCACTTTGCATGTCATGAGTCTATCTCATATATTAAACTCCAGTACCTAATGAAAACAATTGCTTACATAAATGGACTTTTCCACGATATTCTAATTTTTTGAGTTTCACCTGTATACTGCCCTTCATCTGATTTGGGCGGTTCACAGCATAAAAACACAAAATACATAATGGAAACAAGAACAAAACAAAAGAATAACCCCCATGCCCCCCCAAAAAATAAACACACATACTTAAACGGGTAAAGGGCTGAAGCTGAGCTGAAGTGAGTTCACTCAAAATTAGATCACCCCCTGGGTTTTCAACAGCATCTTTGAGCTTCCAGTGCATTGCAATTTAAACAGGGCTCTATTCTGAAAATAAACCTGGAAGAAGTATTTGCATTTAGGGTGTGGTGTCAACCCCAAGACAACAGCAGTGCTCAGATTCAGCAAGTGATGTCATACGATACACAACTCTACCTTCAGCCGACGTCACCGTGTTTGCAAAGGCAAACAAAAGCCCAGTGGGAGACACCACCTATTTTCACCAAGCACCTGTTTCAACAGACAGATTGGAAAACAGTGAAACCAGGAAACATGAAACGCAGCATGCCAACATGAGACCTTGCCGGGAAAGAAAAGTAAAGGGTCAGGATTTGTCTTTTGAACTCAGGGTAGAATCATAGAATCATAGAGTTGGAAGAGACGACAAGGGCCATCCAGTCCAACCCCCTGCCAAGCAGGAAACACCATCAAAGCATTCCTGACAGATGGCTGTCAAGCCTCTGCTTAAAGACCTCCAAAGAAGGAGACTCCACCACACTCCTTGGTAGCAAATTCCACTGCCAAACAGCTCTCACTGTCAGGAAGTTCTTCCTAATGTTTAGGTGGAATCTTCTTTCTTGTAGTTTGAATCCATTGCCCCCGTGTCCGCTTCTCTGGAACAGCAGAAAACAACCTTTCTCCCTCCTCTATATGACATCCTTTGATATATTTGAACATGGCTATCATATCACCCCTTAACCTTCTCTTCTCCAGGCTAAACATACCCAGCTCCCTAAGCCGTTCCTCATAAGGCATCGTTTCCAGGCCTTTGACCATTTTGGTTGCCCTCTTCTGGGTACGTTCCAGCTTGTCAGTATCCTTCTTGAACTGTGGTGCCCAGAACTGGACACAGTATTCCAGGTGAGGTCTGATCAGAGCGGAATACAGTGGCACTATTACTTCCCTTGATCTAGACACTATACTCCTATTGATGCAGCCCAGGGCAGCAAGACTGGGGATACTGTCCAAGTGGTCAAGAGAAGGAAGTCTATTATAGGCTTTGGGATCTAGCCTAAAAACCCGTGAATCCCACAGGCTCCTGAGCACCCAAGGAAATAATCCAGGGCAGCATCTAGAACTGATCACTGGATGTGAGAGATGCAAATTTAAATTCCTACTCAGTGTCAGGTGGCGGGTGTTGGGTACAGGTCTGCAATAACTCACAAGGTGTCTGTGAAGTTAACTCTTTATTCAAAGAAACAAAACAGCTCAGGCCTGGTGAGCACAGCAACTCAACTTCATGGTGAGTTCTGGCACCTGTTTTTCTTGAAAAAAAGCACTGGTGGGAACGAATTCCGTAGTTTAACTATAAGAGCATTCATTGTTTTCAACAAAAACTACAGAGTCGACTGAGTCCGCTCTGGGCAAGTGCAGAGAGGGCAAGCTGAAGGAAATAGCTCAGTAGACATCTTTTGAAGCCCACACTGCAAAGGAGGTGGTGATATCGGCGCAATGGAAGGAGGCCTCAGAACATCTGGAGTACCACCAAATGCTAAAACAAAATTCCGAACCAAAAGTTTCCACTTATCCCCAATGTGGATACGGTAATATCTGTTAACAGTTGTCTGCATTGTGTTTTCTGCAGATACACCATGGTGTGTGGCAAGGTAAGGGGACAGTGACAGAAAACGATTTAGCTATTATATATAACGGGTAAAGGTAAAGGGACCCCTGACCATCAGGTCCAGTCGTGTCCGACCCTGGGGTTGCGGCGCTCATCTCGCTCTATAGGCCGAGGGAGCCAGCGTTTGTCCACAGACAGCTTCCAGGTCATGTGGCCAGCATGACAAAGCCGCTTCTGGCAAACCAGAGCAGCGCACAGAAATGCCGTTTACCTTCCCACTGGAGCGGTCCCTATTTATCTACTTGCACTTTGACGTGCTTTCGAACTGCTAGGTGGGCAGGAGCTGGGACCGAGCAACAGGAGCTCACCCTGTGGCAGGGATTAGAACTGCCGACCTTCTGATCAGCAAGCCCTGGACTCTGTGGTTTAACCTACAAATGTGCAAATGAGATATATCTAATTGAATTTTTGTTACGTATTACATAGCAATCATAGGAAGCTACTTTATAAGGATTTGTACCATTTGTCCACCAAATTCAGTACTGTCTACTTTGACTAGCAGCAGCTCTCCATGATTTCAGAGAAGGGACACTCTAGCTCAGGCATAGGCAAACTTTGGCCCGCCAGATGTTTTGAGACTACAATTCCCATCATCCCTGACCACTGGTCCTGTTAGCTAGGGAACATGGGAGTTGTAGGCCGAAGGTTGCCTATGCCTGCTCTAGCTCCTACCTGGAGAGGCCAGGGTTTGGACTGGGGTACCTTCTACATGCCAGGCCGATGCTGTGTATTATGAGTAACAGCCTCATAAATGCAACAAAATGGGAAAAGCAACCTATAATTTCTGCATACCTTGAAATTTTGAAAGGAAATCTGATCTGGAAGGAAGAAGGAATACTGAGGGCCACGGCAACTGCCCTGCTCTTCTCCAAGATAATTGTGGCCAAACAACCAGCACAAATGAACTGCTGGTGCTGATAATACACTATCTGCAGAAAATAGTTTTTTTAAAAAAAACAAACTAAGATAATAAGAGAGTGACTTGTGTGGTTGCATGAAAAAGTTGCAGATTTATATATGAGTTTCTCTCACAGTGATCATAAAGACTAGAAACCTGCTAGAAAACAAAATTTGCTGCCGGCATCAAAGGTGTAAACGGGATTGTGCTTACTTATCTGACTCCTTGTGGCGACTGTGAATTCTTAATCCAATAGCAGAAAGAAGGCTTAGCCCTTAAGTTGATTTTCCACCTGCATGAGCAGAGTCATTCCTGGCTCCACGAGAGATTTCTATTTAGGAAGCAAAGAGAAGCTCCTTCTCTTTCATCTCCTTACTAAACAAGGATTGAGCTATAAATATGAAAACAAATGTTGAACCAGCATTTTTTGCTCAATGACCAGGGAAGGTAAGATATGTATTACCCCTGCTAAGACAATCAACCTGCCACAGCAGCACATCACAAATTCTATATTTAGCAATTGATATGAAATTAAATATATCTGAATATGTTTTGCTCCTGCTAGTCACAAGGAGCAGCAAATGGGCTCTATGGGGCATTAAATTTCCCCACCAGAAATCTGGCCTGGCATCTGCATTCCGTATCAACACCAACTTTTGCCTGGTCTTTGAAAAGACATCCCAGTCAAGGTGTCTGGACACAGTGGATGAGAATGCAATTCTAGGAAGAGGCAGATTTAGAGAAGCCTGACAGGTTCAGTCGCACTGAGTGCAGAGCCTCGGGGTGCCACAGGGGGCTCTGCAACTATGAACTAAAATGGAAGGTGGGGAGCACCAAATTTGGGTGTCGCACAGGGTGCTGCTGAAATTTGAAACCTCAAGGTCTGGCATTGCTTCAGGCCTGGAGAATGTCAATGAGGGCTGACTGAGTTCAGGCACTGTAACCTTGGGCAAAAAGATTCTTCAAGGTGGCAGTGAGAGCCAGACCATAAAGAAGGCTGATCGCCAAAGAACTGATGCTTTTGAATTATGGTGCTGGAGGAGACTCTTGAGAGTCCCATGGACTGCAAGAAGATCAAACCTATCCATTCTTAAGGAAATCAGGCCTGAGGGCTCACTGGAAGGACAGATCCTGAAGCTGCGGCTCCAATACTTTGGCCACCTCATGAGAAGAGAAGGCTCCCTGGAGTCTGAAGACCCTGATGTTGGGAAAGATGGAGGGCACAAGGAGAAGGGGACAACAGAGGACGAGATGGTTGGACAGTGTTCTCAAAGCTACCAACATGAGTCTGACCAAACTGCGGGAGGCAGTGGAAGACAGGAGTGCCTGGCGTGCTCTGGTCCATGGGGTCACGAAGAGTCGGACACGACTAAACGACTGAACAACAACAACAAAGTGGCAGTGCCACGGCTGTATTCTCTTTCATTGTCTCCAAACACCTCAGATGGCACACGGGGTCTCTTGGTGACTACCTTGCAATGCAGATTGGGGGGGGGGAGAGAAGTCAACAGATGGGATAGTTGGGACTTTGCTTGCTGCAACCATTTCCCTTCCCTTCCAGTTGTCCTGAACGTTTTCACGCCCAGCCAACCATCTGGCCTGTATCCATCAAAACCCTACAGCCATCAGGATTAGCCAACACGTCCCCAGTGAATTTGCCTAATGGCCATCATCACATCTTATGGTAGCAAGGGTTATGTATTCAGTGGTCTGTGTTTGCCTGAGCTTGAGTTTGGACTAAGGATTCTGAGCCCCTGTGTTCCAATTCGATACATGATATCCAGTCACGGAACATTTCAGGATTTGGGCCTCTGCCATTGGCCCTTGAACTCTGAGCTATGATTCACAGCTTGGAAGTTTAGACAGCCAATCGCATTGGGAGTGGGAGTGGCCCAGGCCTTCAGAAATGTATATAAGCAGTTGCTTTGCCCCTGTGGTCTAGTTCTTTTAGTTCAATAAAGGTTCTTGCTGTTATCGCTGTGTCTTGCCTCGTGGGAACCCACCTACACTTCAGCAAGTTGCCTGAATTAATCCCACCCACCCCAGATAAGCACACCAGGGTTGGTCAGCCAACCAGCCTGGGACTCTGATCTTCTGTCAGCACTGGCATTGAGGGACAGCTTCCTCCACCATACCTGAGAGCAGCAAGCTAGCTTAGGGGGCACCAAGCGGCTGAGTGGCACATACAGCTCTGCCCTCCAGCAGAGAGGGGCAGCTGGCGGCCCTGCCAGTAGGGCTTCTTGGCCTCTCCCTAGGAGCCACTGCCTGAGCCACCCTGCCTAATGGAAGGTTCAGCTCTATTGCTGAAAGTTCTTCTTTGCCCTCTGCCAGCCTTCTTCATCTACTCTGCAAACAGTCTGCCCCCCCCCCCGGACTTCTGAAGCAGCCGCATTAGCAAAACGGCCCCAGCGGTTACACTGTGCAAACATTTGCGGGGGTTAAATAGAATCTTTAATCTGATAAATGGATCTGGTTGTGCTTTTTATAGAGTAGCTGCAGCTCAACAGCATTCCACAACAGTTGCTGCTTGGATAGGCAGTTTGGGCACCGTCGCCAAAATATAGAAAAGGCAGATTGGCACAGTTAACAACAGACATATTTAAAATGGTAGAAGGAGGTGAAGGGGAGTCCACAAACACCAGCTGGGGCACCAGACAACAACAACAACAACAACAACAACAACAACAATAATAATAATAATATTGGGCGGCTTCCAACAGAATGTTAAAATACAATAATCTATTAAACATTAAAAGCTTCCCTAAACAGGGCTGCTTTCAGATGTCTCCTAAAAGTCTGGTAGTTGGTTTTCTCTTTGACATCTGGTGGGAGGGTGTTCCACAGGGCGGGTGCCACTACCGAGAAGGCCCTCTGCCTGATTCCCTATAACTTGGCTTCTCGTAGTGAGGGAACCGCCAGAAGGCCCTCGGCACTGGACCTCAGTGTCTGGGCAGAACGATGGGGGTGGAGATGCTCCTTCAGGTATACTGGACCTGGCTCTGCCATAGCACCCACATTAACCTCCCTGATGCTGCATCTCATCCCTCCCATTAAGAGGTATAAATTCCACTGCCAGAGAGCTAGGAGGCTCTGTCCCACTAGTTGGGCCATTTCTAGAAAAGGGGATCCCTAGAATCTGTACAAACGGCAAACTAGGAACCAAACAAGGACCAGAAAGTAGGGACTGTGTCTGTTATATAGGAACAGCAACCCTGGATCCAACCTCACTGGAGCCTCCATTTGCAAGGCCAACCACAACTCAGGCGTGCAAGCTCTGCTCTTGACATCTCTTGTATTTGGGTGTGTGCATTCCATGCCCCTTCTCAAAACAAACAGAGGCCATCTTCCAAAGGGCAATACTTCTGTTCCCACAAACTAAAGAGGCCTTTGGGCTTGCATTTCTCAAAGACCAGTCCTGCCTCTCCCCGTTCCCATCCTCTGCATAGATATCAAGGGCTGCCACTCCCCTCTCCACCCCAGCTTTTATCAGCTTTTTGAGTCAATTCAGTAGCATGAAAATTTCCCCACCACCGTTTACTTGCATGCGGTATCAGGACTGTTCTTAAAAGGCACAGCAGGAGGAGGAGGAGGAAGGAAAGGGGAAACTGTTGTCCCACAAGCTCCTTTCGAAAGGGAAGGGAATCCGGTTGTGTTATGGCAAGGAGAGAACAAAATTCACGCGGCGTGCCCAAGAAGCACTTTGGACCCCAGCCAAATTTCCCCATTGCCAGGCAATGGAGATCTATCAATTCCCATTTCTTTCCAGCCTTAAGTTCAGTTCTCCACATATCCACATCCAGT